>NC_071387.1:4163807-4826083 GCF_022682495.2 Desmodus rotundus
GGGACCTGAGCTCCTTGGGACAAGCAGCACTGGAAGGCTCCCTGAGGGGCCCAGTGCCCCCCCCTCAAATGTCATTTTCCCACCTTCCCCAAGGCACTGTCCCCCAGGGCTGGGAAGAGCCCCCTCCAGTGACGGAGCTCACATCGAGGACTTTTTGCTGATTCCGGACACACTGCACACAGATGTTCCCATCCAGACTGCCATTTAGCAGCTGTGTGCCGTTGGGTGAAACTCTTAACCTCTCTGAACCTCAGTGTTCTTGTCAGAAAAATGGGGATGCAGTCCCATAACCCCTTCTCCAAACCACTTGGCTCCAGACGTGCTTTGCAATTCCACACTTTTCAGAGTTTAGAGAGATGACCCGAGACTCACACCATGGACTGTGTTCACACCCCCGTGGGGCCGGGGACGCAGATGAGATTGCAGCAAACTGTATGAATATTCACTCTAATAGAATAAACAAGGTCTATAAATAGCTTCAGGTCACATTTAGCAGCCAAAATAAGTTATAAAATACTTTTAGCTTTCAAAGTTTAGGGAGATTTAGGACCCGGAGATAAGAGAGTGGGGACCGGCTGAAACACCCCCACCCTGAAGAGCCTGTGGAGGCTGCACAGGGTGGAGCTCAGCTCAGTGCCCTGCACCTCTAGGGGCTCCAGGGGCATCTGGATTGGTTTGGACTTGGAGGGGGGAGGGCCCAGGAGCAAAGGGCTGGGTCCCTCCAGACTCTGGATTCTGGTTCCCAGGGATCCAAGCCCCCTGCACCTTGGCGTGGGGCTGGGTGGAGAGGGCACAGGCAGAGCAGAGAAGCCATGCCATCCAGCCGGCTCCCAACAGCGGCATGAAGCAGGCTCCTGCCCGGAGGACCAAACCTGCCTGGGAGGAACACCTTGGCTCATACCCGAAGACCACACGCAAGGACCGCACACAGCCTCAGGGATGCACTGAGGCCTGTAGTGGACCAGGTGACCCAAGATTAGGTTCCTGCCTTAGAGGGCGGGCAGACTGGTTCATCCCCTGGGAGGTCGCCTCCCCTGCTTCCCTACAACAGCCATGACAGGGCATGGTCTTTGCACCCAGATCCACGGCTCTGTTAGTGGCTCCAGGGACGCTTCCCGCCCCTCCAGCCCAAGCGCGCAGCCATCCATCTAACCTATCAGCTACTGGGGACACAGGTTCCATTCCTGAGCCCCCATACCAGGGTTCTACAGCCAACCCAAGGCGCACACGATGGGGTGGGGACAGAGGACGAGATGTCGACGGTGCCTGGAGCCACCGGCTTACCCAGGCGCAGAGTGATGTTGACGGAGGTGGGGTACTGCACGCCGAAGGCCATGGACGGGCTCTGCCACCAGGTAGTGTCATCCTCGCTGTGGAAGTCGGTGAGGTAGGAGGCGTTGTGGTGGCGCAGGGGGTCCACGGCGTCGCAGCGTTGGCACTGCGCCCTGACGCCCCCCAGCGCGCCCACGTGCGGGCAGAAGTCCTCGGGTGGGTGGCCGCACGTGTGCGAGGCCTCCGCGAGCCGGCCAAATGCCGCATTCTCAAACACCGGCAGGCAGCGCTGCGCGCGCCCCGCTCCATCGTAACACGCGCCCATGCCCGCGCCGGCCGCCCGGGGCACCGCGAGCGCCAGGACCAGCAGGAGCGTGGCCGCCGCCATGGTCAAGGGCACCGACGCCCCGCGCTATAGGCTGTGCGCGCCTGACACTCCAGCTTGGCTAGGCTCTGGTGGGCGCGGACGGCGCCGCGGGGTACCAGGGCCCGCCTCTCCCGGCGGGCGGGACCCAAGGCCGGGTTGGGAGGGACGGCGGGAGGGACCGACGGCAGACTGCAGCCCCACTACCCGACCGCTCCGTCCCTTGGCGCTGACCCCACCTGGCGGCCGCGCCGGGGAGTGCCCGGCTTTGGAGCTGCGGGAGCGGCCTTACCCTGGCTCTGCTAGGGGTCTGTAGCCTTGGAGCCTCACGGTCTTGTCTGTAAAACGGGGTTGGTCCTGATACAGCTTCATTCCCGCCATTGCGAGGTTTCCATGGCTGCTCCTTAAAGGGAACCTGCTCACCTGTTCCTTTTTAGTCCTGAAATTCCAGGGCACGATAGGGTCTTTCCCTGCACACCCCTTTCTAGCAGTGCCATGGGGTGGTTCCTCCTGTTGCCACGGCTACTTTAACTCTGAGAAGTGCATCTACTGCCCGTTCCTCTCTGCCCTCAAAGCAAAGAGACTCTAACCTGCTATTTGTGACAGCGGGTCCCTGGTCTCATCACAAACTCACTGAGAGGCCTTGGCTGCGCCCTCCCCAGTAGATGCCTCTTTTTACTCTCCCTTCATTCAAGTCAGTAAATCAAAGGGGAAAAGCCATGAGTTCTTCTGAAAAGATGCTGGAGAAAACACTAGATAAAATTTAGCAGACTCCGTGAGCAGGCTGATAAAAGGAAGCAGAAGGTGGTACATGGAAGTATTGGGGTGCAGGGAGAGTGGGCTGCAGGGAGGGTGGGGTGGCTGGCTCTGCCGGGAGTTGGCAGGTGCTTCCCAGAAGAGGTGACGAGTAAACGGAGCCATCAGGGAGGAGTGGGGGAAAGGTTGTCACAGCGGGGGGCACAGCGTGTGCAAAGGCCCCGAGGTGGGGATGGGCAGGGTGGGTTGGTTGAGTGTTTGCAACTCTGGGTGGGGAGTGGGCCCTGGGGGTGCTGCTGGAGCAGGGTGCAGAGGCCAGGTGATGTTGGGCGCTGGGCACTGTGGCGATGAGCCGGGGTTTTGTCCTACAGGGGTCTGCAGGAGCTGAGGGGTGTGAGGTCATGGTGGGGCAGGGACCTCGTGTGCCCCGCCCCAGTGTCCTCAGGGCCCTCACTCTGCTTAGTTCAGGGATTGTGTGGGGAATAAGCAGGAACCATGTGGCTGATCTAATAGGGGCTGGGCCAAGACGATGGCCCCTTCAAGAGGCGCCAACAGGGCACTCGAGACTTTGCCCGGCTCCTGGCAGAAGCCCCCCAGGGGACCATCCTGCCTCTGCTGGCCACCTTAGTTGGGATCCGCTGGGGGTCTCCTGCCAGGTTTCCCTGAGCCTGCAGCGTTTCCACCTTCTCCCAGCGCTGCCCTTCCAGCTGTATGTTTGCCCATAATCTACCACCAGGTGGCGACATCAGCCCTACTCCAGACATACCCTTCTGCACGCCCCCCACCCCTCCCCCCACCCATGCAGAAACACTTTGGCCATCCCTGCACCTGAGACCAGAGCGTCATCGGGTCCAGGGCCCTGGCTGTACAAATGGGGAAACTGAGGCTCAGACAGGACACATCCACAGGTCTCTCATCCCTGCGGTCCGCTCCTCCCAGGAAGGGTGTCAGGGAGGGGCTGGGGCCCACAAAGTCCCAGGATGGCCCACAAAGTCCCAGGTTAACCCCCAAATCTGCATGACAAAGGGCAAAAAACACCTCTGTGACTGCAGTAAGGGGCCAGGAGAACTGCAAGTCACCTTTTGGGACACCGGGCAATAGGGTGCCTGCTGCTAGCTCTCCATAGGGAGAGGGCGGTGAGTGTGACCGCCCGGCAGGGCCCACCATGGGACCTGCAACCCATGCCCTTGAAGGGGCACCGAAGCTATGGGCCGCACGGCCTCAGTTTCCCTGTAGCTTTGAAGCCCAGCCCCACAGCCTGCCCATTGTCCTAGCCCATTGTCCCCAGGCAGGGAGCCCAGGAAGGCTCTGGAGCAGCAGGGCCTGTGTCAGTTTCCCCCAGGAAGATGATTGGGGTGGAATCCAGGGGACCAGCCTGGAGGTTGTGTGGAAGGAGGGGCCGTGTCTGTGGGTGGCTGATGGGGGAACGACCCTGCACTGGGGGCTGGGAATTCCCTGCAGAGGCGCAGCCCCCCGTCTTGGGGCTGCAAGCAAGGGTAGCACACTCTGCTCCCTACAGTCCACCTACCAAGGGTTAAAACCTAGGAGAAGAAAGCAGGGAGAAAAACCCTGTTCTGATTTGCTTAGTGAACGTTAATTAAGGAGACAGAAGACAGTGGATTTTTTCAAGACAGAGATGAAAGGCCTGCTAATTAAATCTGGGGAGATGGGGCCAGGGCCCCGCTGATCCCTCCTGACAGCTCCACTGTCTCCTTGGAGGCCCAGTTTGGGGGCACCAGCGCAAGGGGAAAGAAGCCCCCACCCCGGGCCTTGGGGCTCTGCCTTGGAGGCCTGGGAAGGAGCCTTGGCCAGGGGCCCCGCCGCTCTGGGACGCCTCATTTTCCCCATCGGGACAGCAAGCGCAGCGGTCTCCGTGGTTTCTCAGGATGCTCTGTCTGGCTCCAAGGCTCTGTAAGTTTGCATGCCTGAGCCTCAGTCTTCCCTTCTGTCAAGTGGGGAGACTCCACCTGCTCAGAGACAGGCAGGCAGAGCAGAACGTCAGAACAGGGGTCTTCCAAGGCTGTGTGGCCAACCAACAGGGGAAAAGGGATTTAGTGACTGGCTGCATATGGCCCCTGGGCCCTGCTGCCGGGCCCAAGACCAGCTGTGTGCCTGGTGAGGGCCCTGTAGGGGCGCCATTCTGAACCTCTGAGCAGGGACAACATGGCCATCACGGTGGCTTCCTGGGGGCCAGGCCTGGGCTGAGTGACCACCTGCACAGGTAAGTGAGGAGAGGGAAACAGGCTCGATCAGAGACAGGCTCTTGCCCAAGACCACCCTGCTAGTTAGCAACAGAGCCTGTATTCAACTCCCGCTGTGCCTAGTCCCAAACCTACGCTCTTTTGCACCTCACTCTCGCCTCCTCCCTGTGGGGCGCACCTGCTTGGGCCCGCCCTGTGCTGGCACCTGTGTGGGAGGGGGGACACAGCGCAGGCAGTGGGTACTCCGCACCCTCACGGGGCTTCCCAGAGACTGGGGGAGACAGACAGTGACCCGGGAGACAAACTGATGAATCAGGTCGTGACGGGTCATGGCAAGAGCCGCAAAGGAAACGGATGACTTTGGGTGATCAGGGGAGGCTTCTCAGAGAAGGTGGCAGCTCATTGGAGGCCTGCAAGATGGCATGGGAGGCATGGCGGCTCAGAGTGAAGGTGCACACTGACTGGAGCCGACAGGGGGCTCCTCGGCTGTCGCCCTCACAGAGCATCTCTCCTGGAGTTAACACATTCAGACAGGCCCAGGGACAAGGCCGGCTGGGAGCCATGCCACTGCTCAGTCCAGCCACTGTCCCAGCCCCGCTGCTGGGCTGTGCCCAGGAAGAGTCAGCCAGGGCCGCCTTCGAATCGCACCCAGGTGGATAAAGAACGCCCTTGTTTTGGGTGGTGCAGGGGCCGGAGGCAGGGCTGTGGAGGAGGTAGCCGTGGCTCTCCATCCTTCCCTCGGTCACTGGCAGACAGTGACTGAGCCTGTGTGACAGGCCCCGGGCTGGGCACAGGGCAGAGAATGAGGATGATGGTGAGACTGGCCCTGCACTTGGGGGCCCAGATAATGAACTGGTAATGACCACAGGGGTGACCGGAGTGGGCCCCAGGGCTCTGACAGGAAAGAGGAGGGGTCCGGCCCACACTTCCTCTGAACACCCGGCATCCAGGGCAGCAACCCTCGGGCCTGGCAATCCCCAAGGAAATGCCCATGGCCAGGTCCGCACAGACGTGCTGCCCACAGACGGGCCCAGCCACGGACACCAGGGCCATGGGAGCTGCCCCATGGGTCGAATAAATGTCCCAGCTGCCCCCAACCCCAGACTACGAGCCTCTGAAAGGTGGGCAGAGAGGGGTCTGACTCATCCTGGGCAGCGGTAGACTGGGGGCTCACAGAACGCCTAGGGAATGGATAAAGAATGATGAATGAATGATAAGTGGGTGGTAGATGAATGAATAATAAATAAATGAGTGAGTGAGTCTGCATGAATGACAACGAATGAAAGACTGAATGAATGAATGCAGAAAGGAGAGTAGAACGAGGGACTGTGAAGGGATGCCTGCAGGCTTCCCTTCTGGGCTTCTCTTCCAGCAGCCTCTGCCCCCAGTCCCGGGCCCTCACTCCCCCAGTGGGAGGGGCGACCTGACTGCCCCTCCCCATTTCTCTGACCATGCCTACCGCCTTGGGGCCTGGGGTGGCCTCACTTACTGCTGTGCTGTGCCCCCTGTGCTTCTGCAGGGATGAATGGATGGCGACACAGCACCCACAGGACACAAAGCAGCGGAGCAGGGCACAGAGTCCCCCAGCAGAGTGGCCAGCTGGACGCAGACGCTGGTTCTCCCAGCAGATCCACTTCAAGGAAGCCGTCCTTCAACAGCAATTTTGTTTCTGAGCTCTTTCTGCTGAGGACAAAGGAACAGTGGTTATAAGTCAGTAGCAGAGCCCAGCAAAGGGGAGGAAGGCTCAGAAAAGTGACAAGTGTGCCCCCAGCCAGCCTGGGGATTCTTCATCTGAGTGCCAAGAGCACTTCTAGGACCATGTGGGCGCCCCCGGGCCTGCGTTAGAGCCCCGTCTGTCCCTGGGGTCTGGCACGACCCTGCAGGGGGGCCCATGGCCCTTGGGTAATAGCAGCTTCTTGGGCCTTAACTCTAAGACCCCAGAACTGCTGCCTCACCGGCCAGCCTCCCCCAGACCCCAGAAACCCTGGCTCCCTCCAGCCCCAGGACCTTTGCTCCTGCCTGGCCCATTGCCTGAAATGTCCTTCTTACCAGGCTGACCCCTGCTTCTCCTCTGGGCCTCGGGATAATGTCACTTCCTCGGGAAGCCCTCCCTGATGCCCCACCCCCCGACTTCACGGCACTTCTGAGGCTTGTTATTAGTCCTATGTCCCTCTACCCCACCAGACTGTCAGTCCCAGAGGACAAGAATCCTGTGGCTGCCTGCTCTGTCCCTGACATCCACCCAGGCAGGGGGTACCCTAGGTGGTCCACAAAGAGTGAAGAAACGAGGTTCTGACTGTATGAAAGTGGATGGCAGGGAG
This sequence comes from Desmodus rotundus, assembly GCF_022682495.2. Classification (NCBI taxonomy): domain Eukaryota; kingdom Metazoa; phylum Chordata; class Mammalia; order Chiroptera; family Phyllostomidae; genus Desmodus; species Desmodus rotundus. Next base: position 4,170,722 of record NC_071387.1, read on the forward strand.
GGAGAAATCTGTCAGCCAGGCTCAGGTTCCTGTGGGCGCTTGTCCAGGGTGCTGGCTCTTCAAGGGGTGAAGGCCAAGGGCAGGGAAGGAGCCCGCAAGACCAAGATGGGGATAACCTACAAGTGGGTGTGCCCCTCCCCCTTCACGTGGCTCCCGGCAGAAACATGAACTTTACAAATGTCAGGGAAAGGCAGGATGCTCAGCCTGGGGCCCCGTGGAGCCGATTAGCATGCCGGTGCCCGCGCTGATGCCGCGCTGCCTAGGCAGCAGGCGGGAAATTTATGCCGCCCGCTGGGGCCCACGCGAGGCCACGGTGGGAGCGCCTAGAAAATAAAACAGTAAGGCTGGCAAATCTACACCTCCCCCCGGAGGGCGTGGGGGTGCCGTGGGGGCACCCGGAGGACAGGGAGGTGGTAGAGAATCGCAGCAGGTGGGGTTGCCAGGGAACGTGGTGACCCCTCTCCCTCTCCCATATTGGGACAGGCCCTACCCCTCCACTTGGCTACAAAATCACCCAGATTTCTCCCGAAGGCAATCTTACTGGGGAAAGGGCATTAGCCCCATGCTACAGATGGGGAAACTGAGGCTCGGGGAAGCAAGCCCAAAGGGACATGGCTGGGAGCGGCCAGACGGGCTTTGAACCCAGTTCTCTCTGATTTTCTCAGCAGCCTCCTTGCCTCCCCTCCCCTGCCCCGTTTCCCAGAGAGACCACATTCAGGGTGTCCGCAGCCCCGTCTTGGATCAGAGTTCCCCGCACACACCCGGGAGCTCTGCATGGGCCGTGGCGCACCTCCACACACGCTGTTCCCTCTGCAGGAACCCCCTTCCCCCCAAGGACCCAATGGCTCCTCGGCCCACTGTCTGCCCCACGGCCAGCAGGGACACTGGTCTACCATAGAGCCAGTCTCCTGGGTCACCTCTGACACAGCACCGTGTCCTGGGGACAGGTTGGGGGCAGGCAGGCTTCCACTTGGGTCTGTGCTGGGGGGGGTATCTGTGCATGTATGCACATGTGTCTACATGCTTGTGGTGTGTGTGTGTGTGTGTGTGGCAGAGCTGGGGCTGAGCTGGAGACCTGAGAGATGAGGGATTCGGGAGCTGGCCAGGCACAGGCAGCCTGGGCTGAGCCAGGAGTGGCACCGCACGAAGGTAACAGGGAGGGAGGCTGGTGCAGACCGGGGAGGGGCCGCAGGCCTGGCCTGGCTGGGGGCCTGCGGAGCTCAGAGCTGGCTCTGGGATAGGGAGACACAGTCTGCAGGGCCCTGGGGGAGGGTGGAGCTTGGGGCCAGAGGCTGTTTTCTTGGGTGCAGTCCCCAAGAAGCACAGGGAGGGGACCTGTGAGCCCCTCAAGTCTACATGAAGTGGGGGCCATAGAGTGGCATGGGGGTGGCCTGGAGGCTGGCCCGGGGCACTCCCGCTGCGCCCTCCCTCCTCCCTCAGGCTGGGGCAGTGGCCAGCTACCGGCTCATCACACAGCATAGGAACTAGTTACTAAAATTCTGTGGCACACCAAAAAATGTTATATTTTTTGTCGATCTGCCAAAAAAATAGGTATGATTTGGACTGATTTAGAAAAAAAATAGTAATTACCCACCCTTTTTGCTTCAAAGTGACTTTTGAAAAAAATCAGGTGCCTATACTTGTATATAAGGATTTCTGGTACCAAGAATTAACCAATCAGATAAAACCTTATTATGTGACACGACCAATAGGAGGCGAGTCTGTTACATGACCTCTGTGTATATGGTTTGAGACAGGGCATGTGTACCGGGTGGTTACTGTTGGGTCGGCTGTTGTCGTTTTCCATTTGACAGTCTAAGGGAAAAGCGGCGGCGCCCCTGATGAAATAGTCAGGTGCTGTACCTTTTAGAAAGTCCTGCGACCCACCGCTAGAACATTGCCGGGCCAGGGTTTTTTCCCTCAGCAGGGGCAGGGGCCTGGGACAGTTCTGGGGATCAGTGATGACCCCAGGCCCCAGCCCCTGAGCCCTCTTGTCCTCTGAGAGTGGGACCTTGTCGAGGCCAGGGACGCCGTCTGCCAGTTCCCTCGGCCCCTGGTACAGCGAGTGCCCAGCCATCACTTGCATGTGTGGAGGGGAGGCCTGGCCCTGTGTCCCGAGCTCTGTGCTGGACTTCCCCCATATTCAAAGCCGCCATGAGTTAAAGGCTGCTTCCCCCACACTCAGATGAGGACGTGAGTCTCAGGGTTGGGAGACTTACCCAGGGTTCCTGAGCTCCTGGGTGCCAGCGCTTGGCTTCGAGGGCGTGGTTCAACTCCAGAGCAGAAGTGTGGTTTGGCCGCTTGGGAGCCGGTCAGGGTCACATGTCACAAGTCCACCATGTCCTCCACCTGCAGGAGAGTGGTGATGCCTAGGTCTCGGGGTCCCGGAAAGTGAGTGGCAGAGGGGGGCAGGCTCAGGTCCCAAGTTGGGATGCCATGGCCTGGTGGCAGACAGAGGGCAGACAGGGCAGCCTGCCAGTGGAGGCCCCTAAATAATGGAGAGGGACCAGCTCATCTGCTCCCTGTCCCAGCCAGGGGACCGGCTCTGGCTTCATAACATGTGATCGATGGGCCTAATATGGGACCAGAGACGGCGCGGGCTGGCAGCCCCAGCTTGGCCTGCCGGCTGCCATTTGCCCATATATTTATTTATTTATGCATTCTCCTCCATGGCAAAAGCCCAAAGACAATAAAAGAAATTGAATTGCATATCAGATGGGACATCAGAGGGAGATACGGCCATAAATCCCGTCGTATTTATTCCATAAATATCAGCACGTCCCCAATAGCCACTGCCTGTTACGGAGTTATAATCCGGAATCTGGCCCCACGACGCTTGCTGCCGGCCCCTCCCCCATCATACAACCAGGCTGGGCCCCCAGAAGAAATAACTGCTTCCTCAGGCCACCTGCCCCCACCAAGGTAGGCATCTGCTCACCCAGGCTGTCTCCACCGGAAGTACGGGGCGGGGTCCAGAGCTGAGGGCTGGAGGTGGCTGATGTCCCGGGTGCCGGGCTGCACGCCATGAGCCCAGAGAGGAAAGTAAGTCTCTCCAGCCCTCTGCGCCCCCTTCCCACATAACACACTAGCTCCTGGTTGGGGCCACCTCACTCTCTCTGTCTCCCTCTCTCTCTCTCTGACAGTTTTTTTTTTCAAGATATAATTTACATTCAGTGAAATGCACAAATAAGTACTTAGCTCAATGAAGTTTTACATGCATGTATACGCCCGTGTAAAAACACCACCAGGATCAAGGCAGAGAACCCTTGTCACCCCGTAAAGTCCCTGTGGGTTCCCTCCCTTGTCATTGCCACCTTTCCAAAGGAAGCGGCCCTCCTGTTACCACAGATCCCTTTGCAGGTTCTGGAACTTCCGGAAAAAGCAAGCACGTAGTACGTAACTTTCGTGTCTGTTTTCTTGTTTGTTTGACAGCCACGTAGGTGAGATCCATCCGGGTCACTGTGAGTATCGGGGCTCACTGCTGTGCGCTGCGTCACCGTGCGAGCACACCGCGGTTCGTGCGGCCAGCCTGCTGCGGGTGGACGTCTGGGCTGCTCCCAATAGGGGCTGCTGTGCATAGAGCTGCTGTGACCACCCTGGGGTGTGTCTTCCTGTGAATAGAAGCACCCTTTTTTGGGGGTGTATGGCTGGGAGTAGAATTGCTGTGTCATAGGGTAGCTGTATGTTTAACTTTACCAGAAACTTCCAAGCACGTCTTCGAAGTGGTCATGCCATGTTATACACCCACCACATCCTGGGAGAGTTCCAGTTGCTCCTGGTGCATTCCAACACTTGGCTTTGTCTGCTCTTAGTTTTAGCCATCCTGGTGGCTGGGCGCTGAGATCGCTCTGTGGTTTTCAGTTGCATTTCCACCACTAACTCTCAGGTAAAGGACGGCATTGTCCACCCATGTGGGGTCCCTGGGCTGACCCCTGCCATTGCACCCAGAACTCAGAGCAACCCTGTTGGGTCAACACCCTCCTCTGCATGGAACCCTCCGATGGCACCTGGCTTACTCAAAGCACAAGCTGAGGTCCTGATGGGCCCTGCTGTCCTTGGGCCTTCCCCCACTGCTCTCGCTGGCTCTCTGTCCCCTGGGTGCTCTTCCCTTCTTTGGTCACCACTCAGATGTCACCTTTTCAAGGCCACCTACCCTGATCCCACTGGCCACCTCCTTCCCTGCTTCATTTCACCCCCCCCCCCCCCAGCACTTTCTCCACGTGGTCATCTGTCCCCGCACCTCTGACATCCGCTGTCCGAGGGCGAGACCTGTGTTTGGTTCACAGCCACACCCTGGGGCCCAGAGCAGAGGCTCAGGCAGTGTTGGTTGAACGACCAAACTGAGTCGGTAGCGGCTAACGCAGCGTTTTGACGGAGCCACTTTACCAAACGGAGGTGAAGTTCACGTAAAAGTTACCGTTTAAAAACATACGCTTCGGCGGCATTTGTGCATCCGGCATCGTGGTGCCGCCACCGTCCCTGTCCTGCTCCAATGGCAGCTGTTCTGACAAGGCCTCATCAACCTGTGGTGTGACCTTAACACTGTCCCCTCCTTTGGTTTTTAACAAGTACATGTCCCTGAGCTCCTTTCCCCCTCCCAACCGAGGCTCTGGCTGTGTCCTGGAGCTTACCTGGTACAGTGTTTCACAGGCGGTCAGGATGTCCCACCTTGGAGGCTGGCTGACGGGGGGGGGGGGGTCCCAGCCCAGCTGAGTCCCCAGCACCCATGTGGTCCTGCCAGGGCTCCGATGGAGCGACTCGGGGGAAGGGTGGTGGCTGGTTGGGCTAACCATACCCCCCATCCCTCCTCGTTGGCCACAGTTCCCCTAGAGGGGGCACTGACCCAGGCAAATGTCGGCTCTGCCGTCCGCAGCCCACCCGTCTCCCTCGTGGCCCCGCTTTGCCTCTTCAACCCACAGGAATCTTTCCTCTCCTTAGGCTAATACGTGGGGGAGGGGAGGGCGACCCAATTTATTGGCAACAAATAGAGAGCTGCCCTGATTAAGGGGGGGAGAACGTTTAACGGAGGAAGAATACCTTGGGTAATGCCATCTCCCGCATCTTTATATTCTGAGACGGCTCGCTCTGGACTCGGGCAGAGGCCTGATTTAATATCCTCGTGGAAAGGGCTGCACCTGATCCAATTACCACAGTGACTTCGACACAGTCAGCAGCCTGGACGAGAGATGCAGAAGCATTCGCTGTGGGAGTAAACACAGAGACCGAATTACCCCGAGTCCCCTGCGGGCAGTTGAGCGGCTCAGGTCACCTCAAGGGCGCATCGGGCCAGGTTGGGGGAAGGCCCTGGGGCTGCACCCCTGGTGTGGCCGGCCACAGGCTCCCCTGGGCCGCCCTTGCTGAACCCTGTCCAGGCTGCCTCTTAAACAGCTCTCCATGTGCCCACCTGGCTCCATCTGCGGACTGCCAGGCCAGCCCAGGCTCCCCCCATCCCCACCTGGACACCTGCGGCAGCCCCTCTCTGGTCTCCCCGTCTCTTCCTGCTGCGCTTCCTTGACAGGTTGGTTACAAACGTGAGTCTAACCACATGTCTCCTGTGTCTCGGAACTCTTCAGTCACCTCCAGTTGTAGTTTGGAGAAAGTTCAATGTCAGGACACACTTCCCTGTGCGGCCCGTCCCGGCCCCTGCACCCACTCACCTTCCCTGAGCCCAGACCAGCCCAGGTGTCCCTGCTCTGACCAGCCCCCTGCCCTCTGCCAGAAAAACCACGGCCTTGACTATAAGTATAAGGCCACCCCTGTCCTGTCTGGTCCAAGTCTATCTCCCCGACTGGACCTGGGCCACATGGATGTCAAAAGGGCCAGAAGCTGCTGAGCCTCTGTCCTGTGCTGGCCATGCGGCCTTGGGCAAGGTTCTAGATGCCCCACCCTCAGGTGACGGACCTGCACAATGGGACAAAAATGTCCTCTTCTGAGAGGTGCTGGGGGGTCCAGGAAGATGCTGTAGGAGAACGCAGGTCCCACAGCCAGACTCTTCTGGGCCAAGTCCCAGCGCTGCGTCTCAGTTTTCTCGTCTGTGAAATGGGTGGCTGTGGCCATTCCACGCGTTCATATCGACACCCCTGGTGTGTAACGAGCACCAAAGCCACGTTGGCTTTCTGGTACCTGGATGTCGCTGGAGCGCCACAGTCCTCCCCTCTCGAACGGGAAAGGCTTGGGCAGCCCCCACCATTAGAGACCTTGACCAAAGGTCAAGGGTGAGATGAAAAACCCAACGGCTTCCGCCTGAAGCCAGACCTCGGCCCGTCAACCACAAACGCGTGACTACAGCCCAGTCTGTCACCTCCAGAGCTCACCCCTAGGGAAGGGACGCAGCAGGTAGGGCACCGGAAGAGTAAGTTCTGAATGGAGACAGGAATGTACCCTCGTGAGTGGATCACTTCCCTGGGGTGGCTTTTGGGCACAGAACATTGCTCAATGACTTTAATTTTAAACGTTAACACTCCATTCGTGAATGTTACATATTCAAAGATGCCGTTCTTTCTTGAGCTTAGCGTTCACCTCGCATCACTTGCTGTCCTATTTCTGCTCACATGTTTACAAATTTAGCCCAGCTGAGCGCTTTAAGGGACATTGATTGCTGTTTGGTCCCATTTCCAAACCGGTTAATCAACCTCCTTTAAACATTTTTAACTGTATAAACAAATTGAATATAGGCAGCTTTCTTTTTAAGGATTCAGTGGTCCGACCGCGAAGCCGGCCTCTCTACAGATTCAAGCTCATTATTTGTACGTCTCTAACAGAACGAACTTGGGAAGGCGCTGAGCTCCAGCACTGAATACAAACTTCCTAAGGGTGCACCCTACTACCCCAAGTCTTAATCAAGGGCTTGATTTCCTAGTTGAAATTCGAGTCACAAGGCTGGGCTATTCCTTTCATCAGCAAAATTCTCTGAAGTTTACAAATTCGTCAACCCACACACACACTGAAGACACAGATATTAAGATAACTGTTTTGATTCTCTTGGATGTGTCTATTCTTGATTCTAAACTTTCTTGGGGCTGAAAGATGCTAACCTAGCACAAAAACGATTTTGGCCGTGCCCAGAAACCCGGGGGTTACCTCTGCAGCTGACCGGATGTCTTAAGGGGCAGCGCGGCCTGCCTTGGGTGCCCACATTCCTACCGGCCACCTCACGGGGCACCCAGCCCTGCAGCGGTGGACTTCCGGGGAGGGGGGGCTCCTGGCTGGCCAGGCTGCATTCCCTCGCCCCTCATTCTCATCTCTGCTCGCACCAGCCTGACGCCCCACTCCCCCTTCCCTTCCCTCTCCCCCAGTGGACTGGACTCGGCTAACTGGTTTGCTGATGATTCATTCTGTCCTGAACGCTTCAGTTTCCTCCTCTCAGTGAGGGCTGCCACTATCGAGGACGCTGAATGACAGGTGATTGGATCCTGCGTGTCTCCCAGGGTTTTTATCACGGCTCTGAGGTCCCCACAAGGATGGGAGGGGGATAGAAAGTACGACTGCCACAGGGAGAGCCCTGGAGGAGGGGTGGTCACGAGGGCCACGGCCTCTCTGAGGGCCTCAGGGTGACAGGGATGCTCCAGCACCCCCCCCTCCGCTTGCCAGTGCAGGCCCTGCACCTGCTGCGGCTGGAAGCCCCCCTGAGGTGGGCTGCTCCTGTTGGTGGGGGACGTAGGGCTTGGAAGACCACCCCACCACCTCGCCCTCCCTGCCCAGCGCTGTTGGGCAGTTGCTCAGCCTCAGAGCCTCACACGTCAAATCAGACAGGGTCTTGGTGCTCCCTCTGGGCAGTGTGGCTGCGAGCACCGGGCAGGGCCTGGTGCCTGTGCCCAGCCAGCTCCTTCCTGAGCTCCGCCCCCAGGAGGCCAGGGCGGGGCAGAAGACAGGGCCTACATTCACGTGGGCACCTCCACCACGGGGCACTGCCGGGACGCCAGGCTCATGGGAGGGGCCGTCTGAAGGGTGTTGCACTCTCGTGTTCGAGAGCTCAACAAGCCCATGAGGTGGTGACCGCCATCGGTCGCTCCTGGGCTCAGAGAGGCTAAATAACTTGCCCAAAGTGGCGCAGCTCAGAACAGGTGGAGCCATGCTGGTCTGATTCCTCAGCCCCCTCCTCCTTGTCCCTGCCCTCTCCTCCCCCAGGACTGGGCCCCCATTCCGGTGGCAGCCTGAGGAGATGGCAGTGACCGAGCGTTCTCCACTGTGGGGAGGATTCCGCTGCTTCTGACCGTCACCCCCTCCTATCTTGCCACTGGGACCTGAGAGAACCCAATCCGCCGTGATCCGCCGTGAAGGCAGCACCTCTCAGATGAACGAACACACAGGCTGCAGCCCGGCTGACAGCCCCATGCAGGGGTGCCCGGCAGACCCCCCCGCCCCCCCGCCGGCGGGCTGCGCTTGAGACTGTCCTGGAGAGACCCCATGGAGAGTGGGGCTGTGGGGAGGTGGCAGTTGAGGGGGCACCCCCTCCATCCTCTCCTTTCTGTCTGTCAGTAAGGAAGGTTGTCTTGGTAACTGGGGCTGAGTTGATGTTAGTTATCTTACCGGGATTTTTCCCTGGGATGAAAGGGGCAGCGAGGATGTGGGGGGCTGGGGGAGAAGAGAGGCAGACGGCCTCCCCTTCTGCAGGCAGCTGACTTAATAAGAACCAAAGGGAGTTTTGAGGATATTTTTCTGCAGGAAACTTCAACTGAATGTTTGCGAATTGGCCAGCGGGTGGGGAAGCGAGGCCAGCAGGTGGGGACACTGTGGGTGAAGTCCTTGGGTCCAAAACACCTTCCCAGCCTGGGGCAGAGGGGAAGGACCCAGTGTGGGGCTGAGGCCCAGGGGGTACGGGATTGGGGCTCCTACGTGGCGGGCACAGCAGCCCCGTGGTTAGTGCAGCCCTGGCTGGTTGGAGCACCTTCTGCTCCCAGGTGGGGTGGCCTCTTCCTCATCAGCGCCAGTGAACCCCCTGGGGAGTCAGGTGAGATGTTGCAGTAAAGCACTTCGCTCTGGTGGACAGCCCCATCCTAACAGGCCTGTGTCACCGCCATCATGGACGTGCTGGGTGGCCCAGCCCAGCCTAGCTGAGATGTCCACCCAACGAATGATGAAGGGCATGGGTCAGACCAGCTTCTTCTTCCTCCTTTCCTTTTTTTAACCAGCTTCCAAAATTGTGGAACCATCTCCCTCAAACTTGAAAGGATCTGGGCGGAGGGGCGGTCCATGCCCTGCTCCCCCGGGGGAGTCGCTGCTGCCTGGGTCCATCATTCATTTAAGGCAGGGGTGTCAAACTCATTTTCACTGGGGGCCACATCAGCCTCGCAGTTGCCTTCAAAGGGCTGAATGTAATTTTAGGACTGTATAAATGTAACTACTCCTTAATAGTTAAGTGAGAGTTTGGCACTGCCGCCAGGCAGAACCAAGGTGCCGGGATGGATAAAACAAGGTGGAGGGCCAGATTTGGCCCACGGGCCTTGTGTTTGCCACCTGTGATTTAAGGCATCCCTCCTTTACAGACGTGGCCACCGCAAGCCCAGGGAGGTGATGACGTGACTCGTCCCGGCCAGTTGGGTCTTCCCTGGCAGCTGTGGGTGGCCAAGGGTGGGGGCCGGGTTGCCCCTGCCCACGGCTCTGCGCTGTGTGGAGAGACCCTCGAGTGCCCCCGCGGTGAGTATGGCTTCACAGTAAACCGTCCACACTCTCCCACCCAGGGCCCCATGTGGCCCGGGCCACACCTCCAGGAAGTGACCATGTCGGAGGAAGGAAGGAAAGGAGGAAGGAAGGCTTCCCATTAGCTGACACCAGGACTGGCCATGAGTCAGTGAAGAGATATTTGAATTTCTTTGTCCCCTCCTGGGGTCCACACCCAGGGCAAGGCCCCCCATAACAAGCCACCACCCCTCGCAGGGCAGCACCCTTCCTGCACAGAGGCCTGGCTGCACCCCAGCCGTGTGCTCGGGGTCTGGGCGTGCTGAGGTTCCTGTGTCGAGTCCCTGGTCCCCTTCCAGGGTCGGGCCTGGAGCCCTGGAGCATGTCCCCACACTGGTTGTGGGTGGTAAAGACCTTGGGCTTTGGAGCCAGAGAGACGTCCCTTTGTTTTTCTCGCGAGCTGTGTGAACTTGGACAAGGCACTAGCCTTGGTGGAAGCCTTGCTCTTCTCTGCAAAACGGGTACAAAATAGCGTCACCTCCAAGGGGTGTCACGAGGTTTCAGGGACACACTGAAGGCCTCAGGCCAGTGCCCACAGTTACTCGCCGCTCCAGGCCATTGGAGGGTCTGTCCTTTAAACAGGGGACACTCAGGAGGTGGGGGCCTGGGTGGGGATTCTACATGGCTGCTGGTGGTGGGCACACTGCCCATGGGGGTGGGCAGCTATGCTCCTGAAGAAAGGCCGCCTCTGTGCTGTGCCACCGGGTCAGCCTCCACAGACCTGACACTCGGGTGCCTCAGTTTACCCTCTGGGTGCCCATGGAACTAGGTTAATCCCCTTTCCCATGGCACCACCCTGACTGAGGGGGTTCAGATTTGGGCAAATGGTAACGGGCCCCTGTCGACTCCACCCCCACACTCCCCCTCCTGCAGGGCCGCTCCCAGCCAGCAGGCAGGCCCCTCTGCCCCCCACCCACTCTACAGGCAAGGGCTGCCCACTGCCTGGGAGCCACAGGGGCTGGCAGGCACTTCGGGAAGGCAGGTCTGTCGTCTGCACAAATGGGGAGTGGGCGGCGGACCTGGCAGCTCCTCGAGCCCCCAGCGGGCTGTGTGGCCTGTGCAGCCTAAGGCTCTGGCCAAGGCCGCGGCCCATCTGCTGAAATTTCAAAGGCAAATGTTCTGAGAAATAATGGGGCTTGATAAACCAGGCTGATCGATAATCCACTGAAGTTGGGGGTGGGGGGAGGGAGATGAGAAAGAGGGACATAGACAGAGAAAGAGGGAAGGAGAGAGACAGACACATAGTAACACAGAGATAGATACACAGTAATGCAGACACACACGCAGAGACTGAGAGGGACCCCCACCCCCCGCCCCACGCACTGAAAACAGACACACAGAGACAGAGAGAGACAGGGACACAGGGGACACCCAGAGAATGGGGAACTTGGAATGATCGACGGGAGCCATGGGGAGAGAATCAGAAGGGCCAGGAGTTCGGCTGGGGGGTCTGAGCCCCCTCGGAAGCATGGTGAAGCTGCTGATTGCCGGGCCTCCGGCTCCCTCAGCCACGGCCACGGGGTCCCGTCCTTGGCCCTCGGGCCCTCAGGCAGGGGAGCACTCGGTCACCGCCCCTCCCAAAGCACGGGACACAGAATGTGTTCCATGCATAAATTTTAGAAATGTTATGAAGTCTTCTTTGAGTCACTAAGCTGGTTGGAGCCTCATCCGGTGCACCGAAAGGTTGCGGGTTCGATCTTCAGTCAGGGCACACACCTAGGTTGTGGGTTTCGTCCCCAGTCAGTGCAAGTACAGGAGGCAACAGACCGATGTTTCTCGCTCTCCCTCTCTCCCATCCTCTGAAGTCAATAAACATATCCTTAGGCGAGGATTAAGAAAATGGTCATGAAGTCCAATTTGTCTGTATTTTTCTCTTGTTGCCTATGACCTGAAGTCATTGCTGAGTCCAATATCCCAAAGGTTTTGCCCTAGGTTTTCTTCCAAGAGTTTTCTAGTTTTAGGTCTCTGATACTTCTGGAGTTAATTTTTGCGTATGGTGTAAGAGTTCAATTTTTTTTTCTTTTGCACGTAGATATCCAGTTTTCTCGGCTCCATTTGTTGACGAGGCCGTCCTTTCCTCACTCAGTGTGCTTGGCACCTGTGCTGAAATTATTCAATCAAACATATGAGAGCCCATTTCTGGGCTCTGTATTCTATTCCACCGGTCTGTCTTTACGCCAGGACCACATTGTTTTGATTACCGTAACTTTGTAGGAGGTTTTGAGACTGTGAAATGGGAGTCTTCCAACTTTGCGCTTCTTTTTCAATACTGTTTTGGCTATTTGGGGTCCCTTGAGATTCCATATGAATTTTAGGATAGATTTTTGTATTTCTGAAGAAACCCCACATCGCTGGGACCATGCCAGGAATCGCAACGAACCTGTGGATTGCTTTCGGTAGCACTGATCTTAGCAATACGAAGCCTTGCAGTCCATGAACTCTGATGCTTTCTGCTGGCTCGTGCCATCTCCAGTTCCTCTCAGTGACACTGTGGTTTTCAACACACAAGTCAACTGTCTCCTTGGGGAAGTCCGTATGTAAGTATTTTATACTTTTTAATACTGTTGCAAGTGGAATTAATTTCTTCATTTTTTTAGGTTATTCATTATTAGCATATAGAAACACAACTGATTTTGGGTTGTTCATTTTTGCATCCTGCTACTTTGCCGAATTTGTTCTCTATTTCTAACAGGTTTTTGGTGAAATTTTTAGGGTTTTCATGTCACCTGTGAACGAGATCATTTTACTTCTCCCTTTCCAGTTTAGACGCCTCCTATTCCTCTTCTTTGCCCAACGGCTCTGGCTAGGACTTCCAGTACTATGTTGAACCCAAGTGGTGTGCGCAGACAACCTTGGCTGTGTCCCTACCTGTGGTTTTGTCCCTGGTGTCCCTTTTCTAAGGGCCTGGGGTGACTCTGCTGGGCGGCCTGAGGGCGGAGCGCATGGCTTGCTCAGGTCAGTGGTCCCCTTGCTTCATCTCATCTCATCCCCAGGACCATCTTTGGAGGCCATGTCCACTTTACAGAGAGAAAACAGATGCCAGAGAGGTGGGTTCCCCAGGTGACCAAAGGTGAGCAGCAGAGCCAGGGAGCCAGGTAGGTGGCCAGATGGGTGGAACAGAGGCGCACAGGTGGGGGACTATTTTTAAGGGTACCACTTCTGACCCAGGTCTGCCTGGCCCCAAAGCCCCTTACTCCTCCTCTCTCTCCAGGCCAGTATTGTAGTCCCAAGGCCAAACGGCCCACGGGCCAAATCCAGCTCCAGCCTGCTTCTGTTCAGCCTGTGCGCTAAGAACAGCGCTCCCACTTTGAAAGGCTGTAAGAAGAAACCGAAGACGAACATGCACAGCTGAAAACATTCCCCGCTGGGCCCTGTCCAGGACGGGCTTGGCCCTGTGGTGTAACTCCAGAGGTGGAGCCCTCCTGCCTGGGGACACAGAGGTGGGGATGGAGACTGGGGCTCGACCTCCAGGCTGGACCTTGTCCGGGGATTGGCTGCGGGACACGCAGCCTATGTCCCTCAGTCCCTGCCTGGGTCCCCAGTGCCAGATGTCAGCTCTGGGCAGTTGGCTCATCCCTCCCCCATCCCAGAAGGAGTTAAGAAAATATGACACCTCAAAGCAGGACATTAAAGTTTAACTGGAGCCGATGCATATTTAATGAGACTTAACAAAGCATCTTTAAAGATGTCCCAGACAGCCCCCTGGGGGCAGGGACAGTCTGCCACCCTGCCACCCTGCCATGGCAGCCAGGGTTCCCTCATCTGTCTGCGGTGGCATCTCAGGGACTGCCAGCAGCACGTGGGCGCCTGCGGTGTCCAAAGGAGCTGCCCTTTCATTATTAATATTACGAGGCTGCCTGAGGAGCCATGCGAGCTGGGGCGCAGCTCAGGCTGCCTGGCTCCCTGCCAAGAAGCCCCTGGGCTGCGGGACAAAGTCACGTGAGCCCCAGGACTCACTTTGCTGCTCCCGTCACCCACACGACTTTGGGGCCACAACTGACTCTCAGAGCCCCCTGGATATGTCGGGGCCCTTGGGGCTTCTCCTGGTGCCCCATGTGGGCCACCGACAGAGGAAGAGCCTCTCAGCCATGCTGTGTTCAGGGTGGGGACCTGGAATTCCCAAGCTGTGGGTCCTCGGGACAGCTGCGTGCCCTGCCCTGTTGTCACGGGGCGGCTCTCACCTTGGTACACCTGGCACAGAGATGACGCACAGCCTGCACCTGCCGTCAGCCGCATCCCACAGCTGGTTCTCTGACTGCCCCTTGATTTCCCTGCGACACACGGCAAGGGTTCCCCTGGCCCAGCGTGTTCAGGACAGAGCTTTGGATCTGCCCCCAAGCCTGGTCCTCGCCCGGGGCTCCCTGTTCAGGTGACTAGCCTCCTGTCATCCAAATGCCTGCACCAGACATGGGATGGGGGGAGTCACCCCAGATGGGTGACCCACCTCCCCCACAGATATAAGCCTGGCTGAGCCTCCGGTGCCCAGGGGTGCTGGCTCAGCTCCCCGCACTGCCCAGAAACCTGGGTTTAGCCTGAGATACAAGATGGGCACCCCACTTTGTGCCACTTGCTCAACCTCTATTTATTGAGCACCTGTTTGGGGCCCAGCTCTGGCTCCCCAGGGCCCAAAGCAGTTCTGTGTAGCCCCAAACATCCCAAGGTCCTCTCACAGCAGAGCCCCTTCCTTGGAGCAGACAGGCCCACCCCACCTCCTCTAGTCAGCTCCGCCAGCTGACACCTGCAGAGTCAGCTGACCCCCCACTCAACAGTTCACGGGCAGGAGCAGAATCTGGGACCATGTTGGTGGGGGGGCCGGGCCCCTCGGAATCTGAGGAGCCCCTCTTATTGTCTTCAAATCGGGGATCCTCTGATGGGCGGCAGTTTGGGAGTTGCTCCTATGAAGCACCCATCCGGGACACAAGCAGAAGATGTGCTTGCCACCTCAGGTTCTGTGCAGCAGCTCTGGGGGGCTGAAGGCAGGAGGGGCTCAGGGAGGGTTCTGGGAGCCCAGCAGGGGCCTGGGGCCACTCAGCACCCCCCAAAACACAGCTCTCATGTTAGACTGTGCAGTTCTGTCTAAGTTTGCATTTAAACAGAGTATCGCTGCTGAAATCGAATCCAGAGACCTTGTCTGGAGGATGCGGCGAGGAACGGATAGCTGGGGAGGGCACTCCTCCCAGTCCCAGCCCAGTCCCAGGGTAGCGGGGACCCCCAGCAGGGACAGGAGTCAGAGGAGAAGGGGAGGGGAGCTCGGCGGCATCTGGAGGGCGTGTCACATCTCTGGGTTCCCACTCAGGGAAGCAGGTGTCCTGGCAGCTGCTCGAAGTCTCTCCAGCCCCCTCCACGTTCCCACCCTCACCAGACAGACGCCCCACACCCACCCGCCAAGATGGCACAAAGGAACCAGCCATCCCCGCATTTGGGAAGCATTTCCAAATTCCTTTGCCATTTGTTCTCTGTCTTTTTTGGGGAAAAAAAAAATCTCCCAAACATCCTGGGAGGCCCGTGTTTTCATGATTCTCAGACTCTCTGGTTTTGAGACTCCATGGCTGGAAGGTTCCAGGAGCTGGACATTCATTCTCATTCTGCATCTGGGGGGACAGACAGGTCTGTGGGCCCTAGCCACGTGGGCAGCGAAGCCCACCCTGGCCTCGGGTCCCCCGCTGTGTCCGCTCTGGCCTTTCCAGCCGGTCGTGGGCACCCAAAGACAGTTCCAGGGCGAGCTCCTAGCTGCTGGCTTCTGGGGAGAGGAGTTCAGGGGTGCGCCCCTGCTCTCCCCTTCGAGGGTGTGGAGGAGGCCTGTTTTGCAGGGCTGCTGCTGCAGGCAGGCTCACTCTGGGAGAAGCTGTCAGGGCACACGACCACAGTGCTCTCCTTTCTTCTCAGGGCCCAAGGGTCCCCCATTCCCACCGAGGCCTGGGCGGCCACCTAGGTGGGGGGGCTGCACCTGGCCCTGGTCCTCAGACTCTTCTCCTGGGGCCTCAGGTGACGGCTGACTCTGCCTCCCCTGGCGGAGCTGCTGGGTGGGCGCCTGCTGTCAGACAAGCAGCCTCTAGGCCCATTTCGGTCTGGGCAGCTTAGAGCTGAGCTGGAATCTTCTGGAACTGGATGCACAGTCAAGTCCCACTTTGCCTCCCACTTGCCACTCACTGTCCCTGGGACCGGTCTCCCTCGGGGCCTGGAGAGGCAAGGAGAGCAGAGTCTGGGGCAGGACCCCCGGTTCCTGACCAAACCATCCCCACCAGGGGCCCACTCTCAGGTCTCCTGGGTCCCGCCATGGATGGGGACCTGCCCGGGGCCCCACAGGCACCTGTGGGGACTGGAACCCTAAAGGTCTGCACAGTCTTATCCATCCAGCCCCCTCAGCCCGGATGCTGATAGTTCGTGGTGGAGGAAGAAGAGAGGGGAAGATGGGGGCACCAGCAGCAAATCTGGGCTGAAACTAGGTGCCTGCTTCATCATCAGGTCCTTCAGGGCAGGCCTGACCCCACACGGCCTCGGAGCCTCGGCATCAGGGAGTTGACACTGGGCCCTGTGAGCCGGGGGGAGGGGTGTTTCTCCCATGCAAGGGCCTGTTCAGATCCAGCCCGGCCCCAGGGGCGTATCTGCCGGTCTATGGGGAGTGGGGGGTCAGGGTCCAAGAGGAAAAATGAGAGCTTTTGTGCAAACGTAGTGTAGAGGTGTGGTAGTGACGGTGGTGCTGACGGTGGTGCTGACGGTGAAGGGGATGAAGATGAGGATGATGATGGCGCAGGTGACAGTGGATGTGGTGGCACTGTGGCGCTGGCAGCGATGAGAGTAACAGAAGCCCCCAAGGTGTCCTGAGCCCCTGCTGTGTGCCAAGCCTGGTGCTAACAGACGACCCACCTCAGCTCATTGCACCTCCATGGCCACCGAGGAGGTTTGCCTTCTTGAGTAATTATTATCGTCCCATCTACAGATGGAGAAACTGAGGCTCAGAGAGGCGAAGCCACTGGGCCAAGGTCAGTCAATGAGTGGCAAGGCCAGGACAGAAACCTGCGCCAGCTGGCCGGCTGCCTGTGCTGTGTTGGCTCCTCCCATCTGGCCCCTGTGGTGGGGGCACAAAGTGGCAGCCCCGTTGAGGAACCTGGCACCCCAGGACCCCGGCCCTCCCTGGGCCGCCTCCCACACCTGCCGGCCCACCAGCATCTGAGTCCGTGTAACCCCTTTGCTAAGCGGCTTCACGGCCTTCGTCTTCTGTGAAATGGTCCTGCGAGGTAGACCCGAGTGGCAGAGGGTCAACTGAGGTCAGAGAGGGGACACGATTGCTAGAGGTCACAGAGCACAGTGGAGGAGGTTTTTGACCAAGAATGCAGAGTGCCTGGCTGAGAGCCAGGCTCTATCCTCTGCCCTCCCTGCAGCCGTCGGGCTGGTAGTGGTGGGCACCCAAGCTGAGGGGGGGGTGGCCCAAGGTGGGGATGAGAGCACTTCTTGGCTGTGCAACCACAGGTAACTGTCTCAACCTCTCTGAGTCAAGGTCAGAATTCAGCACAGATCCTGGCGTGTGAGCAGATTTTTGCCCATGGGGATGTAGGAGAGGGACCACGGTGGACACCAGGGGTGGCAGCCCAGGGCCTTGGGATCCATGTGGGAGACATCCCTGCCACCCCCTTCCCATGACGGAATGTCCCTTGCTCTGGACATCCCATTGGGCTGGAGTCCCTTTGCAGACAAGCCAAAGCCCCCTCCTACCCGTCTCTGACAAGGACTGTTCCCGAGTCTCACACCATTGATGGGAACCTGGCACCACCATGGGGCAGAGCCTGCTGGAGGAGGAGGAGGAGGTGTGTCACACACACACACACACACACACACACACACACACACACCCTGCTGTCGCCATGGTGGCAAAGCCTCTTGGCAGAGGGGACATCCGGGCTGGGATGCAGTCCTCTCCGCAGCACCCAAGCTGTTGATAACAGGGGAAGTTGAAAAAAACAAAACCAGATGCCTCTCTGAGCATTCCTGGCGGCTGCCAGGCTGGGAGCGGGGTCCCGAAAGAAGAACAAACGCAGCTCACTTCCCCTGCCTGCTGCCTCTCTCCTGCCCTGAGCCTCCCGCCCTCCCCGCTCGCCTCAGAATGACAGAAGGGCCTGGGGCTCCCTGTGGGTCCCCCCTCGAAGCCACCCCCCTCGCCTCTGCCAGCTACTGAGCCCTGAGCTGGCTTTGGGCTCCCCTGAGAGCTGCATTCCTGGATCTGGCCCTGTGCCCGGCCCCAGTCTGCCGGCCCCCCCATCACCTGCTCCTTCCTCTGCGCCCAGGAGGCCATGACCTTTGGCAGCCCCTGGGGCCCCGCAGAGGAAATGAGGCCCGCTGTGCTTTGGGGAAGGAGACTCACGACAAGGCTGCAGCTGCCCCCCCCCCACCACCCCTGAGCTCAGCAGAGCAGCAGAGAAGGGGCTGGGCCTCTGGGGGGGCTTCGTGGGGCATGTTGGCCTGAAGGGAAGTTGTGTTACCTGACTAGCAAAGGGACAAAGACCCAAGCTCCAGGCTTTTCCTTGACACCTGCCCCCAGGTCTAGTTGGGGAAGGAATTGAGAAGCGGGCGCTGCCAAGCGTGCTGAAGGTGCTGTGGACCTCGGTTTCCCATCCAGACACAGAGGGGTTTAAGCTGGATGGCCTCTAATGGACTCTGATATTGCAGGATTCTAGAACAGCATCCCCCTACCCTCGCCACTACCCAATCCCCATCACTGAGGGAAAGTAAAAAATAATACCCACCCCAGCTAATCCTTTCCCAGCTTATACCACGCAGCTCAGCTCTCTGCCGGCTCCTCTGGGGAATGATGGAAATGTGAATTTAAATAGAGTTATGTCAAAAGAACATTACCCAGCCCAGCCCCAGCAGGCAGAAGCCCTGCGGGAGATGCAGAGGCAGGCCCAGGGTTGGCACGTTCATGAGGGAGGCCAGCACCTTCGGACAATTACAATCAAGACGGCTGATTAGCCTTCCTGCCGCCTTGCCCCTTCCCATGAGTCTCCATAATAGACACTTGCCTCCTTTGGGGGGTCTGGGTCTGTCCCCCGGGACCAGCCAGGTGTGGATAATCTCCTGGTGGCACCATGATGCCATCCCCGACTAATGGGACTCCAAGCCAGCTTTCCAGGTGGCTTCCCTCCCCCTCCTGGCTAGGGGCAGCCACCAGCCTGGGACGGGATTAGCACGGCTCTCTGCTCTGAGCTAATGGCTCAGCCACAGGGCTCCGGACAGCACAGAGCTGGTGCCAGGAGCCAGGGGCATCCTCCTGCACAGCCCTGGTCGACCCCCATGGTCCCCACACTCTTTGCTCTCTCCCATCACCTGGGCACCCTGGAGAGAAGGGGCAGTCTACCTCATTTGCTGCTGGGCACAGAGCAGGGAGTCAGAGCAGGGCTGTCCTTCCTCAGCCTCGGGACCAGGGGGATTTGTAATGATGCATAACTCAGCAAAGTCAGCTGGGAGCAGTGGGCGGGGCCAGCAGCATGAGCTTCTATTAGAGGTGCACTCCTTGGGGGTTCCAGACACGCCCAAGCTCAGTTCAATGGGGCATGGCAGGCTCCTGAGGGAAGACCAGAGCTGAGGTCCCTGTGGTGGGATGCCCAGGGTCATGGCCACCACCCTCCATGGTGCTGTGGGGCCTGGTGGGCATAAATGGAGCCTCCATTGGTGTACAGTTCTAGTGGCTGCTTTTATGCCCAATACATGGTGGTGATGGCAACAATGATGATGATGGTGATGATGATGGTGATGATGGTGGTGGTGGTGGTGGTGGTGGCGATGGTGGTGATGATGGCAGTGATGGCGGTAGTGGTGATGGTGATGATGGTGAGGGTGATGGTGGTGATGGTGGTGGTGGTGATGGTGAGGGTGGTGGTGGTGGTGATGGTGATAATGATGGTGATGGTGATGGTGGTGACGATGGTGACGATGGTGATGGTGGTGATGCTGGTGATGGTGGTGATGGTGACGGTGATGATTGTGATAGTGGTGATGGTGATGATGGTGGTGGTGGTGATGGTGGTGGTGGTGGTGGTGATGGTGGTGATGGTGATGGTGGCGATGGTGATGATGGTGATGGTGGTGGTGGTGGTGGTGGTGGTGGTGGTGATGATGGAGATAGGAAGGTGAGGCTGTTCACTGTGCACTGTTTACAACAACTAGAAAACAGAAATAAACGTCCGATACTAAGAGATGCTTACAAACACCATGCCCCCCACCCCAAAGCTGGAGTCCAGTGACCCACATTGAATCTCCCATCTATAGCTGTGTGACCTCTCTGTGCCTCATTTCCTCTTCCATAAATAAGAGATAGTGGGAATTAGCTCTGGGTCCCCCCAGGTGAGTGAGCAGGCAGCACGTACGCTCAGGTCCCGGCATATCACCTCCTGAACGTATTAGCTAATATCATCATTAAACAGGCTGAACCTTAAAAGTGAGCTTTTGAATTTTCAAGGACACAGGGACATCCTCACGATCAGGGTAAGAAATGGTATGTGTTGTATAACCTCTACCTGGTGAGCATGACCTGTGCCAGAAATGGCCATCCCTGCTGCAGCCTGAGGCCCTTATTTGGGGGAAGGGCAAGATCCGGAGCTGGGACACAGCTCGTGTCACCTCCGTCAGCACCTTCCCAGGGGCAGGTGGTGTCTGGCGCAGAGTAGCGGCAGGTGCTATGAAAACACAGATCACACCAGAATTTGCTGAACAGTGTGGAAACGGATGGAGCCACATGGAAAGGGAAAGCCTGCATGCGTGGCCCCTGGTGGCTTTGCGTGGGCTCCACCAGAAGCAGAGATGGAAATACAAATGGTTTATTGGAAGTGATCCCAGGCTGCCCTGCAAGGCGGGCAGGGGGTGAGACAGGGAGCGCAGGCAGCTCACACCATGTGGGCTGTGCCACAGGTGCAGCTGCAGGGGCCTGGGGCAGACATCCCCAGGGAACACAGGGGAGCAGGTGGACCACGCCCTCACCGGAGGGCGGGGGAGCAGAGCTTTCTAGCTTCTACCTGCAACTCACATCCTTCATTGGCCAAGAGCTGCCCTTGTGGGGGTAGGGGGTGCAGTTCTTGGCGGTCTCCGGAACGGTGAGTACTGGTATCCCCTCGATGCCATGGTGCCCGCTGCCCTGGTGTGTGGTCAGTGTGGAAAAAATGCCACTGCTATTTATACCCAAGGGCCTGCCCACCGAAACACCGCCAAGACCCGCTCCGTCCACGCTGCATGTCGGCACATGCATTTCGATTCCCAAGGTGCTGCTGGTCCTGTGGCCCAAGTTACAGAGTCTCTTGCAATTACTATTAAAAAGGACTGGCTGGAAGCACCCCAAAATGATAGCCAGGATTGTCTCTGGGAGCAGTGGTCATAGCTGATTTTTATAACTGGGACAAACACATGAAGTTAAAGGAAGAGGTAGAGGGGAGCAGGCTGCGGCAGGGTGGACCAGGCGGAGCTAGGAGTTGGGAAAAGGCTTTGGGAAGCACCTGTGTTTTAGACTCACATTTTGTTACACGCTGGTAACACTATGCACCGTTGGCCGAGCACCGCCGTGTGCAGACCCTGAGCTAAGCCCTCGTGGCCTCCCTCCCACTGCCTGTGCATTAGTCAGCTGTGCCAGCGATGATACTGCATAACAACCAACAGACAACAGCAGCGTTTGCTTTGCTGGCTTGTGGCTCTGTGGCTTCAGGCCCACGCCACGTGTCTCTCTGGCCCCTGGGACCAGTGGCTTCCTGGGGCCAGGGCACGCTGATGAGAGTGGTGGGGAGGGAGGCACAGAATACTGCTCTCGGCTTCTCCCCACTTTCTAGTTGCCAAAGCAAATCACATGGCCAAGTCCAATGTCAGTGGGGTGGGAGGCATAGTAGAGTCACCAGGCGAAGGCCATGGGTGTGTAATTCTCTAACAGGGAGGGAGGGAGGAGGTGTGAGCAATGATCCCACCTACCCAGAGCCCACCCTGCGCCCGTGACTTCAGGGCTCAGAATTGATGCTCCGGCCTGGGCCTCTCCCCGAACCCTAGACTTGGGTGTTCAGTGCCCCCTCCATGCCCTTCTGGGAGGTCTAACAGGCGTCTCACACTTGACATGGCCAGAACAGAACTCCTGTCCCCAGCCCCCTGCCCAGCCTCCCTGGGTTCCCCGTCTTGGTAGATGGCACTGCCTCCACCTGGGTCTCGGACCCCAGACCTCAGCATCACCCTCCTCTCTCTTTCCCTTGTTCCCTATGTCCACCCATGTCCACTCCATCAGCCAGGGCTACTGCCTTGACCTCCAGAACTTGTCCTGCATCCATCCACATCTCTCTGCATCCACTAATACCTCAGTCTGAGCGGCCTCCATTCTCGCCAGGACGGCTGCAAGCAGCCTCCAGACTGAACCCAGCCCCCGCCCCAAGGCCCTCGAGGAGCCCGTCCTCCGCACAGCCTGCCAAAGTGGCCCTGTACCACCGTCAGTCGGCCCGCATCACCGCCCTGCCTGCAATCCTGCAGAGTAAGGCGGAAAACCCACGCTCACTCCCCGCCCTTCGTCACCCGCCCATCTCCCCTCTGCGACCTCACTGCCACACCCTGTCCACTGTGCTGGGACCGTGAGGCCTGCCTGTCGTCAGTCATGTTCCCACCGCAGGGCCCGGCCCCTCTGCCCCGGCCTGGAGACCTGTCCCTCAGAGCTACCCGGCAGGCTCCCTCTCCACCTCCGTTCCACCCCTTCCCCAGCCTCCCCAGCCTCCCCAGCACTCTGCGACAGCGTCCAGCTGTATTTGCTTACAATACGTATTGCCACCTGAAAGTGTCTTATTTGTTTACTAGAATTAAACGCCACATAGCAGGCGCTCGGTAAGCCTTTGTTGAAAACTCACCAGTTCTGCGACGCGGGCGGGGGGAGCCTGCAGGGAGGTCCAGCAGGGTCCTGGATTCTGAGGCAGCCACAGGCACGTCCCCACTGGGGCCCAGAGGTTGTCTTACCCGGAGGGGCAGCCCAGGCGGGTGCTACTCATGGCCTGTGTGCCTGCCGGGCCCTCTCGATCCAGCCTCACTCCAGGTGAGACTGGAGCGTCAGAGAGAAGGCACCTGGACCCCGAGCCTCATGGCTTTGGGCTCCAGGAGGGCAGGGAGACAGAGCCCAGCATCCTGCGTGCCCAGGTGATCAGCAAGGCTGGGGAGACATCCACCTGCTGATGAGGGAGGATGATGAGCAAAACCTTCCTTACAAATCAGTGACTGTGGCTTGTTCTCGTGAAGATTTGGGATTTGAATTCCTCCTGTCCCTCACACTGCCAGCGGGGGTATCAGGTGGGATGATTACACTGGGAAGCAACGGGGCTGTTTTTATAAGGGCAATGGCCCATTAGCCCCTGATGTCTGTGGGTGCCAAGTGGTCCAAAATAGAGAGGGGGGAGGGGCAGTCTGGGAAATAGATTGATGGTGATTGACATGCCCTTCCGCCCCTTCCTGAGGTTTAACGGGGACAACAGCTTCCTCAGAGGCACAATTGACAGCTGAGCTGCCCTCCCTGACAGTTTTAAGATGGACCTGCTGCCAGGTGTGATGGGAAGGGGGGACCCCGTTGTGGGCGGAGCTGCACCTGGAGACAGGCTGCCCTGCCCACCACGCTGGGAGTCCAGAGGGCCTGGAGAGAAAGAAGTCAGACCCGGAGGAGGACTCACCTCATCATTCCTTTTGGTGAAGTTGAAGAAAAGGCAAAAGGACCTGAGCACTGGGAGCTGCTCGGGGCGTGTGTGGCTGGGCAGGGGCCCGAGGGGACTGTCCGGTGGGGGGGTGGGGGGAAATGGCTGGCGTAGTGGGTGACACTCACCACGCTCTGCCGTTGAGATCTGTGCGTTTCATTCTATGTAAGTTAGACTTGAACTGTTTTTAAAGTTGAAAAAAGAAAAATAAACGTGAGAGAATAAAGGACTTCTGTTTTCAATGATATGGTGGACGAGATATCTACAACGAAAACCTTAACAAAAATTAAATATACTACAACAAACATCCCTTTAAAAGACAGCCACGCTGAAATGAGAGAGAGAGAGAGAGAGAGGGAGAGAGAGGGGACGCAACAAGGCCCAGAGCAAGAGGGGGCAGAGAACCTGTGTGGAGCTGGGCAGAGGAGGGAAAATTCCACCTGCAGGGGAAGGGGAAGATGGTCAGGGAAAGTCTCCACCGTCACTGCCCAACCACAGGCCTGTTCTCCTGGAGATTCTGGAGAGGTGCCCGGCTACCCGGGCTACCCGGCCAGGGTGCATCCCAACTTCTGACATTTTTGTTTTCTCCATCAGTCCCTCCCACTCACAAGACACACTTGCAGCCAAAGTGTTAGCTGAGTAGGGGTCCCCGCTTCTGCAGCGGTGCGTTCCGGAGAGGCAGGGGCAGGAATCAGGCTGCGATGTTTAAGAAGAGGTACAACCCTGAGCAAGGTAGTTGACCTCACATACCTGAGCTGTTTCGTTGTCTGCGGAATGGGGTAATTACAGGGCCTGCCCCTCGGGCTCTCCGGAGGAGGATTTCGTGAGAGACCCAAGTTGCCTGCAGGGTGTCTGGCACCTGGTAGGCATTCGGAGCAATGAGAGCTAAACAGCTCAAGGCCCTGTTACCCACTGGTTGGGTTTCCTGCTTGGGCCCTCCCTCCCCTCTCGGCTGGGTGGGCTCTGGCCTCTCCCTCCCTTGCTCTCGCTGCTTCTCTTCCCCCCACCCCAGCCCGCCCCTTCCAGCTGTTTTGCCTGACCTCCTTTCTCTCCAGCTTTCTTGCCTCCCTCCTGGTTCCTGCGCTCCCCTCCATGGTGAGCCTTGACCCTCAGCTTTTCACACGTGACTAGTCCCCCTGGATGTTCTGTGGAATTAAACACCAGCACGCGCTCTTTCCTGCCCTGTGTTTGTGGAGCCCTGCCTATGACGGGCCAGAGGACCCGTGGGGCAGCGGGCAACAGAAAGTATCATGAGCCTGGGCCCCAGTCTTAGCCTGGAGGACCCGGCCTTGGCCCGAGTCTCTCTGGTTTCATCCAAGGGACACGCCACGAGAGGCCACACTCAGCATCCCAGTGGACTCGGGGCGCAGACCCGCCGCCCGTGCATGGCGCGGCAACACAGAAAGCACACGCATGCACGCACTCACACGCGTTCACTCCCTGCTCCTTCGCGCCTTTGAACGCGGCCTCTCGCCTGTCAGCCGCACTCAGTGTTGACAAAGCAAAATAAAAAATAGAAAGAAAGAAAGAAATCCGTCCTGTCACTTGGACTCCCCCGCCCCGCACTGGGCTCGGCAGCCCGCCCCCTTACATCCCGCCCCCGCCTTTGTATTATGGGTTTATGTCAAGGTATGTTGGATTCTAAATTAAATGTCAGCCCACTGTACATTTCTGGCTCCAGCCGCAGAAAATGAGGCGCTGGCGCTGGAGACCATCCAGTTGTTCAGCGCTCCGTGCCTAACAGCGAGGGGTGACAAGCCCATTGAATCACTGCGCAGCAGCTTTCCGTGCCACGGGAAGCCAAGACAAATTTATTTTTAATGATAAATGCAACTGTCAAGAGTTAAGTTGAAACAGCTTTACAGAGAGAGCTGGGTGCCCCCGCAGCGCAGGGCAGAGAGCTCGGTGCCCCGAGTGCGTCAGGTGTGGACGGCACTGACCAAACCCTTGTGGGCTCACGCCGAAGCTCGCAGAGTGGACGAGGGCCAGCGGTCCCGGCCCCCTGACCAGCTGGTCCACAGACCCCGGACATGGGCAAGTTCGACACTTGGCCCTCGTTTGCTGCATCCCCACTGTGCGCCGGCTCCTCGTCGCCCGCTGGACGTCTCCGGCCAAGCTCCAGTCAACCAAGAGGGAGGAGGCAAGTGAGAGAGAGAGATGCGCTCTGGCTGGGCAGAGACCTGTGTTCACATTCTGGCCCCATCACTGCTGTGTGACCTTGATCAAGTTCCTTAACCTCTCTGAGCTTCAGCTGCCTCACCTATAAAATGAGGCCATCAATAACACCCCCAGGTGTTTGGTGAGGATTACACAAAATAGATATATTGTTAATTTTCTGGAACATGGAAAATGCTTACAGAATGGTAGTTATTAATTACACCGTTTTACTAATAGCACTGTTACTCAAGTTATGTAACTTACCTTTCCACATCAGCTTCTCATCCATAAAACGAGGAGAACCGTCACTCTCACTCACGAAGGTGGCTGGGAGGATGCAGGGTGCCTGGCGTGGGGCTGGGTGTCGGGGTGAGGTCCCAACAGCCCACAGGCCGTCCCAGGGCAGGCGTCCTGGCTGTTGCCGCCTGACACCTCTGGCCACTCTCTCATCTTCTTCACTGGCTCTCTTCCTCCATCCCTCCGCGCATGCCCTGTACCCCTGCCCTGTGAAGGGGGCATTGCCTGCATCGGGACCCCCCCAGCCATGCCCTCCATCGAACTGTGGTGGGCACCTGTCGCAGGGTGGCTGTTTTCCACCAGCTGATGACCTGTTGACATGTCCTGGCTCTAAAGGGCCAGCAGGATGGGATTTTAAACTAAAGCTGTTGGTGGGGCTATCGCGTCTAGGCAGGAAAAGTAGGAACACGCAGAATCGGGGAGGAGGAGAGAGGAGGGGGTGTGGATGAGCAGGATGTGGACTGTGGCGGCAGGGAGGCCTGGGGTCCGATGCCGCGCAGCCCGGTGGTCCTGGGTCCCCACGCCCCTGAGGTCCTGGCTGGTCCCGGAATGCCTTGTCTTGGGCTGGCTAGAAATCCCTGGTTCCTCTTGGCCAGGTGAGCACACCTGGGCTCTTCCCTGGGGCTCTGGAACAGCTGCTTTGTCAAAAGGAAGTCAGAGGGTGGGACCCTGTTCCCTCTGTGGAATCAGCTCACAGCCATCTTTGGGCCAACGAGCAGAAGACGGCCTCTCCTCTCCCCAGACGGTGCCCCGAGTGCGTCAGGTGTGGACGGCACTGACCAAACCCTTGTGGGCTCACGCCGAAGCTCGCACCAGGGCTGACCCTTCTTCTGGGTGCTGAGCAGGGAGGTGATGGGTGAAGACTGCCCCAGACATGTGTTTCCCGCAGGCAGGAAAGTGAGGAACCTGAGGTTGAACAGGTGAGACTACCAGACAGCAGTGCCAGGAGGAGCCGCCAGGTGGCCCCCACTCACCTGTCCAACCCCCGCTGCCTGGGAGCAGATCCTGCAGCTCGTGCTGCCAGCGGCCGCCACTCTCCATTCCCTGCCTTTGCTCTGCAGCTTCGCCGCCCGCAGTGCCTTCTTCGCCCACGTCCGACCCGTGCCCCCCCTTCTCCAGGATGTCCGCCCTGCGGGCCCCTCCCCACACTCAGAACCCCGCTTCAGCATCCCCCTCAGGATGGTCTCCCGTGGGTGCACAGACGCGGCTGGAGTTTACAGCCTCTCCTCAAATTGGAATCGCAGTCTTGAAGTCCCAGCCACACGCTTGCCGACCTCCCCACTTGCCATTGGGAAGGGGAGGCTCTGATTTCTCGTTCAACGAGGAAACTGAGGCTGGAGAGGACAGGAAATCTGCTGGAGGTCATAGCGGTCAAGTATGAAACCTGCCCAGGTGCTTCCACGCTTTCACAGGAGCCCTTCTGAAGCGGGTGCTGTTAACCCTTTGGTACACACGGGGAAACTGAGGCTCGGAGAGGCACAGTAGCTTGGCCCAGGCCACACAGCCAGGGTCCTGTGCTTTCCAACACACCTCTCTGCCCAAGCCTCATGACCCCCTAGGTCACCTGCCAACCCCTTAATCCACAGGAACAGGGCCCAGAAAGAGCTCCATGGGACCCGCTCCCGCTGGCTGGGCAGCGCCCCTGTGGGCGGCTGCTCTGGGGGCCGCGGGGCAGCCTTGGAAGGAAGAGGACGCTTCGGACAAACAGCTGGTGGATGTGGACCCAGCTTCTAGGGGGAGAATGACAGTCTACTCAGATGGCATAGGGCACAGATTGCCACCTTCCACCCTCGCCCCCATCCCAGCTTTCCTCCCTCCCGAAGCCGGTCCCGACTGTGGGGGGCGCCGAGAGGACCCGGGAGGGGGACAAAGATGGGGCGACAGACTGGCAGCCAGTGGGGGACATAGGAAGACGGTGCCAGGGAACAGCGTGGCTGGCCAAGGCGCCCCGGGAGCCGGAAGACAGCTTTGGGGAGAAGCAGGGAGCGAGACGGGGGGCGGGTCTATTCTACAATCGTGGCAGCAAAGGATTAGGGTCGCAGAGAGGGGCGGGCAGGGGCAGTTGGCCTGGCTCCCGCGGCGCCCAAGAGCGGGCGGCCGGCGGCGAACGCGTCGTCGGGCCGTGTGGGCGTCTCCCGATCAGAAGCCACAACAGCAGCTGCTCGACGCGGCGGATTAAGGACTGTTGTCGATTACCTCCGAAGGCTGTTCGGGCCGATTCAGTGCTTTTAAAAGTGCTGCTGGTGGGAGGGGGCGACTATGAAGACCCCTCCTGGCACAAATCCCTCCTCTGCTCAGCAGAGGAGGAGGCGGGGGCTGAGACGTCGCAGGGCGCGCCTGGGGAACGCGGGCGATCGGCCGGGAGCGCGGGCATAGCTCAGAGCGGCTTGTACTCGCGACCCCGGCGCGGGCGGCTGTCGCGGCGCCGGGGACCCCCACTCGACCCTCAGGCCGCCTGAGCAGGGAGGCGTCCAGCCGGCTCTGCGCGCCCGAGCGCCAGGACGCAGGTCTGGGACTGGGGCTGAGACGCGCCCCAGGGCCGACCTCCCGTGGCAGGATCCCCAAGGGTCGGTCCCCTGTAGCCAGAGACTCCCGGACCCGACGCACTAGCCTTGGGCCCGGAGCAAGACCTCGGAGACCCGCAGGGGGCGCACTCCGGCCAGCCTCTCCGCCTTCCTCCCAATCTGGGTCTAGGAGTGAGCCCTGCTGCGCTTTGGGAGCCAGGAGGAGCGCGCGCCACTCCCTGGGGACGCCGACCGCCGGGCGGGGGCGCCCACGAGACCCGCCCGGTGCGGCACCCGGGCGCACGGAGAGTTGGCCGGAGTCCCGCCGGGGAGGAAGTTTTCGAGGAGGCGCCGCGGGGGTTCTCAGGTCCCTCCGCGGGCCAGCGAGGGCTGGGCTGCCCAAGGCGTTTGCTGCCCTCCCGCTGGCCCCGGGTGTCTAGGGCCCGATCTGCCTCCCTCGTATCTTGGCCTTTTGGAGGTGGAATGTAACAACCGCAGCCCGCGGTGTGTGAATGT
The DNA here is from genome assembly GCF_022682495.2 of Desmodus rotundus. NCBI lineage: Eukaryota > Metazoa > Chordata > Mammalia > Chiroptera > Phyllostomidae > Desmodus > Desmodus rotundus. The sequence goes on from NC_071387.1 coordinate 4,199,556, forward strand.
GAGTGTGGTGTGCGTGTGTATCGGAGGGAGACTGGGGAGCAATAAAAGGCAAAGAGAGTCCGAAACAAAAAAGAAAAAAAAAGACGCGGAGATTGAGGAGGAGGGAGGGAGGAGGGCGGAGGCAGAGGAGCGCGCGGCGGAGGCGCGGGAGCCGAGAGCTGGGAGCGGGGACGGCGCGCAGGCGGGCGGCTCTGGCGCTCCCGCTCTCACCCGCACACACACCCGTGCACACAGGCGCGCGCGCACACGCACACCTGCACACGCCCGCCCGCTGGCCCGGGTCGCCCCGGCGCGAGGCACGGAGGCAGGGATCCCGGGGGCAGAACGCTCCTGAAACCTGCGCCCACCTCGGCGCCTTTGCGCTCCGCAGCGGCTCGCCTCGGCCGGCGCCCCCGCCCGTCCTGCCAGAAGATGGTCAACGACCGGTGGAAGACCATGGGCACCGCTCCTCAACTTGAGGACCGGCCTCGCGACAAACCTCAGGTACGTGCGGCCAGGCTTGTGGGGACACCCCGGGTCCCTGGCAGTGGCCGATCTGGCTGTCGGGATGGACACCCAGCTCCGGGCTCGAGTTTGGGGAGCACCTCCCGCGAGGCTCGGGGAAGGAAGGGCAGGAGCCCTCTTCTTCATCGCCTCCAGAGGAGGACTGAACTTGGGGTTCCGGATGGGTCCGTACCCCTGCAGGAGGGAGGGCCCCCTTTGTGCCTCCAGCAGATGCCCGGTGCACGCTGTGTCTGAGGGACCTTTAGTTCCCAGTGCGACCAGCCCTCTAGTTGGCTGAGCGACCCCTCGCTGAGTCTGTTTCATCACCTCCACAACGGGCATCTTAACTACTCACCAAGCTGTGTGCCACTCTGTGCCAGGTGCCTGGCATGGTCACCCGAGCTTCAGGAAGACTTGACCCCCCCCCCCCCCGCCCCCATCTCCTCTAAATCCACTTTAGCCAGCTTCCCCTGCCGCACGCTCTCACACACACACACACAGAAGAGGATCAATAAGTATTTGCCTCCTGTGAGAATGCTGGGCTGGCGCTTCTCCAGCTCAGAGACCCAGAGAGCAAGCCTCTGAGCAGGCTGGTCCCACTGGAGGGCACACAGCTCTGCGGGGATTTGAACCTGGGTCTGTGGGCTCCGGGTCTGTGGGCTCCAGGTCTGTTCGTCGCCCCCCCTTCCTGCTGCCTCTTCGGGGGTAGTGGAAGTGGGCAGGCCTGGAGGGTGCCCAGGGCTGAGCACCGGAAGAGGGCGAGGGCAGAGCTCCAGGGCTGGCCAGACAGGGGGCTGGAGACGGGAGGCTGAGGGGAGGGGCGGCCCTGGGGTGGCCCCAGGCCAGGCTGCCCAGGGACTGGGGCAGGCAGGCGAGATGAGGAGGCCCGCTCGCCAAGGAGAGGAATTAATGGAGCTGCCCGTTTTAAATTTCAAATTTCTCCCAGACAGATGTCATTGGGGAAGGAACAGTTCGTGTTGGCAGCCGCAGGAGGGGGCGGCAGGGGCGGGCCTTGGCGGCCCCTCGCTCTCCTGAGCTGCAACTTGCTCATTCTTCTGGAGTGACACGCGCTGTGGCAGGAGCTCTACAGTTTGCAAAGCTCCTTCCCAACCGCACTTCCCACAGCAGCCTGGGGACTAGGTGCGGACGCACAGTCTCCAATCACAGAGGGTTGGCAGCTCAGGGAGGCAGGGGCATACGCCCCAGTTACGTGGCATGTCAGCCAGGGAGCAAGGCTTAGAAGCCGAGCCTGACCCCAAGCCACCCCTGGTGCCTTGAGGGTGGTCTGTTACCTGTTAGGTCAGGTCCACAGCCCAGCCACCCCCAGAGAAGAGACCTGACTTTCTGACCTCTTAAGCAAGAGCAGGCTTACCTTCTAGACCTGTCGTTCAGAGCCATCCCTAGCCTGGCCCATTCTCCCCTGTTATTAGCCCCTTACAGGTACTAAGCGTTTGTCATCTGCCAGCCCCTTGTCCCACACCGGGCTGCCCATTTCCAATCTTTTGTTGTCTCATTGTGTTGGCTGCACTGAGTTCCTCAACACACACACACACACACACACACACCCCTTCACTCAGGGAAAACCTACTAAATGCCATCCCCTCCAGGAAGCCCTCCCTGGTGCCCAGAGCCTGTCTCGAAGTCCCAGCAGCATTGCACCTGGGCTGCTCAGCTGCCTCCATCTCACCGCCTTGTGCCCCAGCCCTGAGTCTCTCTTCGATCAGGAGCTTCCTTTGGACACATGCTCCTTCTGGGCCCCCAGCCTGGGGTCTCCCCCGGGCTCAAGCCGCTGGCCTTGAGGCCTCTCAGGTGGGGGGGCGGGGAGCTGAGGGATATTTGTTGAATTGAGATGCATGGAGCCTCAGCCAGGGGGCGCTGAGGGAGAGGAGCCAGCAGGTGCTTCTGTGTCTCAGAGGGAGGTGGCTTCTTGGGGATGTGTTGGAAATGTGGCCTCAGGGCCTCCTGGGCTGGCCTTGCCTTTCTCTGCTCCTCCCTGGGGACACCTGTTCCAGCTGCCACCAGGCCAGGGCCCAACTGTCTGCCCTTGGGCATCAGAGGCAGCTGAGGGCTTGTGGCTCCGGGGGCCTGGGCCAGTATCAAGCACTGCCTCACCTTGCAGTCCCTTTGGTGGCCCAGCATGTAGACAGGCTGTCCCCTGGGCCAGGTCCAGGTAAGGCCTTTCCCTTACCCTGAGTCGGAAGAGAGAACCTCTGCCACCCTGCTTCCCTCCAGGCCTGTTCCCTGGGGCCCTGCTTCTAGTTGCTTCTCAGTCTGACATGCTGTGTGATTCCGGGTAAGTCACTCGCCCTCTCTGGGCCTGGGCTTCACCATCCGCAAAATGGAACCGCAACCTCCGCGTCCTTCTCACTTCACGAGGGCTGATGGGAGGGTCAAGGGACATACTGGCGTGTTTTGCAAACCGTAGGGCACTCTCACACTCCAGGTGGGTGGGTGGCAGTTCTCAAAGAGCCTGCCCCCTTTCTCAGGCTGCCGGGGCCCTGACCACCCCTCTGCCCAGCAGGGAAAGGGGTCTGGCGCCCCAGGTCCCTGCAGCGGGGCTTGGCTGCGGGGCTTTAACGGGCATGTTCTCTGGGAGGAGATGGCAGTGCCGCAGTCCTAGCACCAGTGGCCTCTCCCCTCAGCTCCCGTTTCTTAGTCACACCTCCCTGGGGGGTTGGTGGCAGGGCTGATCGTCCCACTTGATGGATGGGGAAACTGAGGCTAAGAGAGCTGGAGCTAGGTCCTGCCTGGAGGCCGACGAGCCTCGGTGGGAAAACGAAGGGAAAAGAGGCTGGCTGTTCTCCACTCAGCCTGCTTGGCCACGTCCTGTAATTAATTCCCAGGGACGGGCTTCGTGACTCCCAGACTCACGGAACCCACTGCCAATGAAGGGCTTGTGTCCAGGTGTTTCCGGGGACGCCTCGGGCTAGCTCTGTCCTGGCCCGTCTGGCCTCAGCTCCTCCTTTGCTGGGTGACCTTGGACAAGATGCCGCCTTCATCAGAGCCTCCCTTCTCCCCCGCAGAACGAAGGGGCTTGCACGCCCTTGAGGCAGGAGATGGCGGTGGAATATTTGCCAGGAGTTCAGAGTTGCTCTGATGGAAGGATCTAGAAATAGCCATGATTTGTCTAGTCCTGGAGTGTGGGGCAGGAAGCCACCATGTAACCACTTCCTGGGGGGGGCTTGTTCCTGAGTAGTCCCCTGCCAAGCCACCCCACAGGGCGGTCCACCTCCGACCTACCCCAGGCAATTCTCAATACTTTTGAAACTTCTAAAAACATCCCAGAAAGAAAAAAAAAATCTTGAGAGGTTCTTCCTGATGTCTGAGCTTTACGATGCTGCGTTTAATTCACTCAGCGATGATCACAGAGTCCCCCCTGCGCAGCTAGGAGACGCAGTCGGAGCCTTTGCCCCAGGAGCCCACAGTCCCTGGGGGACAAGCAGACTCACGAAAAGGGCATCCTCATGAAGCATGATGGGCGCGAGGTTGGAAACGACACCTTCTCCTCTTGGCTCCTGGGGCTTGGGGTGATGTCCCCTGGGGCAGGGGTGGGAGAGGAGGGGGGTGAAAGGAAGAAAGAGGTCTCTGCGGGCTACAAGTCCAGGACCCCCTCCTCCACCTGCCTTTTCCAGAGCCCCTTCTCTGTGCCCCTCGCTCATTAGCCAGCTGTGTTGTGACCTCGACTGGGAGCCAGGGGCCAAGTGCATTGCCTGCGGCTCATAGAGTAGGGCCACAGGCCTTCTTTCTAAGTCATTGGGACCCCAGAATTTTGAGAACAACCAGCCCCTCACTCTAGGGGTCTCTGGGATGCCTCTCTTCCAGGGCCAGGGGCTCAGGGTTCAGCTCAGGTCAGAAGCCTTTCGCCCAGCAGTGGGCTTCTGGGGGCAGTGAGGTGGACTCCCCTGGGGTAGGGCAGGGACTGGGCCTCCCACCCGCCCCGCTGACCCCCTAAGCTCCCCAGAGAGCCCCTGCTGGGCCCCAGACTACACACCACGCAGCCTCGTTTGCCCCCATCCGCAGCCCCACAGCGTGTCTCTCAGTGAATAGCCCCCCTGCTTCTGGCCGGGGCACCCCAGAAAATGGGCTGGGGGCGCCCTGCACCTTGGCCTCACCCTGCCTGGCCCCTCCTAGAGGGGACTTTCTTCTTCCCACTCTGGTACCCGCAGGATGGGCTCAGTCCACCCAGGGGACAGCCGCCACCCACGTCCCTTAGAATACAAGCAGGCGGCAGGGCCAGCTGGGCAGGATGGGCCCTCAGGGCACCAGGGCAGTGAGGCCCTTCCTCCTGAGCCCTCCTTCCCTCTGCCGGTCCCACGTCCACTTCTGGAGGCTGAGGACTCAGACGAAGCAGAGGGACAGACACCACCCCGCAGGTGAGGCTCCTCTGGGACTTCCTGCCTCCTGCCTCCTGCCTCCCCCGGCCCGAGCCCATCCTGTCCTCGCTTTGGCCAGGGCTTCCTGGGCAGCCTGACCATGGGCCGGCACTGGGGGTCTCAAGGAAAATGAGGCCTCCAGTCGGGAGCTCATGCAGGTGGTTGGGGCAACAGGAGCCTTGAACCTGGGGCTCCCCTCCTGCCCCCTTCCTGGGGCCCCTTCCCTCACCGCTGGAGAGGGGGTCTGTGTGCATCCACCCCCTCAGCCATGGCCGAGGCTGATCACCGAGCTCCAGCCCCACAGCACCCCTGGCCGGGCTGCGAGCCACCCAAAGCCCCCCTTACTGTCTCAGGCAGATTTCTTTGCAAGGCACGTCAGCGGCAGCCTGTAAAAGCGAGCACTTCTCGTTTAAGGTGGTCTCTGAAGACTGATTCTCCTCTGCTGAGTGGCCCATTTCATCTCTGAGTTCCACGGTCCCCTGTCCCTGGGGACCCCCCTGCAGCTTTCTTGAACCCCTCCCCTCCTCCACGACCCCTGCCTTCCAGCCAGGGACCTGGGGCTTGGGGAGAAGTGGGTGCCCTGGAGGGCCGGGGTCCTGGAGATGCAGGGGACATGGTGGGCCACTGCCTCGCCAGCTGGGGACGTCAGTGGTCTGCAGTTGGAGGACACTGCCTGGGGCAGGGCATCCGCCGACGGGCTCTGGGAGGGCCTGACGGGGCCTTACCTGCTGGCACATGGCTTTGTGTGTCTCTAGCCCCAGTCACACTTCAAGCAGAGGAGGGGCCCTGGTGTGTGCTCAGCAAGCAGCCTGGGCACAGACGGTGCCGTCCCAGAGCCTCCCGGCCCTGGGTGCAGATGCCTTCCGTGTGACCTTGGGCGAAGACTTCCGCTCTTGGGGCCCCAGTTTTCCCACCTGCAGAATGAATCCAAGCACAGCAGGGGTTATTTGGAGGTTCCAGGGGAGGTGCTCCAGGGTCAGCAGGTGTGAGGTGGTGTCCGCAGGTCTGGAAGCTGCTCACCTGTACCAGCTGGGGAACTGGGACGTCCTGCAGGCTGCCTTCATGCTTTGTCAGCCATCAGAGGTGGCCACAGGGTCAGAGGTGCCCTGCCTCGGGGTCCTGGGCTCAGCATGGGGGTCTTGGGCCTCTGCCTTCCCAGGCCCTGAAGGTCCCAGGGATGCCACCTCCTCCCCATGCCAGCTTGGCCCCAGAGAAGTGACCTAGTGCCTCTGTTCTTCCCTCCACTGCCAGCCAGCCACTCCGTGCCAGGCGGTGAGCAGGCCTCTGCCTTTCGGGGCCTCCTGGTCCAGGGCCAGTCGCTGGGCCTGGGATGGCCAGCCCCCAAATGCCAGCTTTCCCTGTGTCCACAGCTATCGTCACCCAAAGGGATCCGTGCCCCCAAAGAGGGCAGGATTCACAGCCTATGGGACACGAGCTCCCTTGGGCAGGGCTGGGACAAGTGTCCACCGTGACCTCCTTGGGGGCTGACCTGGAGCCTGGCTCATGGGGACACCAGTGGATGCTGACTGGGTGTCTGAATGAATTGAAAAGTGATGACTATCTGTCTTATTAACTGCCGCCGAGGGGGCAGCAAGGACTGAGAGGAGGAGGGCTGAGGGAACAGTCAAGGGAGACTTCCTGGAGGAGGCGGCATCTAGCTGAGCCCTGAGGGAGGAGAGTGAGTGAGCCCAGTGGAAAAGGAGCAGGGGAAGCAGATGCCTCAGTCCAGGGCCCAGCTGGTGCAGAGCTGGCGGAAAGGAGCCCTGGGGGCAGGCGTGGGTGGAGTGACCCATCCAGGCGTGTGGAGCCCGGGATGGATGTGGCCCTTGGGGCCCGGGCTGGTGTGGGGAGAGGGGGCTGGAGCAAATTGGGGCGCAGTGAGTCCCCACTGCGGCAGGGCCAGGCCGAGGTAGCGATTTTCAACCCGTCTCATCTCACGGCACACATAAACTAATTACCGAAATTCTGCGGAACGCCAAAAACTGTTTTTTGCTGATCTGACAAAAAATAGGTATAATTTTGATTGATTTACAAAAAATAATAACAGTGATTACCCACCCTTTTTGCTACAAAGTGACTTTTTAAAAAAGCAGGTACCTGTACTTGTATATAAGGATTTCTGGTACCAAGAATTAACCAATCAGAAGCAACCTTGTTATGTGATGTGACCAGTAAGAGTCAACTCGATTATCTGAACTGGTATTTGTGGCTCAAGCCGGGGCGTTCACACGGGGACGGCTACCGTTGGCTTGGCCGTTGTCATTGTTTTGCTTGACAATCTCAGGGAAAAGAAGTCAGCGCCCCTGGTCCCCTGGTGTGGGAAGTCTCGCAGCGCACCAGCGAACATCGAGGGCTAAGGAATTCTCTCCCTTATGTCCCCAGTGACCGCCGGCTTCCCTGGGGGGCTGCCTGCCCACCTGCCCCTGTCCCCTGACCCCAACGCCCTCCGGGGCCGAGTGGGACACTCAGGAGTTACTCGTAGCGTTTGAACTGGTGGGGAAGCAGCTGTCCGCGCCACCACACTTTCCCACAGTAAGGCCTGTTACCTGACGCAAGGGGGGCCGCTGCTTTACGTGTCCCGAAGCAAGCAAGATGCCCCCCAACACCAGAGGCGTGACATCGTGAAAGAGGAGACGGGGCGTCCTGGCATCAGCCGCACAGAGAAGTACACTTTGGGCGGAAAATAAAAACACCGAGCCCTGGCGGACACGCTGTGCACACTGACCACGAGATACTGAAAGCTGCTGATATTCACCGGCCAGCACGCTGTGCCGGGGGCGGGGCCAAGTGCACTCACTCATTGAAAGACCCATCACCACCGGAATGCTGAAAACGTGGGGGATGGGCTCTTAGAGGTGGCTGGCCCTGGGGGAGGGGAGTGGTGGAGGCTGGGGGGCAAGCCCCTTGCCCACTCTGGGCCTCAGTTTCCCCAGGCGTCACATGCTTGGTGGCGTTCTGCGAGTTCCCTTTTGGCCGTGACAGACTTGTCACCATGTCACGGCACTTCAAATACAAGCTGCACTGGGGTCCCAGCTTCCTTTGTTGCTGGCCCCCACTGTGCCCCCAAACCCAGGTCCAGTTCTCGCCTGGCTGCCGCCTCCATCCTTCGTCTGCTGCACTGTCTCTTCTCTGGTTCTGGGGGGCACAGCCACCCTGTCGCCCCAGCCCTCGCCTCCTTAGGAGAACGAAGGCCCATTCCCACCGTGTACCACTTCTCCCCCTGGGGTCTGCTCTGTGGACAGCGAGGGGAGGGGAGGAGGGACGAAGGGGGAGAGGGTGCGTGGGAGGCCCCCTGTGCCCTGACCTGTGGCAGCCTCAGGGGCCCACACAGGCTTTGGGATTGGGACATGGATGCCCCAGGTTGAAAGGGACCTTCAGTGATGGGCCCCCACTACCCCAAGGCACTCCTTCCGCTGAGACAGAGTGACAATTTGTAGCACTGTTGTTGTCACCCTAGAGCTCTTTCTTCCTGAGTCTGCACGGCAGGTGCTCAGGGGCAGGGTGTATCACCATTGCCCCCACTTTACAGGTGAGGACAGTGAGGTGAGGCCCCTCGGTCACCCCACGGGAAATGGCAGTGTGGGGACCTGGCCCCAACTCTCTCCAGACATCGAGGGTTCGGTGCCCTGGGCCGGCCGAGTGGGGTGGGGCGGGGCCCGGGAGGAGGAAGGGGTTGCTATCTCCATTGGTGTCCCTTCCCATCCTCTCCACTCTGTCTCCCAGCATCTCTCGCTCTCGCTCTCTTTGCTGTGCCCCTTCCTCTGTCTCCGTGACTCCCTTCCCCTGTCCCCAAGAAGGGCTCCCCCTGAGCCTTGCCCAGAGGCCCTGGTCTGCCCCTGAGGCTGCCTCTTCCTTCTCTCTCCTGTCTGTCTGTCTGTCCGTCTCTGTCCATGTGCCCTGGCTGACCTGCAGCGGCCGAGCTGCGGCTACGTGCTGTGCACGGTGCTGCTGTCCCTGGCCGTGCTGCTGGCCGTGGCTGTCACAGGCGCGGTGCTCTTCCTGAATAACGCACACGCGCCTGGCACGGCGCCCCCGCCCATTGTCAGCACCGGGCCGGCTGGTGCCAACGGCGCCCTGGTCACCGTGGAGAGAGCCGACAGCTCACACCTCAGCATCCTCATTGACCCGCGCTGCCCCGACCTCGCTGGCGGCTTCGCCCACCTGGAGGACGCCCAGGCCTCCGTGCTGCAGGCGCTGACCGAGCACCAGGCCCAGCCCCGGCTGGCAGGCGAGCAGGACAGGGAGCTGCTGGACACGCTGGCCGACCAGCTGCCCCGGCTTCTGACCCAGGCCTCGGAGCTGCAGGCGGAGTGCGCAGGGCTGCGGAAGGGGCACGGGGCCCTGGGCCAGGGGCTCAGCGCCCTGCAGAGCGAGCAGGCCCACCTCATCCAGGTAAGGGCCAGGTCCAAGCTTGAGGTCGTGGCGGGAGGGCAGGGTTGTTGCCACTTGGCGTCAGCCCTGAGCTGGGCACTTGACATCCATGGTCTCACTGAGTCCCCAAATGCCCCGGGACCAGGGGCTGTTGCTATTCCTACAGATGGGCAGATGAGGCACAGAGAGGCAAGTCTCTCGTCCAAGGCCACACAGTTAATGGTGCCAGGATTCCAACTGTCTTCTGCCCACAGTCCCGGAGGACCTGGGTATTTCTTTGAGTAGGACCCGTGGCATTCAACAGTCAGGTCAGATCCAGGGCTTTGGGGGCTTCCCAGGTGCTGCAGGGCAGGTGGGATGCTGGTGAGGTCATGACCTTCGGTAGCAAATTGAGATTCAAGGTCAGTGGCAAGCCCTCTCCCGGTGGTGCCACATGGCAGAGAGAGCTGTACCCACTCCCCAGATCCGCCCCCCACTCACTGCCACTGGACACCTCAGCTTTCCAGGGAAGGAAGGACTGGTGAGTGAGCCCAACCAGACCCCCAGCCTGTCCCTACCTGTGCCCCCAAGCCAAGCCAGGTTCCAGGGTGAGAGTTTCCAGCGCTGACCACGTTGACCACACCTGGAGCACAGCAAGAACACCTCCCCTCATGGGGCTGGAGCAGCAGAGGCTCAGGGTGATTTCAGAGACCAACTGTCTTGCAGAGCCTGTTGCCTGGCTCCCAGCCCCTCCCCACGCTTCCCAGAACCGCAGCTGATCAGACCCGGGTTCTCAAAGCAGTGCCCAGGGGCACCCCTGTCCGGGCTGCCAGAGCTGCTGTTAAAAGGCACATCCCTGGGCCTCACCCCAGACTCTCCAGCAGCTCAGCGAGTGCCAGGGAGACTCGTGCACCCGTGGCTGGGACCCCGGGCCCCAGAGGTCCTGCCCTCCGGGTTCAAGTGTCGGCTGTGGGACCCATGGCATGTCGGGCACCCTCCCCAGGGTGGGTCTCCTCACCTGTAAAATGGGGATGACACAGTCCTCACCTGACAGGGCGCTGGAGCTGCTGACGGCACAGGCTGGGCCGGCGGCCGCACCTGAGGTGCTGTCTGCACACCAGCTTCCTGTCTTATTATGGCGGAGATTGTTTGCACCTGAAGTGTCAGCCATGGGGGCCCCACTAACAACCCCTTTTGCAGAAGGAGTGAGAGACCGCCGCGTGCCAGGCCCGCCCCTGTGTTAATAAGCAGGGCTGGGATCCCGACCCCCTGCCACGGAGGGCCAGGCTGGGCTAAGCGTGCGAGTGCCCTGTCTCCGGGCCCTGGCGGCTCCAAGTGCCTGCCTCTGCAGCTGCTGGGTCCCCTGGAGCGCACCCGGGCCGCTCAGCCAGCAGGGACGGGCTTGCCCACAATCCGGGGCCTGTTTCTGTGCACATTTTAACTTGAGTCACTTGCTCATTCAAACCAAGGGCTTCCTTGCCTGTTAGCAAGTGTGGGCAGTGCCCGAGTTTCTCATGTGTTTGCGGCGTCTGAGAAACATGGGCAGAACCCTAGACACTTCACCAATGAGCCCGGTGATATTTGCCCCCCCACACACCCTGCTTTCTACCCTCACCCCCAGGGGCTCCCCCAGGGGCTCCCCCCAGCTCCCGTCTGCCTGATGCTGCACTAAAGCCCCGGGAGAGAGCAGCCAGCAGGAGAAATCCTGGCGGAACACTCTCCCCGTGCGTCCCTGCCCGGCTCCCCCAGACCGCAGGCCGCTGGCACTGAATCACCTGCTCAGCAGAGGGGAAACTGTCAGGGAGCGAAAGCTTTGCAGCCTCTGCTTCCGCACAAACCAGGAGTCACATTCTGCAAACTGCAGGCAGCCTATTCCTAGTTTCCTTCCTTGAAGGAGCTATTATCTCAGGAGCTACTATCTCAGTATGTAAAGACCCAGCAGGCTCTGCGCCCTCTGGCTGGCCCCTGGCTGCAGGACTGTGACGACCTCCCCTCCTCATGGTCCTGCAGCCTCCCAGAGCCGGGGGAGGGGAGATGACAGACCCCAGACCCTTCAGGCCAAAGGCCGCAGGCCCCACCTGGAGGTCCTGGGACAGCACCACACTGAGCTGCTCCCCTCCGGATGTAGGTGGTTGGAAGGGTGGCCACCAGCAGGGGGTGGGGCAGGTACAGAGAACACCAAGTGAGTGCTCAGGCCCCCTGACATGCTGCATGAACCCCTGCAACACGGGTCCCATTTCTCTGGTTCACAGAGGGGAAACTGAGGCATGGGGAAGTTCAGCTGCCCTTCCAGGGCCTAAGGGAAAATCCGGAGTCAACACCAGGGCCCGGATCCCAACCACTGCCCTCACCCTGGACTCCCCACACAGGGGTGGCACAGCCCTGGGGACACAGCCTGAGGCCATTCTCGGCCAGGGACCGCTCCTTCTGGGCCTCAGTTTCCCCAACTGTAACAAGGAGAAGACAAGGTCTCCAACCGGGCAGCGCTGTGGGGTGAGGGGAGGCGCTGGACATGAGAGAGCCGCGCAAAGTCAAATCAAAGCTCGCCAGGGGCGGGGGCGGGGGGGACGACGGGGGGGGGGGCAGTGCCCCTGGCTCCCCAACCCCCATCGTGGGCAGATCCGGCCCCCCAGCCTTCTAGGCCCTGCGGGGATCGGAAGAGAGGTTGGGTGAGGGTGTTTCGTAACATGGACGGTGCTTTAGGAGTTCACGTAAGAGGCAGCCGAGCACTGGGTGCTCTGCTGGGGGCCCCGCTCATGCTGGGTACTTCCCGCAGTGTCACTGGTCCCATGGCAGCAGGCCGGGAGGCCACTTCGGCCCATTTGGTTAAGTCACTCACCCCTCCCGTTGCATAACTGGAAAATGGGTGAGCTGAGGTCTGAACCCAGCTTTGCTGGATGCCAGGTGCTTCCTGCACACTCACACGCACACGCACAACGGGGCCGAAGGCACAGAAGAGGGAGAAGCAGGAGCCACCCCCGCCCCTCCCACACGAGCCCTGTCCGTGGAGCACCCGGGCTCAGACAGCCTTGGGTAGGGGCCACAGCTGTGTACCCGCCGGAGCCCCTGCCCCCTCTGATCACCCCTGTGCTCCACAGCTTCTGTCCGAGAGCCAGGGCCATGTGGCTCACCTGGTGAACTTGGTCAGTGACGTCCTGGACGCCCTGCACAGGGACCGGGGGCTGAGCCGGCCCCGAGTCAAGGCCGACCTGCAGAGGGCACCTGCCAGGGGATCGCGGCCCCGGGGCTGTGCCGATGGTGAGTGGGGCTGACAGGCCGCCTTCCTTGAGGGACCTGGTACCCAGCTTCACCCCCCATTGCTCCTCACCTGCCACACTGCAGTAGTTTGCCAAGGACTTCCTGCTGCTGGGCAGCACTGGGGCCGCCCCTCAGCCTAATGAATCGGGGCTCCTTGTGCCCACTTTCCAGATGAGCAGAGAGAGGCTCAGAGACAGTGCTCATCACCCACAACCCCCGCAGGGAGTGGCAGAGCCAAGGTCTGACCCCAAGGCTGGGGATCTGGAACCCAAGTGACATTACTGGGGGACAAAGAGGCCCAGGGACAGAGGGAGGGGGCAGGGCCCAGGCGGTGGGCCAGGCCCCCTGAAGGCCTTCCCCATCACAGGCTCTCGGCCCCGCGACTGTCTGGACGTCCTCCTGAGCGGCCAGCAGGAGGACGGAGTTTACTCTGTCTTCCCCACGCACGACCCCGCCGGCTTCCAGGTCTACTGCGACATGCGCACGGACGGCGGCGGCTGGACGGTGAGTCTGGGCTTCCTCTCGGCCTTGTCCAGGCTGGGCTCCAGCCCCGGGCCCAAGGCCACCAGCCTCCCACCCTTACCCTGGCCGGCCCAGGGCCCTCTGGCCCCCACAAACCTGCCTGACATCCCACCAGGGAGCTCCACACCCACAGACACCACCTGCCCGGGGCAAGTGGAGCCTGTGAGCTGACCCTTGGGGGCCACTCGGGAAGCAGACGCTGGACCCGTTCCCTGTCGCCTGCCTGTGGAGCCACCTTCCGCTCCCTGAGCACCAGCCCGCCCAGAACACTGGTTCCCGGGCCGGGCTGGGCTGGGTCCTGGGGCGAGCCGGGGTGCCTGTGGCTAATGTCAGTTCAAGGGCCAACGCACGGACACTGGCTTTCTGTCCGGTTACCTGCGTGGTGCGTGCAGGTGACAGGGGGCATGGCTGCCGGGATCGGGGACCCTGCTTGCCGGTCTCTTGGCCAGGTGCTATCCTGCCTTCCTCATGCCTCTGGCTCCTGCTGGGTGGGAAGTAGGAGCAATGAAAAGTACTAACGGGCAGTGGAAAGACAGGGCTGGGGCCATTACTGAGCCCTCTGCCAGAGAGGTGAAGGGCATGGCCACTCCGCACAAGCCCTGACGTCCAGGCGCAGGCCTGCTGTGGGACCACGGGCACGTTACTGATGTTCTTGGAGCCTCAGTCCCCTCAGCTGGGGGATGGGGACACCTGCCACATCACTTAGCGGTCTGAATGACAAACAACGGAAAGTGGAAGATTGATGCGGGAAAGGGGTGTATGGGGGGAGACTGGGGGTGCCCCCGAGAAACCAGCTCACGGCTGCCCAGCCAGAAACAGAGCCCCCCAGGCCCAGCCAGGGGCAGCCTGGTGAGAAGCCCAGGGGTACCCAAGTGACGTAGGTGGGCCAGGGGTGGGGGGAGGTGAGGTAAGCGCATCTGGACGGCTCCACAAGGCTGGACGTGAGATGAGAGTGCGGGGTTCCCCACAGGCCCAGAGACAGACAGACAGACCGACCTCTAAACCTCTCTCCGAGCTCCAGAGGAGACCTTTCAAATGCCCTGGATCTGTGTCGGGGGCTAAAAGCTCTCTGTTTTCCTAACTTGGAACAGCTGAGTTATGGTGTTTGCCTCTGGGACCCCCTCTGCAGGAAGAACAGCACCAACTACCAGCCAGAGCCCAAAAATCAGAGTTAAGGCTTCGGACAGACTTAATGAAAGACCGAGACACCCGCCCGAGCTGTGAATCTTCATTCAGTCTCCCAGGAAGCCTCTCAGGAGTGGGCCAGGGGGCGGGCAGTTCCTGGGGCCGGGGCTTCGCAATCAGAGGGGAGCGGGTGAGCAAGGCACACCCCACCACTACCTCCCACTCACACACCCTGACTGAGCCCAGAAGAAACGCCCCACTCTGCCGGGAAGCGTTTGCATGGCCCATAAACGTTAGTATCCATTTGGGCTTCCGTCAAAGGCAGTGCTTTCCCAGACACCTGTGGGCGCCTTTCAGGACCACCTCCCTGCCACACGGAATCTGTCAGAAGCTCAATTGTTGTTTGGGAGGGAGCTGGCCGCAGCCTCTCCGGCCACCGATACCATGCATCCTTATTAGGTTCCGCCTCCAAACTGCTGGGCCTCGGGTGCTGGCCCTGAAGGGCTCTCCCTGGTGGACGGGGCGCCTGGGGCTGGAATTCCAGTCGGAGCCTGCTTCCCAGACACGGGCGGGGCCGGGATGGGGCTCAGCAGTTCTGCCCGCCTAAGGGGTATTTTCCGGTTTATATCCCACGGCCCTGCCCCACAGAGCTCCAGCACCCCTCCAATCCCTGGAGCTCGCTGGGCAGCCTCAGAGACGGCAAGAGATTTGTCCAAGGGCACCCAGCACATGAGCAGCTGGCCTGGGGCACACCCAGCCTCGCGCACAGCTGTGGAACTGACAGGCAGTCAGTGACTCACGGGTTGAACCACTGGCCAGAGGATTCAGCAGCAAGCTCCTGGCCGGGTGGGGAGTTGTCAGCTGCAAGGCTGGGGGGCATGCAGGATCCCAGAGGAGAGCCCCTGACCCAGCATGGGGCGGCCAAGACAAGCTCCCAGATGGGGGTCCGAGTCCTGGGGAACGAGGCGGGAACAGTGTTCCAGGCAAAGGGAACACGCATGTGGAGGTCAGCAAGGCGATGGCAGGGCTTGTTCTGGGACCGTGGTGACCCCGCCAGGGGTGCTGGCTCCTCCGTCAGGCTGTGGTGGCCGGAGGTCTGCTGCGTCCCCAGACTGCACACCCTGGCTTGGCACCGGCTGCCCTTGTTCTGGGGAGTCCTTGGAGCCTGCACAGGCTGATAACGACCAGGGCAGTGACCAGGCTGCCTCCGTCTGAACAGCTTGGACATTCAACTTTCAGGGGGGCGGGGCAGTGCCCGAGAAGGCTCGGCCGGTGCTTTGGCACTTGATAAACAGCAGCTGAGTGGTGTGTGCCAGGCGCTGACTGCCAAGCCTGAGAAGCGTGGCTGAGAGCCAAGCCCGGGGGTACCATTTTCAGTCCAAAACAAGGCAGGGCCCACTGGGCTTGGCAGCTGGTTCTGAAGGGGAGGGAGGTGATGTTGGTTAGACCTACTGTGTGCCGCCTGGCTTCCTCTTTTCTGTTGTTGCTTCTTGGCTGCAACCCTGCAGGGTAACCACAGGGTTGGAGACGCCGCCTTTTTATGGAGAGGGAAACAGATGCTCAGCAGGGCTGTGACCTCTCAGAGGTCGCACGCCGGTGAGAGGCAGAGCTGCGGTTTCCCAGAACCTGCGCTTTTGCCAGTGAGACCCAGAGGTGTCCCAGGAAAGCAGCCTCCCCAGGGGCCTCCTTTGAAGGGCGGCATTCGCTCACACATCCAAGTTCTTTGTTCTTTAGAAGCAAGAATTCGTCTCTGCCACAGTCTCCCCCTCCCCCCAGAATCAGAGGCTGGAGGCTGCCACCAGCGCAGCCCTGCCAGTAACTGGTTTCCACAGAGGCTTCATCAGAGCCCAGGAAAATCCCAGATGCTGCCTCCAGAGGCCCCTTCTGTGGTGGCAGAGACGCCCTCTCCCCGTCTTTAGGGTTTGGACACACCCAGTCCCCATCCCTTGGGCCTCAGCAACTGACTACCTGCCAAGACCCTGCTCAATCAACCGGTTAGTTGAGCGCCTCCTCCCCTGGGAAGCCCTCCTAGACCACCCCCACCCCACCCCCAGTGGCTGGCGCCCCCTCCTCTGAGCTCCCAGGAGGTCTAACCACAGCTGTTACCATTATGGAATGCTGTGTGGCAACCAGCACATGTAACCATCACTGAGACCTTGTGGGCTGTAATAATCCCCGTTTTACAGATGAGGAAACTGAGGCACAAAGATCAAAGGAACTGACAGGTCGGGAACCTGCCATGACCCAGGTAGCTCTCTGCCCTGAGCCCGCTGGCTTGTGCATCCATGTCTCCGGGGCTCTGAGCTGGCCGAGGGCCAGAGTCGCCCCTGTGAGCCCAGGGACGCCACATGGGGTCTGGGGAAGCAGCCCTCTCATTCTGCAGACGACTCGAGCCCAGACTTCGATGGCTGCGCAGGCCCTTGGCTGGAGTCTCGATGGAGACTGGTCTCCTGGGGGCCGCCGGCCCAGGACTCCCCGTAGTTGGATTGCAGCTGGGCCGGCAGCTCAGCTACGGTGAAGGCCAGGCAGGCTCACAGGTGTGGGGGAGCCCTGCTCAAGTCCCTCGGCCATGGGGGCCCCTCAGCCTTTGTGTGCCGTCAGCCCCCCTCTCTGGGCGTCCGTGGGCCTCCCCGCACCCAGCCCTGGGGCACCCCCGCTCTGCAGAGGGCGCCCCCACCTCTCCAAGCCTTTGTCTTCTCCCCTGCCCAGTGACAAGAGGGGCGCGGAGCCATCGCTCCGGGGCTGTGGTGAGGAGGGCAGAGTGGCGGCTGTCCCCGAGGGCGCCATCTGGGTGGGGTGACCACGGAGCCAGGCCCTGGGGCTCAGGACAACCACTCCGTGCTCCGGGCACCGAGGCAGTCCAGGAGCAGGTCGGACGGGGCCCGTCTGAGGAAGGCACCCCGGCGGGGACTGGGCCCACGGAGCGTGCGATGGATCCCTGGAGCCTGTCTGACACGCGGGACAGCCAGCCACTCTCCTGCCCGCCCGCCCCCCGCTCCTCCTTCCTTTGAAGCCGGAGCACCACCTGCGGGAGCATGTGGGCCGGCTCCCTTGTCTGAGCCCCTCGGTGGCCCTGGGGAGATGCGCCGATGGCTGGCTTTAGAAATCCACACCAAGAAAAGGGGCTCTGTCTTCCCGCTCGCTCGGGGCACCTGCCCAAGAGGCCATGGTGGCCGCCAGCGTTTCTCCATCAATCGCGTCGCAGCCGGAACACCATGGAGATGCCCCAGGGGCTGGACTGATGGACATTTTAGCCTCCAAATTGATAAGTAATGATTTTGTTTCCCTACCTTTCCCTCTTCTTCTTCTTTTTAAGATTTTACTTATTTATTTTTAGAGAGAGGGTAAGAGAGGGAGAAAGGGAGAGAAACGTCAATGTGTGGTTGCTTCTCATGTGCTCCCCACCAGGGACCTGGCCTGCAACCCAGGCATGTGCCCTGACTGGGAATCGAACTGGCGACCTTTTGGTTCACAGGCCGTCACTCAATCCACTGAGCCACACCAGCCGGGGCTCCCCTTTCTTTCTTCCTTAAGCGGGATTCATGTCCTGTGGGTGGGCAGAGAATAGGGAGAGAATCCCAACTCTTTACCCACTTTCCTCTCTGTTCTGCCTTTCTGGCCGCCCCCTGCTCTGTCATGAAGTCCAGATGCACTGCAGCCTGAGTCCGTGCACGTCTGAGGATGGGGGAGGGGCTGCCTGTCGCACTTGGAACTTGCCAGCAGGTGGCGCTGTGATCGGCTCTGGGGTGAGGCCGGGGTTCCCAGTCTGAGACCCCAGCTGGGACCCGGGACAGCAGGTCACGCGGTGTTTGTACCGAGGCCTAAGGACAGCCCGCGGCAGTGGCCGGCAATAGGTTGCAACGTGTTGGCAGGTGGTGATATCAATTTAATGGGCTGCAATCGGCATTGTTTTTTAAGTCAAAGAGAGGGGAGCAGAATAAAACGGGACAGAAATATGAGAGCCCGTCCCTCCCAGGAAGGCAGGCGCCATTCCAGGAAGCTCCTGTGTCAGAGGGAAACCCCTGGCATATGTGCTGCTGTGTAAACTTCCCCGGGTCCACGAGCCCAGAGCCGCTTCTGCAACGCCTCGTCACGGACGCATCGCAGCCCTCGAGGACCAGTGGGGGCGGTTCGTCAGCGCTCAGGGTGAAGGGCCCGGCCGGCAAACGACTGCCATGGCTGCGGAGTGCGGCAATGCCGACCACTTTGTCAGGAATGTCGGCAGCGCTAACCTGGCTGCCGTGCGCCGTCCCAGGTGTGGGAGAGAGGCTGGGGGTCCAGGGGGCCCCCAGACACATGCTCACGCCCACTGGCCAGGCACCAGCCCCTCGGAGCGGCTCCGAGGTCAGCTCTGGGCAGCAGAGGCCTGGCAAGCAGACGAGGGGCCCGGCCCAGGTAGCGGACGCCCTGGTCGGTGGTAAACCCTGGGAGTCACGCCTGTGAATGTGGGCAGTGGGACGATGGCCTCCAGGTGTCCAGCCCGGCCTTAGGCCAAGGGCATGACCGCCCACCCTGCTGCTCACGGCTGCCTGCCCCTGGCCGGTGCCTGAGCCTCCGTGTGCAGTAATGAGGTGGGGGTGGGGGACACAGGGCCTTGGCTCTGGGTCGGGGAAGGAGGGTTCGACCCTCAGCACCAGCGGGTCTTGGCTGCCCTGGCTGTCTGTCCTTATGGGCAGGTTGTCTGGGCTTCATGCCCAAAGCCTGGCACCCCACATCCGACGACATCCTACTGGCAGAAACAGGGGAAACTGCAAGGGTGGCAATAACACTTCCAGCCGCTGTGCACCTCACTCCTGGCTGAGGTCTGGGAGGCAGGCTTCTCAGCGGAGGAGGCCCAGAGGGGACAGAACTCTCACCCAGGCCACACAGGGGCACACACGGGGCCAGCACCCTGTCCCTCCTCCAGGGCCATCCTGGAGCCCTCCCCTCCTCACCCCTCAGACCAGTCCCCTGTCCCTCTGCCCTGAGGCTCTGAGGGGCGAGCCCTGACTCAGTTCCCCCAGCTGGCACCTGGTGCAGAGGTGCTCAATGGGATATCTGAGTGAAAAAAAGGGGCCTGGAGCTGGCCCCCTGGGTAACTCAGGGAGGAGAGGGTACAAGGCCCAAGTCCAGCAGGGAGAGCAGGGGCTGAGGGAGAGGGAAGCGGGGAAGACCCGCGCCATGGACAGGCCTGCGGCCGCATGCCACCTCCAGCTGGCACTTACTGAGGTCCATTGTGCCAGGCCCTGAGCCTTTTTCAGTAGATGGCTGGGGTGCTGGTAGGTCCCCATTCTACAGATGAGGAAGCTGAGGCTTAGAGGAGGGGAGTAGCTCCCTGGTGCTCTGGAGCCCAGGTCCATTATGAGATGCCCATCCCCCCATCCAGCTCCCCTCTACCCCAATCTCTGCCCCCCAAACAGGCTGCCTTCTCCGCTTCTGCCAGGATTAGGCCTTTCCGAGGGTGGAGGGTGTGCTCAGGGTCTCAATCTGCAGGCCAATCCACTCTGCGCACTCCTCAGATCTTCTGAGCCCGATCAAATTTCCTCCTGCTCAGCAGGCCCCTCCTGACAACGCCCACATTTCAGGGCTGGGCCGGGTTTCAGGTCGTGGAGCTTGAAAACGAGATGACACTTCCCTCCCCCGCCCGATGTCAGAGCGTTTTCTTGCACCTGCAAGCAGACCGGGCAGTTCCGGGTGGCTGAAATCAGGCTGCTTAGTAATGAACCTGGCAGGTCGCTGGCGTGGCCGCCAAACCCAACACCTCGGGCTGCCCAGATGGAGAGGCCGACGGCCAGGGGCGCTGCCTCTGCAAATGAGGAGGAAAAGGCTGGTTAAACAGAAAGCCGCGAAGGGGGCGTGGGGGCGAGGGGGAGGGGACTGTCAGCGGATCTCTTACACACTCGCCGGCGCAGCTCAGGCCTGGACCAGCGTGGTGCTTATTTCAGAGTAATTTAACCGATGGGACTCCCGACTCCCCAGCCAGGAATGTTATTAAATAAGGGACAGAGGCCGAGGGGCTGTTCATCAGCACCCAAGTCACAGCCCCACCTGCTGCCGACTCCTGTCCTTCCCTAGGAGGGGCTGGGGCTCTGGTTTCCCAAACCATCCCCTCATCCCCTGCCGGGCTCTTTTGTGGGTGTGGGTGTGGGTGGGGGTGACTGGCAGAGCTCTGGAGGCCAATCCCCGGGGAGGGGGTGTTCTCGGTTTTTAAAAACTTGAGAATGGATTCTTCTTCGCTTTTGGTTTCACCTGGGGAAGATATCAGGACCCTTGTCCACCCCTTTTATTGACTAGTTGGGAAACTGAGGCCCAAGCAGAGACGGGACCAGTCTAGGGTCCAACAGCGAGGCAGCAGAGGTGGCCCGGAGGCTGGGTGTCCTCCACCCCACCCCAGCGACTGTGAGCCCTTTGTGAAGGGATGTATGGAGGGCTTGGGGTCATTCAGTTAGTCCCACCTTGGGCCACGGCAGCCCCCCAGAATCCCGGCTCTGCTCCAGGCCCCGTGCTGGGAGCTGCTGAGGGCAACGGGAGGCTCCGTCCCTGCCCCCCGGAGCAGGAGGAGGGGCAGGGGGACAAATGGGAGGCTGGGAGCCTGGGGGGTCAGCGCCCGCTCTCCATCCTCACCTCCCAACCCTCACCTCCCGTTGCAGGTGTTTCAGCGGCGGGAGGACGGCTCCGTGAACTTCTTCCGAGGCTGGGAGGCGTACCGGGATGGCTTCGGCAAGCTCACAGGAGAGCACTGGTTAGGTGAGGGGCCCGCCGCCTGCAGAGGTGGCCTGCTGTCCCCCTGAGTGTCCCAGCCTTGGGGGCCAGGGCAGCGGGCCCGCCCCAGACGGGTGGCCGTCTGCATCTCCCTGGCCTGGCACACCTGGGTCAGCTCACAGGTGCTGGGTCCAAGGGGCGTCAGGACATTCAGAGTGAATGCGGTCAAGGAGCAGGCAGACACGGGGCATGCGGCTGCCACCACGAGTCCCCTGGACACGTAGGCTTTTTGTGTTGGGGGTGCCATGGGGCTTGGTCACTGATCTGAGTCAAGGGAGCTGTGGGTGGGTGCAGGGTTCAGTTTCATGCACAGCAAGGGCCGGGACAACCCCCAAAATGCCCTGCCCTCGAGGTCAGTGCTCCCGAGGGTCCTGTGGCACGCGCACGCTGCCCACCGCTGGCGCAGAGAGCTCGGATTCCCGTTACTGCGACTACTGTTGTGTTCTTACTGCTTACCTGTGAGCTCGGCATTTTACATTCTGAATACCTAACACGATTGCATTCTAAAGAATAGCATCCATACCAACCACAGAACTGAGGTCCCACAGATCCGGGCGTTGTGGCTCGAAGAGAGGGTTCAGGGTTTTTGGAGACACGATTCCCCATGTGAAAGCGCACAAGTCAGTGGTGTTAGTACGTCCACAGAGCTGTGCGGCCGTCCCCACCATCCGATTCCAGAACGTCCCCTCCACCCCAGTGAGAAACCCTGTGTCCCTGTGAGCAGTCGCCCCCACTGGCACTGTAACTTACACGAAAATGAACGCACAGCGTTGGGATGACACGTCCCGTCACCGGGGCGACCTCGCACGCCTGTGCTGCACCTGTCCCGCCTCAGCTTCCCGGGCGCGGACATCTGGAACCTTCCCCCGAGGGGTTGGGAGCAGCTTGGCAGGAGCGAGAGGAGGTGACAGCAAAGGTGGGAGGCATGTGACCAGAGGGCTGAGGGCCAGGGGCCAGGCTCTGGGGCGGGGACGGGAGGGTCCCGGGGCGGGGTGCAGGCGTGTGCCCACTCCCCTGAATGTGCAGGCCCAGCTGGGTGGCAATGTAAGCCATCATTTGCATAACACCTGTCTGCTCCGACCTGGAACCTCTGAGGGCAGGACCCCCCTGCCCCGACCTTGGCTGTGTCCCCAGCCGTGCACCCCAGTGTGGACTTGATGAGCAGAGCCCTCCTCTAGGCCCAGCCTGACACCTCGCACCCACCCTAGGGGTGTAGCAGGAAACAGAGGCTCAGAAAGAGTGGTCACTTGGTGCCAAGGCCGCAAGTCACAGGCCAGTGTGTGTGTGTGCACGCTGGGGCTGGGGAGCCTGGGCAGGATTCGCATGCCAGAGCCCGCTGAGCTCTGAACCTCGCCCCTCACTGAACAATGAAAGCAGGGGCAGGGGCAGGGCCTGGGGGCAGCTTTTAGGCGGGGAGACCCTCCCCCTATGCCCCCGTCCAGGCGGGTGTAAAGACAGGGAGAAGGCGGTCAGGTGGGGACCCTGGGACCGCATCACTGCCCACCGCTGTGGGGCATTGGTGGCGCCTCCACCACCCAGGCGTCTTAATGGAAATTTGTCGGCGGCTGCGGAAGGTGCAGGAGGAAGCATTTCAGCAGGGTCTTGATTAGCTGTGGGCAGAGCGAGCCCGGCCTGCAATGTCCGCTCGGCCGGCCCACAAGTCCTGCGCGGCTCCCTCCCTTTGCTCCTCCATGCTCCTGCCACTTCTCATCCAGGGCCCTGTCTTTTCTTATTGGGTGATGGCAGCTTTTTATATATTAAGGTTACTGATCTTCTTCTACGGTGTGTGATGTCACACACGAGGTACATACGTGCTCCCAGTCATAATTGTTGTCTCCCGGAAGTTGGGCATTTTCGTGTTGTCAGCGCTGCCAGCCTGCTCCTCCTTACCATCTGGGGTTCAGGCCCTGCTTTCCCATCCCGGTTGGATAAACATTTCTCCCATTTCTCGGGTTCTGTTTCCGTGTTACACGTTAGGTCCAGGCCTTTAATCCACCTGGGAGTCCACTGCAGGGAGAGGAGGAAGTTTGAGGTCTGTTTTTCTCTCCACTTTCACCCGCTGGCCCCTTTCTCTCCCGAGCCCTGTGATTTGAACTGCTAGGTGACAGTAGGAGCTCGGCACCCCACCTAGGGGCCCGGGGGAGTGGGGGTTGGGAGTGTCCTGGCGGGTCACCAAGGGCTGGAGAAAGGCAGAGTGAAGGCTGGGGGAGAGCGAGGGAGGGAGGTGGCACTCTCAGGAAGAAGGGTGAGTTGAATGTGAGAGGAACTCAGAGGCCCCAGCATCCCTTCCGGCCCCTCCCTTGGGGCACCCTGCCCAGGGGCCCCTCATGGGTGGGCACTGTGATGCAGAATCAGGAGAAGAGTGAGGCTTATCCAGGGGTGCGGGAAGGAATCTTCCCGCACCCCTACTGGGCTGGCTTCCCTCTTGCCCTGTTCCTGGATCGGGTCCCTTGTCCTGGGCAGGAACCGAGGAAGAGTAAGGAGTCTGGGCAAATCTGCCTGGGTTCAAATCCCAGCTCTGCCACTCACCAGCTGTGGGAGCTGGGCTGGTTACTTAGCCCTGTGACTCATTCCTCACTTACAAATGGGGCTAGCAGCCGTGCTTGCCTCGCCGGACCGTGACAGCAGCAGCGACTGCGGGGACCGTCTGAGCAGCGGGCTGGGCATCGCTCTAGGTTCTAAGCACGGGGGTTCTTTCGTGAAACTGGACTCCTTCTGATTCCACGGGTTCGTTAATCCACGGGAAGTGCTCGCACGGCGCCCGGCCTCTGTGAGCGCCGTCTAGGCAGTGGCCGTTGTCACTGTTCCCCACGGCCTGCTCTGGGGTTTGGGGCGCCCTCTGGCCCCTCACATCAATCAGCCCCGGGAGGCCCAGTCCATGGGGGTGCAGGCCGAGGCCCAGAGAGGGGGAGAGGCTTGTGCAGAAAGCCCAGCCAGGGGCGGAGAAGAGAGAGGCTGGGAGACAAGAGCCTTAGGCTGTCCCAGCCCGGCCCTCCTGGGGTCCAGGGGAGGAAGATGAAGATGCAGGGAGACGCTGGGCAGGTCAGCGACTCTCCCTTCCTCTGGACCCGGACCCTGGGAACAAGGCCCGCCCCCCCCCCCCCCCCCTGGGGCTGGATGGGGAAGGGCCACACAGCCCTCATGCCCCGTAAGCTTGCACACGCTGACCCGCACACAGTGGGGTGTGGGGCTCAGGAAAGCAGGCAGGAGGGAGAGGCTGATGAACTATCAACAAATTCTGATGACCTGGAAGGTGTTTAATTAAATGGCCTCATCATCAAGAGGTAATCAGAGGATCAGGGAAGCGCCGTGGGTGAGTGTGGTGGGGGAGAGGGAGGCCCCGCGGGAGACCCCAGGATGTGCCAGGAAGGGCTGGGGGGCAGGGATGGATGGAGGGAGGGACGAGGTGGGTTGGGTGTTGTGCAGGGGGAGTACTGAGTCAGGCCCTGGAGGGAGCAGGAGACACAGACACCCTCTTTCTGTGACCTTGCTGTCACCAACTATGAGCTTAGCTCCTCTTTCTCCCGGGTTCTCTCTGGGGGTGGCCCGCCAGGCCCCGACTCCTCCTGCGCGCGTTCTCTCCCGGCTCCAGGGCTCAAGAGGCTCCACGCGCTGACCGCGCAGGCGGCCTACGAGCTGCACGTGGACCTGGAGGACTTCGACAACGGCACGGCCTACGCCCACTACGGGAGCTTCGGCGTGGGCTTGTTCTCCGTGGATCCCGAGGAGGACGGGTTCCCGCTCACGGTGGCCGACTACTCGGGCACTGCAGGTAGGGCTCCGGGCGGCGGGGTGCGTGGCCTTGGCGGCCACCAGTCCCCCCAACCTGGGAGGACAGAGGAGGTCCTCAGCCGCCTCCCCCCAACCCCCCGCCCTGCCCAGCCAGCAGGGCCTGGAGGGTTCGCCAGCTGTGCAGATGAGCAGAGTGAGCCCAGAGCCAGGAAAGGGGACACCTGGGGTTCGGGCTCTGCTTGGCCCCTGAAGTGTGGCAGCTGAACCCCTCTGGGCTGGGTTTCTTAGGCAGCGGCAAGAAAGCAAGGGAGGGTGTGAACGGTGGGGAGGAGGGAGAAACCGCTTAGACCCCGGGCCAGCCACGGGGACCCCAAGTGGTCTGTCGGGGCAGGCGTGCGCGCACCCGCGCATATGCGTGGGAGCACCACGCCTGCACCTGCGCCCCTAGTGCGCACTTGCGTGTGTGCCCGCGCAGGGGACTCGCTCCTAAAGCACAGCGGCATGAGGTTCACCACCAAGGACCGCGACAGCGACCACTCCGAGAACAACTGCGCCGCCTTCTACCGCGGCGCCTGGTGGTACCGCAACTGCCACTCGTCCAACCTCAACGGGCAGTACTTGCGCGGCGCGCACGCCTCCTACGCCGACGGCGTCGAGTGGTCCTCCTGGACCGGCTGGCAATACTCGCTCAAGTTCTCAGAGATGAAGATCCGGCCGGTCCGCGAGGACCGCTAGGCTGGCCCCGCGCACCGGCCGCCCGCACTGCCCCCGTTCCGCTCCCCACCCCAGCCGCTCCCGCTTGTCGCCTGCCTGCCCGCACTCGGCTGACCAGCTCTTTCGTCGCTGGGGTGCACCAGGCCCACCTCGACACTAACCGCCCTGGGCAGATGAGATCGCAGGTCACCTTCACACTGTCCCCCCTCCCCAATTTGCCTCTGATGGGGGGGCAGGGCAAACGACCCAAAATTCTACTTGCCCAGACTTTGGCTCCTGGGTTGTCTGTCCTGGCCAGGAGTCGGCCACAGCTCCCCGCTGCCCCTGCACTTTGCCAGCCCAAGCAGCTGGCATTATGGGGGCAGCCCCTGGAGCCCCTTTAGCAGACCAAGTCAGGTCTGAAGCCAGTCTCCTCTGGTCCTCCAGATCCCCCTCCCTTGTTTCCACCGTGCCTGGAGACCCCACCTCTCCCCAAGAGCCCCGGGAGCAGCCAGTGCTGACGGCATCTGTGGCTAGGGGCTGGCACCATCCCACCAGGCCCCCGGGCCAGGATGCAGCTCCTTGACCTGCCAGGACTCACGCCCCAAGGTGGGGCTGGTTCCCCAAAGTCCCCACCTTCCACCCAGTGTCCTCTTCAAGCCTGGGAGGTCCCTGGTGCCCTTGGCTGCTGTGCCCAGCCCCCTCCACTCTCCTGCCTATGAGAGGAGGGGACAGGTCCCACTGGTCTGGGCCCCACCGGTAGGACCTCTTGATCCTCTGGGCAGAGTGGGGCTTGTTGCACCCCCAATTTCCGGGACCCTAAGACTCCCTCAGGGCAGGCCTGGAGGGTGGGGGCTGGGCCTGGTAAGTTCGGTGGCCATCATCCCCACAGCCGCCCAGAAACCGCATCTCAGCATGGAGGCTGAACCCTGCCGGTGACTGCTCGTGCTGCCACCTCGGGTCGGGGGGAAGGGGGCTCACGCGGCCAGCGGAGGAGGCAGCCCCCAATGCCTAGGGCACTGTTGGTGCAGCCCCCACCCCACCCCACCCCCGCCAACAAGAACTGCAGGTTCCAAGGTCAGTGGTTGGAAAAGGCAGGGCTGTGACCTCTGACTTTAACCTCCTGCTCAGCAACCTTGGGCCCCTGATGCATTTGCTGTCAGAACCAAGTTCAGGGCTGCTTTTCCAAGTCCCCACCTGTGGGTACCTGTTCAGGGGTGTCTTCGGGGGACCAGGAGTCAGCCTGGGGAGCTGCCCAGAGGGTGGGCAGCACTGGTGACCCCCGTCCAGCAGGACACCTCTACAGGACACCCGAAGGCAGGCACATGAAGAGAGGGGCTCCGCTCTCCCTGCCCCTCCCACCAGAGTGTGTGTGATAATAATACGTCGGAGTTGGCCAGGGCGGCAGGAAAGGCCTGGAGTGCCACCGACTCGCCCGGTGACGGGGCCAGTCCCCTCCAGCACCACCTGGTTGTCGGCGTTCAGCAAAGATTCATGGGACATCTGCTCTGGGCAAAGGCCTGCCCTGGGCGCTCGACAAGACCAAGTCCCCGCCCTCTCGGCATTCAGCTCGAAGCAGAGATGGCCCAGGAACTGGCGCTTGCAGCCCAGGGTGACCAGGGTAGCGATGGGCGTGGCCCGGGTGCAGACAGGATGGCGGGGTGGGGGGATGCGCTGGGCCGGAGCTGGCTTCTGCTGCCAGCCTTGCAGAGCCAGCTGCCGCTTAGGACGTGCCCAGCACTTTCTGATCTGTCATCAAGCTCCTGGTGAGTGTGACATTCAGGAGGCCCAGGGTGACTGACTGTGCCAGGGCTTGGCGGAGGGGCAGGTGCGCCTCAGCTGGGGCCTAACAGGGACAGGTGAGGACGGCCTTCAGGGGCCTGCAGTCAGCGTCTGGCCAGGCTGGGGACACCCATTCCCCTGCTCAAGAGCACCAGTCCCACTCCCAGCCCAGGCCCGGCACCACCAGCGGACCAGGCAGGACCAAACGCTGGCTGCATGAGCATTGTGGTGGGGACAGCCAGGCCAGCCCCGCCTCGGGGGCTGGTGCTGAGCACAGGCAGACTGCACACGGGAGGCTGCTGGGAGCAAGGCAGGCCCCCGTGCCGTGATGTCCGCCACACCAGATGGGAGTGACCACAGGAAGAAGGGGGTGCCATGAGAGCCAGTAGAGAGGGGCAGCTCCACCGAGTCCTGAGGGATGACAGACGTGCAAAAGGTCACCCAGGACCACGGTCCCTGCACCGGAACCCTGGCCCACGGGGCCCAATTTGACGTTGGGGGTGACGGTAGCCCTGCCATCCCGTGTCAGCTGACCAACCCTCTGCCTCTGATGAGAGGAGCCAGCAGGAAGGGGACGGTGTCCACACTGGAGTGTTGGACAGTGCACGTAGCCCCCTACTGGCCGCCTCTGCCCCCCGCCCCTCCAAGTTCCCCTCCACAAGCATGGGCAGGTTCCCGGGAATCAGCCAGGGGCCTCAGGCCTTGCCTCCCCAACTCGGACACATCTGAGTCCAACCACCTGGCTGGGCACCCGAGCTCCCCGAGTCCAGAGGACAGACAGACCTGGCCCCCCCGCCCCCACCCCTGCGACCTCAGCACATCAGGAGATAAGGACCGAGTGGTGAGCAACCCTCAGAGTGCCCTCTGCGGCCGTGTGTAAATAGGCTTCGTGTTTGCCTTGGGGCAGAAGCCATGTCACCCGTGCCCACCTCCTCCTGGTCCTGCCTCGTGCATGCCACTCACCCTCACAGGCCTCTCTGGCTGGGGCCGGAGACCCACAGGCTCAGGGCCCGTCACCCAGGATTCAGAGGATCGTGAGGCTGGCCAACAGGAACCGTCCGCTACATCTGCGGTGCCAGGAGGGGATGGCGGGCGTGGGCCCATCTGCCGATGGGGGACGGGGACAGGAGCGAGGCCGGCAAACTGTTCTGTGGGGCCCGAGGAGCAACGTGCTGGCAGGGGACGCAGCGGACACGCTGGTCCCAGAACAAAGGACACTGGGGCTTGGTCTGTGTGGTCGAGGCTTCCCCAGGACCTCAGTGCTTCACCTGTTTGCAGGGAGAAGACGGTCCCAGCCCCTGAGGGGGCCAGACCGGATAAACTTGGGGCTGAGCTCAGCTCTCTGTGGGGTTTGGGGGCGTGGACGGCGGGGGACTGGCCCTGACCCGAGCCTGAGCACACGAGTCTGGCCGGGTGGAAGTGTGAGGGCCGGCGGAGCTGCCGGTGGAGCTGCCGGTGGGCCCACATTGTGAGCGGTGGGTGCCAGTCTGGGCCGAGAGCACTTGGCATTGTGTGTGTTCCTATCTCCAATAAAGTCTCGTGGTGACCGGGCTCAGGCCTCGCCTCTAACCCCGCTCTGCGCCCACAGGGGAGCACAAGGTGGGTCAGACGCCAGGTGCCAGGGTGGCCTCCTGTGGTTTCCCCAGACTCACCCCATTTCCCAGAGAGCCTTAAACCCGAGGGGCTGGGTGCTGCGGGTGAGCCTGGGCCACTCTATCTGTGCGCCCATCCCATCAGGGTCCCCAGGGTGACAAGTTGTCCCTGTGGGCCCCTTGTGGCTGGACTCCAGAGGATTTGTCTTTATTAAGAACAGTCCCTAATGGCTCTTTATTTATAAAACCAATTTGAGGCTTAAGGATAAAACAGTGCCCTGAGCTTATTTAATAAAATCCAGTATTTATTGAGTGCCTGCGTGGGAGGCCCGGTGTGGGTCCAGGCCTGGAGCGGACCGCACACCCAGCGTGTGTGGCAGACAGAGGCTGTGTGCGCCTGTTCATCCCTGCAGTGCGGCGGGGACTCTAGTCCCCCTACGGTGTCCCTGGCCGACGGGCATATAGCGCTGCCCACTTCGGTAGCTCTCTATGGGGCCCACAGGGGCTCCTGGGGGTGACCAACCACTGCGAGTGACCATGACCTCTCCACGGGCCACAGGTGACAGCCTTGCCCAGCTTGGCCCCACCCCCGCAGCCCTGTGGCTGGTCCCTCATCAGGAAGCTGCTCTGGCCCAGTTCATGGGGGGCGGGGGCAGCCAACTGGACAGACTCAGTGAGTTCAGTCACAGCGTGGTTCTCGCGGCTGAGCCGCACACTGGGCCTCATGCAGCACAGGAGGGGTCCCCACGAGGAGCTGGCACCCCTGGGAGGCCCAGGCCCACGGAGAGGGTGCCGTCTGGGCTCTCGGGCACCAGTGGCAGCCGAGCCCGGTTGAGTGGGCACCATGTCACCTCCCCAGGCTCCCCCCGTAGCTCACGACCCCTGGGACGTGGGCACTGCTGCTGTCCCCAGTCAGGTGGAGAACCGGAGGCTCAGAAAGTGAAGGGAGCCGCCCGAGGCCACAGCTGGCAAGCGGCTGAGCAGTGTGGAAGCAGTTCTCAGGCTCATGTGGTGCTAGAGGCGGAGGTGTGTCCGAGAGCCGACCGAGGCATTAGCTCAGCAGCACCAGACCACCACCTGGCAGGTCCTGCCCTCGGCCCATGCTTTCAGAGGCAAGGACAAGCTGCTGGTCAGCTTGGACATGCTGGGGCGTGGCCCAGACCCTCCCCCAGGACAGCTTCCCAGGGAACCTCATGCAGGTGGCGCCCAGCCTGAGAGCGAGCAGGCCCCTGGTTCTCCTCTCCCTTCACTGCAGCCTCCCCGCTTACCCCTTGTTGCCAGAAGCCGAGCGGAAGGGACCCCTGTGCCCTGAGAGCCAGCTGCAGCCCAGGCCCTGTCCACGGGCCACTACTGGAGGCCGAGTCCTGGCAGTGGCAGCATTGTCACAGTTGTCACCCACCCCCCAGCTGCTCAGGGGGGCACTCATTTCCTGGAGGGATCCCAGAGGCTGTGAGGGGCCCAGGAAGTTCATAGGAAAACATGCTTTCTGGCCGGGTATCCTGGGGGGCACCTGGAAAACCCCTGAACTGCCAAGTTTGTTACCAAATCCCACCTCAGACTCGGCTCCGGGCACCTCTACCAAGGGCAGGGCTGGGCTGAGGAATCGGTGGGCCATATCGGGGCCTGCTTGTACTTTCCCCCCACCTGGCCTCCACCCCAAACCTGCGCCAACACCCTGGACTCTCGGTGGTCACTTCCCAGAGGTTCTGGCCCTCATCCTGAAAGGGACCCTGGGCAAGTGGCCGTTTCACAGCAGAACCTTTTCCTGAAGCCCCATGTGTCAAACAGCCCAGTGGGGCTTTTCTCCCCTGGGGCAGGGAGGGGGTCCTCAGGGTCGGGCCCCACAACTGCCCTCCCCACCCTCCACAGCTGTCCCCAGAGCACGGTGTGGGAACCCAAACCTCTCATTCACAGCTGGGGGAACTGAGGCACAGAGAGGGCAAGAGTCTGGCCCAGGGCCTCACAGCGCGCCAGTGACTCACTGCAGGCTGCGTCCCATTGTTAGCCAGCACCGAGCCTCAAAACCAGCCAGCGCTGACCAGGGAGATCAGACGACACCACACCCCCCGTGTGCACACACGCACGCGCACCCTGCACGCCAGCCCCTCCTTTCCCACATGGGTGGAGGCACGGAGCCAAGCACTGGGCTTCCAGAGGGGAAGGACCGAGTGGGCTGGAGCGAGGGCTCACTCGGGCTGGGGGCTCTGGGCACTTTTCACTCCCCCTCTTGTGGGAAGCTGGCATCCCACTGCCCGGCTCATGGCTCTGGAGCCGGTAAACCGAGGCACCTGACAAGACAACCACTGTTTCCACAGGTGTCTGAACGCCTGAGCCCACGGGAGTGGTCGTGCCAGCCAGGCAGTCGGTGTACGAGGCAGTCCCGACAGAGGCAGGATCGTTAGGATTATTAAGGGTGGGCAGCAACGCCTCCTCCAGGGCCCTCGAGGGCCGGTGCCTGTAATTCAGAGTTAATGATGTGCCGGCTCTCTTCCGAGCGAGGCGCGGGCAGCCCGCCTGCCCTCATCAGACCACATCCTGCGTTGGGTCTCTGACCTGCGCAGTCAGCGCCGCCCCCTCCTTCACCACCAGCGTCCCCAATGGAATCCCAGAGTCAGGAATGTAGAGCAGTCAGCACACCCTGGGCGGCAAGCCCATGAGGGTGGCCCACATAAAGCAGGGAGAGCCCGGGAGCCGCATCTCCTGGACCGGAGCCCAGAGGAGCCTGCCTAGCCCTGCCAGGGGCCCAGGCCCACAGCACAGTGAGTACAGCTGCCCCATACCCCATGGGAACCCTACTCAGGCCCTCATGCAGGTCAGGGGCTGGGCAGGGGCAACTGCGGGGCTGGGGAGGCCCAGGGAGCTGAGACCAGCACCTCACCCTGCAGCCCAGAGGCGCAGACTGGCCAGAGCTGGCCTCCAGGGCTCGGCCCCTGGTCCTCCGCCCCATGCGCCTCTTGCCACACCCTCAACATCGGGGCCTAAAAGCCCCAACTTGGGCCGGGGCCCCACTTCAGGTGGCAAGTGTCCCAGGCTCCCACCAGGTTCTTGGAGGGGTCCATGACCCCCAAAAGGTGAGAAGGGCCACTTCCTTCTATGCATCAAGATGTCCCCTTCCATGAGACCCAGAAGCCCTCCCCGACTGGACTCATCCACTAGATGGGACCCTCCCCAGTTCAAACAGCTGTCCACAGTGCCCGCCCCCCCCCCAGGCCAGACGGAGGGGGTTCCCCAAAGCAGGCGAGAGGTGGCTCCAGCCCTGGGGGGTGAGAAGCCTAGGAGGGCGGGCTTTGGTTAGAGAGGAGGCCACTTTGTGAGCTCCGTACGGCTCTGAGGCCGAGTTCACCCTGGGAGTCTGGGCCATCTTCCCCAGAACCAGCTCTTCCTTTCAGCTTGTCCTCCTGAGAGGACCAGCCAGCCCTGACATGCCGTGACTGTGACCGAAAAGGCTTCCTTGGCGAGGGCACGATGATCATTGCCGAGGAAGGGACAAGTCGGGAAGCTCTAGTCCAGGTTCAAATCCCCGCGGATCCCCATCCATGTAGCAATTCCTGAGTCAAGCCCAGTTAGACCTGAGCTTCCATCCTGGCTGTCACTGCAAAGCTGTGAAATCTTGGGCAAGTCACCTGGTGGAGCCTGTGGCCTCCACGTAACAGGGGTACCACCTCCGGGGGAGGGGCAGTGAGGACCGTGGCGGACACAGATGGGAAGCAGTGCCCACGGGCCAGCGGGGGCACAAAGCCACCTCCGCTCTGTGGTCTCTGTGGCCTAGGCACAGCCTTGGTCTTCCTGACAGTTCTCTTGGCGAAAAAACGGGAGTAGCAGTGCCTGAAAGTTAGGGCTGTGGTGACGATGACGTGGGGGCCAGCAGCGCCCCGGCCACGTCTGCATGCCCTCCCCAGGTGGGCACCGATCGGAGCTGGACCAGGTTCATCCAGCCTGTTTCCTGCTTTCGGGAGCAATGTGTTTCTTTGTTAGAGGCAGCGGCAGAGCATCCCAGCTGAACAGCTCAGCCAGACCCATTCATCACCAAGTTGGAGACGGAGAGGGAGTGGTGCTATTGACTTTCCGCCCGTGGCTCTGAGATGACACGGCCGGAGGCAGTTAATTATGAGAATGAACCCCAGTTGCCTGACTCTCCGAGGGCTGCCTGGGTGCTGCCCTAAGCCATTCCGGCAGCAGTGGGATTAGACCACAAGCTGCCACGGCCGTCGAACCCAGGGGTGACCAGGGAGGGCGAGCCAGCTGCGACACCTCCCCGTGCTGCCTTCCAGTTGGGCTCTGCTGAGCCCCCAGCTTGTACCCCTGGTGGCTGCCCAGACCCTGGGAAGTAGGTGACTAGTGTCACGCATGGCCCACGTGGGCAGTCTCTAACTTCTCCCTCTTTCCTCCGGACCAGATGGTAAGCGCTTGCTTCCTGTCCTGCCTCCTCCTCCTCCTGCCACTGGGCACCTGCCTTCCTCTACTGGACAGAGAAGAGCCCATGGATGCCACGGGTGGCATCAAAAGCAAAGCAGGCTGCACTGACCTGGTGGGGGGACATCGAGCCTGCCTCCTGTGGGGCTCCTCTCCGTGGCCGAGAGCTGCACACCCACACAGCCTGCTCATCACGGTCAAGGAGCCGCAGCTGTCGGGCAGAGCGTGTGCCCGCTTCAGGTTTCGGTTCGGGAGGCAGGAGGACGGCAGTGGGGCCGCTGGCTTCCTCCCCACTGGTGGCAAGAAGGCTAGTGGCCTGTTAGGGACCCTGGCCAAAGAGCTCAACGGCTACAGCAGGAAGAAAGGTGGCTTCAGCTTCCGCTTTGGCCGGCGGTGAAGGGGCCAGGGCGTCCTGGAGGGCTTCTCCTCGGTCCCTGCCCCCACCTTCCCCGCACCTCCAAGACCCTGAGTAGGCGTACGCATTATTACGAATTATTAGCCGTAGGACTGGTTCCGTGGGTGCTTACTTCTGATTTCCAGCTTTGCTGAAGCAAAAACCTGGTCGGAATCCAGACACAAGCTGTTCTCCGTGAAGGTGACGAGGAAGATGCCCTTGTCACGGCAGCCCCTCCCTGTGGTCTGGTCCCAAGCAGCCCTCTGGCCGTGGCCGTGTGGGGCTGAGGACCCCGTCGGTCACAAACGTGAGCAGGCAGTGGGCTGTGCTGGCTCCGAGCTGAGGTCGGGCGGACTGAGCGATGACCGAGGGGGAACCGAGGTTTTGACAGTCTCTGTGGGGACGTCTGTCGCTGACATCGGAAGTGTACCGGGGACTGGGAGGGTCCCACTGGGTACAAAGCGTGACTCAGAGAAGTAAAAGTGAAAACACATCGTCTTGTTCTTCACCCCATTAACACAAGGTCCCTGGCAAGAAAACCCTGCTCGGTGTCGAGAGGCCATTCAGAACTGGCTGCCCATTCCCTCTGGCAACGGCCCTGTGCGTGGTACAGGGTCTGCCAAGAGGCTCGTGGGAGGGCAGCAGGAAGTACAGCTGTACTACAGCCGGTGCGCTGCAAACGCCAGGGGTAGGAGATGTGCTGTGTGGGTCCCCTGAATAGAAGTGGTGACGCCTGCCAACTGTGACGGAAAGCTCGCCTGACTCGTGCCCACAGGCCCTCTGCGCCCCAGGAACTTCGCTCCCCTGGGCTGCCGGGGCCTTGGCTGTGGGGAGAGGGAAGCTGTGCTGCATGAACCGCGCCCCTCTCCCAGCACCCCCGTAATTGGCCGTTGGTAAAATGCCTGTGGTAAAGGTATAGGGAACACACACACGACGGGCTTTCGCCCTGCACCTGGCGGCTCCCGCCCTGGTGCTCTCCAAGCAAGGAGCGTTCCGCAGACACCCCCTCTGCCCGGAGGAAGCCAGAGCTCAGTCTGGAGAGGCTGCGGGGCCCCGGGCGAGGCCGAGCAGCTGCTCCGGCACCCCGTCCCGTGTCAGCCACAGTAGCCAGCCGCTCCTCACTCCCCAGCTGCTCAACTGCTGAGATAAGAACCTGTATTGATGTTACTATGGCAACACCTCCCCTCCTCCTCTGGAGCTGCTGCTCGCTCCTGTTCACAATTGAATAATTTCCCATTGAGTTGTCACAGTTAGTTGGTGGATTTTTATTAGCCTTTTAGAACCACCCTGGGCTAGGCCCCGTTTGGCACCCCAGAATATTTCCGTGTTTTCCCAGCTATCAGTGACTTACGTCCCCCAGGAGCAGCTCTCAACCCCTGGCAGGCAGAAAGCACTCCGTTACTGCGGGTCCCGGTCGGAGCCGCACAGCCAGGCGGACTGGGGGGAGCGGGGTCGGTGAACAAGAGGGGCGCACGGGAGCTGGAACATCGCCTGACGTGGCAGCGGGGTGCCTTCCCCTGAGCCCCCACTGCTTCTCCCCAGTGCCTTCCTGCACAGGCCCTGGGGCTCCAAGCTCTGTGACAGGGACCAGACAAGCTCGGGAGGCACGTCATGCTCCGACCCCCACCACAGAGAGAGGGGGGTCTGGGAGTCCCCCTGCCAACCGGTGGTCTGATGGGGACCGGGGCTCTGTGGGTACCAGAGGCAACCAGTCGGCCCTCAGGGCACGGAGGGCGGAGGGCAAACCTCAAGAAAACAAGCCTGTCTGTGTAGCCCCAGGGACAGCTCACACTGAGAGTCCATGTCACTGGGCAGCCGGACGAGTCAGGCACGGTTCCGGCCTGGGCCGGTGTGCCGTTCCCACTCTGTTAAGGTGGGCGGGGCGGCAGCAACCTGGACCACCCCTCCATCGGCTCGCTCACAGGCATCCAGGAATGTGCTCTGGGACGACCCCGGTGAAACAGGCCACAGACTGACAGCAGAGGGACCGACGCTCACCTGCCCATTCCTACTCTCAGAATATGTAAATACACACCTGAAAAAAAGCCACCCCCGTGGTCACTAATTGCAGGACCTGGCGGTCACCCAGGCTGGGACATCCCTGTGCGTGTGCCCACACACTTGCCCTGGCTGGGCTTTAACTGCTCCAGGCCAGACCGACCTCAATGGAGAAGCCTGAGGCACGGGGAGGGGCCTCAGCATCACACAAACACCATCAGGGCCGCCCTTCTCCCCAGCTGCCCGCACACCCGGGCCCGCCGCCCCGAAAGCCAGAACGCTGAACTGCTCCGCGTTTCCATCTGTCCTCTGTGCCCCACTCCCTCTGGCTCATCTTTAACCCCGGCCCACTCTCAGCCCCGCGGGCTCTGTCAAGGTTGGGGGCCTCCAGGCTACCCAGGCCACTGCTCTTTCCAGGTCAGTGAGGGCGGGGCTCCTTGGCCCCCACCTGTCTGGGAGGCGGTGAGCTCCCCTGAGCAGCCGCGTCCGCTCTGCCCCACCCGAGCAGCAGTGTCCTCAGCGCAGGCGCCCCAGGGCAGTTACTTAAAACACAGAAGTCTTCACCTTGGGTGTAGGTCTAAGGTTTTACCTATTAAACTGGATGGGGAACATTTCCTTCCATATTTTCCTACATGTTTGAAATATTAATGAAAATATTTAAGAAAAACAGGCTCTGGGGGCAGCAGGCCATTAGGCAGCTGCTGCAGATGACAAGGAGCCACACTGGCCCCAGTGCCACAGATGCTGCATGGCACGTCCCACGGATAAGGCCGACCCAGACACGGTGCGCCAGCCCTCTGAGCTGGGAGCCGGGGACGAGGCCTGGCACGGGCAGGGACAGCGTGGTTGGCCAGTCTTACCGCACCGAATGCCTTGTGCCAAGACCGCACACAGAATTTGGTTTTCCCGGAGCACTCAATTTGGGGGCACCTCCTATAAGGTGTCTTGTTACCCGAGAAGGTGAGCGAGCTAACTCCTAACTTCTCCTCCACGGTGGAGGGAGGAGCCTGGCCCGGAGCACAAATCTCTGCTAGTCCTGCTGGGGCCATCTGTGCTGTCCAACATTAGCCTTGGCACAGTAGCTGTAAGCCGGCACATGCTGTGTGACCTTGGGCAAGCTGCTCCACGTCTCTGAGCCTCAGCTTCCTCACCCATCAAATGAGGACAGTGACAGAACCACCCGCAAAAAAAAAAGGTGAGGCAGCCGCGTACAACGCAGAACACATCTGCGAGGAGCAGCAAGTGCTCCTGTGAGCCGGGATTTTGAGAAGCCTCCACCGAAACTCACAGGCCGAGAACACGCTCAAGCGTGCACACGGCTAGACGCATTTACACCGGGGGTGCACCCACAGCCCCCTGCCCTAACGTGCAGTGACCCGCACCCCATTCTCTCCACCCTGATCCCCGACCCCACACCACAGACGAGCCGTGCCCCTTCAAGGGAAGGGAAGCGCCAGTACCCCCGGTGTGTGGCTCCTGCTGCCCGCACTACACTGGAGACATCCCCCCATACGGGGCTGTGGTTCATCCTCAGTGCTCTGGGACATTCCAACACACGAACAGACCACGGCGTACTTATCCTTCTTCCCCTGGTGACAGCGTATTGCTTACTGGGCCGGCTTTTTACCTGCTGCCACTTTAGGCTCATGGCTTGTGGTTCACAGCACTGGCTTTTTAGGGGGGCTGGCCCTGGGTGCTCCCTGGTGCTAGACCACAAGGGCAGAACTCGGAGCTGAGAGCTGCTGTGTGCGCACGCATGTGCGTGGCTCTGGGGCTACAGCCAGTGTGAAGTTCCCAAGGGGTTCTGTGACCTAAAAAGTTCAAGGACCACTGTCCTGGAATGGCTAGCCTCAAGTGTAAGTTCAGGTGACACATGGCAGACCCCTGTTTGGGAGAGGGCCCCACAACACACCCTGCCCAAGAGGCTGCTGGGTAGGTTCCGCAGCCAGTCCCCGTCTGACATGAGGGAAGCAGGGAACCAGCCGTCCCTCGTGGCTGCCATCACCATCACTCCACACCTTCTTTCAGACTTGAGAGGTGCCGTCCGCGGAAAGAGCGTGCCGTCTGCAGAAAAGCCCAGACTTCGGAGAGCGGGCGTCCAGCATGGCTCACTGCCACCAGACTCTGTGGCCGGGCCTCGGTCTTTGCCTGTGAAAGGAGAGGCTGACACCCAATCTCCTCGCTGCTTGCAGCTGCTTGGCCTGCACATGTGCAGGTGGGTTCCAGCAAACCTGTCCCAGGCAGCGTCATCACCTCTGTCACCAGGCATGCTGCCCATCTCGCCACCGAGGGCTCCGGTACAGAGGCTTCGCTGAGCCGTGCCCTTCACGGCGTGGTGGTGAGCTGGTCCATGTCCCCTGACAGGCCTGCTGACTTAATAAGTATCATTAACTCGGGGCACTCCTCACTTCCTGATTTCCACTTCCCGAGCTGTCATCCAGTGTCAAATAGAGGCCCAGACAAGGAAACGTCAGCGCCGCCCCCCCCCCCCTGCAGGCCCCCCAGCGGGGGGTGGGGAGAAGCAGAGGCAGGGCCCCGGACGGCAGGCCAGCACACCGAGCTGCTCCTCATCCACACAGAAATGGTACCTGGCGTGGGGAACACGAGTGAGGGCTGCTCCGGGGGCTGAGGGCAGTGGTAGAAGTAAGTTCAAGGGCGGACATAAAGAGCACCAGTGGAGGCACTGACTCTCTCGGGCCACCGGGAAGCAGGCCCCAAAGCACAGGGAGGAGCTACAGACCAACGCCACCCGCCCAGTTCTCATGTAAACATTTATTTAAAAAATACTACTACGGAGAGGTGCGGATTCAAAAAACAGAGTCATGTACAGACAACATGTACTGGACCGGGAAAAAAAAAGAGAGGAAGACCATAGGCATTCAAGAAGGGAGGGGAGTGGAAAACTATTTACATGTCATTTATAAAAGAGCAAGTCTACAGGAGTGTAATACCAAGGTATAAATGCAAACTATAGTGGCACATTGTGGCAGAGAGAGACCAGCACCTCACGGGAACGGGCGAGGGGCCTGGGCTGGGTGGGTTTGCTTCGTCTGCAAGGCCGCTGGCGGTGTTCTAGCGCCTCTCTCAGCCTGCGTAACACAGCAGTCCGGGAGGGCGCAGAGGTGATGCTCTGTGAGCACAGGATCGAACGGTCCAGGGAAACAAAATGTGAGTTTCGGCGAACAGGGCTGAAAGCAGAGCCTGTGTGAGGCCATGGGCACGAGAGGCCGTGGGGAGCAGAAGGTGGTTTTCTCCTGGTTTCTCCAAGGGTTGCTTCTGGGCCCAGGGTGGGACGCAGGCAGGTGCCTGCCCACTCTTCAGTAGCTGCTCTAGGTCGAGGTCAAGGAGACCTGGTCCCTGCCCCACGAGCCTGGTCCTGGGCAGCCCAGGGGAAGGGTATACCAAGGCCTGCTCTTCAAGACACTTTCTGGGGTTTCATTTCTTCGTGAATTTCTGCTTCCCTGATGGCTAAGTGTGGTCATTAAATGGACGTCTGTCCACAAGGGTGCACCAGACACTGGTCAGGGCCTCGGCGCCCCAGTCCTGTCCCGGTTTGCGCGCTGGCGCCCAGCGTCTGTCCCGGAGGCGGCTGTGTTGAGGACAGGGCTGTAAAATGCTTCCAGAAAGCTGAAGACTGGCTGGCACAGGGCCAAGAGCCCTGCAAGACCCTACCTTGTCTCGGGTTAGTACAAGGGAGGCGGAGGAGATTGGTCCAAAATTAAGACCAAGTGCCTTCTGCAGAACACCTGGAAATTCCAACGGGGGGCAACCCTGGGCCCAGTGAGGACCTGCCCGTGCCCAGCCCCGGGCTGTCTCAGCGCCAGCTGTTCAGCCAACACGCCCCCACCCCGCTACCTTCCTGGGCCCTGCATGCTGGACAGTGACTCTGCGACCCTCAACCCTCAGGCTTTCTACCCAGGGTTAGGAGCACATGTCACAGGAGAGCAAGGGATTGGGCCCTGGGGACCTGCGGAGGACGACGACAGGGCGTTCTCCCATACCAAGGCCTCTTCAGTCCACCCCCTTCCTGGGACCCACAGGCTGGTTGGCGTTAGCACCGTTTTACCCCCCGCCCCAAAACGAGAGCTGTCCCTCACATGAGGCGAAGGTGGGGCACCAGCCCTGGCAGCAGTGGAGGGCAGAGTGGCCGGCTGGCAGAGCTTCCCAGGATGTTGTTCCGGAAGCGTGTCTTAAGCACAGGAGGCACGGGGAGGGTGAGGGCACAGGCTCCCTCAGCGGGTGAGTGAAGGTGGCAGTTCCTGAGGCCTGGTGACACAGTGCCCATTCAGAGCACTTGTTCTTGGGGAAACTGTAGAAGGTCACACAGCCAGGGGAAGTCCTCCAGGAAGGAACACAGAGGGGCAAAGTGCTCACCCACCGTCCCAGCTGGCGGGAGGGCTCAGTCTTGGAGCGCCCCATGGGGAAGGGGCTGGCGTGCCCCCTGCAGTCCACCAGGCGGGACTCCACAGACAGAATTCGGGCAGGGAGGGCTCAGCGAGCCGGGCCAAGGGGAGGAAAGTGCAGGAGAACAGCTGGGGCACGACGTAGGTAGTAGGGCTGTACTCCATGGTGGCCCTCAGCTCTGGGCCTAGGTCCCGCGTGCTGGCCCTGTGTCAGCCACCATCGCGGGCACAGGGGAGCCCTCGCGCACTGCAGGCGGCTCCGTCTGGCCTGACGCCTGGCTTCTGCTACCTCTGCACGATGTCACTGATCTCTTTCACGGAACTGAGGAGTTTGCTGAAGTCCTGAGTGGCTGCCGGGCCACTCCCTGCTGTTGCTGGGCAGATCTGAAGCTCCCGGAGATTATTCTCCAGTTTGTTGATGGCCTCGCGAAAGGCAAATTTGTTCCTCATTTGCTGGATGGAGTCCACATAGCTGACACAGAATGTGTAGAGGTTTTTGCCGGCTTCTAGTACGGCACTATGGCTGGCCATCTGCTCGGAGTTCTTGGAGATGGCCAGGCACAGGGCCTCGGTGCCGTCCAGGACCACACCCTTGGTGATGGTGCCACTGGCGATGCGCTCGGGAGGTTGGCGGGTTTTCCGAAGAGACACACGAGTTGATAGGAGAGGGATGAAGGCAGTGGAGGATGGCTGGTCCCCTGCCAGGGTGGAGGGTGCTGACGGCAAAGTGGAGGGAGTGGGGGCCGGGCTGGCAGGAGTCCCCGCCGGCTTGGTGGATGACTGGGGCTTTGGCATGGCCGGGAGCACAGGCTTTTTGACGCCCTCGCCCAGCTGGCCAGGCTTGGCAGCGTCACTATTTGCAGCTTCCACAGCCACAGACGTGGGTTTTGCCTTCCCGCTGGCACCTGCCTCCCCGGCTGCTTCCTGGCAGGGGCTCTGAGAGGGCTTCCCGGCTTTTCCGACAGAGGCTGATGGTGGGGGCGGCGGGGCGGGCTTGAGCTTGGACAACTTCCCCTTGTCTCTCCCTGGGGACTCAGAGGAGGGCTTGTGCCTCCTCATCCTGGATTCCTCGGCGGGGGCCCTGCTGGTCCCTCCAGAAACGCTTGGCCCTGCTCTGCTGGTGGAGGGCACTGGCTCAGCTGCGGCAGGTGTCCCCAGGGCAGTGGACTTCCCGGCCTCCTCCTTGTGGGGCAGACCAGCGGCAGAAGCCACCGCCTGTCTGCGGAGGAGTTTTGGAGTCAGACTGGGAGGGCTGGAGCCTGGGCTGGACTCTGCTGCGTCTCTGAAGACCTCATCAGCTGCTTCCTCCATCTTTTTCACCAGCCTGGGTGGGGGCGTCACCGTGCCTCTGGTCACCTGGTCAGACCTGTTCTCACTTGCGCGCTTCCGAGGCAGAGCTGGCTTCTCACTTTTGTGTCCTCCAAACGTGGATGAGTCAAACTGTCTTCCCGTGGACTGCAGGTCCCGAGGCAGTGTGACTGACCTCCACTCTGTGTCCTTGGCCCCGTGGGGCACGCAGGAGGCAGAGCAGGACCTCAGGAAGCGCTTGCTGGTGCTGCTGCTCTCCTCTTCGCCAGCTGCCAATCGGCTGCTGGTCAGCGTGCTGGACTTCTTCCACAGGTGGGGAGACCGGAAGCCTGTGCCCCCTGACTCCCGAAAGGCTCCATTGGGGACACCAGCCCCACTGCTCGGCTTTGGGGACTTGGCTAGCTCAGCGGTGTCCAAGGGTGTGAGAGCAGGCACCCCGTTGCTCACTTCACGGCCCTCTTCCTCCCCAGCCCCCTTGCGCTCCGGCTGGCCGTCCATCTCCCGGAAGGAGCTGCTGCGTTTGGGAGGGGTTGGAGCCGTTTTCTTCTTCTTCTTGATCAACGCGCTAAACAAGTTGGTCTTTTTGTCTTTGGGGAGAAGGCGTTCGTCTTCATTCAGGCCACCATCCTGGGGACCGCGCTCCTTCCGAGGGAGCAACGGAGACACAGCAGGCTCGTGGTCCGGGGGATCTGAAACATATTTGGGGAAGAGTTTAACTGTCCAGGTTGGAGGCTCCCGAGTGTGCAAGAAACCTCGAGCTGCTGCCTGCTCTCCACAGAAGCCTGATGCAAGTGCCCGCTCTGCCACTCCCCAGCCCTGAGGCCGGGCAAGCTACTTCTTTTCATTCCTCCTCAGCTTTCTCATCTATAGAGAGGAGGAGAATAAAACCAATCCATTGCATCACTGGAGAATGTCGTGCAACAGTGAATGTGGGCATTTGTCGTGGCTCTGGGAGCATCATTTCTCAGTAACTGCTGTCAGTGCTGGTAGTACTCTCACTAGGCAAAGCTTAGGTCTCTCCCCGTGAAGACAGAACAAAAAGCCCCTGGCCCCCTCCTCCCTGCACTGGTCTCCTTTAAGTCAGCAGAGTCTCCTCACCATCTGGTAAGTAAAAGCCAAGACAAGGCTGAGCAAAAGGTCAGACAGACCTGTGGACCTGACCAGCCAGTGGGTCAGGTCCCTGTGAGGTGTGACCTAGAGGGAAGGGACACACCCACAGGGCGCACTGACAGTGGACTATTTGGTATGATTGGGCAACAGGAAGGGGTGACCTTTCAACACCTTAAAATGGACACTCTTTAAATATGAGTAACAGCTTCTAAGAGATCTTTCCAGCACTGCCAAGCTCCCCCTCGGTGAATGACAGAATTCCCCCTGCGGGGAAGCTGCAGGGAGAGAAGTCAGAGCAGAGGCTCAGGGGCATCTACCAGAATGCCAGGCAGCTTGCAGGGTACGTGGCTCAGGGAAAGCCGAGTGTGCCCCCAGCGGTAAGCCGGCGGAAGAGGGTGCAGACGGCGCACTTCTAAGGAGTTCCGCACCGCTGTACTCGGGTGCCGCACAGCTGCCCGACACGCTTGCCTGGCCGTGAGGTTCCACGTCAGGGGACCCTGACGAACAGCGACAGGCAGAAGGAACACGACTGCTCACTGCCGGCCCTTTCCTGAGACCGGAGTTCCCAGAGCAGCTCCCCTCACTGCTCAGCTACCGGAAACCACCCCTGACAGAGAAGGACAAAGGGTCCGAGGTTCTGGGTGGTCTACACGCCACGGCCTCTGAAGTGCACTGAGCAAGTTGACCAAGGGTATTGAAAGCAAGCACTGTGATTTGGATATATTTCTTATGTAAGTTTTGTGATGTACTTCCTATAGTCATGCAGTGGTATGTGTATATACTTTATATCTTTAGGCTGCACATTCAACTTCTTCAAATACAGGTTTATA
Source organism: Desmodus rotundus (assembly GCF_022682495.2). NCBI lineage: Eukaryota > Metazoa > Chordata > Mammalia > Chiroptera > Phyllostomidae > Desmodus > Desmodus rotundus. The sequence continues at coordinate 4,242,663 of NC_071387.1, forward strand.
ATTTAAAAAATTGGGAATTATGGTTCTGTAGATTCTATTTCAAAACATCCCATCATTCTGCCCTGGCTGGTGTGGCTCAGTGGATTGAACGCCGGCCTGCGACCCAAAGGGTCCCCCCTGGTTCGATTCCCAGTCAGGGCACATGCCTGGGTTGCAGGTCAGGTCTCCAGTAGGGAGCGCCAGAGAGGTAACCACACATTGATATTTCTTTCCCACTCTCCCTCCCTCTCTAAAAATAAATTAAATCTAAAAAAAAAAAAAAGTCCCATAACTCTGGCTGTGCTCTGTCCCTCCCCGCTTTGTCTGTGGCCCATCAGAACACCCGTACACACCAGGCGGTGGCCCACCTCCAGCACTTGTTCCGCTGCTCCGCGGTAGGACCCAGACTTCTGGGGTCTGGGAGGCGGGGAACAACCGCTAGGTCAGAGCAGCCTGGCTCTGACCAGCACCTGGCGCACAGGAGGCGCCAGATCCGACTGCCGACAATATCCAGACCTCTCCCGTCTCCCCGGCACCCCTCAGAGACCGCACGAGACACCCGCTCTACTCCACAGCTCTCAACGATCCAGGAAAAGCTGGGCTCCCTTCTCGGGTTTCATAAGCACCTCTGAACTGCCAAAGCCAATGGCTCCTAATGATTCCTGGGGTGGGGGCCGGGGGCCGTGGGCAGAGGAGAACTTTCTTTTCAACAGTGGGCTGCTACGGCGGGATTCGTCTGCTGTTCTGTGTGGGCTGTACTCATGGCTTCCCGCAGCACACTGGCTGGGCCCCCGGTGGGGCAGAGCGCGGACATACCAGGTTCTCCCGGGCCCTTGCAGTGAGGTGTCTCGGGCACGTCGGCGGAGTCTTTGTGCTCGGTAGCTCTCCTGGAGGTTCTTGTCTTGGTGGGAAGCTCTGGCGCCTGCAGCAAAGTACTTGCAACCGCTCGCATGCCTTTTTTCCCCAGCTCCTTTTCCACTTCTAAGAACCACCAGAACAAAACAAACCAAAAACAAACCGTAAACACCAGCAGCCATCAGTGGTGGTGTCATCTGGTATACTGGTTTTCTTTTTCTTATTTTTAAAAGGACAGTGGTCATCCACACATATTTATCGAAAAGAGGTACAAATGATAAAGAAACAACACTTAGTAGTTTTCAGAATTCTGCGTGGCTACCAAAGACAGCTCCACAGACAAACCCTCTGCCCAGCTCTCTGGTCTCAGATTACTTGTTGGCCCGCGCACTTCTCCCTGGAGGCAAACTCAAGGACCAGCACTGGAGCCCCCTCAGCGGGGGGACTCCTACCCTCCTGCCCCAACCTTTCACCCCACTGTGGGACCCCAAGGATGGGCACTTTACCATCTGATATGCTGGATTCCTGGAACATGGTTTCAAAGGCTTGGTGGATTTCAGCAAAGGAGGGCCGGTCAGAGGGGTTCCACTGCCAACCTGGACAGACGAGACCCGAATCAGATCACCCAGAGGCCTTGCTGACAAGCATGCAGCTAGCAATTCTCAAGGAAAAGTCTAGAAATGAAAGAAGCATTCCATTCCTGCTACCCATCTTTGGGTGTGACAAGTTAAAGTGATGAATGTCACTGTGTCCTGTTACAGACATTAAGAGCTTGAAAAGACCAGATATTGACAGGAATGTGGATTCCAAAACCCCGGAGGGATGCTGACAGCCAGCTGCATCTCGAATACATTTCTCCCAACCCCACTCCCGCAAGTGCAGAGAATTACTAAGCCAGACAGCTCGCCTTCTCTCTCACCCTTACTTCCTGGCTACCAAAGCCCCGAGTCCTCATCAGTAAAGAAATGCTAATCAAAACAAGAGTGAAATAAGGACTAAGGACTGATCTGGCCCAGTGTTGGTGAGGGTGCTGAGTCACTCATAAGCACTTCTGGTGGGAGTACACGTCGGTACCACCCTTTTTGGAAAACAATTTGGTTAAAAATGACCAAATGTAAAAGGTGCGTGGCCCTCGAGCCAACAGCTCCATCGTCAGGAGCGCCAGCTCGACGCGGAGGTGTGTACCTCAGGGTGCTCGCTCCTGCCCGGCGCGTAGTGGCAGAACCCAGACAAACGTGTAAGAGCACCGAGAGTTGTCACAAGAGGCCTGGGCGAATGGGTACACCATCCAGCAGGATGCTGCACAGCGAGAGAAACATCAGTGAGGGGCGGAGGAGCGGGAGAGGAGCTCCGCTTTATGGCCATGAAGAGGGAGTGTGCCAGCACTGCCAAGTGCAAAGAGGGCTGCAGGAAAGAGTTTACAAATATGACACAAGGGGGACCCAAACCCCCCGGAATTTATTTCTGAAATGCTGAGTATTTATTCTTACACGTTTAAGTTTCAGTCACCTTCAAAGCACTCTCCATTTGATGCAATACACCTATCGAGACGTTTTTTCCACTGCTCACAAACAGTTTTTGAACTCGTCGATTTTGGTGCCTTTTAGTGCTTTTGCTGGTTTTTGTTTCACCTCTTCTGCATCAGCAAAATGTTGCCCTTTGAGGACTTTTTTCATTTGGGGAAACAAACAAAAGTCACTTGGAGCTAGACTGGGTGAATAGGGAGGGTGGGGCATGGGGGTCATGCCGCTTTTGGTCAAAAACTGCTGAACAGTCAGCCTGGTGTGGGTAGGTGCGCTTGTAATTCACCCATCACAAAATGGACAAACACGTTGAAAGAGTCTTCAAAAAAAAAAAAAAAATTCACTGAAGCCAAACGCAGCCTCTCACAACAACGCCAGCTGGTACACTGATACAGATGGGTTCCTAGAACACTCGCGTAGTGGGGGAAGTCTGCACTACGAGGGGTCCACCCTCCAGATGATAACTGTGGGGTTTTTTGGGTCCTCCCTTGTAAAACCAACCAGACAAACACCCCCTGAAATATCTACCTACTGTAGCAGCAGCAGGTCTGAAGGCACGTCCAGGAATTTGTATTTATTAACAAGAAATCCAAGTCTGGTGTGCATCAGTCCCAATTTTGTATTCAAAAACAACACCCTCACACATAGATACCACGTGTAAAGAAAAGCTAGAGAGACACTGACAGAAGTCTGCACCAGCCCGTCCCCTTGGCCGCTCAGCAGACGGGGACGGAGAGAGGAGATGGACACTCTCACTCCTGCTCCACACACACAGTCCTGCAGCGGGACGTCCCACAAGCCCACGCGGGATGCCAGAACTGGGGGTGGGGGGCTCACATGCTCGCATGAGTTCGTAGACCTTCTCTGGGCAGCCCTCCGGGCGCTCCATGCGGTAGTCTTTCTCTAGCAGCTCGTACACCTGGGACAGGTCAATTCCCGGGTAAGGGGACATGCCGTAGGTGGCAATCTCCCAAAGCAGTACTCCAAATGCTAAAAGAAAAGAGGATGAGAAGGGTTATTTAAAACCTGTAAGATTAAAGTATCCTGCATTTAAAATGAGCTACCTGTGTAGTAGACATCAGAAATTACACCCTCAGAAGCAGGCCAGGTGCTCACCTCCTACCAGGCTCTTCATCACCAACAGCCCAGGCCAGAATGAAACTTTCAGTTCACTAACCCCCCAGCCTAGAGCAGGCCGACGGGGAGAAGAGGACTGGGCTGACGATCCCCTCCGGGGTCTTGCAGGTAGCTGACCACATCTTGCTGGGATAAGTTAGCAGACCGCTTCTACTCCTAGCTCTGGGACCACCTAGTTCTGTGCTGACGATAGGCCCCCTCCCCTTTCTGGGGCATGAGATCATCTCCAGGGCCCCTTCCAACTCTAAAGATTTAACAAAAATCTTATAAAATTTTTGAAAGTTTTGCAGGCTCAGAGTAGAGCCTTGAAATTTCTGATCCCACAAAAGAAAGCAGAACCGACCCCCTGGAGACACAGGTGGCTCAAGTCTGGGACAGGGCATGAAGCCGGAGTATCTTGTCATTCCAGATGGCAGAGACAGGAGCGGAACCTCCAGGGTCTCGTCAAAAGGGCCGGGAGCAAAGTGAAGTTCCCACCGGTCAGAGGTGAGACAATCAGAGAGCATCAGTAAGGACTATAACTATGGATTAAAACCCATCAAGTACACTTAAACACATTATATATATATATTCATTATATCACCAAAGAACCCCAACAAAAACCTCACTGGTCACCACTGGGAGGATTAGGGAAGCAGCTTGTTGCTGCAAAAACGGGCACAAACACAACGCCCGTCCTGCCTCTCCTGGGCGATCTGTCCCCTGAGCACCCACACGGCAGATGAGGGCTTTTCCTCTCACGGAAGTCCTGAGCTAGTAAACGAACAGGGAATAAGAGAATGAGAAAACGACCACTTGGTGACCTCTACTGAATTAGTGGATCTAGGCACTGGGTACCGGTAGGTAACTGCCGAGATCATAAAGAAAAAGAAAATGAACAATTATGTACCTGCTGATGAAAAGCACACCACTGCGCATGAAGAACTCATAACTAAAAGAAGAAAGTCAGATCTTTACTTGGATAAGCTATTCAGATCCAACTACCCGCTTAGCAGGAATACTGGAGAGAGAGGAATGCACTAAATCGTACCACGCGGATACAATGAGCGAAACCCAGACCGGGGGGAAATTGAAAGGGTAAATGACAAAGTTTCTTCGCCAAATGAACAGCGAGAGGACTGGTTGGAGAGGGAACTTACGGGTCAGAGGGGTCTTGAAGAACGTACCGACGGACCGCCTTGCGTAAACCATTCTCCATCTCAATTCTAACAGACTATAACATCCAAGTGTAACTTGTGTGATTCAAAGGGAAATTTGAACACCCACTGGATATTTGGAAATATTCAGAAATTACTGTCAATCTTGGGAGGTGAGGCAATTTGCTTCTGAGAATGAAAAGCCATCTTTAAGAAACCCTCATTCTGAAATATTTATGGACAAATTACGGGGTCTGGGATTTGCTTCAAAATCCGGGTCGGGCAGCGGGCAGGACAGAGGCAGCGAGCGCACCCAGAGGTGGTGGCCAGAGAGGCTGGGAGGTGAGTGCAGCGGGGCTCATCGAGCCCTCGGTCTTTTCCAGGGCATGCTACACTTGGCCATTATAAGAAGTTCCTTAAAAAAGCAAAAATAAAAATTGCTGTCCCATGAGACTTCAGGGGTAGTGTGGGTAGTAGTATCCTACTGAAAGCCTGAACCTAACCACACGACATTCCCAACACAAAGAGGCGGTGAAGACACAAAGGGAGAACACACAAACAAGCAGGAAACGAAGCTGTACCCAGGGTGGCCAAGGAGGGAGCTGGAGTGGCCCTTACCCCAGACGTCGGACTTGATGGAGAATTTGTTGTAGGCCAGGCTTTCGGGCGCAGTCCACTTGATTGGGAATTTGGCCCCGGCGTGGGCTGTGTAGGTGTCCCCTGTCATTAACCTGCTCAGGCCGAAATCAGCCACCTTCACCAAGTGGTTCTCCCCTACCAGGCAGTTTCGGGCAGCGAGATCTCTGGGAAAGGAAAACGTTCATCCATGAGTTCCCGGCTAGCTTTCCAGCCTCACAAACCCACCACCGACGCTGGGAAAAGGGAGTCTGGTCCCCGGAAACTTACATTAACTTGCCCGGTGAGCAGAGCCCTTCCCTCAGCACCCACCTGGGCGCCCAGCATGTGAGCGGCAGCAGAGGGAGCACTGGGAGCGGGCTCCCGGGCCCTGTGACCCGGAGCAAGGTGACTACGCTGGGACTCAGTTACCTTATCCATAAAATGAAAATGATAACAGCAGCACCTCCTTTGGAGGGAAATTAACATGTGAAGTGCCTCAACTGACGCCCAGCGAATAGTAAGCGTCATCTGAGTGGCTATCACCGCTCTACGCCAGGAGCCAGGAACATACACACACACAGGCCGGTCCCCGATCGCAGGAAGCTCACATCGGAGTCGGCCTCCGCCTGCCCTATCCAGACTTGGGAGGACAAAATCAAATAAAGCCCAGAGCATTCTTTGCCCAAATTGTGTTTCCTGCCTTCCTCTTTCTTCCTGATGCTTACCCAAATATTTCCTAAAACTCCTCTCCTATGTAAACAGCTTCCTCCCACTTCTTGATTCTACTAGGGAGAGAGGGAGGAGGGGTCTAATCTTTGGTTCAGGGACGTTAACCGTGAAATCACAAGGCAACCGGGAATGGAGGAATAAGGAGAGGCAGCGGCTGAAGTGATGGCTGCACCGGACAGCTTGATCATCAGCCACCGACGAAAATTAAACACAGAAGACTTGTGCCTAATGGGATTTGGGGGAAGGATTTTAAGTCTGTCCAAATGAAGGGGGAATGGACCTCGCTGTGCAAGGCAAACCAGAGTCAAGAAATCTCAATTTGCAGCCTCAGAGGGCTCACGCTCTTGAGTGACAGGAGCATGTGAATCCCGGTGTCACGGAGCATAGAAAATGTGTCTTACAAGGAACCGCCAGCGTCTCACATGCGCTACCCTCACTCTTCACCGTGAAAGCTCACGCACAGGCTCCATCCTCGGGTTAATTGGGTAGGAAAGGTCACCGCAGTGGCGTGGAGAACATCCTGTGTAAAAGACTCCGGCAAAGCCCGTCAGGCTCTGTCCTGCATAGGTTGTCACTTTGCTAGGAAGCCATTTCCACCACCAGAGAATGCAAAGACCAAGATAATTGTGGCATGCTTGAAGGTCAGAACACTCCAGGCTCTGAAACAGCAAAATCGCTTAACTCAGAACCACAGGCACACGACTCTGACAACTGGGGAAGCACTGCTGAACCAGATGACAGCCAGTTCGGTGGAGAAGGAAATGACAACCAAGGGAAGCGGGCGGGGGGACACGCGATGCAAAAGCAAACCCACGCGCTGGTTACTGCTGCAGGTTTGTGTAAAAGCAATGCCCGCTGCCCTCAGGCAGGGGGGGTGAGGACGAACGCCGGGCTGGGAGGGACAATGAGACTCACTCCAGAGGAGCTGTGATTATTGGGAAGGACGCCTTTTAGGAATCATTTAATACTCTTAGTCCAAAATGGTTTCAAAGTGAGCTACTTCTCACCCTAGGGTAATTAACTGCTCTGTTGGTCCGGAGTCCGGGCCTGGCTGAGTTTAGCCCTGGACGCTCGTCCAAAGCTGGCAGCATCAGGAACCCGGCGCTCGCCTCCGTCCCAAGGCCTAGCGGGTGGCCAGCACGGAAGTTAGAGGCTGAGCCGGAAGTCCTCAGAGGCCGGGGCTTTCCGCAGAAGGACCCCCAGCCCCCAGGCTCACCCCACGGCTCTGCAGGGAGGGCCGCCCGGCTGGCTCCTACCTGTGGATGAAGTTTTTCTTCTCCAGGTACTCCATGGCTGACGAGATCTGCGTGGCCATGTACAGCAGCACCACGGCGTTCACCTCCTGCCGGTTACACTCCCTCAGGTAGTCCAGCAGGTTCCCGTAGGTCATGAACTCGGTGATGATGTAGAACGGGGGCTCCCGGGTGCACACCCCTGCCAACAAGACAGGCAGGGCTTCAGGGCGCCGCTCTGCCGCCAGCTGAACAGACATCAGGAAGGACTGGCACCGAAGGGAAATGCTTCTGAACTGGCGGCTGCCTCCGCCCCAGAGTCCTGGGCCCAAGTTCTAATCTGGTTCCAAACACTAGTGACCTGAGGTTGTGTTCATGTGGGAAGGACACGGTCACCCCCTTTCTTCCTCCCAAGCCAATGGACTTGAACAGGAAGAAGCTGTCAGTGAGTTCAGAAGCAAAGGCCAGGCCCACATCAACAAGCCTAACTCACTGTTAGTTTACCTGCCAAGGGCCATGTCTGGTGGTTAGACCCGCTTACAGAATCACTCCAGTGAAGAACGTTAATGGTTCTTAAGTTCCAGAAGCCTGTTTGAGATTTGAGTTTCACTGCTTTTAGATATCAATTTACAGTACTCCCCTTCTCTCTTAGACACCCCCCCCCCCACACACACAGTCCCACCCAGGCCTCCTTAGCCAGTGTCTGAGTGTCCAAGTTGGGAATCTCTACGCAGCCAGCCATCCGCCTCCCTGCACCGGCGCCAGCACCGCCCAGAGGGTTTCGTGCAGAGAGCTGCGCACACTCACCAAGCAGCTGCACTAGGTTAGGGTGCTTGATCTCTTTCATCACCGCGGCTTCCTTCAAGAACTCTTCCACCTCCATGGTGTCTTCCTGCAGGAAAAAAGGGGTAAAATTATTTCGGCAAGGCCTGGCTAGTGTGGCTCAGTGGATTGAGCGCGGGCTGCGAACCAAAGGGTCGCCAGTTCGATTCCCAGTCAGGGCACGTGCCTGGGTTATGGACCAGGTCCCCAGTGAGGGGGCACGTGAGAGGCAAACACACACTGATGTTTCTCTCCCTCTCTTTCTCCCTCCCTTCTTCCCCTCTCTCTAAAAATAAATAAAACCTTTAAATTAAAAAAACATTATTTCAGCAAGGGACGTGTTTACGTGGGAAAGCACAACGCGAATGGTCACACGCTGGAGCATCAACGCACAAGCAGTCTGGTCGGGAAGTTCCGATCGGCGCACTGCCGGGGCAGGTTCCCTGGCCGCTGGGCACTGCCTCAGCGGCACAAAGAAGGTCGCCCTTTGGCGCGGAACTCCTGAATTCTCCCCCAGGGCAACAGCTCGTCAAGGCTGGCCCGTACATGTTGGCGACTTGCTTCTGGTGGCTGCTACACAGACCATTTGTTTCCCTCCCCTCGTGGAGTCTATAGGGGTGGGGGAGACATGGCCAGGCAAATGCCACAAACACAGTACTATTGCCCCTAAGAACAGCTGGTTTTCAAGGTCTCCTAAAACGCATGAAGAAAACAAAGTCACTCAAAGAATCTGAAATGTGCCCAGTTTAAGGGAAGCGACCCTGGTGACACAGAAGGATGCTGTTGTACCGCTACAGAAGAGCGATGCTCAGTCTACGGCAGAGACATGGGCTGGGGCCGGGCTCGAGGACGCAGTGCCGGGGGCACTGAGGGAGCGGCCGCGGCCACCGCCACCTGCCAGGCCAAATGCCCAGCGTCTGACACAGTCCTCAGCAGCAGCTCCCCGGGCACGGCCGCAAGCTCCTGGCGGCGGGTGAGCAGCATCTGAGAGCCGGGGAGACGGCGATGCGAGCGAGTGCCCGGGGGAAGTGCGGTGTTTCTGCATTCCCTCGCCCGGTTGCAGTCTGGGCTGACAATTTTTCAACTGGAGTGCTGCAAGAGCTTTTAGAAGGTGCAACTCCTGACCACTTAGTCGGGGGCACTGACCTCTTGTCCGTTGGACTGCCCAATGAAAGAATGACAACAGCTGCTCGGTGTGACGAATCGCAACCCCACCTGGTTCCTGGCAGATCGGCACACAGGTCAGCGTGTGGCACCACTTCCGTGACTGGTCCGTGTGCACCAGACCGAAGGCCGCTGTTCCAGGCCCCGGGCCACGGTGCCTCGACGCCTGGCCCTGCTGCCCAAGAGCCTTGCTGTGACTTATGACGGGAAAGCCTCTTTTGGACTCAATGAACCCACTGTCCTCAAAACAGGAGGCCGGGGGTGGGGGCTGTTTGCTGAAAGGCCTGCCTATATAGCCGACAAAGGCAGCAAGACGCCACCTCCGAGCTCCAATATGGACTGTGAGTCAGTCTGCGGGGGGGAAGGTGGTGTGGGGGGCAAGGGGTAGCTTGGGGGAAAGCTCGATTCCCCCAAGAGCAGAGCTTTATCCCCGGCATCTGTACCTTCCGGAGATAGCTCTGCAGCGTCCTTGCTGTCGCACTCCCCTGGCTGCCCCATCCCGGCCCCTGACCCAGGGAAGACTTCCAGAGGACGGGGCAGCCCCTCCTGGCTCTCTCCTGCTTCGGTCTGTCGTGTTCCCCAGTGGACACGTGACCGATGACTTACATGCCAGCCCATTATCACTTTGCTTAGGGCTCCGTGACACTGAGACTCCGAAACAGTTTATCGCTCTTTAAAAATGGTGAGCCACTCTGCCTGCCAGTACGCGTTGACGGTGGTCTCTGTGTGAAGCCACCGGGGAAGGACTCACCCTACGGCCGCCCCACGGGCTGTTCGCTCTCCGGAGTCCTCTCTGCTCCCTAATGTGCTCAGCCAACCAGGCCGCTTCGGGCGTGGAGCACTCCGGTGTTCCAGGGGGACACACTAGTGTTAACGGCTCACGGAGGGGCCAGCGGCTTTCAGGATCTTGCTTGGCCAACAGTATGTTCAAAAAAGTAGTTCCCCCACGAGGTTTTGAAAATACACGTGGAGTGTGTTTTATTTTGAAGCACCACGTAATAAACCACGGACAGCGACATTGTTTCAGAAATGTCACCTGTTCTTCCAGCTATAGTCCCTTTTCTAAAAGAACCACATTCCAGATCCTGAGACGTAGGCACACAGAACAACACAGCTTTCAAAGGCATCTCTCGTTGCTCTTTGTCTCTCTCTACATTCGCATGCAACGCGGGTGGTCAGTGTGAATAAATCCCTTTTCTTCCTTTCAGGACAACTGGTGTGAACCTGTCTCCCCCTGCTGGACTCAGACCTGGTCCGACTTGCAACGTACACCACTAACGCACACCGCGCTCGGCCGCGCTAAACCAGAAACGCCCCCGACGCTCTCTCCCGTTGTATTCCTTCACTCTATTTAAAAGCAAAAAGCCTGCCATCATCGTTTTGAAGCAAATCCCTCCATTTACAAAGTAAAATAAGACTGGGATTAAGCAGGGGTCAGACAACACTTTGAGTGAAAGCTGTGAGTTTCAGGCACGTCAAGGAGGGACACGGGGCCTCTGACCTCTCTGCACAAGGCCCGCCAGCCCAGCCCGGATGCGGGTGAACCTTCTGGCTGGTGCTGCCCGGGCTCTGCCACTCTGTGACCATGGTGAGTGACCCCCAGAAGACACAGCGCAGAGGCTGTCTCCGAACTGCTGTCTTCTCTCCTGCAGGACGGAAAGAAGGCAGCGCCCACCGCGTGCAGAGAGTGCCAAGGGCCGTGCCCAGACCTCGGCCAGCGCTCCCTGTGTAGACCTCACCTCCGTCGTCAGGAAGACAGGGGTCTCTACTCCTGGCGAGCAGAAGAGGTAGACTGCGCATGCGGAACACAGCTGCCCCTCGAACGCTGCGCGCCTGTCTCTCTCACGGGTACGCGCTCCCAGACTCCGCGCCTCACAGGAGCCTTCTGGCCAGCTTCGGCTGTTTGCTCGCTGGCCTCACCCCCAAGAGCAGGTATTGCAGGTTGTAAAGAAGGACCCTGTGCTTACAGACAGGCCTGCACCCTGCCGCCGCGGCACAGCTGTCAGGGCCCCTGCCGCCTCCCTCTCCGCAGTGACCCAGCCCTGCGTCAGGGCTCCCGCCTGAGAGACCGGGTTCCCCGTACTTCTGGTTCTCACCCAAATCTAGGTGAACGAGGCTACAACCACGGGGGAGCACCACCCTGCACCCAGCAGGTGCACCGGGGCCTCCGCGCTGAGAACATGGAAAGGCGGGGCAGCGGCTCTGAGTGCGACTGAAGAAGGTGGTTCACACACCGGATGTGGGACTTGAGTCCTAGCACAAGTCCATGGGAAACCACCCACAGAGAAAGCCCCGGAACTCCGATCCCCGGGTACAGCTACTGTATCGGGCTCCACGGCCAGAAGCGATGCCACTGCCAGGCCAAGTGCAGAGCAGCAACAGCGGGCCCTGAGCTGCGCGGCCCACTCGTGCACGGCTGCCCCTCCCCCGTGAGGTCAGCGAGCCACTGCGTGGACTGTCCAGTGTCAGGGTGGTCACAGCCTCTCTTCTCTGCTTGTGCCTGGAGCGCTCCAATAAACCCAGTTTCCCGGGGGGAGAAGGACACAAACACAACCCAAATCCAGCGCACACTCCCAGTGCACACTCCCAGTGCACACTGGGCTGGGGAGGGTGCAGGGAACAGGCCTTCTTCGACGCTGCTGTCCGACTGGGACTAGGTGGGAGCTCCTGGGGAGGCACTTGGGAGCAGGAGCAAAGCCATAAATGCATGTGGCCCGTGGTCCAGCGGGTCTGCTCAAGGGGCTGACCATCAGGACGCTCTTCCCACCACGTGTGCAAACAAGGAGCATCCCCGTGGCACTGCTGTGCCAGCCGGGTACTGGAAAGGACACAATGCTCGTTAGGGCTGGTGCCTACCGGACCACAGCCACACCAGAACGGGACAAGCTCACGTGCACTGGCGAGCAACACCCGTCGGGTTACACTAACCAGACACCAGACGGTGCAGAGCAGTGTCTGCGGCACGCTGCCACAGGGCTAAGGACAACACACGACAACACACACGTGGACCACCTCTGGAGACAACTAGACTAACAGTAGGCTTTTGCAAATTACGTAACTTATGCAACTGTTTCACAGAAAAGGGCTGACTTACAAACTAACCTTTGGAACACAGCTCGCGTGAAACTTGGGGCTTTTTGTACTTGACATTGGCTCTCTTAGGCACATCCTGCCTTTAACAAGGGTAAAGTCAACCCTACAGCCCACTGAATATTGTCAAAATTCAGACTAACCGCTGGTTCCCCATGAGTGGGCCATGGCTATAATTCCAGCTTCCCATCCATAGGGGTCAGCCTAGTGCCTCCTTTCTTCGTTTTCTCTGCTGGTCCTCTTTTTGCCCTGAGGGTGTGGGACCAAGGCTGCCTACGGTCACACGAGGAGTCCTGGTTAAAAGTAGGGTCTTTCGCCCCCGCTGGTTAAGGAAGAGCCGGCTCTGCCCTTTGAGGGGCCAGCAATACAGATCGGGCGGGACAGGTTGGGAGCAGGAGATGGACTTGGGAGCCCAGGGGGACCTGGCACAAACAGGCACTGAGCAAACGCACATCTGGGCTAGAGCGTCAAGGGTTTTCCAAGGAGCCTTGATGTGAGTAGGGGAGAGGGGAAAAGGTGGTTTGTAAGATGCGTAACTGGTTTACGTGTGCTTTCCGTGGTGTCTGAGGAGTAAGAACCTGAGTGACAAAACAGCAGTAACAGGGCTTTGGAGCAGGATGCCTGGCTCCGCCACCCCTGGCTGCGCACCTGTGGGCCCTTTACTGACCTCCCTGTGTTTCAGTCCCCCCGCCGCCCCGATGGTGGTGACGGCAGCACCTCCCTCCTCTGCAGCGGCTGTGAAGTGTCCATGAGCTGCTCTGTGCCAGGCACTCAGCACTCTGCCAGCGCTTGGTAGGTGTCAGCCATCCCTGTCACTCACAGCCCACCCCGGTTCTTCACTTCTAGAGCGGAGACCAACGCTCACGATGCTGATGCTGACGCTACCTGGTAGATGGGACACAGAGATGCTTCCTGAGCAGGGTGCAGGGAAGGAGGGGCCATTCGTTCAGTACTTGCTCAGTGCCACGCTGTGGGTTGGTGTCCCCCGGAAGACCGTGCATTCCCCTTTCCCTAACTGGCTGTCCCCTGGGGCGGCGACTCACAGAACTCCAGGCCACTTGGTCCTGTAACTTGGGACTGTAAATTAATAAGGCTCTTGAGAAAATCACTAAAAGCATATAATAAGAAGTTTAGTAATACATCACTAGCGAAGTGTGGTCTAAAACCACCTACTCGCAGATAATTCTGCTTCTCTGGGACAAGAAAACCACCAGCAGCAGCACCAAGCTCCGTGGTCTCCTGCAGTGGTTCCAAAAACACAGCAGCAGCGGCCCCTCCGTTGGGCCCCCCGCCCCCATGCTACGTTGTACAAGCTCTGTCTCTTTCTAAAGTTTCAAACAGGCCTTGCCTGGATTAAAATCTAGTGTATTTTTCACTCTTCCTTGTTTCATTTTTGCAAATCCTAGCCAATGTGTGGGTGATGCCTAGGCCTCGAACCAGTTCTGAAGCTGGTCAAGACCCGGCGTCTCCCGGCTAGGTCCCCCGTTGCGCATCGATTCTGGGCGCGGCAGCACAAGCGCACGCCCTCCCTGGACTTGCCTGGTCTGGGAGAGGTGAGCGGTGGCCGTGCAGTTCTCTCCCGGGCTCGCCAGTGGAGCCACCTGTGGAAACGCAAACCCTATTGTCTCGCTCCTGTGCCTCAAGCCCCGCCGCCTGCTCCGCCGCCTCCAGGGTAACGCCCCAGCGCCCTCTGACTCGTGTCCCCTCTGACCTCTGTTCCCTTGGCCGACTTGCTCCTCCACTGTGGCCCCAGCTCCCAATTCCATTCATGCTTTCTCCCTGGCAAGCAGAGCCCGCCAGCCCCTCCATTCATTCCTGTGAAGTGACAGGCCCGTGTCACACTGCACTCCAATGGTTACACTCGCCTGTTCCTCCTAACTAGACTCTCTATCAGTAACCAGGCCGCCCGAACTCCCCAGACCAGCCTGAAGTAATGAACTCTGTCTAGTTCGTTTTCACACTTCCAGTGTTAAGCGGGGTCTCGTGAACAGAAGTGAGGAACTCAATAAATGCTTGTTAAATTTTTTTTAAAAGCCCTATTTGGAAAATATCCAGGAGGCCTCCAGGTGACCCCAAAATATGCCCCGCCCACAGTGTCCGCTGAAACCCAAGGACAGATCTAACAGGACACATTAGGTATAGTGCCAAGAAGCCTCCCTGGGTTTCTAGGACTAAAGACTGCGGCCTTTTCTCCGTGTCAGCCAGAAATCACAACTTCCGTTTCACCGTGCTCCTGAGGGAAGGGTTCAGCAAACTGAGAGCCCCTAACAGGCAAGCGTTTGGGCTGCGCGGGTCTCACAGCGCGCACACAGTTGGGTCCCTTTTTCCCACCAGGGGATGTCTGGGTTCTTTTTCTTTAGCTACAGAAAGGGGCTCACAATTTCTGTGCACATGTCAGCCTGGTCGGAGTCCACTTGAAACAAGTGGAAATACCGCATGTCAACACTAGGGGACACTCTCGCCACAGGCAAAGCACCCATCACCATTTTGAAGAAGGCTGCAGTTAAAACTTGCTTCTCTGGCATCCTAAAGATTTCAAAGAACTTCACAAGAAAAACCAACCACCTGGAAACTCCCCACACTATGCCCCAGTTGAGGGGGTGAATGAAAGTCCTAGATAGCAAGAAAAAAAGGCGGTCGGGGGGAGCGTAGGTGATCTGAGTTAGGCAGAAGCATTAATCAGCGTCTCCCGAATTCCAGAAGTCTGGACGCACCACAGAGAGAAGGGGAACCTGCTAGGAACCAAACACTGCTCGCCCTTCAGATCTGCCAACAAAAATCCACAGAAATGTCAAACACGTTTTGGCTAAATCTCCTTTCAAAACTTAAGGTTTTTATTTCCCTCCTTCCCTTAACTCTCAATAGGAAGTGATTCAAATGCCACACAAACAGAACGGGAACCCATGGCTCTAAAAGACTCTCGCTGCAGAACGAAAACACGGCTCCAGACGACTGACCCTTTCACACCAGGAGCCACAGCGCCCCCCAGCTCGCACCACCTGCGGACACGCACCGCGATGATCACGAGAATGACCAGCATGTGCAAACCACCACCACTGGGACGGGAGACTGGAAAACTGCCCTCCCCACCCCCCCGACCCGCGGGCAGAAGCAGGCCACCGGAAAGGGACATCCCTGCACTCCGGCCAGCAGGGAAGCGCATCTAACCAAGGCACCGAGCGAGAGGCGGCTCCGTGTGGATGCCGACCGCCTGGGCCTACCTTCAAGGTCTTCACGGCCACCGTCAGGCTGTACTTCTTCCACACGCCCTCGTACACCTCGCCATACTGGCCCCCTCCCAGCTTGTGCTTCATGGTGATGTCGGTGCGCTCCATCTCCCACTTGTCGTAGTTGGGGGACACGCCGTAGACGGTGGGCTTGTTGCGCTTGGGGGCTGGGTAATGCAGTGTGGTGATGAGCCCGTCCGCCACGGTGGAGTGGTGATGAACCAACTCGGCCAGCGTGTTGAAGCGGCTCTCCGAGGAGACGTAGAGCTGAGGGGATAGGGACAGCCTTCAGCCCAGAGCAAGTGCAAACTCAGACACCGCCAACAACCAGCTCTGCCGAGCCCTGGGTTACCGTGCAGCAGAACCTCAGGCAAACGGCTCTCCCCACGGGGACCAAGTGCTACAGGTGCTGGGATTCACTTGCTAAAGCAGAAAGAGGCAATAAAATGCCCCAGGGCCTTTGCCTCTGCTACTCCCCCGACTGAAACCCCCCACCTGCCTAACCCTCACGGCCTGCTTCTCTCTGACCGTCCTGAGCCCAGTGTAAACGTCTATGGAGTCCCCCCGGCCCCCCAACCTCAAGTCATTGCCCAGCACTAGTCACATCCCCTGTCTTCTATGCTCCGCACTTACCACTAACTGATAAAATGTCAGCTCCATGAGAGCGAAGCCCTAAGCTATCATTGTTATCCTGTATCCCCCAGATGGAGAACAAGAAGTGGGCACGTAACAGGTACTCAGTAATAGCTGTTGGTTACATTAGTGAAGAGCAGAACTTAAAAAGTAATGCTGGTTGGAAGAGAAATTAAAAAAAACATTATGCTTATTAAAACCTATCCTTATTACTTACAATTATATAAGTATCTAGACGTGACCAGAGATGAAAACCTCTAAACAAAACACAAATCTCCTTCTCATTCCTACTGCCTGGATTCGGGCCAGGCAGGGGGCATCAGAGGCCGAGACCTGCCTGGCCCAGCCGCGTGCCCATGTGGGGGCACCCAGTCGGAGCTCTCAAGGAACGCAGTGGGCCTTGGGGAGCTTCCCCAGCACAGGGAGGTCAGGAGGCGGATGCCGACACAACTGCCCCAAGCCTCTCTGAGGCACCTGTGCCTGGGCCTCCACGCAGCTCCCCCCCCCACACAGAGGAGACAGGAGGAGACAGAGGACAGCAACAGAGGGCAACAGTGTGGACGCTGGCAGCCGGCTTCTCCCTTCGCTGCTTGTTTCAGTGATGTGGTGAGGGAATCAATTCCACATTAAAACCCTCCCAGAACACGTAAGCTCCAGGCACGTAACTGAATCTACTGGCGCACGAAGGGCGGCCAACGATCCTGAAGGTTGAAAGAACATTAAAATCACGAGGAGGCGCCCACATTGCAAGGATGTGGGAAGGAGGAACACAGATTTGGAAGTGATGATGCCTGGGGCAGGGAGGAGGAGGAGCAGGATCAGTCGGCTGTAGCTGTGATATCTTACTACTTAAAGTGCAAAGGGGAGAAAAGGCCAGAAACGCACACGGCAGGGCAAGGCCTTGGCTGTTGGCCACGGTAGCCTCCGTCACTTTCTCTGTATATCGTAGTATCAGATAATTAGAATATTTTAGAAGGAGATGAAAACAAATATACGAGTCGATCCCTTCTACAACCTTCAACAGGGTAAATAAGATTCATTAAGAAGATTTTCTTTTCTTTTCTTTCTTTGTCTTTGCTGCTTGGGGAAATGACATAAATGAATTGTTAAAACTCAGGCAACGCAATGGCAAACTGTGGCTTAGAGGTTTATAATTTACAATCCTTCGGTGGCAATTCTACTAAGATAAAATTCTGAGCAACTTGTCCCTCTGTGAGATGGTGCTTCCGAAACGCAAGAGGGGATCGTTGAGGATGAGGCGGCGGTCCGCCAGTGGCCCCACTCCTACACTTGAGAGCACCGGGGAGCACCCTCCGAGTGAACCACTCCAGGGGCGTGCCTGTGACGTGCTGGCCCCGAACCCATGCAGTGCTGGCGGGGGTCCGGGAGCAAAGTCAGACCTCCAAGCCTGCCCTCAGCACACACAGCACCCGTGGGCCACGGGAGGCGGGGACAACAGCTCTTAAGCCCCACCTCCCCTGGGAAGCTGCAGGGTATCCAACCACTTGGCGCTGCAATGCTCCAAGCCCCCTTCTCCTGGGTTAGCCGAGTGTTTCCCTACCAAGGAGTGCTGAGGGGAGAGAAAGCCATTCCAAGAAGGCCCTCCCTGGAATCAGTACTGCCCGCCCCATCCACCTTGGAAATCCCTGGCCCAGGACGGCAGGGCACCAGGGAGCAAGGCTCATTACTTCTCCGCGCCTTCGACTGCACGGAGTGCTAACGGCTCCCTAAGCCCTAGTTCCTGGAGGACTTACTCTTGGTCTCCCCTGATTCCCTCGCAGGCTCCTTGGTTAGAGACTTCAGAGTTATGGGAGATTTCACTGACAGGCAAACTTTACCCTTTTCAATAATTCAATTTCCAGACCCTGTGGCTTAGCTCGTATTTCAGCATAAAATTTATACACCGACACATTAAACATTAAAACTACTCTCCCTTAAACGTACTACACAGCCTTCTTCTAACAGTCACGAAATCTAATGGCTTCCTTCTGATCAGTTCTAGTTTCTGAGCGGCTTTTGCTAGTGACCTGGGCAGTCTCCATCAGGCATCCGTGGCGTGTTCTGAGTAGAAAGTGAAATCAGCATTATGCGTGGCATGTCATTACTCTATGCAGCCGGTCACATACACACTCTGGCTGCTCAGCCAGGACGGGGCCTCTCCATGATCATGCAGGAACCCCAAAGACAGGACTTGCCAAAGAAACTCAACAGAATCGCTTTCCTCCTGACAGCCTTACTCACAGGCTTACCAGAGCTCAGATTTGTGTGCCTTCAGCTGCCTGAAACCCTGGGGCCCCTCCTCCCCTACATTGTTACAGGCAGCATGGTCAGGAGCCCCGTTCCCGAGGGCTTCTTGCATACCAGCAGCAAGGCGGTACTTAATGACTTAGCAGAGCTGAACACCGCTCCCAGTCTCCTCCGAAAGGGAAGGTCAGCCAGGTTTTAGCAGGCTTTCCCTGGGTGCCAGCATCTGCGGAGCCACTGCCAGTGTGCGTGAAACTTAGAATTCTATAGTTTACTCAGTTGGCCCATCCTGCTACTTTGGCTAAAGCTTAAGCCCTAATTCTATTCCTGTCAACCTGAACCTGTGAATTCAGCAGACTGAGAAAATAAATGTCAGTCGGGGATCTCTTTGAAGAAAAGACTCTATCAAGGGCTCTAAGAAATTATGAAACTTGCCCTGGCTGGTGTGGCTCAGTGGACTGAGTGCTGGCTTGCGAAGCAAGGGGTCACGGGTTCAATTCCCAGTCAGGGCACATGCCTGGCTTGTGGGCCAGGTCCCCAGTAGGGGGCGCGTGAGAGGCAACCACACATTGATGTTTCTCTCCCCCTCCTCCCTCCTTCCTCTCTCTAAAAATTAAAAAATAATAATTTTTTAATGAAACCTAACAGGGGCACCCCACAGAAGAAAATAACCAGAAGAACTAAGAACAATTAAGGCAGAGGGTGGTGGGGAAACCAGTCTTTAATTCCATTATGTTGGCAGAGGATCACGAATTTTAAGACAGCAGAAGAATGAGAACCAAAGCCTGGGGGATCTGAAGATTTTTAGGCTGTCAAGTCTTTTAGGAATGGTGGGGCCCTCTCAAGAGTCCAGCTCTAACCCCCCCAAGTCCTGGGCTCCGGGCCCTGAGCTGGCTGCCTACAATTGCTGTTGGAAGTTCAGACACAGAGAGAGAGGTAAACCAGAGCCAAGAGGGTGGAGACAGAAAGAAATCCTTTGGGGCCTTAGACAAGAATCTTTGAAATTCAGTTGTTTTCTGAAGATTGGCTGATTTGAAAATAAGCCTTAAACTTGCTCAACCCCAGTCTGTCCCTCCTACCAACCTTACATTTTCCCCTTAGAAGCCCAAAAAGGGCCCTGGCCGATGTGGTTCAGTTGGCTGTCTTTGTAGGCCGAAAGATCGCCGTTCAATTCCTCATCAGTTCCTGGTTGCAGGTTCAGTCCCCAGTCGGAGCACATGCGAGGCGGCCGACTGACGCTTCTCTCACATCGATGTCTCTCTCCCTGCTCCCTCTCCCTGCCCTCCTCCCCCTCTTTCTCTAAAATCAACGGGCATGTTCTCAGGTGAGGGCAGAAAGCAGCCCCGAAAGGACTGCAGCAGAGTTCTGCCACGAGCAGCTCCGTCAACGCTGAGCCACGCTGCCTCACATGTCACGTGGTGTCTCCAGTCTGGCGCTGCTCCCCACTCATTCCAGGCAAAGGGTCCCACCCCACGCAGCCCCCTTGAGTGCAGCCCTCGGAGAGGAGCCTCTGCAGAAGGTCTGTCTGATGTCCCTGGGGGCTGAGAAGGCTCCAGGTGCTCAGAGCACTGAAGGGAGAGTCTTTGCCAGGGAGGGAGGAGGGCAAGAGGCCCGGGATGCTGGAAGGAGCACCCAGTGGTGGAGCGTGCCTGACCAAATGAGTCTCCTGCACTCCACCTGGAGCGAAAGGAGCCCCTGGCGCACACCGGCTTTGAGACAGAGGGATCGTCTTCCTCAATGGCCGACTCTCAAATCTACAAGTCTTGCATCCCACACGTAGGCCTAGCTCTCTCCCTTTGAGCTGTCCAACTATATCATGCCTGCCTGCAAGGATGCGATCGAATAACTCCAGGGAAAACAGACGGCTACCCTGTTCAACACAAACCTCAGCTGACGACTTGGCGCAGTATGGCTTGCCCTGGATGAACAGCACAGGTGGGAAGCAGCAGGGCAGCTGCAGGAAATCACCTCCCTTAGGCGCACTCTGCTGCTTTAATTCACGAAGAAGGCCCGCCTGGGGTCTGAAGGCAAGGTTTCAAAGGGCCCAACCCCTAGGAATACATCCTACAGAATGGAAGGGCCTTGTTCCACTTCCGGGATGAGACAATGCCCCCAAAAGCAAGCTGACAAGCCCGTTCTCTAGTCACACACCCACAGCAGACTATGCTGTCTGCCGCACAAACCACCATCGGCACGGTGCATGAAGACATCTGCCGTGAGGACAGGCATCCGGTGTTGGCAACAGGACTTTGGCCAGAAGACTTTAACACACGTGGAAAAAACAGGTAAGAATCTATCTCTCTTTCTCTCTTTCTCTCTCTCCCTCTCTCTCTCTCTCTCTCTCTCTCTCTCTCTCTCTCTCTCTCTCTCTCTCTCTCTCACATGCACACACAGAGGTCTGTTCAGACAGGAGCCAGGCGTGCACTATGAAAAAGAGAGACATTTATTGAAGATACAAGAAACACTGTATATTGGACAATGACACCTCAGTCTCTTTTGAAGTAGGCACCTTGGGACCTCACACAGTTCTCCCAGCATCCCTTCCACTGTTCAAAACACTCTGCAAAATCCTTTGTGGGAATCGCCATCAGCTGCCCCGTCGTATTTTCCTGAATCTCACTGATGGTCTGAAATCTCTTCCCTTTGAAAGGCGATTTTAGTTTTGGGAAAAGCCAGAAGTCACAGGGTGCCAAATCTGGGCTGTAGGGGGGCTGAGTCATCTTCATGATTTGATATTTTGCCAAGAAAACAAACAAAAACAAAACTCCGCCCCAGATAGGAGGCACAGTGGGGGCGTCGCCGTGAAGAAGCTGCCCATCGCCAGTTGCCCGTAACTGCAGCCATTTCCGCCGCACTGCACCTCTCTGCCGCTGAAACACGCTGAGGTGGCGCTCCTTATTAACCGTTTGGCCTGGAGGGGCGTACTCGTGACGGACAATACCTTCCCAATCAAAAAACACAGCTAACACGGTGTTCATCTTGCTGCATCTTCTTCCGGCGTGGAGAACCAGGTGGCCTCCACTGGGGCAGTGGGCCTTTCTTTCCAGATCACAGCCCCAGACCCACAATTCATCTCTGGCTGTGACCCTCTGGAGGAAATCCGGCTCATTGGTAGCGGTTTGAATCAAGTCATCAGCAACCGCAGCACGATGATCCTTCTGCTCTGGTAGCAGAAGCCGCGGAATGAATTTTGCCACGACACGTTTCACGCCAAGATCCTGCGTCAGAATCTCACACACAGCGGTTTTTGGAGTCCCAGATCCGCTTCCAGCTCTCGTGCGGTCAGCCACCCATCTGCGTCGGCTGTGCCCGCACACGCTCAGCATCCTCAGGTGTCCTGCTGGTTGTGGGCCTCCCGGAACGTGGGTCACTTCCAACGGGTTCTCGACCGTCTCCGAAGGGTCTGGGCCACACTTGTATTTGCGCTGCACTCAACGCATCGTCCCTGAAAGCCTCCTGCGTCCCCCGAGCGGTTCCCATGGAGGAACGTTCAACCCTAACACAAAACTGGATGCAGGTTTGGAGTTCTCCTCGCTCAGTCCTTCTGAATGTGACGGCCACACAGCGCACACGCTCACTCGACGGTGTCTACCGCCCCCACTGACCAGCACAGTGAAGTCGTCACTGTTCACGCATGTGCGTTCCAGTCCACTCTCCTCGGCTCCAGGTCACGTCGATGTCACGCAAACTGTTCCCATTACATTGACAAGGGCTGGACTTTTCTGGACAGACAGCACATACACACGGAGCAGCTGTATGGGTGGCACGAATGAATGTGTGAGGATAATCAAAAAATGCTACAGAGATTAAGATGAGGGACTGGCCCTACCAGATACCGAAACATGGTAAGCCACAGCAGATTGAAAGTCTGGTACTGGCACAGGTACTGGTACAGACAGGCCAACGGAAGAGAAGAGAGAGAGATCACCAGACCTAAATGCGCACGTAGGTTCGGTGTATTTCAAATATGTAAGGGAGGACGAATTCGGTAAATGGCATGGGGGTCACTCAAAATATGACACATGCACAGTGAAGGTAACGAGGTACCGGCTTCGCCGATCAGTGAGAGGTGTTTCCGCGAGTCTGAGAAAGTGCCGCCGCAGAGGGTGAGGAGGAACGTGCTCTCTCCCACGCTGCTGGTGAGCACGCTCAGTTGTACAACTCCCACAGAAGGTAACTGCGCGAAGCCTGCACAAATTTAAACGCGCACACCCTTCCGTCCCCAGCTCTCGCGCTTACCCTGCGCGCGCTTCCTGAGCACAAAGAGGTGCGCACAATGTGTTTCAAACTGCGGGGCGGCCCGCTAGGGCTCTGTGAAATCGACCGCGTGCACGATGGCCTGAATTTTTCAAAAAATGAAACAGAACAGCATGGAATACAAGATAGCAGAGTGCACTGAATATATTAAGAGTAAGCAGGGCTGGCCCTGGCCAGGTAGCTCAGTTGGTTGGAGCGTTATTCTGATAACGCCAAGGTTGTGGGTTCAATCCCCTTTCAGGGCACATACAAGAATCAGCCAATAAATGCATAAATAAGTGGACAACAAATTGATGTTCCTCTTTCTAATTAATAAAACAAAATTAAAAAAAAAAAGAGTAAGCAGGGTTTCACAAACCTCCTGCTGCTAGTGGGAGTATTGGATGGTGATGTAATATGGTTTTTTACCGCAGGCAAAGGTTATTTTTAAAGGTCTGAAAGCCACCTTCTAAGAGCATTACTTGTCACAGCCCGAGACTGGAAACAACCCAAATGACCACCAGTGGGGCACTGCTTAAGTAACTGGCGGCTGGCCGCCCACGCGAGGCGGCGCTGAGAACGAGGCAGCTCTAAACGGGCTGCCTCCGACAACCCCCAAAATACCTCGTCAGGTGGGAAGAGCAAGATGCGCAACACTGTGTAGTACGCTCCGTTTGGTTGTTTTTTTAAGTGTAAATATATACGCACTGGATTAATGTGGAAGAAACTGGTCCCAGAGGTTGCCTCCGGGCAGGGCGCTGGATCAGGAGACAGAACTACTTTCATCTAACTCATCTTTCTCAAACCTGTGCACGCACGAGACATTACTATAGAACACACACGCCGCCTGGACCCACCCTCGCAACCCGCCCATCGGCACCCGTGTGGCACAGCCAACAGCGGGGTCACAGCCCAGTTGTCACTGCGCAAGCCTGGGCAAGACGCGGCACCCTCCAGGCACCCAGCCCTTGACGCGGACGTGCAGACCTCAGAAACAGTGCCCTGAAGACTGGCGGAGGTCCGAGTGGGAGGAAGGTGGAAAGACCCTCGGCACACAGCAGGGGCTCGGTGAGAGTTCACTCCTCCCTTCCCTTCCCGGGCTCTTACGGACCCTCTATGTGAAGGTCACAAAACCACAGAGTATGTCAGCTCCTTTACCAAACTATGGTTTGGGTTTGGACATCGACGGGTATGATGCGACCCCGCTGTTGTATAAAAACTGTACACACACACACACACACACACGATTTTATCCACAGGAAGAAGGCCATGCATCAGACTTACATTGGGGAGGTGATATTAAGGCGGCTTTTCACTTTTAAAATACCCACCTTTGCCCGAATCTTTCTCATTGAGGAGAACTTACTACTGTAAGAGATCTCTCACAGAGCAGTGTCACTGTAAGAGGTATGGGTGGATCGCAGCAGACACCCCCCTTGCCCTATGAAACTGCTAACAGCAGCATTCCGGCAGGAGAACCAGAGACCCGCACTGGCCCTCACAATAGCATGTGATCAGCCCTCAACAGAGGGTCTTTCACAAGGCAAATGGAATGATGCCTGTTGTTTACTTGAAAGCTTCTTCAAACATCTTCCTGGTTGAGCTTTGATGGAGTAACTTACCAACCCAGCAGGACCTCTGGGTTCTCCTGGCCAAAGACTACCCCTCCCTCGGCCCCTCCGACCAGGGCCCCTACCTTGCCATCGGAAGCAGTGTTGATCCTGTAGTGGTACACCCTCCCTTCGTATCTCAGCGAGATGGACCTCTGCCCAGGGCTGCTCTCGCTCTCCCGCACCAGGAAGCTGCCGTTGATCCCGCTGCTCAGCAGGTATTCAGCAGCATTGCGGGACACCGGCCCGTGGTACCAGGAATGCTTCTCCAGACTGTTGACGGGCGTGATGTAGTTGCTTGGGACCCACCCTTGGCCATTTTTGGTTTGGGCTTCACACCACTCCCCGTTGTGGTTGTAGCCTAAGACCCGGAGCTTTTCCCCTTCGAAGGAAAGAACAAAATCACACACATCAGCTTCATAATTCGCTCAGTCTCACTTAGTCTTGTATGATTACCAAAAACCTCCAAATTCCTAAACACCTACTTCATTTTAACAAGCCCACATAACCATGTGCATTTTTAAGTGCACAAGAGAACGCTGTACAGGGAGCTTCCTGTCCGCAAGAACACGGAGATAAACATGTAGCCTCAGTTCTTATAAATCTGTTTGTTTACTCAAGTGTTCCTAATATAAGGAAGCTTTTTAGGGAAAAAAATATTTTTTCTTTCACAAAAAAAGGGTTTTCAGTGTCTGCTCCAGGTGTCTTTTTCAGGGTAAAGTAACGAAAGCTGTTTCTGTGAAGGACCACTGCACGGGAACCCATCTCAAAAAAGTGAGTCTCTTATGAAGATGCTGGTATATTTTTTGGTATCTCTGCATTCCAAACTTTAAATCTGCGCTTCCAACCAGCAAAGGGGTGAACAGCCAAGCCACAGTCCCCCCCGTTCCTGGCGCTGGCACCGACCGCCGGCTGCCCACCTTTAGTTATGCTCAGAGTGTTGTCCCCACTGGCCACAAAGTCATACAGCGCGACGAACAGGTTGGGGTCGTTCTCGCTGGGCCCAGACAGGAGGTTTTCTTTGGAGTTCCAACGAGCGGCTTCGCTCAGGCCTTGGGGCTCGAAGTCGGATGTGACCGGCCTTTGGAGGGCTTCTGGAACAAGGGGAATGAAAGAAAGAAGAGCGTTAGGGAAAAATTAATTTTGCTCTCAGGAGCAAAAAAAAAAGTCTGTATTTCCAAAGTTACACATTCCTAATTTATTTTGTTTCTTAACACCTGTGTGCATTATATATTCATGGAAAAATGGAATCTTCCTTTCCCAGATCTGGTGAAAACACTAAGTGTTTACATTCCAAGGTAAAGTTCCCGAATAGTTTAGCCCTTTTCAATGCATTAGTTCAGTGAAAATGAAAACGAGTTCGGTTAGAAATGGAGATGGTCCATCCTCACAAGTTTGCCACTGCTTACGTGATAAAACGGAGGGAAAGTCTCGCTTTGAAGTATTTTTAAATGTATCAAAGTTAACAGGCACATAATTTACAGTCAAATAGTACAGAAGGGCTTATCATGAACATTTTCCATCCACTCTCCTCTATGCCTAGAGCCAAGAGTTATTTTTTGGGTGACCACTTCCATCTCTCTCAACACAAGCCGTATCACTCTTACCCCCCCGAGCCCCGCCCCCACGCCCCCCCATGTCTCCTGTGCCGCCCTCTACTGGTTATCTTTGTGTTTTCAGCATCAGACTCTCCGCTTTATTTCTTGTTCTACCAGCTGGAGACAGCACCTGTCAACTACCTACTTCCTAAGGCAGGGGTGTTAGCATCCTCACCTGCCTTCCAGCTGCCTCACTCTATGCCCCGCCTCAAAAGGGCCTTCTTGACTCTGACTTGTACCTCGGGAAAGTGAACAAGTGTCTTTTTCTGCAACAAAATCTTTCATGTTTTGTCTATGGGTAGATTCTACAAGTTGAAAACCAATCAACATCTCTCATATTAGGAGTGTGTGACTATTAGTCACCACAGGGTCAAAATAGTTCATTATTTTCTCCTAAAGTTTCTTCTTGCTTTTCTTTTTCCTGAACTATGCTGAAACGCTCTAGAATTTCTCTGTGATAATGACAAATATGCACAACGGTTCTTTGAAACAAGCAAATCTACTTCCAAGCAGATCTTAACAGTCATATAAAGATATTGCGGAATGAAATCTGAATATTCATTTAAGGAAACTCAGTAAGAAATCAAACTTTAAAAAAAAAAAAAGCTGGGGGGAGGGGGGCTGACTGGTGTGGCTCAGTGGGTTGGGTGTTATCCCGCAAACCAAAGGGTCACAGGTTCAATTCCCAGTCAGGGCACATGCCTGGGTTGTGGGCCAGGTCCCCAGTAGGGGGCGCGTGAGAGGCAACCACACATTGATGTTTCTCGCCCTCTCTCTCCCTCCCTTCCCCTCTCTAAAAAAAAAAAAAAAACCAACAATGAACAGAAACAGAAAAACTGTTATGAATAGGAGCCAGCTGATGCTCACATAACTGATAATCTCACACGAAAAAGCACACTGGGAGAGGAGGGTATCTTCTCAAGTTGTCCCGGAAAAGTGCGTGTGCGTTTCCCTCCAGCGACCTGACCTCCGGGCCGTGAGCACACAGCTTTGGCAGACCAGGCCCACACAGGAAATTAAACCGAAGTCATGAACACAGAAATGCTTTTCTTCTCCAATGCCATTTGACCTCTTCTATCAAGCATTCTGCAGCATCTGGATTCGATCAAAGTTACATAATCAGGGGAAGTGGCCTGGAAAACACCTGGAATAGGCAGATCGCACAGCCTCGCCCGGGGGGACCGTGCGTTTGGCGTCGGAGTTAAGAAGGGACTGTCCCTAACACGGAGGCACACACTGGAATTGCATGTGAAGGGACGAGGCCTTCCTCGTCAGGAAGGAAGGGGCCTCCCACTGCTTTTGGATGCAACAGGACGTGAGGAAACCCAAGGCAGCCTCTCAGCTTTCCTCCCCAGTTCTTGCTCCATTCCACGAATTAATGGCCCAAGCCCAAAGGGAAGTATTGCTCATGCATGCCTCTGGATCGAGACACTTGACGCGTAGCCACAGTCCAAGCCCCAAACCTTCCAGTCAATTCCCAGTCCAGGCTGATGTCAAAACTGACTCACGATGTATAAACGCCAAGTTCCTTGCTTCATTTCTCAGTGAACTATGCCTGTCAACCTTAAAAATGGTCCCAGTTTGCAGGGCCCAAGTTGCAGAATGTACTTAAATCTTCCTTGTTTAACACACAAACTTTCTGCCAGTCCCACTGGCAGGAAGTTACACTCCTAAGGAAGCCCGAAGGCTTCATTAAAAAAGATGCCCAAAACAGCTCCCTGTTCTGTCCTTCCAATGGATCTTTTGGCTATTGCTACGTCTTGGCAAAGAAAAGTTTAGCATCTGCTATTATTCTTGAATTTAATTTTTTAATTTTTATTTATTGATTTTAGAGGGAGTGGGAAGACAAGAAACATTAGTTTGTTGTTCCACTTTTTTATGCACTCATTGGTTGATTCTTATGCTCTGACTGGGGATTGAACCCGCAACCTTGGGGGTAGCAGGACAACACTCTAACCAACTGAGCCACTGGGCCAGGTATTCTTGTACTTTTTTTTTTTTTTTAAACACTTTCTGTAGCATCCTTTCTGGGTCCTATTTTAAATATATTTAAGATTTGTATCTTCAAAATTACCTCTCACCCCATTAAAAACCCTGCTCTTATTTCCCCATAATGTTAATGAAAAAGTTCCCATCACCAACCAAACTCTGGAAAAGTCACTATGAGCCGTTTCCGCACCAAGAATGGTGAGATCTACAAAAGGCCTCCAAACCTCTAAAAAGCAAGGGCTCCAACTATGAGAATACCAAATGTTTGGAAACGCCACAAAACTCACTGGGCCTGTGCATGATTAACTTAGACAGTATTCTAAGAAAATGGGTTGGGTCTTTGAAATACAATTTAAAGATTGTCTGATACAAAATAATCCTTTCTTAAAGTTGTGAGTCACTCATCAAAAATGTTTACAAAAGATTCTCTGATACAGTGTATCTAGTCTAGACTTCCAGGGGCTGCTGCTGCTGCTGCTGCTGAACCCGCCACTGGCAAACAGGAAGAGAAGAAAATGCTCCCGCACTCCAGGGCCGGTTGGGCTGCTTCACAGCTGGGATGGGAGGGGAGACTTCACCTCCAGGAACAACATCCCTGGGAAGCTCCCCACCTTCCCGCCGCCGCTTGTGCCCAAGGCCACAGTTCCCTCTGGGGTTCCCTCTGCTGTCTTCACTGTCCACCAAGGGCACCACCACTTCGGGGGTGGGGGGCAGCGAGAGGGCAGGGTGTGTCGGATGTGCGAAACATTCTCTTTACTTTTGCTCACATTCAATTATTTAAACCCATGCTGCTTGACTCTTGTTTCCTTTGTGGGCCCTTCACTATCATCCTCCAGTTCAAGGAATCTCTATAATTTAAAATCTATAAAACAGATCCTTCAAAAAAGAGGGAAGGGTTCGTGTTTTATTTCCTACTCTGCTCCAACTGGTGAGATCACGCTGAGACTATGCTCGAGTCGGTTTGTAAGTCTCCTACAGCTTTTTATACTGTGAGCTTGGAGGAAAAGTATTATTTCCCACAACCTGAACTTGAAAGTAATTTTATCTACAGTCTACACGGTCCTTTATTTTGTCATGTACACCCACATCCAGAGCAGTTACAATTATTTTAAAAACAAGTTTATTAGCTAAATACAGCCTTCGCATTAACTTTACGCTCTGAACAAAAATTTCCCAGCACCAGAAAACAGAGTCGGGGGCTGTGGAGCAAGGGTGGGGCCGGGTGGGGCCAGGTGGCCCCGAAGCAGAGAGTCACTGCATGACCCCTGCCCCTTGCGGGACAGACACAGATATTGAACGTGGACAAGGCCTCAAAGCCAAAGTCTAACAGAAGGCGAGCACAGTCCAATGGGTTGATTTGTAAGAACACAGACATTGAGGGCCGGGAGGTGTGAGGGGTTGGGGAGGAGGTGACCCCAAACAAGGCCGTGCCCAGCAAGGGAAGCAGGCTTCACAGGAATCCAAACCCAGCCTGACCCAGCAAGGCCACCAAGGGAGGGGTCTTCACCTGCGCTATGCAGAGGACCCCCTGGTGATGCCTAGGGACTCCTCAGAATAAAGTTTGTAAATTCACAAAATAAACACAAAGGATTGCAAAAGAAAACAATTTTATTGAAATAGTCCTCAAAACGTTTAAAAAATTTTGTGATGATGCTTCTTTATGAATGCTTCTTTCTCAACACATTAAATAACAAGATCCAGTGGTAACTACTTGTCACTCCAAAGCAGCGATGAGTGTAAATATCCAAACTATTACTACACGGTATGAGAATATCTGATTTCCACTGGTGACAAAGTCACAAGTGCTGCTAATATTACTGTGGTTTGTGTTACCTGAGTTCCTTCTTTTTCTAAAGATTTTATTTACTTTTTAGAGAAAGGGGAAGGGAGGGAGAAAGAGAGGGAGAGAAACATCAGTGTGTGGTTGCCTCTTGCAGGCCCCCAACTGAGGACCTGGTCTGCAACCCAGGCATGTGTCCTGACTGGGAATCAAACTGGTGACCCTTTGGTTTGCAGGCCAGCGCTCAATCCACTGAGCCACACCAGCCAAGACTGTTACTTAGTTCTTTAAAAAAAAACTTATTTTCAGGTAAAGGTTAGTGAAATAAAGCTTAACACTCTCCCATCCAAGGACACAAACCCCTGAATTCTACCCTAGACCCCAAGGGTCTTCCGGGCTAATGACTCCTGCACTGAGATTTGACTCAGTGCAGCCCCAGCAATCTGACCGGGAGAGGGGCCAGGAAAGGAGGCTGCTGTAGATTAGGGAGAAGTCCAAATCACACAGTTGTAGTTCTAAAATAATGCAGTTTTATTATATTACAGGCAGTTAAATAGGTTTCTAGAGAAACCTTTAAAAAGTTAAAAAAAATAAAGTCACTTAAATGAGCCCAAGGTTTAACTACTTCCCCTGGAATCTTTTTACATTATAATATTTCTAGCCAGTCACTTTTAGAAAACAAAATTCTCCGTCCTAACCTCTGTCCCTATTTGCACGCAGTCCACACAGCAACCTTTCTGAAGATACACAGTCCCTATGCCCCTCCCTCTACCAACATGCAGAGAGCGAGCGAGCAAAAAGGAATTTTGTATCACCCTCTAGGAATCTGTTGCAAAGAAGTCCACAATTACTGGAAATAAAGTAGGAAAGATCCATGTAAAGTGAGACCCCACCACCTTCAAGCCACTCGGACCGCCTGCCATTCACGCGCCCCCCCCTCCCCCTCCCCCATCAAGTTCACAGCCACATCCTGGCCGCTTCTCCTCCCATATCTCTCTCATCAGTCCTGTCCTTTCCATGCCCTCCACACCCTCGACGGCCTCCCCTCCGACCTTGCCCATACGGTCACCAGAAGGGGCTTTTCTAAAATGCAGTTCTGACTCAGTCGCTACTGTTAAAGCCCCATCTAGCAGACGTCCGGGTGTCGGTCTGCCTGTCCTCGTCAGTCACTGTTTACTGGCAGTGACCTACGGCGACCTGGGGAGCCCGTGCTTGCCAGGCAGTGGGCAGCTGGCAGATGATGTGGAGGACACTGCTTCCAGCAGGGAACAGGCCCTCACAAAATGGTGCGGGCTGTTCCGGAGGCCACTAACGCAGAAGCCTGAGCTCCAAAGGGAGGCGTGTGAGGCCCTTTGGGGTCTGGTCCGGGGCCATCTCCTGCAATGGCCCCCACTTTTCATCCTGGCCTCCCCAGACGCCTTGCCGCTTCCCCCAGGCACACCCTGTTGCTGCCTTACCTCGTGTACCCTGACACGGGCCATCTACCCTTCCGGGAACTCGTCCTCCGGCCCTCAGGACCTGTAGGTAGCGAGCCTCTGATCTGCCCATCCTCCCCACTGCCACCTCAGCCCCACCCCAGAGGTCACTTCCTCTCCACCTCATCTGGGTACTTGGGGTCTGTTTCGACAGCCGCCCTGCGACACGTGGGAAGGAATCTGTTCCTCGTCCTGTGCGGTGCAGTGAGCCTGGGCCCGGGGGCGGACAAGCCTTGTTCAAACCTCAGCCCGCCAGGTCTGCAACATGTTCATTTCTGAGCCTCGGTGTCTCATCCGCCCCCCAGGACAACAGAAGCACGGACCCAGTCCGTCCTCATGCAGAGCATCTCTGTGCGCGTGTCAGGCCTGGGGCCTGGCAGCAGGCCACTCCGGGGCATCGACTCCTTCTCTTGCTATTGTCGGCACAGTAACGTCACCTCCTTGGGGGCGAGGACTAAGCGTTCTCAGTCTTCAGCACCTGCCGTGTGCAATGCAGGCCACACAGCCCTCCTCCGTGTTCATTAAGATGAACTTGTAGGTACGGCACCCTGCACTTGTTGGTCTTTAGCAACAAGTCAAAAATAAGATTGCACCTTAATTACCTGTTAACCTGCAATAGCAGAAATGACCAACTGTAAAGATGAAAAGCAAATGCATCCTGACCAGGAAAACCTTTAGGAATATCTAGAAAATGCAGTATTTTTTTTTATGGAACGTAAACCATGGCCAAGGTCCCTGAATAGGGTGTAATGCAGAAGTTCATTTCTCTGTGCTTTCTAACGGGCAGTCAGCAGGGTGGGAGCCCAGCCGTCCACATACTTTTGGTCCGTGGGGGAGAAAAGGTCCCACAAGTCGCTGCCTGGTAGAGAGACGGAAGCTGTGCACCGTGAGCCCGCCAACCAGAGAGGTGGTTTTCTTCTGCCACAGGCCACCTGCATCAGGCTGAAAGCCCCCCTGCCCCCGGCCAGGCCTGAGACAGTTGGAAAGCACTCCCGTCACAGTTCCTGCTTTCCTTTAAGGCGTCACTCCAGACTCCTGGGTCCGTTGAGGCCGAGTCACTGAAGTGGGGCTATCCAACGACAGGCAATTTCCCCGGAATGTCCCGTTAGCCACTATTACTTCTACTGCTAAGTGATTAACTGACCATGGCCCTAAGAAAAGGCATTTTGACTCCCCAAAGCAATGGCTAATTCTCTTCAAGGCCTGCCTTCAGGTTCAATTTTCAGGTGTTCAATGCACAACGCTATTAGCTAAATTTGAGGACTGGTAAGATTGGTAAGAACTAGGTCTCTAAAGAGAAATTAGGAGTAGTGAGGTTCAAGTTTATGCAACAGAACGTGACCCAAGAGCTGACACTTACTGGTTCCTTGCCGCGGGGCCAGCACCGTGCCCGGCTCTTCATCTGCACTAAGTCCCCACAACCCTATGAAGTAAACCCCACTGCTGCGGCGCCTGAGAGCGCAGGACCGACCGGGAGGCCGAGGGAAGTTCCGCCTCTGCCTGTCCCCCAGGGATGCGGCCATCCGCTGCCCGCCCCTGCCTCTCTCACTGTCCCGAACTTCTCTCTCAGCTGATCTTTGCCTTTCTCCTTCCCTCCTCAGGCCATCCTCCCCCTGTCGCAGTCCCCTCTCTCCGTCTTCCTTCCCTCTGGTCCTGGCTTCCCTTTCCCGTTACAGCCCGTCTGTCTCCCAGTGTGTCTGCATCTGTCTCCCCCTCTGTCTCTGCCTCCCCCCCCACCCCCACCACTTCCCTCTCTAATTCCCACCCGTTTCTGTCTCCCTCATCTGCTATCTTCCCTACCACCACCACCCACCACATGAGTGTAACAAATTACCTATGATGGGGGTTAAGAAAGGAAGATGTGAAAACCAATTTTGGAGAACGTCTCTTATCATCTGAGGACAAAGACTCTTAAAAGTCAGTAACTAGCAAAGCCATTCAAGGGCTTTGGAACTAACTTCACTGGACAAGAAACAAGGTCAACCATAAACTGATAATTATTAAAGCTGGGTGATGAGTACAAGGGAGTTCATTATGCTGTCTGCTTTTCTTATACATTTAAACTTTTCCATTTTAAAAGAATAAAAAAGAATAACTTAAGAATTTATTTTAGAAATCGCTCTTCTGTGTTTAATTACAATCTACCATTACAGAAGAAAGTTAAATTCTTCCAACATCCCATTTGATCTTTAGTTGTTGTTACCTATATTTCCCCCCAGTTGTACTGAGATAAAACTGAAATAACACTGTGTAAGTTTAAGGTTAACAATTTGATATATGCATATACTGCGAAACAATCACAGTAAGTTAACATCCATTACCACACATAGTTACAATGTTTTTTCTTGGAAGAAGAAACTTTATAAAGATCTACTCCCTTTGCAGTTTTTGATACATAATACAGTCTTGCTAACTACAATAATCACGTTGTACGATATTGTTATATATTTTAAGAACCTATCCATTGCCATTTGTTCCTGTATCTGTTTCAGATCAGTGATTACACTGCCAAAATTATGACTTGATTTTACAACAAGGTAACAGGCAGCATGAGACTTTCAGTCTTCCCATGTTTGGACCTATGGAAACACTGCCTCCGGAGAGAAGAAGTAAGATGCCACCCATGAACCAAGAGGGTTTTTTCTGCCACAATTAAAATATTCACCATGGGAATAAGAGAGGGTCAGAGGAAGGGGAGATACTTTCCCTTAAAACCAAGGCCAGGAAATATTAATTGTATGCATGAAACTAAACTTGGAAACAAATTATTTTGTTAACAAGAAAAACTCTGGGTTCAGCTCAATTCTATCAAACTTCGGCCATTACAAAAATTGGCAATGCCAACATTTTAGACCGCTAAGGATTTGTTTAAAATAACGACAGCTGACATCTTGCCCTGTGCTAAACAGTTTAAATGCAATCTCTCGTGGGAGTGTCCCAACTCGGCAGGCAGGCACCCTCCGAGCCTTACCTTGGCAAGGGGAACGCCCAGGCTCAGAGAGCTGCTCACCCACAGTCAATGGGCGGCAGGGGCGCAGCCGGGGCCTGGCCGTCTGGCCCCAGAGCTGTGTGTGTGCAGAAAAAGGGGACCGCGGCACTGTCTCAGCTGCCAAACGCTCTGGGCTTGAGGACGTGCATTTAGCATTTTATTTGTTTCAAAACTTTCACTGTAATCATCTCAGATCCGCTAAGACAGGCTGGACAGAGGATGTTTGCTCTGTCCGAGAAGTAAGGAAACAGAGAAGCTGAGAGAAGTCAGACAAAACCCGGGATCTCCTGACTCCCAATTCCGAAGTGCTTCCAACAGAGAGAACAGGGGCCCTTCTTCCTTCCCTGCTCTGAGAACCTCAGAGCACTGGCTGAGGACCAAGTGAGGATGCCTATGAAGTGCTCAGTACCAAGGCCCATCACAGCCTCAAGGCTGAACAATTTGAACACAACGTCAAACGCAAAGGACCGACTAGCTTTCTGCCAGGCTACAGAAAGGGCCTCAGCTCTCCTTTGTCACCAAACAAGCATCTGACGACCTCGGGAGAGGGTGCCCAGAGAGAGAGCGTAAGCTCCTCTGAAGCAAAGGCTCTGAAAGTGCATCTGCGTGGCGGGCCCTGCAGGAGGCAGTCGCCAGAAAGCTAACTGCTGAAAAGAAGAGTTTAAAAGTGGGCCCCTAAAGTAAAATTTGAAAGTTCAAGAAGAGTGCACTTCACAGACCTGGTTTTTGATTCCGCTGCACAGAGCGTGCCTGCCCACGCACAGTATATGCAAAGACAGACACGAAGAGGTGAGTGCAAACTAGAGAAACATTAATTCAAATGGCTGCTGCTCACGGGTTAACAATCGGGAAACTCAGGACGCGAAGCAGGCCGGAGGCTGTCAAGCTGAACGTGGCCATGGTGGGCAGACACAGCTATAAACACACACATCCGCAGAACTGAAGCATAAAACGCAAATGCTACAAATGCTTGTGCGTGCGTGAAACAGTTCCAGAAAGACACAAGAAACTCCTGAGCGCCTCTGGGCAGGGGAACTGCACAGGAAACAGAAGTACCTTTCACTAAATCCCCTTTTCAGAATTTCTGATCATGTAAAGCTATTTTAATATATTTTTTTAAAAATTTAACTCTATGGCCAAAGGTAATAATTTTCATCAGTATTAGGTTTCCAGAAGAGCAAGAATACCCTTGTTTCCAAGCATTATTGTTTCTGAAGATGTCGTTTTAACATCCACAGAGTTCCAAAGGAGATGCACAGTCACGGTATATAAGGCATAGAGTGGCTAAACTGGGCTTTTTGGAGCCAGACATCATGGGTTCAAATCCCAGCACCACCACTTGCTAGCTCTGTTACCTTGGACAAGTTCCCTAAACTTTTGGTGCAGTGCCTCAGTTTCCTCATCAACAAAATGGAAATAACCACATGGCCATCATAAGAGGCAAACGAATGAGGTCAGAGAATGCTGAACGGAGCTTGGCACACAGTCAGCATTCAAGTTGCTTTGACAACCAGGCCCGAGTAGCAAGCAGATGCGCGACCCAGGTGCAGTTACGGCTGACCTTCCTGGACGGAACGGGAAACTGGACCGTGCGCAATTCCCTCCGTGGCCTGGGATGACTGGGCCCCCGCGGCTGTCAGCTGGCACCACTGACTGGCGGAGGACGGCACTGGGACCAGAAAGGAAGGCTGCAGTGCTGATCCGGGTGTGGGCAACTGTTCTTCCCCAGAGACTAACAGCACAACCAGTCTTTCAGCACCACTGGGGTTTGCTAACGTCTCTTAACTACAAAACGGTAACTTCATTTACTGTCCCCAACTAAATGTAACCATGACATAAGGGAAGCTCAGTAACAATAAAGCATTCCATAAGGAATTCCTCCAGTGATAACTTTGCAGATGAAGCCTTACCCCGAAGCAGTCTGCTGCACCAGAATCCCTTTTTTTTTTTTTTTTTGAGTTGAGAGCCAACATTACTTCAAGACATGCTGTAATAAGACACTTTAGATTCCCCCCCTTAAAGGAAAAAAACACCAATAATTAAACCAGCCAGGTACTACTAAATCTTCCCCCCGGAAAACAAAACAATGTCACAACTCGGCCTGGCCCTGCACTTTCCTCCGGCTCTGCAGTCACAAAAGTCCATTCAGCTCCTCCGCTCCAGGCACCCATCTGCAACACGGAGACGACAATGCCTGACACTAACTCGTTACAGATGTAAATGAGAATGTGCTCAGAATTTTGAGCAGCTTGGAAAACAAGCCACGTACTAACTGAGGATGATTCTGGCTGCACAGATACCACCTTTTGGAGGACAAACCACCTCCTCTCTTCAAACGCTAGATTTTGTGAGTCCACTCCCTCTGGGTGAGCCTTCCCCAGGGTCGCAAGTCCCAGAGAGGGAAAGGGACTCATGTACACAAATTCTGGCAGGAAGGGCAAAGAGGTTTCACCTATATTGCTTTTATGCTGCGCACGTGACTCTAGGCAGGGCCTCACATAAAAAAAAAAGAAAAAAATAGTTTACACAATTAATGACACCTCTATTTCTTCTTCATTTTAAAAAGAAAAACATTACCACTTCCAGACACTATAGCAGAAATCCTACTTGTTCTAAAATGAGCTTTACGTGTCTACTCCCATTTTAAGTCCTCAATGAAAATAGTGGAGAAGTGCAAGCAGGATTCCATCTCAAGTACAATCAGCCTTTTCAGCTGAGAGCAGTAGCCCGGGACGACCAGCCCCCCAAAGCAGATGCATTTCAGACCCATCTTGACCCTACCAAACGATAAACCACTCATTCTCAATTCCCTCCCTTTCAGATGCCACCGTCCTAGGACAAAAAATGAAAGACAAGTAACAGGAAGGCCTGGTGGGGGGGGGGGGGTCGCAAACGGGATGAGATAAGAAAAAGGAGAACAGAAAGGAAAGAGGGCAAAAGTGAACCACTCTTGGCTCTGAGCTTCACCGACGCAAACTCTCTGAGGTCCCCCCTCCCCCAAGCACTCTGGACTCATTCAAAATGCCTTCTTAAAATCTGGTGTGATTTCTCTTTTCTCCACCGAGTAAGACTTTTCTCCGTGGTCTGTAGGTAAGTTTGGGTTGGGGGTGGGGGAATGGAAAGATCACTTGAAACTCTGTATCCATAAATGGTAGAGCCGTGTTCCCTTTGTAGTACGCGATACTTAATGAAAATCGTATGTTTCCCAAACACGGGTTAACCTTTTTGACACATAATTTCCAATTAACGGTGGAAATTCCACAACATCGACTCTCAAAGCCGTTCAGGCCTGTGGAGTTCGCGTCCTCAAACTTTTTCGGGTAGAGTCCCGCAGTTGGGGCCCCCTGGACACCACCACCCCGAGGTGGGCTCTCCCGGGGTTGGTGCGTGGGGTGGGACCCCCGCACCCTTCCAGCTCGGCCAGCAGAGCGCAGGGGCTGCGGGGGGGGCAGAGGAGGAAAAGGGAGAGGGAGAAAAAGAGAAAGGGAGGGAGGAGAGGGACGGGAGGGAGCGCGCGCAGTCGGGCAAGGCCTAGAAGGCCCGACCGGCGGACGCACAGCCGTCTCGGCTCACCCCCCTGGTGCCGGCCCAGCGCTTACCTTCCAGGTAGCAGCTGGAGGACGAAGAGAGCCCCTTCTTCGATTTGCAGCCAACCAACTTCAAGCAAATCTCCAACATTTTCGCGTGCCGGCGCCTCGGGGGCCAGTGCCCCCAACTCCTCCGCAACGCGTCTCAGGCCCGGCCAGCCCCGCTGGCCCCGCGCGCCCTCCCGGGCCCCCGCGGCCCCGCCATGCGGCCTCACCGCCGCCCCGCGCGCCCGCCCACGGCCGCGGCCGCGTCTCCGTCTCCGCTCCGGACGCGCTTGTTAACAAAGGGCCCCCGAGCTGGGCCCGCGAGGCCCGCCCCCGCCTCCTTAACTGCCTTAACCCTCTCCGCGCCGCGCCGGGACCCTCTCTAGGCGTTTGCAGGCCCAGGCCGGCCCTAGACAATACCGCTGTCCAAAACCAATCCCAGGCCAACTGCTAAATCAACGTGCGGATTTCTTGTAAGCACAGCATTTAGTGACTCTCAGCACTGGGAAGTGTGGTCCTAACACCCGAAGCAAGTCACCGGCTGCACCGGCTGCTCTGGCTGTCAGGCACAGCAGGTCCTCATCACTACTTGTGAAACCTCCTGCGTCTCTCCCGTCGCAGGAGACGCCTCCAACCCGCACCACTTAAGGCCGAGTTCCACTGTGGGCAGTGCCCTGGCAGACGCTGTGTCCCCAGAATGCTGGTGAATAATGCAAATTCCTCTGGAATTACCAATACTGGTCTCATCTATAGTCAGTGAGCTTGCTGTGATTAAGGCTAAACCCAATGGGTGTCTACGGAATGAACAATCCAGAGAGCCGGAACCCACACAGCAGCTACACAAGCACGCAACAGTTGTCAAATCATACATTCAGGTTAGGAGACAGCTGGAAAAAGGAGGCGTGTGAGTTCACATTGGAACAATTTCTGATTATATGTAAAGGGAATGCAGCCTCCACAGTGAGAACTCTTCAGAGGCAGGGCCTGCATCCCTTCTTTGCCTCATTTGCTTTGATAGAGAACTTTCTGCCCCGTTTGGCAAGTGCCACGGACACCACTTTAAAACCTGGTGCATTGCTGTGCAAGGCTCAAATCTTTTTATAGCTCTGGTTAGGACGACGATGGACGATATCATAACATTATAAAATAATAATAATCACAAGAAGGTGCTACTTGGCACAAAACCAGAAATCCAGGTTAGTGGGAAACAATAGGGACCCCAATCAGACCGAATAATTTAATGCAGATCAGATAAACCTCAGTAACAACAGGAAAATAAACTTAGTAATAGTGTCGGATAACTGGACTGCTACAAGCAAAAACACTTCGTCCGCACCCTAGGACACGCCATTAGTAAGAGCTGACATGTGCTGAGAGTCTGTGTCAGGCCCCTGACCAGAAGTTTGCACAGCCGCCCCCAACCAGGAATAAATGACAAGTTGATCAAAGCTTCGGAAATCTACGTCTCTGGTTAAACAACTACATTTGGCATAGGTGTCAGAGGAAGCCTTCATTAACACCCCCTGGCTGTGCTGACCAGCCCCAGAGGCAAAGCTGGACGCACCTGTTTTACTTTCCAGCCTGGTTGGTAACGACGAAGACACGGGCACCTTCCGCACACCAGGAAAGGCTAAGTGAGAAGGCCTTCATTTAAGGCTGCCGGAGCAACACGCAGAAATCCCAGACTGGGCTGGACGTGACCAGCGTACACCACAGGGGTCCTCGGCAAGGGCGTCACGGACTTTTCAGAATCGTCCTGCCAAACTCTGACCCACGTACAAAATGTTTTTCCAGCCAACTGAGTGGCCCTCCCGTTCGTGTTGTAGTGCCAGGCCAGGCCTCACGAGCACCTAGGAGGCACAGCCACCTGGAGGCACAGGGCCCCAGGGCTACCAGGTGACAAGGGCAGTGACGGTGGATGCTATCTAGACTCCGGGAGATGCTATCCTCTGCTAGGGAGCCTTCAGGTAATGACCGCTGACTTGTCTACAGCCTCCGGGTGTAAGGCCAGAAGTAAAATTCAGAAGGGTTCCACAAGCTGAAAAACACAATAATCTGTTCAGATATCATTTGGGGAAGTCCAAGGGCTTTGGACCAGACCATAGTAGTCTGTCATTATACAGCATTTCAGATGTAAAGGGGCGCATATTCAAACTGGCAAGCTAATGCCAAGAACTGCAAGCTAACGGGCATTTCTGCAACCCTAGCCATACCCTTGAACACTCTCGGTTAACACTGGCCCCTGTGTTTGTTGGTACGTGCCGCACTTCATATTGGAATGTACGTTTACTTTTAAAAAGCTAACGACTGGTACTAGTATTCTGCTCTTGAGTCTAAAGTGACCTTACCCTCTTACAATGAGCAATGCTCCTGAACTGTGTCCAAACCGTTTACAATCTAGTTATAGGCTGCGCACCAACAGGTCTGGCTAAACTCTGAGTTAGCCGCAGTGCATACGGAAAACATCAGCAAACCGTACACTACCATATCGGACCTGGGCTATTCTTTCCAGACCCAGCTTTTTAAACTCTTCACCGAGGATATGTTTATGAATTTGAGAGAGCAATGAAGGGAGGGAGGGGCAGAGAGAGAGAGAGAGAGAGGGAGAGAGAGAGACATCTATTGGTTGCCCCCCATACCCACAACCTAGGTATGTGCCCTGACCAGGAATCGAACCCACAACCTTTGGGTGCACAGGATGACACTCCAACCCACTGAGCCACCTGGCCAGGGCTCCTGACGCAGTTTTGATGCTTATAAAACTCACCTGCAAGATACAAAAGGCATTCTGTTACAAACAAATAGAGGAAAATCTCAATCTTCAATGAAGAGAGGCCCAAGGATTCTCTCTAAGCAACCTTAAGCCTCAAAGGCATTAACTTAAAAAAAAAAATGAAGGAAAGAAAAAGCGAAGAAACGAGAAAGACTGAGAACGAAACCACTTGTCAGTGGTGCAGCATTCGGTTTGGGGGAGGAGCAGACCCTCACTGCGCACCTGACCACCTGTCCACCTGACGCGAGGCAGGCACCAGCCTCACAGCAACCCCGTGAATCTTGTGTGGGTCAGTTTCATCCCACAGGTAAGCAGACCAGCGGGGGAGGAGAGGAACGGGAAGAGCAAGGATTCTTGTCCAAGTTCACACAGCTGGGAAGCAGTGAGGCCCAAAGTCCTTGACTTCCAAAGGGCACATAATTGCAATTTAAGTGAAAGGTGCATAATATGCCCAAAGCCAGAGGATGAAATAAAAGCATAACTGTTTGAAAAAATACGCCTTAAAAGAAATAATTCTAGGAATTAGAACTATTTAAAATATTTTAAAATATATTAAGAATGTTAAGAAAGGGCCTTAATGAAAGTATGATAGAGCTGTGTTTCCAAAATACAGTCCAGGGGTAACCTAGTTAGAAGCACCTGTGGGGCTTGCTTAACAGGCAGACGCTTCGTCTCCATTCTGGACCCCGAATCAGAAATAGGTGGAGCAGGCTGTATCTTAACAAGCTCCCTGGATGGCCTGCGTGCACAACTGAAGTTTGAAAACCACTGTTTTGGAAGACGGAGACTTGCTTCTTACTTTTCAGTGGGAATAGGACAAACAGCGATGGGTATTTCCAAAATGTATTCATTTGAAAGCAACTTTTGAATTTCAGAAAGGTACGATTCTAGAATAAGTTACCAAAAGGGGACTCTCCTCTGAAAATTTTAGAATAAAAACTGAATTTTTGAAAAGTTTGGAGTTTAGTCCTATTTTTAAAAGGTGGGGAAGGAGGCAGGAGGTCAAGGGGAAGAGGAAGAGGCAGGATGCTGAAGCTCCACCTGTGGGCAGTAGGTTGGGGTGGGAATGGAGGGCAGGTCAGTGAATCTGATGTGGGGCCAGTCTGGGACCCCTAGGACCAGATAATCCCAGATGTGACGGACCCTCTTACTACTTCCAGCCCAGCCACTGACTTGAGTGGGAGGGCAAAGGTCCTGAGGTACATGCAGGCTGTTTCGCCAGCACCTGCCAGCAAAGCCCAGCCCCTCTGGTTCTGCAGACACTGCCCAGTCGCGCCTGCAGAGTTCTCCAGCTCTCTGGGTCCCGTGGGTCCAGTTAGAGGAGAATGCAGCTTACGAGGGCACATCGATCACATCCCTGTTTGCCACTATTGAATAAGGACACACACTCATCTCTCCAAGGCTCATACATTTTTGGTGAGATGGCGCTACTTACTGGTCAAGTGGCACAAGCGCCTGAAGGACTCTGGACTGGGAAAACCAGGTAGGAGGGGAAGGGAGCGCAACAGAGGCTGAATGAGCTATGACATCATGCACCCTAGTTCCAAACCTGAGGTTTGCCACGAACTGTGGTGGCCAGGCGAGTGACTTCACCACCTCTCAGGGCCTCGGTTTTCTCATCTGTGAAACTGGGGTAAGGGCGGTAATAAGCATTAGCGATCTCACAGGGTTATGAGGATTAGAAATAACGAACGGGGAAGTGCTCGATACACAGTAGCTGTTACTTCCGGAAGAGGGCTCTTAGACTCTGTCCGCGGGTGGTCTGTGTTCCTGCCTAAGTCTTGCTGGACTAAGTCAGGAGCTACAATGTGACATGTGAAAATGATTCAGAAAGGGCGGTCTGAGGGAGTGAGGGTAGTCTGGAGGTTTTCCAAGGGACAAGGAAATCAATCCATTCTATTAAGGGAAAGAAACACTAGCTATGGGGTAGGAGTAGCAACTAAGATCGAAATGTCAGAATCTCACTTTTAATACTAAAGCCAAGGTTTTGCAACCATGGTTTGGGGGAAAACACGAAATCCACACCCCACACCCTTGATAGGGCCTATTTTAGGCCCGGGATGTGGGTGCGGGCCACGCACGAGTCTTTCAGGTAACACCAATTGCTAGTGCCCTTGGTATTCCTAAGGCTACATTCTCACTGAACTATCTTTAGTAAATCCACTTTCTAGAAAATCTCATTAAGGTAACACTCTATTGTATTTTTATAATTAACAAGTCAAACATAACTATTAATAATTTTTCTCCAGGAGGAAACTAATATTATTAATATGCCCATTTTATTTTTTTAATCAAGGTAATATATTCACATGGGTAAAAAGCAGACGGTGCTAAACATCTTGTAACAAACACAGCAGCCCCTGACTCTGACCCCCACTGTTTTCTCCAGGCGCAGCCTCCCTCAGATTTCTGACACACACCCTCGTGGTGTTGTTTCCGGGTTAATCAGGTTTCCACGTTATATGTTAACTTGTTACTATCTCCACTCCCAGCCCCCCAAACAGCAAAACCTTTTACAACCAGCGTTCACATTGCTACGATGACATAAACAGTGCTCACTGCTCTGCCAATAGCGTGCACTCAACCTCAACGGTGCCTTCATTATATAACTTTGTTTATCCTAGAGATATTAATTGCCTTGAATTTTGTCATTTATTCGTCTTTTGTATACCTATTACTATTTTTTTGTCCAAATATTTCAAAGATCTGTCAAACACTTAGTGGTGGTTTTTTCCAAACACTGAAACACACTATTCTCAGTTCTACTCACTGACTTACACCTCATTTTTCTGGCTTTCACTGTCCAGCAGCTTCCTGGGAGGAGGGGAGTTAGTTACATGTGGATTCTACTGACAGTTTGGCTGGGTATAGAAGTCTACATTGAAAACAATTCTTCCCACTTAATTCTGAAAGCATTTCTCCACTATCTTCTAGTTTCTAATATTGTTGTTTAGAAACTCAATTCCACTCAGATTCCTAATCTTTTACATAAGACCTGCTTTTCTCTTTGGAGGCTTTTAGGGTGTCCTAACATTCTTGGTGTTAAAATTTCACAACACAGCTTGAAATGAGTCTTTTTTCATATATTATGCTGGACACTCAGGGAGTCAATCCACTTCAAAGATTTAAGTCATTTAGCTCTGGAAAACCGCATTTCGCTAAGCTCCGAAATCTTTCCCAATACTTACTTACTGCCTCCGAAATTCTCCTCCGTTTCCTCTCCGTTCTCTCCTGGAACCCCTACCAGACGGACACCGAAGCCCTGAGACTGAGCTTCCGCTTTTCTCAAGTGTTATTTTCTTTCTGTCCATGCTTTTGTCTTTGTGTTCTGCTTTCTAAAGTAGGCCATTTTCCAAGCCTTCTGTTGAATTTAAGACTTTTGGCTGTAATGTTTTCAATATTAAAGAGCTCATTCTTGTTCTGATGGTTACTGTTTTTAACAACATTCAGTTGTTTGATGTTTGCAATCTCTCTCTGAGGCTAGCAAAGTTCTGAATTTTTCTGCTTCCTGCATTGTCTTTATGTCTACAAAGTTCCTTTTTTCTGCAAATGTGTTTTACCCTTTCCCTACCTTGCCAGAGACTTCTCTTCCTGCTCAGGGAGACGGGGCTGTCCATTCATCACACAGAAGAGAGGATCCAAACAGGAAGCACAGCAGGGGCATGGCGACTGCTGTCCTTCAGGGTCCGGAGATGGTGAGCTGTCCACCCCCAAAATCCACACACGGGCTTTTCTCTAGAGGCGTTTGATTTGTTCTCCCCTACTCCCACCCCACCCCAGAGAAGAATCTTAACAGCTCTTCTCAGGTAGGGCCCTGGCTGGCAGGTAATTGGGAAAGGGCTGAGAATCTCACTGTTCAGTATGCAGGCTCTTTTGAAAAATCTG
Organism: Desmodus rotundus; assembly: GCF_022682495.2. Lineage (NCBI taxonomy): Eukaryota > Metazoa > Chordata > Mammalia > Chiroptera > Phyllostomidae > Desmodus > Desmodus rotundus. The sequence goes on from NC_071387.1 coordinate 4,286,959, forward strand.
CTCTTGCCCAGCTCTGTTTCCAGCCCGGGGCTTACCTGCACGCCTGCTGGGGGTGATCCCCAGACCAGAGACGTCACAGGACAGTGGCTCGGTATGAAACCTCGGGTCTCATGGAGGTGGGGAGGAGGGGGTCTGGCCAGAAGCCTTGGGGAGGGGTGTGGAAAATCTGAACACTCTTTCTACAGCCTTTCAATTGATCCCCGTGATTTCAGTTACAGGCCTCACCACCTCCTGCTGTTTGTGGCACTAATGCCTCTAATTTCTGCCCCCCCCCCCCACCCCGCCCCAGGTTCTTACAAGCAAATGGGCTCACTTCTAATCGATGTCTCTCTCAGAAGAGGTTGGGCTTCGAGTCTCTCAAGTCTGCTAAGTCTATTACCATGCTTTTTACTGCCACTTTCCAAAACCGTGTTCGCCTTTCTTATCCACTTACTCTTTTGGGTTCTTTTTGTCCTTATGCATTTTCACTTTAAAAAAACACTCTCACTGTCATTTCAGTGGGTTTGGGGAGGGAACAGGCTATAAAATCAGGTCTGCATCTTCCGTCAGTTTGAGTCAAAGTCTGCCTTGCCTGTTCTACAGATGGGACGGCTGAGGCCCAGGCAGGTAAGCAGCGTGACAAGGTCTCACAGCGGTCAGTGGCAGAGGCGGGACAGGAACCCGGACCTCCACACTCCCGCCAGACACGTTGTCCGTTATGGGGCACCCACTAGGTACCCATAATCAAGACCAGTTTAAGGACATAAGAGTGAAAACCTATTTAAAATTTGTTACAAACTACAGGTCTCAAATCTTAACACTGCTGGTGGTGAAGAAACCACCAAACTCCAAATTCTTAAATCCAGTCACACAGCTTAAAGTTAAGTCACAAACAAATATATTATGGAACAAAAGTAGTTTGGGATATTCTTATTAAACTCTAAGTGCTTGAATTCAACTTAAAGACATTTTGAATGTTTTCATCAGTTGTCTTTGTCCCTTTACTTTGGTTAACTTTTGAAATGAATGCGTAGAATTTTATTTTACATCACAAAAGTTCTGTCTGCTGGCCTGCTTTTAATCGAAGTATTGAGTAAAGACTAAGACATCTACAAACAGTAAATCGCAACAGCCCTAAAGGCCTCCAGCTCCTACCCGCGTCAGAGGGCGATCACGAGCGCCCTTCAGTGTAAAAGCCCAGACACTGGGTGTTGATAAGCAATTCTTTTATCTTCAAACACTGGCACTGCTTTTGGCCTTTACAGTTTTGTCAACTTTGAACTGGGAAACGGATGGTTAATTTTCTTCCCTCTTTCTCTAAGACTAAAAGAATCTGCGAAAGCAGCAGACCAGGCCTAGGAGATCACGTTACTCTGGGGGTGGGGGAAGCAGGCAGCTGGAAGGGAGTGTAGAAAGAAGGGCTCGAAGGGAAAGAAAACAAGTTGTCTGAACCTCCCCGCAGTGGGAGACCCAGCAGGGATTAGGAGGTACTGGAGGAGCCCATGTTTATCCAAGTTATCTCTGGGGCAGCTGAAATGGGCTGCAAAAGTCTGGACTCCCTCTCAGCAGCCTAGAGCTGAAAACCTGGAAGTGAAGCTCTCAAGGAGCATAAATGCTTGTTTCTTCAAAAACATTCAGCCCCAATTTTTGTCGTCAGGGTTTTAGCACACACAAAGAGCAAATGGACCGGGAGGGTCGCTTGCCCACGCCTTCCAGAGCCTCCAGCTGTCCTCGGAGAAGCACCGACGTCTCTGAAGGAGAAGGCGCCGCTCTTTGCCTTCCCAGAGCTGCAGACCTCACGTGCTGATCCAGCAGCGTGTACCAACAGACAGGGATGGCTGCCGCCACCACTGGACAGTCTGCTCCTCGAGTGGCTGTTTCGGCATCAGGAGGAAACAGCCACTTGAAAAGAAAACTACACAACAGTTCTGCTTTCAAAGTCAACCTGGCAGAAGCTGTCCTTTCCCTTGTCACCCTCCTACCAGCTGGTGGCATATGAAACCTACATTCAGTATAGCACCTCCAAAACCAGAGGTCAGCACTAAGTGATTTTCACACGCCCTGAGCAGTAACAATTTATATTTATGGCTACTTCACCAGGAAGAACATTCTGGTGTGATTCTAAAAACAACAGGAAAAGTGCACTGGCTTGTGTGCCTTGGTCGGAGCATTGTCCTGTAAATGGAAAGTTGGCGGGTTTGATTCCCAGTCAGGGCACATGCCTAAGTTGCGGGTTCAGCCCCTGCAACCAACAGATGTCTCTCTTTCTCTCTCTCCACCCCCTCCCTCCCCTTCTCTCTAAAATCAATTAAAACAAAACAAACATGCTGTGAAGTGAAAGAAGCCAGTGACAAAACAGCACACATTGTATGATTGCATTGACATGAAATGTGCAGAGAAGGCAAATCTATGGAAAAATGGAAAAGTTTTCTGCAAAGGGGCAGAAGGGATCTTTTTCAGATGATGGAGATGTTCTAGAATTCGATTGTGGTGATGACTGTACACCCTATAAATTTACTAGAAATCACTGAATTTTATGCTAAGGTGTTAAATTTTATAGATTGTAATGACACCACAAAAAACTGTTAATAAAAAAAGGGAGAAAGCAGTGTTTTCTATGATTTTTATACCTTCCTTTTCTTAACTGGATGCCACACAAAGGATGAGACCAAAGACTGGAAACACAGCCAGCCCGTGCGCTCAGTTCCATGACGGGACTCGCTGTATTGTTGCCGGTCTGCGGTATCTTGCTCAGAGATGCTTTACTGAGAGCCACGTCTACTCCCAGAGAACGAACATGAAAGACACCCCTCCACCCAGCTGACACCTCTCCTGACTCCCAGCACAGCTCCTGGCCAAGGAGGACGTGTAAAGGGGAGGACTGCACATCCCTAACTGAGATGACCACGACCTGGGAGTGGGGGGAGGTGGCTCAGGTTGATTAAGAGAGACGTCGGAGAGAGCCAGCGAGCTCTCCAAAGCTTTTTTGGTTTACACCAAAGATGGAAAAGCACAGAAACTCATCAGAGTTTCAGAGTCCAGGTGCAGAGGAATCACCTGGACACTCAGGGCAGCCGCAGCAGCTGCCGCCCTTGCCTCGGGCAGCCCTCGCCAAGGCCCGCAGGGTGGGCTCGGGAGCTCCCAGGCCTACACCTTGACCCCACGCCTGTCTTCTGAACTGCACGGTCCCAGCAGTTAAATCTCTCACAGAAGCGGCCTGTGGTGGTAACTCAGACAGAGTGCTGTGGTCCATCAGTTGAGATTAAAATGTTAAGAAGAGGATTTACAATGGACTGTAGGGAAATTTCTCTGGTGCTAAACATGTTTCCAAAGTGCTGGGAGGCGGAAAGGTAGCCAATTAAATATTGGAATTAATTAACAAATATTTCACGAGTCTTAAGCTTCTGATCAACAAAGGGTTCACAAAGTTAATCAGTCAATAATTCCCAATACTGCCCCGTTTTTGCCCGTACCTTTTCTCATTTAATCTCCAAACCACCCATGGGAAGTAGGAGGAATCATTCCGTATCCCCAGGGAAGCTGCAGAGACTGAAGCCCAGGGAGGAGGAACCCCACAGGGAGAGGGGCTGGAGAAGCCAGGCACCCTCTGAAGCTGAGACCCCCTCAATGACCCAGTGTGCCTGGCATGACAGGCCTGCAGCACGCGAGCCTGGGACAACGGAGGCCGCACCAAAGTGGCATGAGAAGCGGCCCCTGCTTTAAGAAGAACTAGGTCTTTCTCTTTACTTCTTGGTCTGGCATGCCTCTCCTGAAACTCTTTGACTTGGCATCACTTGTCAAAGATCTGACTTGTCACCAGAGATCTGAGAATGGTCCAGCCACTCAGGAAACATTACAGAGCAGCTGTGATGAAGACACTTCTGGGCCTCCAAGGGTGCAGTTGTAAGAGAGGGGGTTGGGAAGCGGGGAGGAGCAGACACTGAAACAGAGTTACAGGGTGAGCAAAACCTGGTGGCAAGCGTGCGTGCGCAGCTATAGGCACCCAGAGAAAGTGGCCGGTCCCTCCCAGAGATGCAGGAAAAACTGCCGATGGAGAACCAGTAGTGCCGAAATCGTGCAAGAGTCTTCCTCTGTCCCATTTTCCTTTCAAAGCTTAGAAATCAATCAAAAGCATACAAGTAGCCCACACGTGTGCTGAACTGATGTCCCAGAAAGGTGCAAAGGCGAATCCAAAGGCGTCTTTTGAACAAATGGTGCCAAAACACTGGACATCCACGTGCAAAATGGTAACCCCCCATCAATACCTGTACCACGTACAAATTGTTTAATGCAAAATGGATTATAGGTCTAAATGTTCGATAAAAACTTCTGAAACTCCTAGAAGAAAATGGAAGAAAGTCCTTGTGACCTTCGGTTAGGTAAAGAGTTCTTATGGTATAAACTGAAAAGGGGACTTCATCCCAATTAAAAACTGCTCGTCTGAAGGCACTATTAAGACGGTAAGCTAAAGACAGAGAGAAAATACCAGGTGCTGGAAAGAATGCAGAGAGCAACCGGTGTGAATGCAAACTGGTGTGAAGGCCGGTGGGAAATGCACAATAACACATTCGCTTTGTAAAACAATTTGGCAGCTCGTCACAAGTCCAGCACACATTTGACATGTGACTTAGCAATTACATTCCAAATTATTTACCCAAGAGAAACAAAAACTTACGTCCACATGGAAACCTACGAGTGAATTTTGCAGCGGCTGCGTGCGTAATCAGCGGAAACCGGAAACGTCCCCAATGTCCTTCAGCAGCTGCATGGGCAAACACCACGCTGTGGCGCCTTCAGACGTGGGACATGCCCGGTCACGAAAAGGGACGGACCGTGCCGATCACATGCCACAAACAACGTGGATGAACCTTCGGTGCATCACAGCTCAGATTCCGTATAACTCTACTTATCTGTTGTTCTCTAGCAGGCAAAATTCTAAGGACAGAAGACTGGAAGGTGGCTGCTGCGGCCGGGAGGGTGGTGTGACAAGCGAAGGAATGAAGGAGCAGTGGGGTGACGAACAGTTCTGTGTCCCCAGTGCGGTGGTGGTTGCAGGACGACATGCGTGGCCAGAACGCTTTCACTAAAAGGGGTAAATGTGACTGTGTGTGAATTATACCTCAACAAAACCAGTTTTCCTTCCTCAAGGCCCCAGGCCCCAGGGGACCCCACTGCTAGGGCCCAGGTGTGGTGTGTCCCTACGAGGGGCGCCCCTCGGGGACGATGACAGGGCCCCGCACTGCCGGACTTCAGTGACCCGGCCCGAGGAAATCCATGAACGGTTCTAAAGGAGTGCGTGCAGCCTGTGCTGCTTGGCTTCTTTCCCTCTGTTCCTCCCGCCCCGCAAAACCAAAGCGGGGCGCTGGTCAGCAGCGCGAACAGCACTGACAAGCAGCTTTATCCGCTGTCAGGCGGTAGAAATCCACGCTAAAGGGTCGTCGTTCTCTAGTACGCGTGTCCCTGCACGGGGATGGGAGAGCGCTGGGGGCCGTGAGGAGGCACCTGCCTGAGAGAGAGCGCGACAGAGCGCGAGCGAGCGGCCCCGGGTTCCGTGAGGTCTAGGAGGTTGGGGCAGCACTTTCCCTCTGCTGAGCCCCACTCACTTGCAAAGGGAGAAGGAGCCAGATGGCTGTGCTGCTTAGTCCTGGCTCTCAGTCTGTGACTTAATTCAAGGTCTAAGGTACATTCATCTCAGTTTCACCTTGTCAAGGGCTTTTAAAAAACGACCACTGATATTTTCTTGACTAGAAAAAGTCAGTTTGCTAACTTACGAATTCCAGCTCTGTACCCAAAGGCAAGGCTTCCCTTTGTCAAGTCTGCGTCCACAACAACCAATTCTCACAAATGGAATTAGGAGCCTTTGGTCCAAAGGAGGATGAGGGGCTTGTCTCCGGCAAACCACACCGAGAACATGGACCATCAGCAATGGCTGGCTGAGACCAAGAATCCTGACTCCCATCTCAACATTTCCGGAGCAAGCAAGCCAGAAAGCCTTATGCAAAAACAGTGTGCAGAGCCCTGGTGTTCAACCTCCTGCCAGTGAGTTGTATAAAAAGGAGGGCGCTTGCCCTGGCTGGTGGGGCTCAGCGGTCTGAGCCCCGGTGAGGCTGCAAACCAAAAAGCCTCCAGTTCGATTCCCAGTCATGGCACATGCCTGGCCTGGTTCCTGGTTGTGGGTGTGCAAGAGGTAACCAATCCATGTTTCTCTCCTACTCTTCGCCCCTCCCTCCCCATCCTCTTAAAAAAAAAAAAAAAAAGAGGGGGCTTGTATTCAATGTCCTAAGGCTAAAAGCACGATTTAATCAACTCCTCAGCTTCCCACTAGTTAAGATGACAAAACTGTCTTTAACTTTGTCCTACAGTTGCTCATGAAGGAAATGCTAGCTCTTGACCCTGCCTAAGGTTCGCATTTCTGGCTCCCAGTTCTCAAGAAGCCATGGGGGAATTAGGCAATATTCAGCATCTGTCAAAATTGCAAACTTATTTACCCTCTGACCCAATAATTCTATTTTGGAAGTTTCTTTCTACAGACTTACACACACAAATATGAATACATAAATACATACATACACATTCACCGTAGCATTTTTTAAATAGCAGAAGCGTCCATCATTAAGTTAAATAAACTCTGGTCTCAGCCTTCAAAATGGGGTACAGCCTGGATGGGGAGACATGAAGCTTTCCCAGAAGCTGCCAGTACCTATTTAAAGAGGAATCAACATTAAGACCCTCCCCTTCATAAACACTCTTTTCTAAAATGAATTCTGCCCAAAAACACCTCTGCCAGGCCCCTTTCCTTTTCTGTGTTTTTAACAATTGAATTAGAACCGACATTATGTTAGTTCCGGGTGTACAAGCTAACGGTTCGATACTTGTATATACTGCGAAGGGATCACCGCCGTAAGTCTACTGGACCTGTCACCATACATAGGTACAAAATTATTTTTTCACTCTGCTAGCTACTTTCAAATAAATAATACAACATTATTAATTATGGTCACCACGCTACATGTTAAATCCACACTGACTTACTCATTTTCTAACTGGACATTTGCACTTGGGCCCCTTCACCCACCTAGCCCTCCCGCCCCTGCCGGAGGCGGCTGCCCGTTGGTTCTGTCCACTCAGGACTGCGGTTTTGATGGGGTTCAAGGTGGAAGAGAGACTACTTGGTGCGTGTCTGTCTGCATGACTTACGCACATCTCACTCCGCGTGATGCCCTCAGGGTCCAGTCATGCTGTCACAAACGGCAGGCCTTCATCCTTCTGTTGTGGCTGAACAATATTCCTGTGTGTGTGTGTGTGTGTGTGTGTGTCCCCTTTTCTTTATCCAGACACCCATCAGCGGGCGTTCGGGTTGTGTCTGTGCTCTGCTTATTGAAATGATGCTGCGGTGAACACGGGGCGCGTGTATCTTTTCAAGCTGGTGTTCTCATTTCCTTCAGATCAACACCCCGAAGTGGAACTGTGGACTCTGTGGTGCTGTCTTTTTAACTTCTGAGGGGCCTCCACGCACGGTTTTCCACGGTGGCTGCACCAGTTCTTTGAGAAGAGCAATAAAATGGACAGACCTCTAGCCGGGCTCACCAGGAAAAAATGAAGACAAAAACTGTAATATCCAGACTGAAAGAGGTGACTTCACACAGATTCTATAGATATTAAAAATAGAACAGGTGAGTCAACCAACCCGGAGGAACAAATTCCCGGGGAGACTCAAACTACTAAAGCTCACTCGAGAAAACAAGACAAGCTGGATAGCCGTAAATCTACTAAAGAAATTTAATTGGTAATTAAAAACCTCCCCACAGAGAAATTCCCAGGCCCAGGTAGGATTCGCCTTCACTGAATGTAAATCCTACCGACATTTAAGGTGGAAAGAATGTGAAGTGTATGCAACCTTTCCAGAAAGTAGACAAGGAAACTTTACAGATTAATTAATCATAAATAATTATTCTGTCACGTGTATACTCAGGAAACATCTAGCACAGAAAAACAGTACAGAGCTTCCATAAAAAAGAGAAAAATATTAAACTATTGGTGCTTCTATTTTTTCCTTGCTGAATTTGTAACTCAAAAGGCAAAGTTTAAATGTGTGTTTGGGTAATGTTCTGGGTCCCAATACTTAAATCTTAGTATATCCAAGAATCTTAAAAATCCTTTTGGTTATATGACAATAGTAGGTTCACTTACATTAAAATACTCACATAAGATTCCTGATAATTAGATGATTCTTTAGACTATGCACAAGAGTTAAAATTAGCTTAAAAGAACTCTATGCTTCTTTCTGATTGTACTGATCATGTAAAAAGAATGTTATAATGTAGCATTATACATGTTACATACATTTTTCATGATGCAAAAATAATGTCATATGATATAAAAATGTCTAATGGTAATCATTAATTAACAGAAGATTTGGGTTTACTTTCTCATGATTTAAATCTTCTAAATTAACTATAGCCCTGACTGGTGTGGCTTGGTTGGTGGGGCATCGTCCTGCAAAGCAAAGGGTCAGCGGTTCAGTTCCGGGTCAGGCATGTGCCTGGGCTGCAGGCTAGGTCCCTGGTAGGTGCTCATTCGAGAGGTAACTGATCAATGCCCATGTTTCTATCTCGCATCGATGTTTCTCTCCCTCGCTTTCTCCCTCCCTTCCCCTCTCTCTAAAAGTAAACAAATACAATCTTTTAAATTAAGTACAAGGGAGAGCCACCAAACAAAAAACAGAATTATCTTCTAGAGGGTGGGCCCCTTGTAGTACAGGCTTCCCCCACTAGGTGAGTGTTCCAGGAACCCATCTGTATCAGTGTGCCAGCTGGTGCTGTTGTGAGAAGCTGCGTTCCACCTCAGTGAATTTTTCCTGAAGACTCTTTAAAACGAGTCTGCCCATTTCACGATGGTGATTGGCAAGCACACCTGCCTATGCCATGCTCAGTGTCCAGCAGTTTTTGACCAAAAACGGCACAACCCCAGTGCCCCACTGTATCAGTTTACCCAATCTTGTCCTGAGCGACTTTTTTTTTGTTTTCCCCTGATGGAAAAAGTCCTCAAAGGGAAATGTTTTGCCAATGTGGAAGAGGTGAGACAAAACGGCAGAAGCACTAAAAGGCATCAAAATTGACGTGTTCAAAAACTATTTTGAGCAGTGGGGAAAAAAGTCTCAATCGGTGTATTTCATCAAATGGAGAGTACTGTGAAAGTGACTGAAGTTTAAACATGTAAAAATAAATACACAATGTTTTATAAATAAATTCTGGGTATTTTGGGGTTCCCCCTTGTATATTATTAGCTCTATGGGTTCAGTAAGATCTCATTGTTTCCACAAATTGTTTAAAATCATAAAAATATCAGACTTTATTTAATTTGAAAACTTAAAGTATCTTTTCAAAATGATTTAATCTCATGAAGTCTTCTAATGCTTCACCTCACAAAGCTCTGGCGCACTGGCCTCCCCCTCCCCCACCCTTCGAGCACTTCACAAAAGCTCCCCCTCCCCCCACACCCCGCCCGGGTGCACTGCCCACCTCTGGGAAGACAAACACAGCCCCTTGCGGCACCTAAGCCCGGGCTATGACTCCTCCTGCTTGTCCCCGTTTCTGTTACGAATGGGACGCAGGCTGGAAGAGGGGCCCTCGGGGAGTGATGCTCACGGAGCGGGGCGGCGGGCAGAGGCTGTTTCTGTTCAGCCGCCTCGTTTCCTCCGTGCCCCCTCCTATTCTTAAGGAATTCACTGCCCCTGTGGGAAAAGGTCTGAAGAACAAAGTCAAGAAAGGGTTGGTAGGAAGCACGAAGACACAGGTACCTTATTTCACCCAGATAACAACTGCCAAAGAGCTACAGATTTTTCAAGAAATAGAAAAAGCGTGCTGGGAAACACCAGTTAACCTCACCGTCTGCCCCTCTGCGTTGTCACTACCGTCAGCAGTGAGAAGGGCTCGGTGATCACTTTTGATTCTTAGATATTGTAAGTCCACATTTATTTTTTATGGGGACACAAGTCTCCTACATCTTGTCCCTTATCTACCTCTTCTGATTATTCCAATTACACACTTAGCAATTTTAGATGAACTTAATAGGAGTACGTTACAGATTCCATTGCAAGCAAAAACTTAGTAACAATGATTAATATACCTTTTGTAAGACCTGCGTTTATTTGGTCCAACAAGTCTCCTCTGACCTTTATTAGCGATGTCTATAAAGTAAACTAAATTGTACTCTGAGAAGCAGAACATCCACTTTTACATACAGGTATAGGATAAAATGTTTCTAAAGTGGATTCCATGAAGAAAGTCCTTAAACATTCAAGAAGCCAGGCCAGTGAACAAACAAGAGCAGTACCAGGGAGGGCAGGTGACTAAGACAAAGAAACACTTGCTTCAATCAGAACAGTTACAACCAAACGGTATTCAGCAGAGTAAGAATGCAAAGCTAATCGTTTGTCTACTGGAAGCTTCTGGAAGCTTCTGGAAGCTGTAACACTTCTGACCTGCTGAAGAAATAAAAATCATCAAAGAGGGGAAAAGGAAAAGGCGCCGGCTCTCGCGGCCTGACGCAGCGTGTGAGCTGGAGAACAGGCCCACGGTTCTTGGCGACAGAGACTTGCTCCTGAATCGCAAACACGCGAGTCCCGGGAGTGGAGGAATGGCCTGTGTTCTTCTATTGCCAAAATATGCCTATGTGGAAAATGCCGGAAATAACTGTCACACACAAACAATAAACGTCTTGGCAACAAAGACTGAAATGTCATCAAGCACCCCATTGAGTGCTGAGTAGTCATCGCCCGATACTTAGTAACTATGGAGTTGAAGTATGTAAAGCACCGGAACAGTGCCTGACACAGGGATGAGTAATTTCAGTGGCTTGCTCTGATCATACCACACTCCAGGTGGAGAGCGCTCACGGGCTCATTCATTCACTCAGTAAGTTTCTACCAAACATCTATGAGCCAGGTGGTATGTATGCACAGAGTTGATAAAGCACAAGGCAGAAGAGACTTCCGGTCAACGTGGAGGCGCAGGCAAACCCAGCTCACCTGCTCACACACATCAAACTTACACCACAGCACTGAGCAACGATCACTCAGAACCGTCAGGAATCCAGTTGCATAGAGGTCCGACAGCTACGGAAGTCAAGAAACCACATCAATCCAGAAGGGCAGGAAATGCGGGGATGCAGACACAGAGATGTGGAATGGGTGGGTCCCCACACTCACCTGTGGTGGATGAAAATTCAGGAGGAGTATCTCAGGAACGAGGAATCCCAGCCCCACAGCAGGCTCCCCCCCAGCCCAGGGTTCCAATGCCAGAAAGATAAACCCCCATAACTTCTGGCTATAAGAACCAGCAGGATTTGAGTCAGTGAGAAAAACTACTCAATTCCCTGGCAGTTCCTCTTAAAGTGTCCATGTCAGACTCACACAGATGTACTCCCTCTGAGCTCCAGCACCCTAGGGTAGCAGCTTAAAGGGCACCAATAACATACTGGGAAGAACTGAAGTGTCTGGCATCAGGGCAAGAGCTAGGGGACAGCTCTCTTCCAGACAGAAAGGCAGGCAGAGGCCATTGCGCCTTTTCTGAATCTTCCCCCCAAGAGAGCCATATAACAGACAGGCGGGAGCCATATCTGAGACTCCATCAACCTGGCTTACACTGTTTGCCCTACCCTGGCCTTTACCTGAGGCTCTGCCCCACCCAATTTATGGCCCACTTCTAGCTCTCCCACTTCTGGCTAAGCAGACCTAGCACTAGCAGCAGCCAGCTTTGGACCACACTTTGGCTCCACCTGGAGCCAAAAGTAGTACAAGCCCAGCACAAGTAGTAGCCACCTGCAGACTGCTGTGTAGCTCATGCCGGGTGACCCTGGGAAGAACACAGGTGGTGGCTGACCCTGACCTGCACCACCCAGGAAACCCCAGAGCCTGCACACCCAGCAGACAGCTACAGACCATGTGGGAGTACCACCACCCTGCCCCTGCACAACTGATCCTTCACAGAGGGCGGAGGGTGGTAGTAGGTGGTCACGGCCAGTTTTTACAGCTGACTGACCTGGGTACATGCCTCCCGTAGACCTGCCAACAGCAATCAAGTCTCAACTACAAGAGGAAGGTGCACCTCGAGTACCCAGTTTGGATGATAGGGGAGGCTGTGCCACTGGACCCTACAGGCCACGCCACCAAGACAGGGAGTCATAGCAGCTCTCCCTAACACATAGAAACAAACCTAGGGAGGCTGCCCAATGAGGAGACAAAGAAACAGAATGACAGAACAGATCAAAACTCCAGAAAAAGAGCTAAACTAAATGGAGATGAGCCATCCATCAGACGCAGAGTGCAGAACGCTGGTTATCAGGATGCTCAGGGAACTCAGTGAGGACTCTGACAGCACAAACAAGAGCAAGGCAGAAGTGAAGGATATACTAATTGAAATGAGCAATCAACAGGAGAGTGGATGAAGCCGAGAATCAAATCAACGATGTGGAACATAAGGAAGCAACAAACAACCAAGCAGAACAACAAGAAGAATAAAGATTCCAAAAAAACAAGGATAGTAAGGCGTCTCTGGGACAACTTCGAGTGTTCCAACCTTTACATCATAGGGGTGCCAGAAGGAGAAGAGAAAGAATAAGACATTGGAAATCTGTTTGAAAAAATAGTGAAAGAAAACTTCCTAGATTTGATGAAGGAAATAGACATGCAAGTCCAGGAAGCACAGAGAGTCCCAAACAAGATGGATGCAAAGAGGCCCACCCCAAGACACATCATAGTTAAAGTGCCAAAGGCTAAAGATAAAGAGAGAATCTTAACGTAGCAAGAGAAAAGCAGTTAGTTACCTACAGGGGAGTTCGCTAAGGCTGTCAGCCGATTGCCCGAGGAAACTTGCAGGGTAGAAGGGACTGGCAAGAAACATTCAAAGTCATGGAGAGCAGGGACCTCCAGTCCTGCTGTAGCTCTACCCAGCACGGCGGTCATCTAGAATCAAGGGCAGATAAGGATCTCCCCAGACAAGAAAAAACTAAAGGAGTTCGTCATCACCAAACCATTATTATGTGAAATGTTAGAGGGACTTATTTAAGGAAAAAAAGACCACAACTATGAACGGTAAAATGGCAATAGACACATACCTATCAACAACTGAATGTAGAAAAACAAACTAAGCGAACAAGAAGAACAGAGACAGAATCATGGATACAGAGCATGTTCTGATAGTTGCCAGACGAAGGGGATGTGGGGGACGGGTGAAGAGGCGAGGGGATTAAGAAGTACAAATAGGTAGTTACAGAATATCCCTGGGGAGGTGAAGGCCACGGGGAGGTGAAGTACAGCGTAGGAAAAGGAGGAGCCCAAGAACTTATACCATGACCCATGGACATGAACAAAGGTGGGGGCATTGCCTGAGGGGAGAGGGGGTTGGTGGGTGGGGACACAGAAGGGGAAACTCGGACAACTGTAACAGCACAATCGGTAATACTCATACAAAACAAAGCACAAGATGGGCATGGTCTCCCGCTCATGGCGGGGGTGAGGGATTTAAACTAAGTATCGCGTTAATTAACGTGTAGTGATAAACCGAGGTAGTTCTCCAAAGGCAAGAATAGGATTTATCCTATGACATAATTTAACAAAATTAAAGTTTATATAAAAAAGTACCTAATGAGTTGCATATATTTTATAAATTCCTATTTTTAAAAAGTTCTCTCATTAAAAAATTTTAAAATATAAATACAAAGTTGTTTCAGAAAAGTCAGAGTAGAGATTGCTAATACCTTATTTTGTATTTCTATCCAGTCTTTCTTTTAATTTAATTTGAATACTGTGCCATCATACCTAAAATAAAAATTAGTATCACACTGGAAAACATATGGATTACATGATTAGCCCAGCCCTGGCTTCTTATTAAGAATTTTCCATGCCTCGCACCTGCCAAAATGGCTATTGTTAATAAATCAGCAAACGAGTGCTGGAGAGGATGCGGAGAAAAGGGAACCCTAGTGCACTGTTGGTAGGAATGCAGACTGGTGCAGCCACTCTGGAAAAACAGTATGGAGTTTCCTCACAAAATTAAAATGGAACTGCCTTTTGACCCAGCGATTCCACTGCTGGGAATATACCCAAAGAATCTCGAAACATCAATTCAAAACCATATATGTTCACAGCAGTGTTATTTATAATAGCCCAGATTTGGAAACAGCCTAAGTGCCCATCACTAGATGAGTGGATAAAAAAGCTGTGGTACATTTGCTCGATGGAATACTACACAGCACTGAAAAAGGAATCCTTACCTTTTGCGACAGTGGAACTGGAGACTATTATGCTAAGCGAAATAAGCCAGGCAATGAGAGACAAATACCACATGATCTCACTTATAACTGGAATCTAAGGAACAAAATAAACTAACTAGCAAAACAGAATCAGACACAGAAACAAGGAACAGACTGACGCTGTAAGAGAGGAGGGGGGGCTGGGGACCGGGGGAACGAAGGTGAAGGGAGTAGGCAGAGAACATACGTGCATCACCACAGGCATGAAAAACTGTGTGGGGGCTGACTGTGGGAGGGGGCGTGCTGGGAGGGGGGCCAAGGGGGAAACCTGGAACAACGGCAATAGCATAAACAACGAAAACATTTTTTAAAAAGAAATTTCCATGTTTACAAAGTGGAAAGTACTTGTTTGCTAATGTATCTGTTTTGTCAGTGGAGAGTCCTACATGAACCCCCTAAAGGGGGCTTTACCTAAACAACAGAGGAATCTGGTCGATTTTGCAAAATAAAGGAGCCAGAGTAAACCTGGAAGGTACTGAGTGAGAGTCAACATGTCATATCCGGGTGCAATTCTATTCCCACGCGCATTAACGCTAAGCAGAACTTTTTAATCTGTCATGCTCATGCACTTATGATATCGCTGAAAAAATATTTTTAAAAATAAGAGCAAAGGAACAGCTACGAGGAACAGACTATTCTGAAACCATTTCCAGGAAGAGGGTTTGTTTAAACAAAACGTATTAAGTGAAACCAGCTGCACTAGGGGTTGATGCCATCTGAAGTGGAATTCTGAAACCACCACTGCATAACAAGAAATGCTCAATGGCCACCTAGCCATGGGGCGGCAAGGCGAGGCGCAGCGCAGCAGTGAGCAAGAGGCCCGACTGCAGAGCACGCGGATGCTGGCAAGAAACCCCCGCACCTCGCTCACTGGCACAGCTGGCTTTCTGCTTCAAACCACTCGGCAAAGTGCTGGAGAAGTGTGAAGGGAGCTACTCTTTCCAGGGTACCAGGAGTCAGGGACCTGCAGTCAGGAATAACCAGCATATTCTACCAGAGGTTCAGTTGATGGTACTTTCACACAAACTGATGGGAGAAAACTCCACTAATTAAAATTAGTTCCTTAAGCTCTAGGGAACTCTAAAACACGCAATTTTTTTCCTTTCTGAAAACTAAAACAGATCTCAAGAAAAAAAAATGGAGCCTGGATTGTAACTAAGTTTTCATTATTTAAAATAATTTTCCTTTAAATTTTTTTTTTCTTATTGATTTTCTTTTTAAAAGAGTTTGAAAGGGGAGGGGAGAGAGAGAAATATAGATTTGCTGTTTCTTGATGTATTGGGACGATGCTCTAATTGACTGAGCCACCTGGCCAGGGCTAAAATAACTTTCCTTGCTCTGGGTGGTGTGGCTGGGTGGACTGAGAGCTGGCGGGCAAACCAAAGGACCCCAGTTGATTCCTAGTCAGGGCACATGCCTGGGTTGCGGGCCAGGTCTCGAGTAGGGGGTAAGCGAGAGGCAACCACACATTGATGTTTCTCTCCCTCTCTTTCTCCTTCCTTTCCCTTCTCTCTAAAAATAAAGTCTTTTAAAAAATTTAAAAAATAATTTTCCTTAACTTACAACAAAAGCACAAGAACTAGCTTGCTTGCTTCTCTGAAGACTCCCTAGTGGCCACATACCTGGGACCCCTTGGCGAAGTCACGTGGCCAGCAGGAACAAGCCCGCTTTGCTGGTGCTGCCCAGCGGTCACCAGCACTGCCTGCCAGAGGGCCTGGGATCAAAACAATGCAGTTGAGAAACGCAGCCATTAATCATTTTATTTTGGAAACCAATTAGGGGATGATGAAAGAAGAAAAAACAGTGATTCATTTATTTTGATGAAATTTGGCCTTCAAAAGATAGAACAGGCCAGGAAATACACATACTTTTTTATGTTCTAAGAAGGTATCTTAAACTTGACCTTTAAACAAAATTCTTTCCAAGCTCACTAAATGAACAAAACAAATCAGCTAGTTTATGAACTTGACCAAGACCTATTCCACTAACTTATGGATGTAAGCTGGAAGGTTGAAAATATATGTGACTGAAGGGCAGTCACAGACTTCCCGTCTGCAGCACCGAAATGAACAGGACGGCGATGAACATGACCCAGTGTCATCCGTGGGACCATGACGGCTTAGTTTTGAACCCCTGCTCATTGGCTGGATCTACCTGCCCGTTTTAAAAAGCAGGCAAAGCTCAGTGCTAAAAATTCAAGTCAAAGGGTGCATTTCACAACACAGCTTGCATGAGCTCAAGTTATTTCTCAGAAGAAATAGTCCAAAATTTCCAAATTGCGTGGAGAGGATCATATCAACAATATCCTGAAAGGTACAAGGGACATTCCAATTACGGGAAACCCCGATCCGTCTGGACGCCCTAGTTAACTACCCGGGCCTCACAGTACTTGTGGACAACAAAGGCAGTAACTGCTAAGTAATTCGAGGAGTTCAGGAAATCTGGAGCAAAATAAATCTGCGAAGAAAACTTTCGACGAAAATCCATCAATATTGACAGGAATACTAAAAAGCAGCAAATGCCATAGGATTCTTGATGGCTGATTAAAAAGTGTTGCACCTTGCCCTGGCCAGTGTGGCCCAGTCAGTTGCAGCAGCGTCCCGTACACTGAAAGGTTGTGGGTTCAATTCCCGGTCAGGGCGCGTACGGGAGGCAACTGACTGATGTTTCTCTCTCACATCGATGTCTGCCTGTCTGTCTGTCTCTCTCCCCCTTCCCTTCCTCTCTCTAAAAGTAATGAAAAAATGTCCTCAGGTGAGGATAAAAATAAAATAAAGTGTTGTTCCTTAGCAACACTTGTAAGCCACGCTGAGGCAAGACGGTGTTATCGATGGAGAGCACCTGACCAGAAATCAGAGCAGTCACAGGGTCTAGTCCTGGGGCGCTGCCACCTTCTAACTTCATGGCCACAGGCAAGCCCCTAACCTCTCCAAGCCTACAGACTTTATCCACAGGCAGGATAACACCTGCCATCTCCTATGGCACCAAACGAGATGATGTCACACAACCAACGGTGTCCAGTGCAGGTACCGACCTATCTATTAAAATACCCTACTCAACATTTTTCTCACACCGTGAGCCTTCTTACACCCTCCCCCAACTTGCACTCCTTGTGCCAACCGAGGCCCCCCACGTCAGAAATCATATCTGACGTGACTACTGGTCCACCATGGAGGGAGGGGCACAAGCAGAAGACCGGGAGAACAGAGGAACTACGGAGGCCCAGCAGAGGCAGGAAGCGGCTGATGCGCGCTGGAAAGGAAAGGAAGCACCCAGATGACAAACTGAACGAAAGCTGTCCTGTCCCTGGCAACAGCAGGGAGGTGTTCCGTTACTTGTAGGCTACCACCATGTAGCCTCTTGAAGGGCACAAAGTAAAATTCTCAGTTGGAGAAACCCCCCCAGCGTCGGAGGAAGGAAAAGTGATATGTGAGCAATGGGAGCCTGTCAAGACTCAGTAAGCAACGGGGTGTTCTGGCAAAGACGCGGGCTTGCCTCAGAAGTGAGCCCCGAGGCACCCTGGGCCCGCCTCCGGGGTGGAAATGCTACTTTGATATCAACCTCATTTCGTACTCCTGTCCTGCGCAGCTGGAAGAAAGATGGTGTGGGTTAAAGTCCGGGCTCAGTTCTAAAGCAACTGGGACCTTTAGGCAAGTTAGTCCACTTCTCTGGGTCTATTTAAAGTCTTCTTAGGTGGTAAGCCTTCTTTCTTGGGATCATTTCCCTTCCTCTTGAAATACATCCTTGAGAATGTCTCTTGGTGATATGTTCTCAGCAGTAAGTTCCTTTTGGTTTTATTTCTCTGAAAATGTCATTTCATTCTCATTCTTGAAAGATAACTTCATGGCTATACAATTCTAGGTTAACAGTTCTTTTCTCTGCCTTCTTCAAAAGTATTATTCTTCCATGCCCAGGTCTCCTGCTCTCGGTGTAGAAAAGCCAGCTCACTCTAACCGCCATTCCTTCGTAGGTAACCTGTCTTTTCTCCCCAGCTATTTTAAGAATCGCTTCGGTCTTTGATGTTCTATTGAGGTTCCTGTTCTCGGATTCCATGTGTAAATGACGCCAGTTCTCCCCACAGGGTCAGGGATGTGCCCACCCAGTGCCTGCCTACCGTACTCTAGATAACCAGGACCCTACCTAATCCGCTCCCAGCCCACATTCAGGGCTTGCACGGCCTCTTCCCCAGGTATACTCTGAAGGCGGAACGCACCAGCAGCCTGGGCCCAAGCCAGAGGTGTGCCCTAGCGGCCTGTTTGTGAGGCGTGTGAACAGAGGCCACATGTGAAGGCTGAAATGTGTGTATGCACAAGGCCCCTCGCGGCGAGAATAAAGCTGGGGAGGGAAAGGGCAGAGGACTGGGCCACAGCCAGGGTCTGGCTCAGTCTGTGCTACTACGTGTCAGTGCAAAACTCCGTCGAGCTCGGGAACTCCACATTTAAATCTGGCTTTCTAGGTCGTTGTGAAGGTGCATTTGCCAAGGTCAAAGTACAGAGTGTATTTTAAGTCTCTTATGTTTATAACTTCTAATATTTAAACAACCGGTTTCTGGGGCTCCACTTACACTGCTGCACTGGCGCCCACGGAGGGCGGGGAGGGCCTGCTGTTGACGGACCAGGAAGCTCCTCACCCACTCTCTCTGCGTCGCCTCTCGGCCATCCTCGGCGGCGCCTTCGTCCGGAACTGCAGTTGAACACCGGCTGCCCTTCGCACTGTGCACCTTGTCCCTCACCCGCTCCCAGTCTCCACCCCTTGGTCCATGGGGGCTGCAGCCTGTGTAATTTCCGCAGGTCCATCCCTAGTCCACAGACGCTCTCCCCGCTGCATCTGTTCTGATACTCAGCCCCTCGTGGAATCTTTCATGACTGTGCTTTTCACTTCTGGACATCACATTTGGTTTTTAAAGAAACCGTTCCTGCTTGGTTTTGAAGGTGTCATTTTCTTCACTCCCATTTTCAGTTCCCTCTTTTGTTTTCTCAAAAGCACTGAGTGAACTTATATTCTGTACCCAGTGTGGCCAGTATCTGCAATCCTTAGGAGTCAGGATCTGCGGTTATTTCTACTCGCTCTTCATCACGGTATCTTGTTTCCGTGTGTGTTTCTTGTCAGTCCGTCAGTCTGTCTCTTTTTTCGGTGTGTTCGTGTTGGTTAGAATAATCTACAGAAACCCCTTCAGTCCAGAAAAGACTTCGGTTTACCAAGTGCCAGGGATACTAAACCCAGGTCCACTTTAAACCAAGACTTCCAATTTGCAGTTATTGGGGGGCACACAAATAGTATAAAATAACTTTTCAACCTGGTCCGTAGCCACAAGTTCTCGTGTGACTTTTCTCTTTGCCTTCCACGCAAAGCCAAAGGTGAAACCATTTCCCCTGTAGCTTGGTACCATGTGAGGTATTTCTCCCCGAGCCCACCTCTTCTCACAGAGCGTGGCCGCTCTGAAGCCTGGGCTGGACTGGAAGTGACCGTGGACCGCTGGCCCTCCCTCCACCGTGGGAGAGCCCAGGCCTGGCACAGCGAGAGTCTCCCCCCCACGTCTCCACACCCACGACGCCACCAGCGGGCGCTTCATTGTGGGGTGAAGCTTTATGAGCAGCGATTCCTTCATGGTCATAGAGTGTCTTCCCCATAATTTGCTTTTTGGCTGAAAGAGACAATTAGCAAGTGTCCCATGGAGGAACCAGGATGTATTGATATGGAGAAACTTGAGGCTAATAACGAGGAAACACCAAACAAACTAAAATTTAAAAGCATTCTGTAAAGTAACCGGCCCACATGCCTTTGAAATAGCAGTGTTACTAAGTCAGAAACATCGAGGACCAGCTGCAGATTACAGGATGTTAAAGAACGTAAGGAAGTAACGCAACCCGGGATCCTGGACTGAACCCCACACTCGGGAAAAGGGCAGTCGCCATACAGGGCGTTACTGGGACAACCGCGAAAACTAGAATATGAGCTGTACCTTAAGTAAAAACATTGTGATTCAAGTTAAATCTCCTCAAATTGATAATTATACTGTAGTTAAGTAAGAGAATATCCCTGTTTGAAGGAAATATACCCCAAGCATTAAGAGATAATGGGGCAAAATTTTATAACAGTATAGCTGATTGAGAAAAATGAATTTTATATCCATACATACATGTGGGGGCGGATAATAAAGGAAACACATTTGTGGCAAAATGTGAAAAATTGATGAATCTAAGGGTACGTGGGAATTTTCTGCACCACTCTTGTAAATTTTTCGTAAGTTTTGAAATTATTTTAAAACGCAAAGTGAAAAACAAGCAGCGGTCAAATCTGAGCCAGTGCGGACGTGCAGAGCGGAGTGGGCACACACACAGTTCGCTCTAGTTCACTCTAGCAAACGGCACTGGGCTGCGAGGGACCTAAAATTCTACCTACGGAATTCTGCTGAGGGCCCGGTGAAGAAATAATAGAGTTCTGCTCCTGCTTAAGATCTAAAAAGCCACAGAGAACATCACTCCTATCCCAACAAGAAAAAGCTACAAAATCTATAAATCATGACTCTCCTTGAGCTACTCAGAGAGCTGGGGTCACGAAGCAACCCAGTGAACGGAACTCCGAAGACCGAGTGGTCCCTCCCAAGAGAGACAAGACTTGCAAACTCTGACCTTTCACAGAGTGCAGGGGGAAGAGGCGGCTGCCATAAAGTTAGGGAAGAAGAAACAGCTCAAATTTTAACAAATTCTTATGAGGCCAAGAGTGGCGTAGTATAACACATCGAATCCCTGGGAGCTCCAGACACGAGGCGTGCCCGAAACCGCCTGCAAGCTCTCTTCCACGGGCCTCCCCAGACGAGAAAGACCGGAGGCAGGGCAGGAGCGCGGGGAGAGCTCCTCTCAGTACTGGGCTGGGGTAACACGCTGCCCACTTCCTGGACCCTTCTCTCCTACTGCACACCGTCAAAGCCCCAATCCCATGGGAGAAGGGTAAAAAGCCCTGCCTGCTCCTGGGATCCAGGTAAAGACACAAAGCAGACATCAGTGCCACTGCGGAGGAGGGGCACGTGGGAAATCCTACCCCACCTGAGTCCCCCGCCCCCACCGCCCACACACACAGACACGCAGGTGGAAGAGTTTGGGCGCCACAGAGGGTGAAGGAGCTGGAATGCTAAGCAAGCCCCACCTCCGAAGTCCAGGTGTACAGGACAAGGGTAAGACTCGAGGACCAAGAGAACCAAGAAACCCCCTGCCTCCTTCCACGAGCTCGGCTCCAAGTAAAAAGCAACAGCAATTCACCACTAGGGTAATAACGTAGGGAGGCTAAAAGTCAAAGGGTGGGAAAAGATAAGCTATTCAAGTTTTATCTAAAGAACGCTGAAGTGGCTACCAGACAAAGCGGAGTTCAGCACAAGGAATGTATTTCACCCACGGGTAGGAGGGGCCTCACACAACGATAAACAGGTCCATTCGAAAGGGCCTAACAATCCTGAATGTGTATCTACCCAGCAACAGAGCTTCAAGATATAAAAAGAAATCATATAAGTCATAATTTGGTTTTTCTTTTAATTCTGACTAGTCATTTCTTCCATCCTTATTAGTCCAAATTAGCTGTTTTACTTATTAAGTTTCTATATGATAGCAGCTTCTAAAGCTAACGACTAATTTCAAAATAGGCCGTAATTTCACTGCGGCACTGTTCCCGTGGGCAGAAACAAACTCCGGTCCCTCTCTGACAAGCTGGTGGGGAGGCCTGCTGCACCGGCGAAGACGGAGAGCGATGGAAGAGGAGCTCCAGACCCACAGGAAGAGGCAGAGGGTCCAGCCCTTCAATCGCATCAGAGCAGGACGAGAAAAGGAGAGGAGGAAGCAGAGAGTCAAACTAGCGTGGCCCTGCCTGCCCCCGGCCCTGCGAAATTCGGAGGGAAGAGCTGATGGACCTGTCAAGGTCCCGTCAAGAGATAGAGACCACACCAGTCATTTGACCGGGAAAAGTTTAATATAGAGAATTAACTACCGATCACCTAGCTGCTGAGAGGACTTTCTAACTGCACGTTCTTAGATTCTGTATCTTTTGTTCGGCACCCACTAACGACAGGGCCAAACTGACTGGCAAAGCTGCCCACCCCTGCCTGCGAATGGAGCCCATGCTCGGAAGCACCTCCCCGCCCAACCCTCACTCACCAGGCTCCTATTGCCCAGCCCTACATCAGGCTGGGAACCAGGCAACGGCGCTGAGGAAGAGCAAACAAGGAAAGAACTAAAGAACTTGGAAGAGTCTTCT
This sequence comes from Desmodus rotundus, assembly GCF_022682495.2. NCBI lineage: Eukaryota > Metazoa > Chordata > Mammalia > Chiroptera > Phyllostomidae > Desmodus > Desmodus rotundus. The sequence continues at coordinate 4,309,495 of NC_071387.1, forward strand.
CTCCACCCCCAAAACGAGATTCAGACCTCTTCAGAGAGGGCACAGCGCCACGGGAACCCGCGGCCTGCTAGTGGCAAGGACGCTTGCCGGGGGCATGGTCCGGCGATGGTTTGCCGAAGCGGCTCTCCATGTGGTGGGGGCAGCGACTAGTTGGATGGTGTGCAGGGGTTGGAGCTGGCCCCGAGCACAGCCCGCTGGGTGGCCTGTGAGGCTGCCGAGGGCTACTGGGCATCCGGCACACCAGTCCCCTAAAACCCACACTCCACTGGAAAGCAGCACCCTGGAAACAGGAAAGCAAGCCCCTCCTCCTGCTTCAGCCTTGCAGTGTTCCTCCAGAACTCTCTACTGACAAAGCCTAACATTAAGCTAACTGGCAAAGGAGAAATGTGTAGAGTCCAGATTCCACGTCACAAAGCAGGACAAAGAAGAATGGGTTTGGAGGTGAGAGGCAATGAACTGGCAACTGGCGCAGAGTGAGAGGAACGGAGGGCAGACTGGGGGAGAGAGAGGAGCACCGATCGGATGCCTCCTGAACGTGCTCAGACTGGGGATTGAACCTTCAACCTAAGTACGTGCCCTGACTGGGGATTGAACCCGCCAACCTTCAGTTACGGGTCGATGATCCAACCAACTGAGCCACGCTGGCCACGGCTGGGGGGTTATTTTCAACTCCCCAGGAGTCTTCAGCTTCAGGACGAACTTCATAGGCCATCTAGTTCATCCTAAATTCTCTGAATGACTCACGTTTAAAATGTTACTGAGACTTGAGGAATTCTGAATTTCGGACCACACGTTGAGTAATGTTATTGGACTCATGCTGACTTTCTTACACACGACAGTGGTGCTGTGGTGGTGGGGGAGAGCGTCCTTGTTCCCGCTGTCAGGAGTCTGCCACCAAGCTCCAGGAGGGGTGCTGAAAGGAAGGCCTTTGTCATAAAGAGCGAGATGAGAGGGTGTAGATGTGTTAAGGGTTGATGAATCTAGGTGAGGGATGGATATACTAGGTGATTCTTTGCACTGCTTTTTTTTTTTTTTCAGCTTTTTATATGTTTAAAAGTTTTCAATAAAAAAATAAAGAAAATAGCCCTGGCTGGTGTGGCTCTGGGGATTGAGCACCAGCCTGTAAACCAAAAGGCTGCGGGTTCGATTCCCAGCCAGGGGACATGACTGGGTTGCAGTTGGGGGTGTGTGAGAAGCAACCACACACTGATGTTTCTCTCCCTCTCTTTCTCCTTCCCTTCCTGTATGTCTAAAAATAAATAAATAAAATCTGTTTAAAAAATAAAGAAAGAAAACAAAATAATAATGCTCTTGACAAATACAATCTCTCAACATCCTCAGGGAATGAAATCCATGACTTCTGTCGCCCACACCGCTGCAGCCTGTTAGCGCGGAAGTCACCCCCAGCAGCTGGGAGGTGCCAAGCGTTAGTGCATTATCTCCTCCAGTCCTCTCGGCCATCAGCGAGGTGGGCGTGTGTCACAGCCGCTGGTACCGCACAGCCGTCACAGCCAAAGCTGCAGAGGGTCGGCCAGTACCTGTATGCTCCCGGAGAGGCAGGGGAGAGCCAGGAGTCAAACCTGGGGGACAAACTCTGGAGACCTCCACCTTCATGTGACCCATCTTCAGACTGGGGTCAGGACTCAGTCCTGGCCGTGACACCCACTAGTCAACCACAGCAAGCATTTTCCAAAAATGAATTAGGCTAGGAAAGTTGCTCTGCTGCGTAACAAGGGTGCGTGTTAAATCACAAGCTTCAGACTCTCCTCCTACACATACGCACACGTGATTGTGTGCCACGGTGGAGTGTGCGTTCGTCATGCAGGGCACGGCGTTCAGAAGCCACTCTGAATTACTCTGTACGGTGCTGCCACTTCCTCTTTCATTTCCTGCCCAGAAGCCTCACTGTTTAGGAGACTAGAAAAAAAAGAGCAACACAGATTTAGATGCTTACGGGGAAAATTCCACTGGGAATTCTCTAATCTCAAAATAAGCCAAACTAATATACTTTTAGTACACACTAACAGGTAATAATGCAGCTGGAAAACCTGCTAATATAAAAGACATTTTCAAGTAGGAATTTGGATAATTCCCCTGATGTGTGTTACGGTGAGACGTTATCTGCAATTCTGTTAAAAGACATCAATTTTAAAATCAGGCTGAAGTCCTATATATGGCCAAAGGTTAAAATCAAACGGAAAGATTCTTCTCTAGTTACTCTTCTCCACTGAAAACCCCAATGCATGTCAACACGACTCAAGGTCAAGAATGACCACGAAAAACATACTGATGTTGCCCAGGAAGTCCAAGAGCACTTGGGGAGGAGGGGCATGAATGGCAAGTTAGTGGTGAAGAATGAGTTTAATGAGTCCCCCCAAAGCAAGCACCTAACTGTTGTATGTCCCATTTTAAAAGGTTACATAGGAAAAGTGAAGGGAAAAAAATCATTCCACATGTGTTTGAGGTCCACCGTTAAAGGAGGGTGTCCTGTAAATTAATCTTAACGTTACCAAGTGAAATCATAGGAAGCAAGTACTATGTCTTTAAATCCACAGCTATTTCTCATTCCAAGTTTCTGTTTGAGGCCATTACTGCTCCCGGGGGACTGCGTTGACTCACTGCATCTTCGGGATGACGCAAGCGAGCCTCTCTGCACAACTTCAAAACAGGCCGTGACTGCATCCAGGCAAAGGCGCCACCAGACCAGCCAGGTACGCCCAGGCTCAGGGTCGCTAAGACCGGGCAGGCCCCGGGAACGCCCTCTTTTCATCTCCAATGCCATCGTGTGTGCTCACTCCTCTCCAGCTGGTACAGCAGGCGGACCGCTCTTCCCAGTCTGTCCACATGCGCACCCTCTCTGGGGCCTCATGTCCACCTCCGCGGCCCCCCGGAGCCCCGTCTACTTGCTGGACTTACTCGGTCACGTGGTAAGAACGGAAACAAGAAATCTAGTTCAGATTTCTCCAGTGCTGAGTGTCCCACACATCTGGAGCTCCCTCCTCTAATCTATTTATTGAAAAAAGAAAACCTCCCCGTGGAGGCTGGGAGAGTGATTCCGATTACCCACGCTCTCCCAGCCCCTTTTAGAAGTGATTCCACGCTCCTTCCAGACACGTCGAAGTCAATGCGCAATGGCTCACCAGCCTCCTAAACCAGTCCCCCGGGCACCCACCAAACAGGGCGAGGTGAGTGGGGAACTGACAGGACCAGCACCGGCAGACACCCACCCAGGCATTCACAGTGAACGGCATCAGCCCGTGGCACGTGCCAGGCCCCATGCGGGCCCTGGTGACAGAGCAGACTGCCCGAGACAGACGGCCCTTCCCTGCACGGAGCTCACTGCCTGGCGAAGGAGGGAGGCTTTAAGTACTTGCCACACTCACAGGGTTCTCTGTACACAAAGTGCCAATGAGAATGAACACGGGTGTCGGAGACTCTGACCGAGACCAGCCAGGTCTCTGGGAGAGTGCCGTGTAAGATGGGACGTGGGGGGCGAGGCCCCATCAGCCGGGGAGAGGAGAGCAGAGACCGGGGAAGTAGGGGGACGATTCTCCTAGAAATGGCAGGTGGAGGCTGAAGCGAGAAAGGGCCTGCTACAGCGTTGACAGGGAGTGAGGACAATGCCAAAAGGAAGCCGCAGGCTTCTTCTGGGCACGGGTCAGATGCGGAAAGCGCCCGGACCACCACCGATATGAGGAAAGCAAACAAGGCTATATAGCTGCTTGACCTGAAACTGGGTAACTTCAGTGTTACCTGACCCACCGCATTTCCGAAAGGTCCCACAGCTTCCCTCCTAAGAGGGACAACCGAAAACCAGAGGATGGGCCAACACAAACTGTGTTTGCTTTCTTAAAAGCGGTTTACATTTGTGGCTGATCATTTTCACACAGTGTTCTTTCTGAGGACACTCTGATTATGAAAGGTGTCCGTGGTGCCAGAAGGCAGAGTGGGCTCTGTGAATACACAAGCTGAACAGCCGTACCTGATAAAACTGCCAGTGATCCAGCCCAATGTCAGATTTTGCCAGTAGCTCTCAAGATCAAATGCAATGGCACCGTGTTCCTATTGTATCCTTACCGAGCAAGACGGCCACCGAAAAGCATCACGAGTGTGACACTGTTTTAAACCCGGAGGAACCCCCCATGTAACGCTGCTCACTTGGTATCTATGTGGCTGTTTTTCTCGGAGTGGCCAGGGTTGCTCGGCAGAGGCAGTTCACTGTAAGACGCACCCCTTCGTACCCCTCTCTCTGCAGCACGGGTGGCAAACACCGGGCCCGCGGGCCGAAACCGGCCCTGCACCTTGTTTCATCCAGCCAGGCACCTTGTTTCTACCCGGCGGCAGCGCCGAGCTCTCGCTTACATGTACACAGTCCTAAAATTACATTCGGCCCTTTGAAGGCAACTGCCAGACTGAGGTGGCCCCTGGTGAAAATGAGTTGATGGCCCTGCTCCCACAGCAATGTGTGAGCCCCCCCTCCCCAAGCACAAAGGGCTAAACAGTGTGAGGGCCTTTTGTGATGAGCTGGTGGGGACTACAGTCTTCCCTGTACCTCGAGACTTCCCAGACCTCGTGTCAGAGGTGAGACGGCCCTGCATCATCTCTAAGTCAGCAAGCTCTACACAAAGTGGAAACAGGGCAGGACAGCGGAGAGGCAAAGGCGGATGGAATTTTTATAGTAAACAGCTCTGCCATCATGAATAATGGCTGTTCCTAAAATGTGCTGCTGCTTTTCCAGTATCTCTCTTTCTCCCTCTGTTGCTCTTCGTTACCATAACTACCATTTCAGTCATCTTAACAAACTGTGTACACGTCTCCAGGGCTGTTACTGACACTCCGTCACTTCATGTCGCTCTAGATGGGCTTTCCCTCACCTGGCAGCTGCTTCGGCCAAAGGCCGGGGGCTGTTTTGGGAACAAGTAATTGGAAATCAATTCTTAAGATGTTTTCAAAGTCACAGTTCTCATCAGTATATGATAATACTTAAACCTTGCTTAATCATAATTCTCAATTAGAAAGTTTTTTCTTCCCTATTTACCACAAACTTTCCTCTTCAATTTTCAAAGAGAAAAATGACAGATTTTCAAAATGCAAGGACCTCTTAAAAAATTCTAAATAAGCTCTAGACAATACTAGGGGCTGATACATGTTTGGCTCAGCAGCCTCTGTTTTCTTCAGCTGCAGTACCGCACGGTGGTCGGAAGTGTTAAATAACGACTGGGTTCCTGGGACAAGGTGCTGGACTGAGCGCACGTGCCATCCCGTCTCCTTCCTGTGACCCCTTTCAATGACAACAGAGGGGCTTTAAAAAGCCCAAACCCACGACAATGAAGGAATCAGAACGGGAGTGGTCACCAGACAGGAAACTGCAGCGAGTGCCTGGCACCTGGAAGTGGAGGGGCAGCGCTGCCAGGAGAAGCAGAGCAGGGGAGTCGCACCGAGGAGCCTGGCGGGAGCGGCTGCAGAGGGAGCCGGCCGCCAGGAAGCAGCCCCAACCTGAGGACAACATGTGGAATGGAGGGTGGGAGCGAGACAGGGGGGTTAGAAGCTTGTATGAGATGGTGGATGGCCAATACACACACTGGACCCACCTCTCCAGCCCAGACGTTTGCCCCCGGGAGGGGGATCTCCTCTGCAGGGATGAAGGGAAGCCTGGAAAATACTAATGCAGCACGTGTCTGCCCTCCGAGAGGGTTTCTTGAGTGCCCTACTCATTAAGCCAGAAATGTGACCAGCCAATCTATAACCCCTCCCACATACACAGAACTCCCACTCAGCCTCCCTGTTCCCACTCTCGTTTCTCTTCTTAAAGATTTTATTTATTTATGTTTAGAGAGAGAGGGTAAGGGAGGGAGAAAGAGAGGGAGAGAAACATCGACTGGCTGCCTCTCACATGCCCCCCACTGGGGACCTGGCCTGCAACCCAGGCATGTGCCCTCACGGGGAATCGAACCAGCGACCTTTCATTTCACAGGCTGGCGCTCAATCCACTGAGCCACACCAGCCAGGGCTGCCACCTTCTTAAATGTGGACAACCAGGATCACCAGACCTTGGAGGATAAGCCTAGAACATCACAGAAAAAGACGAAGACAAACAGATTAACCCTGAAGGAATCAGGTAATTCAGGAAACTGGAGACAATTCTTAAAACACCAAAAGAAAAAAAAAAATAGCACAATAAAAATTTAATAAAAAACGAATGAAAACTAGTTAATAAACCTTCCCAAGCCTGTGTCTCCTTCCTGTGCCCATTACTCCTTTCATGAGTCATGTTTTGGACAGGGTGAGATTCTGCCTCGTCACTACGAATGCCCAAATGTTCTCGCTCATCCCCACCACCAATTACCAATCCCACGTTCTCCCTGACCAATCGCCCTGGCGAGGAGCCGCCTCTCTTTCCTCTCAAGCACTGCGATTCTTCCTACCCGCATTATTAACGTGCACCAAATGACGCCCAACACTTGAACTGGAGGTTGGGTGCTTCATCTTCTGGATTCGATTCCTGAAAATCAGGACCATGTTCGACACTCCCGCAGCTCTAGCCCGATGCCCTCCGCCAACACCAGAAACCTGCAGCCGAGTCACTGAGCATGCGTAGGAGTGAAAATTCTTACGGAAGTTAGATAGTGAGAGACACTTCCTCTCCCTCCAAAGCTACACAAGGGCTACCCAGCCTGATAACAATTTAGGTCATCCCGATAAAACCAAACCGAACCTAAAGCCAGCCAGTCAGAGCAACAACTGCTTAGAAGTACCCATTTTAAATCTGCAAGCCAGGTACGCTTTGCTTCGAGACAGTCACGACTGAAATGTTAAAATTGTGCTCCACATTTGTTTAAAACGCCAATTTGTGAAGAGTATGTATGATGACCTCTTCACGGATGTGCTTTTTTTCCTGTTAAGCACACAAGTTTCTGAATGACCATATCTAAACCACTTTAAAAATACAGCATCGGTTAATATACAATGAATACAGCTTAAGAAAGAACAAATTTTCCTATATTCTGACATTTGTATAACAGAATGAAAGGGCCCGATTTCCTTATTCGTCCCCGGAAACTCAAAGCACAAGCGTGTAGAATATAAATCGGCACTCTAGCTGCCTCTACTCAATTCCATGCCCGAAACCGGCGCGGACCTGTAATCTCTCGGTCCGTTTCTTTAGGAGAGCGCCACCGTGTGGTGAAAGTTCGCAGCACACTTTCAACACCGCAGTAGGATGTGTTGTTCCACAGCATCACCGCTCCTTGGTGGTTTCGCTTTCCGCGGTTTCAGCCACCTGCGGTCAACTACAGCCCAGAAACGTTATATGGAAAATTCCAGAAAGAAGCAATGCATAAGTTTCAAAGCGCGCAGCGTTCTGAGCGGCATGATGAAACCCCAAGCCCCCGCCCCCTTCACCTCACCAGGCCTGTGCATCAGCCCTTTGCCCAGCATCGCATCCGCCCGTCGGTCACTTGGCTCTCATCCCGGTTATCTGACCGTCTGTTGAGGTGCCGCGGTGCCTGTGTTCAGGTCACCCCGATTAATTCACAACGCCCCCCCCCCATTCAGGAGTGGCGCTGGCGATTCGGATGTGCCCCCGAGGACCATAAAGCGCCTCCTTTAATGGAGAAGCGAGGCTCTCGACCTAAGAGTTGCCGCACAGAATGGCGGCTGCATTTACTTTGCCGCCCCGGTTTATGAATGCTCAAGTGTTTCCAGCCGTTCTAAACTCCGTTTCTCTGAGGTGCTAATACAACTCTCCCAACGACCTACCTATGCAGCTGTTCTATTATAGGTAAGGCCCCGGGCTCGCAAAGATGCACTAATTTGTTCCTCCAACGCTGCTCTGCCAGGAACACAACACCTGCGGGGTCAGAAAGTCACAGCTGTCACTTCGCTCACTGCCTTTCTTCGCTGGCTGTAACAACCCCCTGACTTGAGGAGGGCTGGGGGGCTGCAGACGGGCTCCCAGCCCCGACAGTGGGCAGGGTGGTCACCGGAGAAAGCTTCCTGTCACCACTTGGTGCCGCCTCTCCTCCGCTCCCACCAGCCTGAGGTCGCACAGGGAGAGTCACCACTGGCTCCAGCTTCACGGGAGCCTCTGCTCATGCCAACGAGTCTTCCATAGGCTCCACGGCTCCTGAAGGCTGTTCATACCAAGCCTCCCGTGGAGCTGCGTACTTGGCAAAGCATGAGTTATTTCGCATGTTCACGAAGGCAGCAGCCAAGTAAACCCTGCCCCAGCCTTTCCACCAGGAAGGAACCAGAACAAGGGGAGGCTGCAAGCTCCAGCACTTAGAGGGGACTGGGCAGTTGTACACGTGAGTCCAGTGTACAGGGAGGGGTCTCCCATTTTAAAAGACACTGCAGCCGCCCAGCTCCAGCAGACAGCTGGCCTGTGAAAATCAGGGTTTCGGAGGTACGATCTCGTAGTTTAAAAAATTATTACGGAAATTCAAAAATCTATCTCAAAGTAGAAGGAGCAGCCGAAGAAGCCCAAGCACCCCAGGCACCCATGAACCACCCCCCCCCCCACCCCCGCCTGGCTTCAACAAGTGCCTCCTCACGGCTGGCCGGCTTTCCCTATGTCCCCACCCACTCCTGCTGTCACATTACCCTGAAGCAAATACCTGATGTCACATCATTTCCTTCAAAAATATTTTAATGTGTCTCTAAACGATAAATACTAATTTTTAAACCTCATGGTTCCTTTAGTTATTATGCCTAAAAATTAACAATAATCTTTAATATCACCCGCTATTCAGTCAGTTCAAATTTACCCAGTCAGCTCATAAATGGACTTTCCCAATTTTTATATTTTGTTTGGATTTAGATCTTAGTAAGCCCCCAACACTGCAATTATGTCTCCTTTAATTTACAGCTTCCACTTAATTTTTTTTTGCTTCCAATTTATCCACTTATGAAACCAAGTCATTTGTTCTACAGAGTTCCCTTCAGCCTGTATTTTTATGACTGAGTTTAGTATGTTAGAAGCTACATTTTAATGTTTCTCTCTGTGCAAAACTTCCTTTGCTCAAATGCAGGTGACTGTTTTTGTTTGAAAGAGACGCCCTGCCCTGGCTCGTGTGGCTCAGAGGTTGGGCTCAGTGGGCTGGGCGTCGCACAAATGGTCGCCGTTCCTGGTCAGGGCACATGCCTGGGTTGCAGGCCAGGTCCCTGGTTGGGGGTGTGTAAGAGGCAACCAATCACACATCAATGTTTCTCTCCCTCTCTCTCCCTCCCTTCCCCTCTCTCTAAAAATAAATAAATACACAAACTCTTTTAAAAGGAGAGATGACCCATTTCTCTGTGTGCGCCTGCACACAGTCTGGGAGTCCCTGCCGTGGCTGGTTTGAGAAGTCAAATGTGTTCCTTTCTCATACAACCTGCGATGTTTCTAGAACTACAATTCAGCATTCCCAGTTGGGGTCAGACCCCGCAGGGCATTCGGAGGCCAGCTGAGCCTGTAGAAGGATCGCTGAGGGGCCCTTGGGGTTCTCCTAGGAGAGCAAACAGCTATGTCCACAAACAATCGAGGTGATTGCAGACGGGGTGTGCTGTGAAGAACTTACAAGGCGAAGGGGATACAGAGCTGGTGCTGGCCTGGGTACTCTGCCAGCGCGGGTACTCTGGACTGGGTGGTCGGCGAAAGTCCTTCCAGAAGGTGCCACATGAGCTAGAGCCTGCATGATGCGAACAAATCAGGCTCCGGAAGATGTGGTATGTGAGTACCCCACAGAGGGCGGGGCAGGGCCTAGGGCAGGCACTGACAGGGAAAAGCACCCCAGTAAACAAGAGGGAGTGATGGGAGGTGAAGCCCAAGAGGGAACCCAGGCTCAGGCTGCGTGGGAGTTGGGGTTCTATCCTCACTGAGATGGGGACCGCCGGCCGGACACTGGGTGGCGAAGAGGCCTGACACAGACGTCTGAAGCGCAGTCCATGGCGGAAGCAGGAGTGCAGGAGCCAGGCCGGGCTGGGAGGCGGGGAGCCCTGCAGTGCAAGGGCAGCGGTGTGCAGGGTCAGGGCGGTGTTCGAGATGACGCCCAGGTCACAGGCTGGCACCCTGTCCTCTGACCCTAAGCCATCAAGGAAAGAACAGGACTGGAATGAGAAGACCAGGTTTAGCAAGATCCCCTTAACTCGAAAGCAAAGCCCCTGAAGGAACCTCTGCTCCTTCGGCTTGAGAATCACCAGGGATGTTCTCATCTGCACACTGATGAGCGACATCCCACACAGCCACCCGGGCTGTCCACCTAAAGGACACTCCAATTTCCTGGCAGAAGCCACCCTCGGCTGGGGCTGCCGTTCAGTGCAGGTTTCCCATTCTTTTCTCAGGGTCCTGCTCAGAAGCCTGTCCACCACAATCCTTTCTCCCCCCGAAACAACTGTGAGGCGCCTGCCTGGCCCGGCCAGCCCCACCTCCCAGGCTGCAGTCGAGTGGGCTGCTCTGGTTATTCAGCATGACGGGGAGCGCGCTGGAGGGGGCGCTGGGGGAGGCCGAGTGTGCCTGGTATGAGTCTGTGGAATGCCACCGCCACATTCCTCAGAGCGCACCAACGCAAGCCGAGCCTCAGGCCCTCCCAGGCGGAAGCCCCGGGGCAGCAGTTCCTCTACCACCCTGGGAAACTTGTCGTGGGCGATGACCTGTACCCACTGGGTCTCCATCCTGCCAAATATAATCTGATGAATTCACCCGATTCTTGGCTTCGTCTCTTCTCTCCTCGGGAAGCCCTCGCAGGAGACCAGCACCTAGTCCTGTGCGAGTTTCCACCCCTGACCCTGCTGACCAACACTGCTTCCAGCAGGCCACACTTACCACGGACTCGCTCGGTCAGTGCCAGGACTGGGGAAACCTGCCAACTTCTATGACGCCCCCCTAGATTTATGTAACTTTCAAAAATTTCGGCATCTGTGAAAGCACCAAACCTGTGGCATAAAGACGAAAGCAAAAGGGGCCCTGGCGGGGCGGCGGGGCTCTGAGACAGGCTACAAACACATGGGCTTCTGGGCTGAATTTGGCCTCTGCACCCCCAAATGACCTGGAGGTTCCCCGATACAGATGAAGGCTGACCTGCTGCTGCCGGCGCACAGGTAGCTGATTCACCGGCACACCTTCCAGAGCGGCAGCCAGAAGTGCATTCAACAGCTTTCAAAGTGACCTGTTCTTTTGATGCAGAAATCCCACTTCTAGAAATTTATCCTAAAAAAACAGTAAGAATGTACAAAATGGACCCTAGAGATGATTCTGGGGAGAGAACCCGTAAACAGCTACCGTGCTCGGCAGTAAGGGGTTCAGGGGCTAACTCGTGGCATATCCACGCCTGTCACAGGCGCCCGAGGTCCGCCCTGCTGCGTTTTTGAACAGCACCCCTCCTCCTGCTGGGGCTCCAGAGGAGCGGGTGAGCAGCGCCCAGGAGCCCCCCGGTGGCTGCCTGTAGTACTACCACAGCCGCAGCAAAGTCTCCCCGCGTGCCTCCAACAACCCCGTGAGCGGGTGACGAAGGCAATGAATCTCCTTGCCAAAAACAAACTCACAACAAAAACAACAACAACAAAACTATACAAACACACAAGTGTTTTTGTATATAATTTCAGAAAAGCCTAGAAAGTCCAAAAAGAAGCATATGATTCATATTTAACAATAAAAAGTCACCTTGGCAAAGTAACAAATACTGAATATGGGCAATTCTGGCAAAAAACAAAAAAAAAAGAGGATGGGAACTTCAGTCTTTGGAACTCGCGTGCTCTGAAGTCACCAAATCCGTCCAAGCCCAAGGTGTCAGGAACACAGATACAATTGACTTGACCCTGCACACAACCAGCGCAGGAACAATGTAGCATAAGGAACCAGGAACTATACAGGTTTCCAAGTTTTTCTGATATATTCATCAGAACAAGGATCCCGTCCTGCAAACACACTGGCGGAACTAGAAAAGCAGTCCCCTAACGGAAGGAAGAGGGAGACTACCACACGAAAAGATCAGTGATAGTTTGGTCTGAACCAGAAGAACCAGGTATGTGCCCCCTGCCCCCACCCCAGTGGTAATGAAATAAAACAATTCGAAGAGCCCTGGGGAAACGTGTGGTACACAAAAACCTCACTTCACAGGGAAAATGCACCCCAGAAATCTGGGCTCTTGTTTTCTCTGCAGTTTCTGGGTAAGCCCAGCTATATTCCCAGAAGGAACTCTCCCCACAGGGCACAGCGATGACCGCTTCCTGGCCTCTGCCCCCCTCACGGCTACCCTCGTTGCTGCTCTCCCCCTTCCAGCCAGCTGCCTGCCCACTCAGGACCTTTGCAGCCACTGCCCCTTTGCCTGGAATGTTCTTAACCTCTCCAAAGCCACTTGTAGGTCCGGCCTCGGCATCAACGTCTCCTTCTTGGGGAAGAAGCCTTTCCCATCCCGCCGCCTTCACCTTTACACTGGGCTCATTTTCCCGTTGTTGGCAGAGGAGGTGGTGGTGATTGGAGCGACAACACAATCACAGCTAAGATGTTTGGAGGACTTACTGTGCACCAGGGCTCTTCTGCACTCATTTTATACACCGTGTTATCTCATCTACGCCCCATTATAAACCAGGACCGTACAGCAGCCAGCCTCCAAGACAGTCCCCAGTGATCCCCACCCTCCGCATTTAGTCCCCTCCCTCGCTGAACAGGGCTGGCCTGCACACTAGGTAGGATACTGCAGAAATGACCCTGTGGTTTCTGCAGCTAGGTCATAAAAGACACTGCAGATTCTGCCTCGCGGTGCTCTCCTAGATTGCTTGTTCCGGGGACACCCAAGAGACTTGGGAGCCGTCTGTGCAGCAAGGAGCCAAGGCCCCCTGTGGGCTGGGGCTGCGCAGCCGCTGGGCCCTCCGGCCCCAGTCAGGCCATCAGATGACTGCAGCTCCAGTGGCCACGTCAAGGCTTCTGCCTCAGGGGTGACCACAAGCCAGAACCCCCCAGCTGACCCCCTTCTGAGTCCCCGGCCCCCAGCCACTGTGAGGTAATACATACTTGTTGTTTGAAGCAACTGCATTTTGAGGTGATTTGTCATGCCGAAATAGATAACGCTGATGGGAAAACTGAGCCTGAGAATGTAACCAGCTCACCAAAGTTTCTGAACCCTGCTTGTCTGGCCCTGGAGTCTGAGTTCTTAACTATTACATCATGCAGCTGGCCCTGGCTGGCGTGGCCCAGGGGACTGAGCCCCAGCAGTGAGCAGAAAGGTCCCTGGTTTGGTTCCCAGTCAGGGCACATGCCTGGGTTGTGGGCCAGGTGCCCAGTTGGGGGGCCAATCGATACAACCAATCAATCAATGTCTCTGTCACACATCAATGTTCCTCTCTCTCTTTTTCCTTCCCTTCCACTCTCTCTAAAAGTAAATCAATAAAATCTTTAAAAAGAATATAGCTGGCCCTGGCTGGCGTAGCTCAGTGGATTGAGCACGAGCTGTAAACCAAAGGGTCACCAGTTCGATTCCCAATCAGGGCACATGCCTGGGTTGCAGGCCAGGTCCCCAGGGGGGACCACATGAGAGGCAAGCACACACTGATGTTTCTCTTTTCTCCCTCCCTTCCCCTCTCTCTAAAAATAAATAAATAAAATCTTAAAAAAACATATGGCTGGATACACCAGTCAGCCTCCTCCACAGAAGGATGAATGTTCCAAGAGACCTCACAAAGGCAAGAATCATCGCCATTTTTTCATGCTGTAACCTCTCCCAGACACCAGCACGACACACCTGCTGTATCACAGACATTGTCCGAAAAGTGAACAGATGAGGCGGATGAAAGGAAAAGAATCACAAAAATGTTCAGAGTGGATGGTGGGATTGTAGGTGACATGTTCTATTCTACACTTTGCTAAATTTTAAAATTTTTCTCCAAAGTGCACGTATTATGGGTTTCAGTTACTTGAGTTCAATCTGATCTGGGCCCTGAGTGAAAAGCAAGCCAGCCACCCAACCGTCCCAGGGCAGAGGAATGAGAAAACAGTGCAAAGGCCCTGTGGTTAAGGCAAGCTTATACTCGAGGAACAGAAAGGTGGGCCAACGAGGCTTGGAGGGGCTGCTGGGGACACAGGCCAGGTCTCAGCTGGGCATCTGGCTTTGAGCTGAAGTGAAATAAGAAGCTACTGGAGGGTTTAAGCAGAGGAACAACATGATCTCATCTGCATTCCTGGAAGATTGCTCAGGTTTCTGTATGAAGGGGAAGTTGTAAAGCGGAGAGCCCGAAAGCAGGAGTGTCAGGTCCGGCGTGTTGCACAAATCAGGACGGAGTGATGGAGGAGACAATTCCTATTAAGTGCTCAGCCCGGTGCCTGGCGCACGGCATGTGCCCAACAACTGTGCATTTTTTCTCTGCAATCACTCAGTTTGAAAATCACCATAAACACACAAAATCACTACGAAATATTAAGTGCACACGCCACAAAACTAAAAATTACCATGTTCTACATCAGCGGTCCACAGCCTCCAGGCCATGGACGGTGCTGGTCTGGGCCTGTTAGGAACTGGGCACAGGGCAGGAGGTGAGCTTGAACGTAATGCGCTTCGATCACCCCAAAACCGTCCTCCCCACCCTGGGTCCGTGGGAAAATCCTCTTCCCACGACACTGGTACCTGATGCCAAAAAGGTTGGGGACTGCCCGTTCTACATTCAATGGCATGAATAGACGTTTACAACCTATTGTCAAGGCTTTTTAAAGCAGATGAACAGAAACCATGTATCCAACGCGGACCCTTCTGTGCAAGTGGAGGTGTGGCTCTGAGCAGAGACACGAACCCGAGAGGCTCCCACAAAACAAACAGTGGTTCTCTCTAAGTAGTGGGATTGTGGGCGACTCACACTTTCTTCACTAGCCCTTTCTATGCTGCTGAGTTTCTTTTTTAATAATGTGCATTTATCTTTTTCACAGAGATAAATATAAAATCACTTTTTTGTGGAAAAACTTTAACTTTTACATTACTCAAAAAAACAAAGAAATTTAAAGACAGGGCTGGCTAGTCCACTAAAGGAAGACATTATTTGCAGTAAAGCTAATTACTAATGCTACATAACGAAGAACAACGCTGGCTGGGCGCGGCCCTGGCCACACCGCAGCGGCGGAGTGCAGCATTTGTGCGGTGGTGTGGCCGAAAGCACCTCCCGCTTACTTGGTACTGGTGAATGGACTCGCACTGCACAATGTCTGACAATGAATTTAAAAGGGGGGCGTTGATTAAAACAGGATATTCCAGCAATTCTCGATTTGGTAAGGCCTTTCCCTCACAAAGAAAAGAGAAAGGCTGTGAGAGCCTTCCGGGCGGGGAAGCCCCGGCAGGCCAGAGAAAGGACTGACGCCACCTTCCCGACCAGGGGTCAACGATCAGATTTGAGTGACACACCAGAGACCATGGATGGTCATAAAAAGAGAAATAATAACTTTAGCCCCCCAAAGTTTATATGACATTTTCTTCCTTAAACAGCAGAGAAGCAGTATAATGAGGATTTATTGCCCTAATGTTTAAGCAGAAAAATCATTCCCTGGTATTTTCGGGTCTTGGTACAGGGATCGGTCATACAGCCACTTGGAGAAGGCGAGGCTACCTCCTGCTTTCCAGAGCCACTGCCATTTGTGAGACTTGGAAGGGTCTGTGTGAAGGGAACAGAAAGAAACGCAGCAACAACAGACCCCTTGTTATCGGACCGGAGCTTCTACTGCAGACCCAAGGAGTCCTAATTGATAACAACGGCCCAGTTCTTTTTATTTATTTATTTATTTACAGGCAGAGGGGAAGGGTGGGAGAAAGAGAGGGAGAGCAACATCAATGTGTGGTTTCCTCTTGTGCGCCCCCTACTGGGGACCTGGCCCACAAGCCAAGCATGTGCCCTGACTGGGAACTGAACCTGTGACCCTTTGGTTCTCAAGCCGGTACTCAATCCCCTGAGCCACACCAGCTGGGGCACGATGGTCCGATTCTCACAGTGTAAGTCCCCACACTGAAGGACTGACTTTAAGGATGGGGAAGAGACCAAACACAGCTACTGCTCACTGCTGATGCAGTGAAATGACATCCCTGCAGCCCCTGCACCTGTGGGCAAGGAAAGAACACACTTAACCCCAACTGCTCAGTGACCAAGTGTAAGGTAGCACCAGGTTAAATTGCTGAAACGAAGCCACCACAGCGTGGCCAGGGCGTGAACCTCCTGAGGCTGACAGGAGCTTGGGCTGCAGCCCTGTCCACCGCGGAGGCAAGCCAGTTCAGGTGAGTGGGAAGTGCGGCTAGGCCTGCTGGCCCCGTGGGCTGTGGGGAGGCATAAGCCAGGGACTACGTGAACCTCTAGGGGAGTCCCAGACACATGGCATCCGCTCAACAACTACAGCAGGTGGCTGATACCCTGGGAAACTCTAGGTCCTGCAAGCTGCCCCCGCCTCCTCGGCGCTCGGGAACCTTTGGAAGGTGTCTAATCAGGCCTCCCTCCCCCAACTCCGATGGACAAGATAATACCCTCTCTTAGTCAGCCTCCCAAGCCCAATGAGACAGGTACGGTTTGTGCTGAGATAGCCACTAGGTGTAGTCAGGAAAGCTGGCGGAGATGGAGTCAGAGCTCCGTCCCAGGTCTGTCTCCCTTGGCCACTCTGTAAATCGAGGTGGAGGTAACACGTCGTGTGCACAGCACAGAGTCCTGCTCAGGTAAAGTCAATATAAGTTAGTGAAGATTCCAAGTAGGGCCACAGCATCCCTGCAAGGGAGGCGTTATTAGTCCCATTTTCGCAGCTAAGGGAACTGGGTCAAACTCCTAAAGGAAAAGAGACAGCGCTGGGGGTGGAGGGTGGGCAGCGGCGGTGCCTCGAGGGGGCCCTAGCTCCCTGGCTTTCTCAGAATCCTCATCAAGCCCCGCCAGTTTTCCCCATGAAGTTTAGATCCTGAAGTTTATGAAAGGGGGCGGGGCCAGTTCTCCTCCAGGACTGGTGAGCCCCTTCCCCAGTGGGCTGTGCTCAGAGCCTGTCTTAGAACAGCTTGTTCTCACCGTGCTCTGGGAGTGTGTGCAGGAGCCAGCCTCGGTGTCTTCACTTCAAACTTCTCCCAGGGCTCCCAACTGCCTTCTCGCAGGCTCAGAAGAGAATTCTGCAGAACAAAGAGTCTGAGTCCCGTTTCCAACCAGTGTCCGTCGGGTGCTGCCCCCGTGCCCGGGGTCCAGCTGCAGGGAGGCCACAGCAGGCAGCACCGAGAAAGCCCAGCTCCGCCCAGGCCAAGGGCCCGGGGGGCTCCGGATGCCCAGTGCAGCAATCCCACAATCTCCAGCATGAGGCGAGAAGGGACTTTGTTTTCACTTCCTTTTAAAACACCCCCAGGCACACACACCTCAAAACCTTCTTACAGTAAAGCCATTCCAATCAGCTACCACGGCTGCGCTGCAAAGGCCAGCAGCAGGCCGGCACCCTAAGGTACCAGTTTCCCTCATACCAGTTTCCCTCAGACATTGGAAGATATATCGACAAGCAGCCACAGTAGGAACAGCCTTTCCCCTCAACTCCCACAAGCCCTCACTTCTCTATTTTTTTTGGCAAAACACCATCGGGTTGCCTTAAACACTGTCGAGGTGATCCCAAAGATGAAGAGAAAATGTCAGAGCAAAAGGCATTTCCATGGCTTGGAAGAGAAACACTTCATTTATAGCATTGCTGAAAAACAGCTGATAAAGGCACCAACTTCAGTGTGCTTGAAGATGTAAAATGTTTTAAGTGTCGGGAAGAATTAAGTGACCCACTAAACCAATCTGGAGTCTGAAGACCGCTGACCTGCGTGTGAAAAGCCCGAGGCGAACATTGCTCATTCAGCTGCCCCAGCGGTTCACAGTACCCATCCGAATGCAGGAGGTGGGGGACGCAGCCTCCCCAGGAGAGCTGAAGGGGAGCCTCAGTGCTCACTCGGGGCACAGGGTGAGAAGCCCCAAAACCTCCAAACTCAGGGCTTCCCCAGACCAGCGTTGCTGGGGAACGGGGCTGCGGGAGGACAGCGGCGTGCGCCCGTCGGTCTTTGCTCTGATACACCTGCTCTTCTTTGTAAGAAAGGTAGCTGCCCCTTTTCTCACCGAGCCGTGCTTCTGTGGCAGAGTACCTGGCTCACACAGTGGGGCGGCTACACAACTCTCCCAAGCCATTTACTTAGTGAAAGAGGGGTGTAAGCGACCCTTCTCTGTGATCTGACAAACACCTGTGACATACAGAGCGTTCTCTCTGCGCAGTGAAGCCCCTGACAGGTGCAGGCCCTGGAGAGTGGCCCTGCCATCCTCTGTCACCATCTTCACAGCCACAGCAGACCTCCAGCCCGATCTCTGGGAGACCAGGGGGAGCAGCGAGCCAGCAGAGGCCCTGCCACTCCAGGCCCCCCCCCCCCCCCAAGCCAGGGGAAGGAGCTGCAGGGCCTGCGGCAAGGTCTCAAGGGCTTTGTTTCTGCCAAGATGGGGAGGACGACAGCTGACCAAAAGGGTCTCCCAACTGCCACACTGTCACAGCTAACACACCACACACCTTCCGAGTGAGCAGGAGAACGGTACGAAGTGGGGTGCCCTGCTGAACCCACAGGAAATGAGCCCTACCAGGCAGTCATTCTGACCATTACAGTTGACTGTCTCTAGAGACCTGGCCTCTAAGTCATGGGGAGAACCACGAATGACATGCAAGTAAGTGACGGGTGAGTGACACACAGTGCAAGCCACTGTGGGGAGGAGCGAATGGAGACGAATAGTCCAACCCCACTACTGAAGCATGTCCAGAACCAAAAGCCTCTCCCTCTTCTGCTTGAGAAAGAGCTGCAGAGAGCCCCCGTTTCCGTGAATGCCACTGCCATGCCTCGTTGTCAGACTGAAGTCCACGGAGTCATCTCTCCCTCGTCCCTCTCTGCCCACGTGACCAGTCAGCACCTCATTCAAGACGGCTCTTGGCGTCATCTCCCTTTCTTCAAGCTTTCCTTGCCTCCTACATAAATGTCCTCCCTTCTACTCCCAATCTAAACTCAGATTGCAGATTAATTTTGCTAAATCATAGCTTTGATCTTTCATCAAATTCCTTCAACAAATATTTATTGAATATCTACCACGCGCCAGAAACGTCCTAAATACTGGGGATACTTTGAACATGCAAACATCCTACTGGGAGCCATCTGTAACTGCCAACGCCCACCGAGTAGCTCCCAAAGCTTTGGCTTGGTACTCAAGGTCATCTCTAAAATAGCCCAAACGTGCATTTCCTGCATAACCCACATACTCCCCTGGATCTCCCAGCCAGAGCATTCAAGTGTCCTCTCTCCCCGACCAGGTACTAACCCCCCTGAATCACTGCCTAGTGCATTCAATAAAGGCACTCGGGGAAGGAGGAGTGCTGAGAGCGTTAGGGGAGACCCACGGGGAGTGTGAGCCCCATCTTCATTATCTTGCCTCCTCCTGAAGCCTCCCAGTGACAGACTAACCCCTGCCTTCCCGGGCACCTGTCCTATGGCTTCACTGCTCTGTCTGCAAGCTCCTTTCACGGGGCGTCGAAATGCCTCATGCTGTGTGCTCCCATCCACTGCTCCTAACTCCGCCTTCCAAAGCCACGCAGAGCGAGACCAGTTCCCTTTTACGTGACAGTTCTTTAAACATTTTCAGACAGCTGACACATCTTACCTTAGTCTCCTCTGCTCCAAGCTAAAAACCTCACCCAGGGTCTTTAAACATCCATTATTCATTCATTCGCTCATTTCTATGTGACAGGCGCGACACGGTCTCTGCCCTGAAGACATTTCAGAGGG
Source organism: Desmodus rotundus (assembly GCF_022682495.2). Lineage (NCBI taxonomy): Eukaryota > Metazoa > Chordata > Mammalia > Chiroptera > Phyllostomidae > Desmodus > Desmodus rotundus. The sequence goes on from NC_071387.1 coordinate 4,329,243, forward strand.
GGTAACAGAGGGGCAAGTACGCAAACGTGCAGTAAGTGCCACAGTGGGAGACACAGGATGCAGTGGGAGCAGGGGACGTGAAGCCCCCCGAAGTCACCAGGGGGTGCTCTGGACAGAGGCAGCAGCACCCCCACCGTCATCTCATGCTGCCGCCTTCCTCTGCAGAATGAATGAATACCACCTCTAGTTACTGGCTACTTATTCCGGGCTAGCCGACTTACTGGGCACGTACTGTACGTGCATTCTATACTTCACCCTCGTAACAACGCAGGGAGAAAGGCACCGATACCCCCATTTTAAAGATTTTTATTTATTTACTTTTAGAGAGAGGACAAGGGAGGGAAGAAGAGGGAGACACATCAATGTGTGAGAAACATCGATTGGCTGCCTCTTGCGTACCCCTACCTGGGGCTCCCCAACTGAGGCCCACAACTCAGGCATGTACCCTGACTGGGAATCAAGCCGGCGACCTTCTGTTTTGTGGGACAACACCCAACCGCTAAGCCATGCTGGTCAGGGCAATCCCCATTTTAAAGATGGGAAAACTTGGGCTTAAAGAAGTGAAAAAATGTGTCTAAGGTCTCATACCAGCTAAGTAGCAGAGAGAGGATTCAAACCAGGTCTCCCTGATTTCAGGTTTGAGTGCTTAACCACTGAACTATCTGGGCAATGGTGCCTGCTGTCTGTTCCGTCATTGCCCCTTTGAGAATCTAATGGAAGGACAGGCTCACAGAAAAATGTTCTTGTGCCATTCACAAAGGGTGCACAGGTTTCCGGGGGTCAAAGACGCCCTAAACTATGCTTACACCTTACTGTCAGCATAAGAACTTGGGATGAAAAGGTGGAGGAGGCTCAGCATCCATCCCACCCTCCTCCTGGCGTCCTTACACTGCGGGGGCTGCAAAGTGAAATCCGACACGGTACACTTCGCCGCTTCCCTCCTCGCAGCCAGGGTTTGAAGGCGAATTGGGTTTCACCAATGGGATACAGTCACGTGAGACTGGAAAGCAGACGAGAGGCAGAGTAACTCTGGCCACTTCTGCTGTCGTCGTCGGGGGCCGCCCAGCTGCGGAAGTCAGAGGTTTTCTGGGGCAGAGCTAAGGGTCCTGCGTTCAGGCCTTAGCTTCACGGGCATCCAGCGGCGGGGGAGAACCTCCGTTTTGCTCTGGGGCCAGGAACATAATGTTCTGATCGCGGCAGGGGTGGTGGAGCCGGCAAATTCCTGAAGACCGAGAGGCTGCGCCCCCCGCCCCGCCCCCCGCGGCCCCGCTCTGCGGAGGGGCCTTGGGAATCATTTATGAAGTTCAACTAGGACACTCCCGTTCCCCCAACTCTGTTAGCCACGTAATACTCTATAATGAATCCCCTCCCATTACAATGAGCTATAATGGGTTCTCTTCTCTGTAACTTAACACTAACTGCAGAAAATCTGTGTTCTAGATTTTTATAACAAGTACTTGAACTGAATTACAAATCCCAAGAACTAAGGTCCTACCTCCACCTTCCGCTTTACTGGTTTTTTAAAAAAGTACACGATCCATAATCAAGCCACAACTGAGCACTAAAGGGCTCCCAAGTTCAAAACGTCAGCGTCACCTGGTTTGGGGGAGCACTGGTGGCTCCTGTTTGGGGCACTGAGGTGCGGTCGCACACGGCACCAAACAGCATGGGCCACACTTCCAGCTGTCCACTCGTGGTGGACACTCCTAGTGCTCAGAAATATTGGTAACCCGTCCCCTTCCTGAACACACAACAGCTCCTAGGCCTCCAGCAGTGAGATGAGACCTTGTGCCTAGTTCTGGACAAGGGATGCAACAGGAAGTGACCATGTGTCCCTTCCTGGCCGGCGAAATTAAGAGTCAGCCAGTTTACAATGCTCGCTGCTTGCTCACATCCAGGAGACTGCACGTCCGGGTTGTGCGGCCAGCCCCAAGACGCTGGGGTCTCCAGGGTCTGGGCTCCCGAGAAACTGTGTGGGGCAGAGCACCCCGCAACCACACACACACACACACACACACACACACACACACACACACACACACACACACGATGAACTTGCTGATTAAGCAACCGGGGTGTGAGGGTTATTTATTACCACAGCAAAGCCCAGCCTAGCCTGCCTGACCCACCACCCTGGAGAAATTCTACACACGTGCAGAAGGAGCTACAAGGAGGGATAGTCATTGTAGCAGTATTTGTCACCAGGGAAAAGGTAGAAACAACCTTACTAGCTGGGAAGATGGACAGACTATGGTTTAATCACATTCCAGAATACTATACGGCAGTAAAATGAGGACTGAGATATACAGGCATCAACACAGACATCTTAACAATGTTGCACAGAGTTTCAAAGAACATGTACAAATTGATACCACTTATGTATTCTTACACAAAGAATAAAACCTCTTCCCTAACAATCAACATTTTCCCCGTCCACCAACCACCCCAATCCCACCAAAAAAGTAACTTAATAGAGAAAGGAACATGTTATGGATAGGATTTTTTCCCCTCTTTAATTTACCCCTACTATTCAATTGTTAAAACTTCAAAGGAATAAGTTAAAAAGTAAGTAATGAAAAAGCTTTTACCAGCCAAACTCTAAGTATGTAACTTTATCTGGCAAGATTTTTTAAGTAAGAAGAACCACCATAACCATCAGTATTCAAATAAAGATCTTGTATCTCACGTTAAAACGACAAATGAGCAATTTCATGAAATAATAATGGTCCTGTAACATTCATAAATTATATTCCCAAAGCTCTTTCACAGATATCAGCGCATCTCAGTATCCCCCCACCCTGGGAGGGAAACTGAGGCTCAATTCTATCCCATCAGCTAAGTGCCTTCTCCAAGATCACATGGTTTTACCTATCAGGACAAGAGCTAGAAGCAAATATTTATGAATGGTAGATATTTGATTAAGTTGGCATACTCTGACGCCCATACTGCTGACAGCAATTTAGCACACCGGAAATGTAAATACCTGCAATCTTTGGAGAGAGTAGATTCTGGTAGGTTAGCAAGGAAACACCATGTAATCCCATTTTCTAGGCCTCGACCATTTGGAATAATGGGCTCTTCAATTTCCTGAGGTTGAAGCCTGGTACTATTTATTTGTAGGAATCTGAAGTGTCACATTCAAAGGCACACAATTAGAATAACATAATGCCATAAAGACACGTCATTTGCTCTGCATCAGTCTGTTTATTCTACTCTGCCATACCTCTCTAAGCAGCGTTTTAATTCTCAGATAATTATTAATCTCATCAGCACTCAGATCATTATCCCTTATAACTCTACAAGAACTTAAGCAATAGATGATACTGCGCTGGACTTAATCGAGGACCAAAAGAGAAGTCTGCACAACTTATTACTATAAATAACTGCTTCCAGAGAAAATAACTGGAGAGTGCTTAAAATTCAAAGATGGTTAAATGTCCTTAAAGTCATCCTCTGCCAACCACACAGCCTGACAGCAGCAAAAAGGTATGTCCCTATCGTGCTTGAGGTCACGGTCATGGTCGAGCTTGTTAGAGATTTTTCATTTAAAAGGATAATTTGGGACAGAATCAGCATGATACACATTTTTTTTATTATTCATTGTAAAGCCATAGAGCAGTCGCCTCTTAAATTAGAATCAAGTGTATCATTAATTCCAACGTTTATGAAGAAATTTAACAAGACAAACTGGAATAAAAGGGATTTGTGACGTGTTAGTGTACTGTAGTGTATAACAGTGCCGTCAGGCAACACCCCACTGTAAGAGAGTCATCTTCCTCTTTAGCCATGCTTCAGTTCCCTCTTTTCTTCCTCAAACTTATGAAGGTAATAAAAAAAGGAAATTAAAGGGCATAATGGCGCTGGCTGGTGTGGCTCAGCAGATTGAGCACTGGCCTGCTAACCAAAGGGTCACCAGTTCCAGTCCCAGTCCCAGCACATGCCTGGGTTGCCAGCCAGGTCCCCAGTAGGGGGCGTGTGAGAAGCAACCACACCCTGATGCTCCTCCTCTCTCTTTCTCCCTCCCTTTCCCTCTGTCTAAAAATAAATAAGTAAAGTCTTTTAAAACAAAGAAGGCATAATATTTTCACATGAAAGGATGCTGAAAAGCATCAGCCATCAGGGAAACACAAATTAAAACCACAACAAGGTACCCAATAGAAGAGCGAAAATAAAAAATACTGATAATACTAAGTTCTGGCGAGGATGCCATTAATTCTGGCATACGAGGGTGCTGGTGGGGATGTAAAATGACAGTCACTCTACAAAATAGCTGGGCAGTTTCTTATACAATTAAATGCACAGTTACCATCTGACCCAGTAATGAACACGCCTAGGTCTCTACCCAAGTGTGGCACGCTGAGAACAGGCCCTCCTAAGGATATATCCAACCTGATCCCTGGGACCAGGTAACGCCATATTATATGGTAAAAAGGGGTCTTTGCAGATGCGGTTAAATTCAGGCTCTTGCGATGAAAAGCTTACCCTGGTGGGCTGTAAATGTAATCACAAGTGTCCTTATAAGAGGAGGCTGGGGGAGGTGTGGCTACAGGACAGGAGGGAGGAGTCACACTGGGAGTGACAAGCTGCAGGGTTTTGGGGAAAGGATCACAGGCAGGAATGCTGGTGGCCTCCAGGAGCTGGAAGCCACAAGAAGGGGCTTCGTCCCTAGAGCCTCTGGGGGGAGCAAGGCCCTGCGGACACCAAGGCTGCAGCCCTGGGATACTAATTTCAGACTCCTGGCTTTTAGAACAGTGAAAAATAAGTTTCTGTTGTTTTAAGCCATCCAGTTTGTGGTAATTTGTTACAGCAGCCGTGGAAAAGTAACATGTTAAGTGAATTGAAAATTTATGTTCACACAAAGGTTTGTAACAACTCTATTCATAATCATCATAACGGGAAACAACCCAATGTCCTTCAGTAGATGAATGAATAAGCAAACCGTGGTATATTCCTACATGGAATACTACTCACTCGGCGATGAAAAGGAACAAGCTGCTGTTACACACAGCACTTGGACGGAACTCAAAGGCCAGTGCCAGTCTTCAAAGGTTCTGTTTGCACGACATTCTCAAAAAGACAAGATGTAATGACAAGATCAGGGGTTGCCAGGGACCCCAACCACAGATGAGGACGGTGTGACTCCTCACACAAAGGGAAAACAGCACGAGGAAGGTTACTGGGGCTCTGCAACCAGGCCATGGCTGCTGGTGGTTGCACAAATGTGTAAATTTTATTTATAGTTTCTTTTGTATTGCTTCCTTCCAAGTCAGCACTAGCACAGTAACAAAAGAAAATGAAGTAATTTTTGAGCCGGGAGACTTCTCCAAAGACATTTGGGTCGGCCCACTTTCATTCCATAGTTAAATGAAAAAGTTAAGAGCCATAAAGTCAAAAAACGCTCCAATGTGGAAAGAGCCTCAAAGAAATCCGCCTGTGCTCTTCATCCTGTGGCTAGTGAAGATGCTGGTAAGAAAAAATAACACCGCTGAATGACATTAAGAAGGGAGGAGACTAAAGCAAGGGCCTGGGAACCAATTCCCAAATAACCAGCACAGCCTAAGATTTACCTTTAAATTCCTTTAAAGTGACAGACTCCCAGAAAGCCATGAGGGGACTCACCCATCACAACAATGTAAAGGAAAAAACGCGAACACTCTGGTAGACTGGTACGTGCCTCAGGCTTTTGTCTACACAGCGAGCCCTTCCAACCAGGGAAAATTAAAACTGTGCTTTACGCCCTGACCCAGGAGGCTCAGTTGATTCGAGTGTCATCCCATAAACTGAAAGGTTGTGAGTTCGACTTCTGATGAGGGCCACGCCTGGGTTACAGGTTCGGTCCCGATGAGGGGCACTTATGAGAGGTAACACATCGAAGTTTCTCTCCCTCTTTCTCCCTCCCTTCCCCTCTCTCTAAAAGCAATGTATTACTACTAGAGTTTATTTCTTATTCTTCTTCTGGTTTAGTCCTTTTTGGGCTGCTTCTTATTACTGACAGTTGTATTACTCTAGATTATAAACAATAATAGCAGCAATAATTGCTACTTATTAGGAAGGCTAACCAAGTAGCGGGCACTGTTAGACATGCTCTATTCACTATTTCATTTAATTCTCTCATCAAGTATTAAATCGAGGCAAGCACTATGATTCCCCTTTCGCAAACCAGGAACCAGAGACTCAGAGAGGTTAGAGAGACTTGCTTTACTCCCTGAACCTCGCGAAGCGTGCAGCCCAGAGGGTGTGTTCAACTAACATCCACTAAGTCACCCTGACTGGTGTGGTTCAGTGGGCTGACTGTCCTCCTGCAAACCAAAAGGTCAGTGGTTCAATTCTCAGTCCGGGGACTTGCCTGGGATGTGGGCCAGGTCCTGGGGATGAGCAGGGGGTGTGTGTGTACAGGAGACAACCAATGCCTCTCTTTCTCCCTTCTCCTCTCTCTAAAAATAAATAAATTAAACCTTTAAAAATACATATCTACCAAGGCCATGGCTGGTCACATTGCTAGTGAGTGATAAGCTGGGGTCTGAATTCAAATAAAACCAGGAGTTCGTCACCGGCCTCCCTGATTGACCAGGAGACAGACGCAGAAGCAGGAAGTTGTCAGGGGGCAAAAGAGCTCCCACTCGCTCTACAGTCTGTACTTTCGTTTCTGGGGGAGTTTTGTTAACAGACACCGCACACCATCAAGTCTTACTTTTCCAGGTCCACTTCATTTATTTGAACTTCAGTTTGCTGGGAGTACATTCTACTCTTTTAAAAATAGAACTTTAGCCACAAACAAGTAGGAATTTAATCAATTCTGGAGTTCCATGAGATCAAAAATGACAAATTTCAACACTGATAAACATTTTTCCACATGCATTTCAAAGAACAAGAGTTGAGGTCTGTTATCTTAAGAATTCAGGCTGAAATCCAGGGAAAGGGCTTTAGAATTAGAACCCTAAACGTGAAGTCATTTCCCCTCACTCTGAGAGTGAAATGGACAATTTCCTCGAGAAGCTGTACATGTCAGAAGGGCGGAAGGGAGAACAAGGAGGTGTGAAGAGCTCTGCTGTTGCTTGTTTGATTTTTCTTTCCTTCTACAGAAAATTGCACATCAGACAGCAGGGCGCTGGACTACGCAGGCCAGCAGCAAGCTGCCAGCACTCTGGGTGATTAAAAGGTTCCGAGGAAGGACAGTCTCTCCTCATCTCCCTACCTTTTCCCTGCCCACTCTGTCTCCAAAAAGCAAACAGGTTAAAAAACATTCAACTCCAAAACTTCAAACACAACTGTGGCACGTATATGTGTGTGGGGGGGTGGGTGTATGGCTGGCTTGCTCAAAACTTTTTTGGAATAAGAATACAAAAATAGAGACCGTGTCTCTACATAATGGGAACGATCGGGGGGTTTTAAACTACAGATCGCATTTTACAACAGAACAAGGAGTCTAGCATTATTTTGTAACTTTTAAACAGTATGTGGCCCTGGCCTGTGTGGCTCAGTTGGTTGGAGTCATCCCATAAACCAGAAAGTCCTAGGTTTGATTCCCAGTCCTCCGAATATGTTTCTCCCCCTCTCTGTCTCTTCCTCCCCCCTCTCCCAAATCAATAAGCATGTCCTTAGGTGAGAATAAAAATAAAAAATGAAACAAAAGTAGTCACAACTACTTAAAAATGTCTAAAACAGTATGTCAAAGGCTCTGCATGGAGTCTAGCACAGGGAACGCACTCAAACAGCAGCTACAGCAGGCAAGGGACACAGGGCAATGCCTGGTGTATGCCTAAGACGGGTGACTCATTCGGGACCCACCGTCGTGAGTCAAGTCCACAGCCCCCATTTTCCTCGTGTACTCCAGGAGAGATGGAAGTCCTTTTGTTGAAGTGGGCCTCGCCTCCAGCCAGTAGAGGAAGTGTTCGATACAGTCGTCACACTTTCTCCGGAGGACACCAGGAGAGCGCCCAGGGCTGGCATCTGAAAAGCCCCATGCGCCCCATCTGACTCACTGCTGAGCGGAGGGACGCCCTCCAGGTGACATCCTCACGGCTGGAGCTCAGAGCGCGGAGGCCACCCTTTGAGTTCAGGCAGAGCCGGGGACCCCAGGACAGCACGCACCGCTGGAGCCTTGATGGGCCTCAGCATGAGCCTCGCACCCCCACAAAGGATGGACACCGGGGCAAACGGCCATGCTCCTCCTTTGACAACGGTCTGTAGAGGGCACAGTTCTCTGCCAGAGCAGGTCCGAGCAGGAAGGCCGCCGCCCCCAAGGTGCTGGTGCTGTGCAGGGGCAAGGGGCTCTGGTGGCACTTCACCCCTTCTCTTAGGCCCTCGCCCTTTCACTGCCTTTTCCTACTCTGCCCTCGCTTTTCTCGTGCTGGTCCGCAGACGCCCAAGACAGGCGCGGTCTCGCCCTCTCTTGTGGAGCCCGCGGGCCTTGGCCAAGTCTCGCGCCCCAGCCAGTAACTGGTACTCCGCTTTCCTCCCTCCCCCACACTTTCCTTACTTCACGCAGCACTTTGACTAGGAGATGGTTAATTTTCATTCGAACGGGAATTAAAAGCAGCACTGACCATGCTGATTAAACTTCAAATTGCTTCCTAAATCAAATCTTCCTTAATTGAATAACTGACAGAAATGTAACATTACATTTTTCATAAAACACCGTGTAGCTATTTTAAAGTAATACTCCTATTTCCTGAAAGCTTCCTCCATGATACCCATATTTTAATTAAACTTAAAAAAAGAAAAGCCCTCACAAAAAATCTGGAAACGCTGTGCAGGTAGTTTAACTGACAAGGGCATGAACTTGAAGTAGACGACACCAAGGAGGACGGTACTTAAAGTGCACGTGTCACGGCCCCGCCAGAGCAACACAGGGCCGTGCAGTGCGCTCGCTGCTACCGAATGACGGAAGCAACACACCCTTCTGCAGTTAAAGAGCTCTATCGGCACCGCTGGACTATTGAAAGGCCCATATATCACCAAAAAGTGACACATTTCTCTAAGAAAACAATCTTTCTTACCTTGTATGCACTAAACAATAGATTGCTTTGAATGGGAGGGGGAGTAAGCGCTATGACTACTACTCACAGTATCATGAGAGAGAGAAAGGCAGGGAGGGAGGGAGAGGGTGAGAGCGAGAGGGAAACTTCTGTTGTTCTACTTATTTGTGCACTCATTGGTTGATTCCTGTATGCGCCCATTTTCGGGGATCGAACCCTCAACCTTTGTGTACGGGGAGGGTGCTCTAACCAACTGAGCCACCCGGCCAGGGCCTGTTTTAACATTTTCATGTGTTCACCTTCATCCACACAAATCACCTCATCCCAGCAACTGCCTCAACTGTGCTTCTCAATCAAAACAAGCTCTCCGGATATGCTAATAATTATCCATTCTCAATTTTCATTTTTTCCTTGTTAAAAATAACGGAAACTGTTTCTGTGTTAAACAACGTATTACATATTGCCTGGATATGGAGAGCACTAGCCCAGTGCCACCAGCCTCTACAACCGGCCTGGACAAGGAAGGCACCGCACCACTATCCGACACCTCTCTCCTCTCAGGCCACATTCTGGCCGGATCTTAGGCTGGGAGGTTCTTTGCACTGGGACTTTTTTTCTGTTTTTCCTCCCAATGGACCATCATTCCTCAAAAATGGACACTGCTCTGAGGTCAAAGCTATCTGAACAGTTAGGCGAAGAGTGGCTTGAAAGGAGGTTTCCAGAAAGGCTCAAACTGAGCCGAGTTTTTCCCCACTCTGCTCCTTGGGCAGCGAGCACCAGCCGTGGCACTCGGCAGACATGGCAGCTCTGCCCCGGCTCCCTTGCAATGCAGTGGACAGCAGTAAGCTCTCTAAACCACAGGCCCCGTGTTCTTTAAACATGGCCCGGGGCTTAGCACATTAGCTTGAGGTGCCAACGGCAGGAAGGAGCCAAGACCCAGGAGAAGCAGGAGGGCTGGCTCTGGCTAATCCGATGGATCCCCAGAAGAGGCAGCGGGGGGGCAAAGGCTGGGCCACACTCCCACCTCAGGACTGTGCTTCAGGGCAATATAAATGTTATCTCTAACAACTGATGTTATCACAAGGTCTAGCCAGCAACACACCTTGGGGATATAGTTAGTGCTCCACCGTGGTAGCCAGAGGTAAGATAAACTTCACAGAACAGGATTTTGCCAATTCTACAAAACAAAGTGGTATGTGAAAGTGGTATGAAACTAAAGAGCAAAACAAATAAAAGAAACTGTAATATCATTTGTCAATGGAAGCTGCCACTTTTCTTCCAAAAAAATGAAAAGGGGCCCTGGCTGGTGGGGCTCAGTGGATTGAGTACCAGCCTGTGAATCAAAGGGTCGCCGGTTCGCTTCCCAGTTGGGGCACAGGCCTGGGCTGCAGGCCAGGTCCCCAGTGGGGGCCATGTGAGACGCAGCCATGCACTGATGTTTCTCTCCCTCTCTTTCTCCCTCCCTTCCCCTCTCTCTAGTAAATAAATAAAATCTTAAAAAAAAAAAGAAAGGGGAAAAAACTGATCAGGTTAAAACATATTCCTTTTTCAATGAAAACACTGGTGGTGCAAGTGGTAGTCAACCCAAGTCAAAATGGCTTAAACAATTAGGAAAGTGGATTATGTTACCTAATTCCAAGTCCAGCGGGGAGGTGGCTGCGGCAGACCCACACTGTCCCCGGTCTCCTGCCCAGCCCCTCCCTGTCACTTCAGCTCCTGCCTGAGGCCAGCTGCCCTCTCGGTTTCCACTGGCCTCCAGAAGCCAAGATCACCACCCCCTGCCCAACACCAGCAGGGGGGCGGGCGGGGGGAAGGCCTTGACTTCCCCCAGACTGAGTCAGTCTAGGATGCCTGTGCTTGGCTCAGACCAGGGATGCTTAAGCCGGGCTGCCTGTCAGAATCACCCGGAGAGGTAAAAAATAATAATAAAATACAAAAACAAAACAAGGAGACACTTGCAGACCTTATGGCCAGAGTGCATTGCAACAGTCCCTTCCCCCTTGCAACCTTCCTTTTGAACGAAGTCTCTCCTTGCTAAACAACAAAACAAAAGCAAGGCACAGGCATCTCCCCAGTCCAGTTAAATCAACCCCTGGGTGCGGGACCGGACACAAGCCTTTGCAAGCTCCTGAGGCGATTCTGAAGTACAGCCTGGGCTGAAAACGGCCTGATCAGAGCACCTCTGGGGCCTGGGACGCAGCCCTTCCTTGGCAGACGGACACACGGGGGGAAGGGGCAGGTTTCCTGTACAACTGTCCACTTAAGTCTCTGGCACACACAGAACCTGGTGAGACGGTCCACAGAAAGATAAACAACGTGTGTGTCCCCTAAACACATGAAAAATGCTCAACCCCACTCATGAGAGAGCTACTAATTAAAACCAAAGTAGGATATTACTTCTTACCATGTTGGTAAAAGTCCCAAAGCTTGACGATACACTCCCTTGAGTAGGCTTTGAGGGTACAGCCTCTCCTGTGCGTTACTAGCGATAGGAGTACAACCTAGCACAAGACGGAAGGAATCTGGGGGTGATACCTATCAATACAGTATCCTCGCTATTAATGCCTCGCTATCTACTATTCATCTATCAAGTTAACATCTACCTACCAATAAAAATTACAAATGCGTTGTTAGCCTTGTAGCCCAGCCCTTCCACCTCTGGGAACCTCTCCCACAGCTGACCCTGCATAAGCTGGGACAACAGATACAGGGTTACTCTTGCGGCACTGTCTGTAAGAGCTCAACACTGGAGATGACCCGAAAGTACAGAAATGGGGGACTAGCTGAAAAATCAATGTTACTTCCAAGATAATGGGGCACACTGCAGCCCTAAGAAAAAGAAAGACGGCGACTGGGTCGGCCAATGAGTTTGTTCGGTTTCCCATCAGCCGGCTCTGGCAGCGCTTAGTTGTCTTTAACTTCGTTTAAAACCGTTTTGTCAGACTGTATTGTGACGACTGTCACATCAGTGTGCGTTTTAAAAAACTTATCAAAATTGGTGAATTTTTGTGCAGTCATTTTAATATTGAAGATGGAAGAAAACACTCAACATTTTTGACACGTTATGCTTTATAATTTCAAGAACAGTAAAAATGCAACTGTAGCAGGCCTGCAAACCATAAGGTTGCAGGTTCGGTTCCCAGTCAGGGCACATGCCTGGGTTGCAGGCCAGGTCCCCAGAGTGGGGCTTACGAGAGGCAACCACACATTGAAGTTTCTCTCCCTCTCTTTCTATTTCCCATCCCCTCTCTCTAAAATTAAATAAATAAAATCTTAAAAAAAAAATGTCCTGGCTGGTGTGGCTCAGTGGATTAAGTGCTGGCCTGGAACCTAAGGGTCACTGGTTCGATTCCCTGTCAGGGCACATGCCTGGCTTGTGGGACATGTCCCCAGTAGGCATGCAAGAGAGGCAACCACACATTGATGTTTCTCTCCCTCTTTTTCCCCCTTTCTCTCTCTCTAAAGAAAAATCAATAAAATCTTTTAGAAGTAAAATAAAGTAAAATAAACCCAACTGAGACACACAAAAAAAGATCTGTTCAGTGTACAGAGAATGTGCTATGACTGATTGAATGTGTCGAAAGTGGTTTACAAAGCTTCGTGCTGGAGATTTCTCGCTGGACAATGATGCTCCACGGTCGGGTGGACCAGGTGAAGTTGACAGCGATCAAATCGAGACACTAGCTGAGAAAAATCAACATTCTACCACTCGGTAGGTAGCTGACATACTCAAAATACCCAAATCAATAAAATTTCTGCTGAAAATGAAAAACGTGTCTTCTCTTTTATGGAAAAAAACTAAATGAACTTTTTGGTCAACCCAATATATTCTCATGTGGAGACATCCTAAGAATATAGTAAATGAAAGACAAAAAAAGTAAAGTACAGAACAGTATCTACCATATGGTATCTGTTACCCAATAGATACATATTTGCTTGTATTTGCGAAAAGAAACACTGAAATGATAAAAAAGAAACTAATAAAGCTCGTTTCCCGGAGGCAGCAGTGAAATGCAAAGGATGAAGGCGCCGGGGTAGAAGTGATCTTCTCAGCACACATTGTAATGCAATCTTAGCTGTAATGCAATCTCAGAAAATATATAGTCAAAATTATTAAATGTAATTTGAAAATGAATTTTAAAAATGGCCACGAAGCCTGTAGGAAAATTTACAGGTTTTTTAAATTTTTGATTTATAAAATAAAATTCAATAAAACATTAAATTATAAAAGCATAAATAGGTATGTTTGTTACACACTACCATCTCCAAACACCCAAATGGTAAGAATACTCAACAGAACATCAAAAACATGATGAAAAATAAAAAATTTTGATTAATTCTAAATCTAAACTCCCCCTCATTTCAAACATTGTGAAGACTTTCAAACAGCAGTAGTTCACATTCAAAAAGTAATGTTTCTGGTAGGAAGAACCTCAGGTTATCAAAAAACAGTTGATTTCAATCCCAGCTCTATGACGAGTCAGTAACGTAACCCTAAAAGCAGTACTTCACCCCCTAAACCACAGCTTTCTCTGCTGAAAACGGGAATAACGTCTACCCTACCTCTACCACAGATCCAATACATACATTAGTTCTTCAAAAAGGACTTAAAAACATTTCAATCTTTACACGTCCCCAAAAGATACCGTTTCCAACTCAGGACGCTGCCGAGCCCCCCACCAAAGCACAAGTCACTGTGTAACTCTGCAGAAGTAGAGCGCGCAGAAGCTCCGGGCGAACCATGCACCCCCAGGGCAGGCAGGGGAGCTGCCTGTTTGTTTTGTTTTTAGATCCCACATGTAAGTAAAACACACAGCACTTGTCCTTCTCCGACTTACTTCACTTAGCAGGATACCCTCTAGGTCCATCCATGTTGTCACAAATGGCAAGATTTCAGTTTCCATTGCTGAATAATATTCCATTGCACGCACGCACGCGCGCACACACTCACTTACTAAATCTGTAACTTTTTGATTTAGAAAAAAATCCAGAGAAACAATTAAAACTTAAAGATGAGTAAAACCATTCCCATGCAAAATTTGCATGTCAGATTTCCCAGAGGATCCAAACTCATCCCGTATGGAAATGTAGTCTTCATTCTGCCAACTGAGTGTCACCTGACACACGTGAAGGACACACGCGTGGAGACGTCTCCCTTGAGACCCGAGCCACTTTCATAGCGTCACACCCGCCCGTACCCCGACCGCTCCCAGGTGCCCTGTGCAGCCTGGGCCTCGTCCCTGAGTCCAGGCTTGCGGACTTGACCGCATACCGGGCACACCCACCCGATATCGGCCCACAGGAGCCTCAAATGGAGCATGCGCCAAGGCAGCTCCGGGTCCTCATCTCCCCGATCCACCTCCCAAACGCCTCTAGTTTGCATTTCGGTGAATGTCAGTTTTCCAGTTATTCAGCCCAAAAATCTCGGAGTCACCCTGACTTCACTCACATGCCTCGTCTCACATCTAATCCAAGAGCGAACCCAGTGGGCTGTGCCTTCGCAGCGTCAGAATCTGACCCCCGCAGTCTGCGCCACCTTGCTCTCACCTGGACCAGCGCCATCAGCTGCGAGCGGACGAACCCCGCTCCCCCGGCTTCCTCCAGGATGCAACGGCCACGGAGACCCGACTAAAGCATAGATCAGGTCCCGCTTCGCCTCCGGCGACTCCAAACTTTCCCAGAGGCTCCCAAAGCACACGAGTGAAAGTCAAAATCCTCGGGAGGCCAACCAGGCCACCCTCTCCAGCGGCTCTCCCTCCACCGCCCACTTCATCCCCACGACTGCCCTCTGGCCCCCTCTGCTCCGGCGGACCAAGTCTAGCCACAGACCCTCTGCACCCCGAGCCCCTCTGCCTGAGATATTTTTACCCCGTTGTTTCACTGCCTTAGCTTGTCGACGGTCTGTCTCCTCCCGCTAGAATTTAAGTGTGCTCGCTCCCGCGGCGCCCAGGACTGAAACGCCACCAGGTACAGGGTGCGCTCAGTAACATTCACTGAACACCGAAGGGGACACCGAGGGGGAGCAGCTTACCAGTGGATGTTTTCAGTCCCGCTTTATCGATTCTCCTGAAGTGCATTTTCTTAGTCAAGCCGCGGAAACGTGGAAGGCAAGTGTGGTGCCGGAAGTCACACCACGGTTTCCTTTGCTCCCTAACACACGACTAGCCCTTCGGCCCCTGAATAACCCGAGCAGAACGCTGCCATGCCCCGTTTTTCGGGTCACCAGCACCAGCACCACCGCACAGCATCATCTCGGCTTCCAGATTCACCTCGGATCAACACTGGCTTGTGCCTGCAGGTTTTCAAACCCAACCTACATGGACATTAACCAACTGTAGAAAGATCAGGCTACAAAGATCAAGAACAATTTGTGACACAAAGTAAGACCATGTTCATGTTCTGCTTGAAAGGGTACCCAAGGTCCAAAGAAACTGCTTTGTCTTCAGTAAAACGTAACTTAGGCAAATTCTTTCATTAAAAGGTGCTGCAAAGAAGTGACCATTTGGTTGGGCTGCCATATATCCAGTTTTTAAATCTTTGTATTTCTTTTTATCATAAAATTACACACATTTGTTGTAAGAAGAAACCTGGAATATCACAACTGCAAAGTAAAAAGTGAAAGTTTTCTCCTATTCCACCGAAGTCCCACTTCCCTAGAGAAAGCAACTCTTTCGGTCTAAACCCTCCCATATTTTTTTCTGTAGACGTACAAATACGTAGACAGATTTTATTTTACAAAAACGGAGCCACACGGCGCAGACTGCCCTCCAAAGTCCTTCCCCCCACGTGCACTGCACAGACACCTTTCGGTGTTAGGGCTTCACAGCACGCCGACAATAAACATCCCTATGTGCCTTCGCTTTTCTTTTTTTTAAGGATTTTATTTACTTATTTTTAGAGCAAGGGGAAGGGACAAAGAGGGAGAGAAACATCAATCAGCTGCTTCTCCCACACCCACAACAACCAGGGACCTGGCCTGCAAACCAGGCATGCGCCCTGACTGGGGATTGAACTGGCGACCCCTGGTTTGAGGGAGGCTGCCCAACCCACTGAGCCACACTAGTCTGGGCTTCTGGGCCTCCTTGACACACCCCCTGAAGCAGCAGTTCTCAAACGTTTTTTATCTCAAGACCTCTCCGACACTGTGGAAAATTACTGAGGACCCCCAAAAGCTTTTGTTCATAGAGGTTATCTCATCATTATTTACCAGATTAGAAATTTAAACTGAAAATTTTCAATTATTTAATTATTCATTTAAAAATATACATTTCCACCCTGGTCAGTGTGGCTCAGTTGGCTGGAACGTCGTCCCGTGAACCTAAAAGACTGTGGGTTCAATCTCCGGTCAGGGCTCACACCTGGGTGGTGGGCCGGAGCCCCTTTGGGGCACAGGGGCAACGGCTCCATGTTTCTCTCACACTGCTCTTTCTCTCTCCCTCCCCCCACCTCCTTCCTCTCTCTCTAAAAGCAATGAAAAAAAATGTCCTTGGGTGAGGATTAAAAAACAAACATTTTTATTATAACTGGAAACCAACTGTTTCACTGTGTGGTAGATATTCTCAAGCTACACTGAAACCTGGTAATTTATAGCTTCGTACCAGTTAGTTGTGACACAGCATCCAAAACTGTATCAGTGAACTTCTGTGTTGTTACCTTAAAATTCACGGGTCTGGCCCTGGCTGGGTCGCTCAGTTGGTGGGAGCGACGTCAGGGACACCATAAGGTTTCAGGTTCGATCCCTGGTCAGGACACATACCCAGGGTGCGGGCTTGGTCCCCAGTCAGGCCACGTGGGGGAGGCAACTGACCTATGTTTCTCTCACATCAGTGTTTTCTTTCTCTCCCCCCACCTTGCTCCCCCTCCCTCCCTGCCTCTCTCTCTAAGATCAATAGAAGACACACCCTCCCGTGAGGATTACAAAAAACCCCCGCCCCGGCCAGGTGGGTCAGCTGGTTGGAGTGTCCTCCTGTGCACCAAAGGGTTTTGGGTTCGATTCCTGATCAGCACACATACCTGGGTTGTGGGTAAGGGGGGCAACTGATTGATGTTTCTCTCATCAGTGTATTGATGTTTCTCTCTCTCTCTCTCCCCCTCCCTCCCTCTCCTTTCCCCTTTCCAAAATCAATAAATGTATATTCAGTGAGGATTAAAATTTAAAAAGTTAAGAAACATCCATTGGTCTTTCTTGCACCTTGAATGAGTCTTTCACCTGTGTGTGATTTTATAATCTCATGTGCCAATCATTTAGAAAATAGTGATTCACTGAATTATGTGGATCTTCCAAATAATACATTTCATTGTAAGGTATCAAAATACCACATCTGTAAATATTACCACCAAGCTCTATATCGCAGTAGCAATTACAAGTTTTCCACAATCCTCGCTTTTTTTTGCTGGGAAACTAACATTCTGTCACTGGCGACGGGTGCTTCCGGTTGTCCATACGTTCTTTTCTGTCTGAACAACCAGTCTGTCAGCGTAGGTTCTCATCACAGTTTCAAGGGAAGTCAGAGTCGGTGAGAAAGGCAGTCGGGCGCCCTTCCTGGAGGCAGCGGCGGGCGACAGACAGAGGTGCTCTGCGTGCCCTTCCCGCTTCACCCCACAGCACGGTAAAGACACATGCACTGGACCAAGGGTTAATGAAACTAATGATTTTTGCTGTCTCGTCAAAGACATTCTTACGTGAAAACCCAATTTTTACTTACTTACTTATTTACCTATTTTCACTGTGAGCGCACAGCGCGCACGCAATAGCCACCAGCAGTCAGGTGCCGCAGCCCAGATCCGCGCTAACAGGAAGCCTGCATTTCTTCCGCACCAGTAGTGCAAACAGTACAAGTAGCATCTCAGCATTGCACCATTGGGCAGTTCTAGCCCTGGACCCCAAAGGGCTATCAGGGCGCAGGGGACTACACTGTTCTATACCAGGGTAGTTTCCTCGAAGCGACATTACTGGGTCATTGGTACGTACATTTTAATTTCTCACAAGTTTGGCCAAAGCTCTCCAGAAAGTCTGCACCAACTGTCACTGCTGAATTCGGGAAGCACCGGAGCCTAACACATGACCATATCTGCCTGTCTAAAACCAATGCTAAAATGTAACTACATGTTTTAAGGCAAAGAACAATCCAAGTACCCAGACTATGTGGACGAGGTGACTTTTTCTGTAGGAAAGTCAAACCTCAACTGTCAAATGCAAGTGCGCTGCACAGAGACCTCTGTCTGCCGTACTCACCCACTGCCAAGACGCGTGTGTGACTGGGCTCCGAAGTACGTGCCACCTGCACACACCTCGCATCCGCTGTAGATGGGGTGGGCTCAGCCCCCATTTCCCTGCGACACACGGGTCTGAAAAGTGTGAGGCTCCGAGGCTTAGGGCACACAGTGCACCCTAATTAATTGGTTCATGGCTGCCCCCAATACAGACACCTTCTAAGCTGACCCCCCTTTTTTTCACATTTTCACAAAGAATTACTAGAAGTGAGCAGTGTAAGCGCACTATCTGAACTCAAATGCCGACTTCGTCCGTAAAAGCGTCAAAGACAACCTTTTGGCCCCAACTGTCTTCTGAAACACGGAGAGAGGAGGAAAGCTCCATCCATGGGAAAGGGTTACCCCGCGTAAAAAAGTGAAATAACTGGAAGCTGGGTGTCCTCAATCCACAATTTTCCCCACAGAGCGAGTGTTTTCAGGTCCTACTTGTGACTGAAAAGGGCAAGGATATTAGCGTCAACTAGGATCTGCAGTTCCCACGCCTCCAGGGAGCACGTACCACTTTGAGAACAGCTACCGCTCTCAGTAGGTAAAGGGCTAAAGGATCCGCGCACCCGAGCGAAGAGCCCACGCCTCCGCTTAGCGCACAGTCATGGACTCTGGATCCTGGGAAAGCACGCAGTCCAGCCCCGCAGGAAACTGGAAGAGTAGACCGACTGGTCCAAGGTCAACCAACAGTCAGTGAGAAGCAGGATCGGGCGACAACGGAGACACTCAAACAAAACAACACAAAACAAAACACCCCCCACACGGAACAAAGCCAGACAGGGTCACCCAGCAACTTGTTCTTCTACCAAGAAAACTAAGCTAAGGCAGCAACAGAAGTTCCAAGAAGAACTGCAAGGCGCCCACGCCAGCGCGGTCGTTGGGGACCCTCGCGCATCCGAGCCCGAGCCGAGCGCCGCAGGAGGAAGGCGGCTAGAAAGCGGGACGGCACTCACCGTGCTCCACGAACACGTTGCAGTGCGGGCCCCCATGCCGGGCCGGCTCCTTCTTCCCTGCGCCTTTGATGAAGTGCAGGGCAGGCAAACTCGGCCTCCGCTGGTCCCCCAGAACCTTTCCAGGCTGCTGCCCCATAAAGTAAGGCTAGGTACCCCTTTCCAGGAGAGGGTTCAAGGCCTTCCGGAACGGTCAGTGAGCTCAGAGGGACGAGGGCCCACGGACCCGCGGGGCTTCACACTGACCGCATGTCCACGCGCCGGTAACCGCGGTCGAGCGCCACCGGACACCTTCCAGCACCGAAGGAAGCAGTTTTTCGGCCGGCGCTGTGAACCGAGGTGCGATTATTTTCGCAGTGTATCTGTTGGAAGTAACGTGATCGCAAGGCCACCCAAAGGTTTCTTGATTTAAGTGTCTTTGACTGGCTGCACACCGGTCTCTTTCAAGGAGAAAAACCCAAACAGAAATATTCACAGGAGTGCCGGAGAGGGGTCGGTCATACTGCAGTGACTTCGCTTCCCACGCGGAAAGGCACGGGTGGTCGTCTTCGCAGGCGGCTGCAGCACCTTTCCTGTGGAAGTCACCCACCCCCTGGCCTCTTCATCTTCGGGCAAATTTCCTGCCGAGCTCGCCGCCGCTCCTCCGTCCCGCTCTCCGGAAAAGGGCACGGGTCACCCCGGCTTCAGCGAGAGCTCGCCCTGGACTCTGACGAGCAGGAATGCATTGCCAGCAACTTTTAAGTCCGCTTTTTAAAAGGCCTGTGAAACGAGTCCAGACTCTTCCTTTGCATTAAAGTTTTTGGCAGGGCTGAGACTAGGGGGGCCGTAGGTGACATTGGGAGAAGTCAGGGCATTGGGGGCTCCCGGGAGCAACCTGGGGGGAAGGGGAGGCCACCTGAGAGCAGGGAGGGGATTTGAATGGTGGGCTCCAAGGCCAAATCGGGGGCCGGGAGCCGGACCCAGCGAAGGGTCGAGGGTGAGAGAGCGGCTGCCGGGGCGCGGCACGGGCGGCTTACTCAGGGGCGATGCTGCTCCACGCCTCCGGAAGCCGGGTGTCCCAGGTCTGGGGGAAACAGAGACCACCCCCAGGGTCCCAGAGCCGGAGCAGGGCTGTAAGGGACGAGAGACTCT
Organism: Desmodus rotundus; assembly: GCF_022682495.2. NCBI lineage: Eukaryota > Metazoa > Chordata > Mammalia > Chiroptera > Phyllostomidae > Desmodus > Desmodus rotundus. The sequence continues at coordinate 4,349,563 of NC_071387.1, forward strand.
CGAGGCTCCGAAGCGGGGAGGCGGCGGAAGGGGGAGGAGGCCCGGCCGCCTCAGCTGCCCTGAGCCCGGGGGTCTCTGCCCGAGACACCCCCTCCTCCGGCTCCGGACGTTGCCGTTGCCGCCGCCGCCAGGACGTCACATCCCTCGAGCTCCGCCACGGGGTCCAGCCTCCCCCCGCAGGTGTGGGCCGTGGACAACAGGGATGCTCCTCAGTTGCAGGACCCAGGAACCGGCTCCCGCTCCAGCACCGCTCAGGAACGAACACAGACCCCCACGGCCGCCATGATGGATTACGAGCCGCTCCACAACGAGGCTAGGACCCGCCCCCGGCCCCGCCCCCAACGACGTGCGAAGCGCGTCTCTCGAGCACCGGGGCCCTCCTTGCGCCGTTTTCCGGGACGCCACCGCGTCTTCCTGTTCCAGTCTCCCCGCCCGCCAGAGCCCGCCCCAGCACGACCTTTTAAAAGCGATTTTTCCGAGAACAAGGTGAGAAGGAAGGAAGGATGCCCGCCCCCCCGTAACACCATTGGTCCCCAAGAATCCGGGTCAGTTCCCTCTCCTACGCCCTATTGGTCGATGAAAGCAGTAGAGCTAGCGCTCTCAGCCAACCGCTTTTGGCGCAGCTCGCAGGGCAGGCCGGGAACTGTGGTTCCGTAGCGCCCGCCCCCCATCCGCGAGCCCCTGCGACTTCTTGCCCCCAGCTGCTGCGCTTCGGTCCCACCCTCCTGGGAGCCGGTGGACTCCAGCCGGCCTCTCTTAGGGCTGGCCAATGTCTTCCGTGCGCGGGTTGTAAGACCCGCGAGGAGCCGAAGCAAGGAGAAAACTACGGTTTGGATTTCCCCAGAAACGGAGTTGGATACTTCCTTGAGCCTCTTTAATTTCCACAAGTTGGCTCGCTCCTGGAAACCAAGGAGTTGATGCCCACTCTCCAACCCCAAATTTCCCCCTTTTCCCCATAGGCATAAATATTAAAACTAACGAAAAAATAAATGACTAGAAAGCATCTGACATTTTGCTAGAGAATTCATTATTTCTTTGGGGCATCAGGAGCCTCTCGGAGGCTAAACCAGGCACAATTACAGATGTTTGAGCGGTACCTTTACAATTAAACCACCTCATTTCATAGGTGTATATGTATTCTGATGAAAACATTCACTGTGTAAGCCGAGCAAATGTGCGGACTTTTGGCCACCAGACCAATGAGCTGGCCCACGACCCAGACCGAAACCCACACCTGTCAGAACCCATCTTCTTCTAGCAAGCAGCGCGCTGGTTCCGTTCTTCACTCTCCGTGTCTCCCCAGTGGTGCACCCACCTAACCAGGATATGCCCATTTCTCAGAGGACCCATTCACCGCAGCACCTACTCTACACCTCGCGCTGTTATGCTTTTCATAAATATTTTCTCATTCAACCCTCACTGGAGCCCAGGGAGGCATGGAATATTATTCTTGGTTTTAGAGCTGGAAAACAGATTCAGAAGCATGACTTACTCGAGGCCACTTGCCCTAATATGCAACAAAGTCACAATTTGAGTCCAGACTGATGTTGTTCCAAAGCCATGGTTTTCCACTGTACCATTCAACATCAATTAACTTTTGGTCTGATGTTAGACAACTGATTTTTTAAAAAAGATTTTATTTTTAGAGAGGGGAAGGGAATGAGAAAGGGAAAGAAATATCAGTGGGGGACGTGGCCCTCAACCCAGGCCTGTGTCCCGACCAGAACTGAACTGGCCACCTTTGGCCCTTTTGCTCTGTGGAACGACGCCCAACCCACTGAACCATGCCAGTCGGGGCAACAACTGATTTTTTTTTAATAAGTTGCTACTAATACTTGGGAGAAACCACAGCCACATTGTAGGTCTTGTTTATTGTTATCTTGAGTTATGTATTTTGGAACTATTTCTGCTGGATTGGGAAATGGTGTTCATTTCACTTAGGCTTCCAGAAATAGTCACCTGGAGGAAATGAACGTGAAGCATATGAAAATTCGTGCAGATTCACAACTGGAATTTATATTCAGATGGTGGTTTCACTTTGCTCTCTCACAAAACAATCTAGGTGACAAACTCGGTCCTGGCTGAAAACTTCAGTGCCCTCGTTCCCGTATTTACCCATTATCTTATCCTGAACACCGCACTAATTTTTCCTTTTAGAGACTTGCTTACTTTTTATTTCAACTCATGTTTTAACCATTTCCTGCTCATCTTCATTCTCTAGCTTAAAGTCGGGCAATCAAATCAGGAACTCTTTTAATATACGTTATTTCACTAGCATCTATTGAGCTCTTGCGTGTAAAGCACTATTCTAGATGCTGGGATACCAGGGGGGAGAGGAAAGGGAGGATGAGTCATCCCCGCCCTCCCCCCACCCCCAGAGCACACAGGAGGGAGTAACAGGCAATGAGTAAAATGAGTAACAATCCAAAGTATGTCTCAATGCGGCAATAAAACTTCTAGATCATAGCCCTTCACAACCAGTCCAACCCATTCTCTGAAGGATTGCTTTGATACCTCTCTAGAGCTTAAAGCTGTTCCTCCTTCAGTCGCTATGGGCTCTATCCAGTCACTTTAATTCTCTGAATCACTTTCCCCACTTTTATCTGCCCACTTTACAAGGTCATCACGAGGCTCAGATGAGCTCGTGTTTGGTTTTCCACAATTAAGGACTGAAATTATGCTTCGGGAAAGTCAGTGTAGATGCTGCACTGAGTCTAAGCACCGGTCTCAGAACCTCCCCTTCTACTCGAGCCATTTTCCAATCTCAGGTGAGCCCCAAGCCCAGACTGTAACCTTTCTAGAGACAGGCTACACGTTTCTACTCCCTGTTTAACACTGTAGCATGATTCTTTTGAGGACTTAAAATAGAATCCAGAGCTGAGCAAATGCCTGTTAGAAATAGATGTTTCCAAATACTGAATAAAGCTTAACATTTACATAGTATTTTCATTAAAAGTGACTCCTGTCAGTCTAATTTTGCCCTCTTTTGTAAAGGAAAGCAATCCACCAAGTTGCTAAAAGGAATGAGTACCAGTGTAATTAATCTATCATCACTCCACTCAATTTATTCCATTTTTCCACCAGCTGGCATACACTTCACAAGGGCGCCCTCTAGTGGGCCACAGAAAAGAATCACTAAAAGGTGCCTTCAGCCCTTTGTTATTTCCACCCGGTAATTACCATTTACTGGCAGACATGGCAATGAACAGCACAGGCTGGCAGATTGGGAGAGATCGGATGAGGGTAACTTTCAACAAGCTTCCGTCCGGCCCTGATCAAAACCAAACCAAACCAACCCAGGGACTCTGGCTCCTGCCCTTCGCCCTTCCCCCTCCCACCTCTCATGGGGCCTGGCACTTGTTCTCAAAGGTATGACAGGTACGCAAATCTGAAAGTTGCAACACAGCCTAACTCCTCAAAACAACTGATACATTTGGGACAGACAAATAATGAGATTTAAAAAAAAAAACTGTCTACTGAGCCCTGGCTGGTGTTGCTCAGTGGATTGAGTGCCAGCCTGCGAGCCAAAGGGTCACCGGTTTGATTCCCAGTCAGGGCACATGCCTGGGTTGTGGGCCAGGTCCCCAGTGCAGAGCACTCAAGAGGCAACCACACACTGACGTTTCTCTCCCTTTCTCCCTCTCTTCCCCTCTCTCTAAAAATAAATAAATAAAATCTTTTTTTAAAAGTTGTCTATTGAGTTATGTTATAAACAAGAAATACACCACTTAATGAAAAAGAGCCAAGCTATATTTCAAAATTGTCAAATGCGGTGTTCAACATTAATACCGCTGAAACTACCCCTAGCTGTAATTTTGCTGGGTGACCAAAGTACAGCAGTTAGGACCTCTGGCTGAATTTGTACCTGCTAAGCTCTCCTTCCACTGTACACAGCTCCCAAGTATTACAAAGAACACAAGAACAGAAACAGTGCCTTTAAAAAATGTTTCCCAAAACCTAAATCAGGGCACTGTATTTTAGACATCATACCAACGCATAGGAATTCCACTATTCATCAATAAGAACTTCAACACCTTGGTTTTATCTTTGAACCCTTAGTCATTCAAAAGTGAACGCATTACTACTTCAATTGGAGGAGGGAACCAGCTCTTTCCTACCTCCACTTCCCCTACTTTGATTTCATGTTTATCCAGGCTCCCAAGAACTTCATTCTATTACCAATGAGTCAACTTCTTACAAATCCCCCTCAAAGGCAGGATGACTAAAGCAGCCCCGTGTGGACTCACTCAAATCAGTCACCAGAAGGAACATGCAATGGGAAGTAAGATTCCAGCCCAGCAAAAGGCTGCTCGGTTCACTTTATCCTGCTGTCGGACTGTCGGGCTTACTTTACCAACTAGTCTTCAGTGTTGTGCTTGTGCTGCAGAGGAGGTAGGAATGGAGTCAGAACAATCTGGGGTCAGGGAGGCCATGTTTTTATAGGGGCAATTTCACAGGCATTGTGCCTCGTGAACAAAGGTGAGCAGAAGACAAACGACTCTCCGTATTATTCCAGGATGGGAGTCCACTTGGCTGCAACACTGCAAATTTCTGAAGACCCCAAACCTCCCCCAGTGCTGGGGCTCTGCAGGCAGCCCAAGGGGCCAGGGGCGCAGTGCACCTCCCAGGCTGTGCTCTCGAACAGAAGAAAGCAGGCAGACCTGTGGGCTGGAGGCAGCCCAATGTAGGTCCACAATGAGCTTCCTTGTCCCAGGCCTTTGCTGGGCCACACACGGGGTGCAAATCAAACATTCCACTTCCTGGAACGGCTCCAGTCAGGTGTGCAGCCCTGCCCTCCGGACGCGCCTCCTCACCCCTCCTGCTCTAAAAGTCTCTGACGAGTTTCCATCACAACTTCCTCCATTATTTCTGGCTTTAAGATGTCTTTAATCTGAAAAAGAAAGGAAAAGGTGTTTGTTCGGAAAAGAAACCAGCCACAAGCAGACCATCAAGCCAAGCCCAACACAGAAACCACGCACGGTGAACATAAACCTTCTGTTCCTCTCATTTACCGGAGGTCAAGCATTACAAGATGGGATCTGCTAGAACCAGCTTAACGAATCAGCACGGGCCTCTGGGATCCAGCTGCCAAGAACAAGGATGCTGTTCTGGCACCCACCACAGAGCGCACGGAAACTGGAATGGGCCAGGTGAGGTCCAGAGGGCTGCTGTCACGCAGAGTCCCACCGGGCACCTTCTTGCCTCCAAACCCTCAGACTGACACTAGACACCGAGAAAACCACAAGTACCTTGTGGGAAGACCTGCCAGATGGTCATTAAGGCTGCCCCTGACCATACTGAGGGCACGGGAAAGGCATTTCTTTGGAGGATGTGTGTGCCATCCCCGAGAAAACCCTGGAGCAAACTGATCAACACTTAGGCTCCTGCTCAGAGAGCAGTGAGCAATGGGAAAGCCCGGAGTGGCGTACCTGGTGTGGAAGGGATGCCTCATAGCAATACAGGATGCTCGTATCATATAGCATCATTCTCTGAGTCACCAGCGAGACGACACAGTTCCGAAGCCGGGAGATCACCTCTCGATCAGCAAGGGAGACAGGCTACCGGGGGATGCAAAGGGAGGGGGGCGGGCAGGAATAGAAATGACCAAAATAAGCCAACGGTCACAGCAAGTCACAGAAATCATTTACAGTTTAGTGTCCCTCTGGGACGCCGGGCCAGTCAAAAGGCTAACCCCAAGGAGGGTTTAAAAGGGCAGCTTCTTCAGATACTACCCTGCGACTCTGCCACCAGTCACTGACTTCATCTGTTCAGAAAGAGGGGGCAGTACAATGTTCCCAAAACACCTGAAACTAACAGACTACAGCAATGTAGTTAAACACCAGCAAGCCCCGCCCACCACAGAGGCAGAGTAGAGACCGAATACCACACCGTCCCAACAGCCGAGAGGCATTCACGCACCTCCAGGTTTGCCACGAAGCCCCCCGCATCCTCTTCTTTGTGTTCGGGTGTTGGGTAGATCCAGATGAAGCCGTTATTACCCAAAATCACTGAGGCACCACAAGGCAAATCGTGGAAGTGAGTCTTCTGCCGTTTCACCAGGGAGGGGGAGACCTGGACCAAAACACCCTGACCGAGCTAAAGAAAGACATCATAAATTAAGTCACTGAAGGATCATCGGTGAGGGGAAGGAAGAGCAGGTGACGGGACCCACGTCCTAGTTATGGCGGAATCGGGGCCCTTCCTGTTATAACTGGGGTCACCCATCTGCACGGGCAGTCATCATTCCCAGAGAACACTTCTGGAGGCACAGGGCGACCTAACGCAACAGACGGTGGCTTTCCATACCCTCCTTGACCACTTTCCTTCGCAGTCGTCGTCCCCACCTGCTAACCCAGGGCCGGCGCGCTGGCTGTCAGAGGAGCTGCAGCCCATGAGGACCCGGGCTCGAGCCTCCGGTTCTGTCCTACCCCCACCCCGCTGCCTGCCTTGTCCATGAGACGGGCAGCCCTGGGCTCGGGGATTAGCCGAGGGCACAAACTTGTCCCTGGCTCTGGCAGAGCTGTTCCAATTCCACGTCCGGCTTCAGGTGGGTCTGCAGCAGCCAGGCCCAAAAGGCCAGCACAACCATTTCACCTCCTACTTCAAGGATGTGAATGTGCCTGGCTGTAGCCACTGCATTAAGGGAAGAGGTTATCGTTCCCCTCTGAAAATAAAAAGGTTTATTCAGATAAAGCCAAGACACTAGTAAGTCGTCATTCGTCTTGGGAAATAAGCTGTCACTTTAAAAATAGCCTCAATGTAACCTCATACAAGAAATGCAGTGCATTTCATTTAGAGGCTCAAGTTATAAACCAATCTCTCGTTGCAGTAACATCCTTTTTACTGCTTGGACATTTGTCTAAGAGTCACTGTCCTGCTCCGTCAGTCCACACCTTCCCTCTATTCCAACAACCGCCTCCCTGCCCTGGCCCCAGTGCAAAGCAGCAGCACCCGCCGGGAGGGAGCAGACAGCAGGGTCCGGGATCCGGGGTCAGAGGGGCTCCTGCCAGAACACTTTGCTCAGGGGGAAAGGGACAGAAGCTGTCATCCACTACAATGCCACTGACCCAAGACCACGTGAATCAAGCAGTTAGCGGGATGCCAGCCTGTAACCCTTAAGTTCTGGGGTTCTTTCGGTCGGAACCCCAGAGAGCTCTGGGGATTCGGAAGTGGATTTGAAGTCCAGGTCAGCCAATAGGGGCAGCAGGAGCCCAACTTACTTTCCCGTATTTGAGGCTCCTCGTGTGCAGAGAGACTGCGCCGTCCGAGAACACTGCCTGGACCTCGGCCTGGCCGCAGCGATGAAGGAACACACACCATCATGTCACCTGCCTCCTGTGTCCCAGGCCGCACTCGCCCGCCTTCCCTCCCACCCCTGACAGTCCTGGACCTGGAGGACATCGCTGCGATCTGCCCCCCCCCCTTCTCTGTCATCTTGATGGGAACAACACATCTGCTCCCTGCAATAAAGTTAACATCACTAAGAAAACTTGAGTCTGGCTTAAAGCACAGGCCACCGTAAGTGACAACACCCAAAGAAATGACTTAGCAGCCACAGCTGTGAGCAAGAGCTGGCGAGTCAGCCTAGATTAGGGAGCTGGAGGGGCCACAGCAGAGCCCTCGGCCCTCCCTCTAGGACTCGGCTCCCTGCCGGGACAACCAACTCCTTCTGGTAGAGCCAGACGGTTTCAGCCCCATCTCCCTGCTCCACGCAGACGCCGGAGCGCGCGGTGCAGGATACACTGATCAGGTCCCCCTCCTGCAGGAAACCTCGCATGGCCAGCTCGTCCTCTGCGGATCTTCTCCTCTGAAACACACAAAGGCGCCGCTTCCTCAGTCCACCCCCACAGAAACACCGCCTCCTTCCTCCCACCCAGGGAGCTCTCCGAAGGCGAAGGCGGCCTCGATACCCACACGCTGGTGTCTGTGGCGGGTAACCTGTGCCCCACAAGGAAGCGAGAGTGACAGCCACTTACGACCTTCCCACGGCTGTTCTCCCTCTCCCTGCTCTGCATACTGTTCCCACTTGGGCGTGATACTGAAAACCCTCCTACCCAGCCCAGCCTGCTTTCCCCCGGCCTCCCACAGCTGCCTGCCCTGCTCCAGCAGGACCAGGCCACCTCCAGCTTGATTGAGACTTTGCCACATACTCCCATTTTTTGGATCCCTGATTTCATACTGAAGCTCTACCCACCCTTCCCTCGAACGCCCAGCTTTCCCGTGAGCTTCTCTCACAGAAGTTATTCACTCTTTTTGTACAATCCACTTGTTGGGTGTTTGGATGTTATCTCACATCCCTTGGCTTTCAAGCTCGCAGCCTTTCAGGAACTCAGTGGGCCTCCTTTGCCTTGCGCTCCCCACACATCCCAGCCCAGGGAGCCTCTCTGCACAGAGGCTGGGCTGCAGGCAAAGGGAAACCATGGCATTTTACAAAAGGCTGCAGCTTACATGCCGCAGGTGCCTGGAAGACCCAATGCCACGCAGTTCGTGGACAAGGGGACTCTTGCACTGTGCAAAGGTGACGTACCCAGAGAAGGAAAATCACTACCTCTGAGCATCTGAGAGCTTCTCTCCCAACTCCCTTTCAGGACTCCTCCACGTGGACATTCCAGACCTTACCACACACCAACTGCTGCCTGTGTTGGAGGTCTGTGCCCCATGAAAAGCCTACTAGCGCGCCCCGGGCAGCGCACTGCGGAGCAGACAGACGGGAGGAGATGGGGCGACCTGGTGTGGAGCCGAGTTCTCCGGCGCAGCAAAAGACCCCAGAGCTGTCGGTAGCAAACTACACAGTCCCAGCTGGGGCCCCTTACCAGCTCTCCTCCCGGAAGGTTCATGGATGACAGAAGCAAGACTGAATCCAGCCTGGAGTTGGTCTCCACTTTCCACCTCTTCTGCTGAACCTAGAAACCGACATTCCACACCTGGACACACACTCCAGGGGCCAGACCTCACATCCTAAGTGACCAACAATCCCCAGTACAACACGCCAGCTGTTCACACGAAAGGTCACAAACAAGAGCTAAATGCAGTGACTGCACCGTCCGTGTAACTACAGAGTGACCGTCCCACTCACTACAGCCCCAGCCCGCTTCTCCTATGTAAAAGCAGCCTGATGTTGATTTTACCTCTGTGATCCTCCCCACTACGATGTCTCCTACTTCACCATTGTATCTGGAAGAGAAAACAAAAGGTGACCCTGCAGTGAAGAGACTATTACAAACCCAGCACCACTTGAGATGGCAGTTAAACAGGACGAGGCCCCGATTAGGCACCACATTCGGTGCGTTCAGAGCCACGCTGTTCAGACTTATTCTCAGGAACCGATCACTTCAAACATCCCGACACGTGTAGAGTCTCTGTTAAACAAACCGTCTGCCACGAGCAGCCCAATAGGCCTGGGTCTCTATTTTGTAAACTGCATGACAATGACAAGTGCGGAGTGCTTGCTGGTGGTCACTGGGACACACAGGGGCTCTGCATCGGTCACTGGAGGACAGAGGAGACTGAGCCAGGACACACCCACCAGCCCGCCCACTGGCTGCTCCTCTCAGGCCCCTCTGCCAGCTCCTCATCCTTTTTCTAATGGCGAGTGTTCCCTGCTGAGGCCTCAGTCCTCTGACCGCTTCTCTTTTTGGCCCAGGCTCACCCCTCTGTGAGCTCATGAACCTATAGCCTTTGATACCACTGATGACTGAACCATCATCCCCTGAATTCCAGACTCCAGCCAGCTGCTGGCTACCCAACGTCTCCATCTGCATGACTCACAGGTATTTCCAAATCTAGAAAGCCTGAAATGAAGCTTTCCAGAGGCCCCCTCCTCCATCACAAAGTGATCCCCCCCAGTCCTCACCCTCTCAGTAACTGGCATCTCCACCCCTCCAGCTGCTCAAGCCAAAAACTTCAGAGTCTTGGAGGAGCCCTGGAGATATCTACTCCCGCTCCCTCCGTCCCTCTCCCTCCCCCCTTCTCTCTCATGCTCCAGAACAAGTCCAGCAGCAGATCCTGACTCCACCTTCCAAACACACACAGGAAGCAAGTGCCTATCCCTACTCACGGACATGGTCCTATATAGAGAAAATACCAAAAAATACAAAATTCCACAACTTCTCATGATGAAAACACTCAGAACACAGAATGTATGCAGAATTAATCACTCCACTTCTGCTGCTACCACCTCAGTCCACGCCACTATCACTTCGGGTAAGGGTCCCCTGACCCGTCTCAGGGATCCTGTCCCTGTCCCTGTTAATCTCCCCACAGCAGTCAGAGTGATTTTATTAAAGCAGAAGTGAGATCATGTCCCCCTCGTGCTCCACCCCCTCCAGCGGCTTCCTAGATTGCACACACAAGTGGAAATGCTTACGGCAGCCACAAGGCAGGCGGGCGGCCATCTCGGCTCTCGGCCTGCATCTGCTCCTTGCTGTCCCCTGCTCACTCTGTTGCGACCCCACTAGCGTCCTTTCTGGAGCTAACCTCTATTGGGTCCTGTGCTAAGTACTCTACACGCACCTTTCCAACGAATTCCTCTAACAACCGTATGAGGTAGGTTGTGATATTACCCTCGTTTTACAGAGGGGTAAAAAAGGTTTGGAGAGGTCAGGTAATGTGGGCAAACCTTTGAAGCCCACCCCCCACCCCAGTCACCTACACATGTTCCACATCGCAGAGCTGCAGAATGACAAGGCAGACAGGTGGGTGTGGGAGGCACGGCGTGGCCGGAAAGACCCGACTGTGCCACAGGGATGCCACAAGGAAAAGAACACACACCTTTTGTCCTCACCTGGTTTTCAAAGCTTTCACACAAATCAACTTGTTGACTCTCTCCACAGAACCAGCCACAGATGCAATGAGTTTCTCCTCCCCCATGTAAGTTCCATGGCCCCTGTTGCAAGAGGGAGACACAAAGGATACCAAGGTAACACCTGGGGTGACCTCTCCATTCAAAAACAATGTGTTCCTCAACCAGGCCACTCCTGCCTTTGAGCCTGGCTCCCGTGCTGGGTGCCCTCTCTGCCTGCAACACTCCTGCCCCGCAGAGCTCCGTGGACATCTCCCTCACCTTAGTGAGGTCTACGCAGATGTCTACACTTTCTCGGCCAGCCCCACCTCGACTGTCCCATTTGAAACTGTCACCCACCCCGCTGCCACCACCCTCACCATACTTCCAACCACATTCCACTTACCGTGCTGGACTTTTCATTTTTCCACTGCATTTATCACCAAACACCCTGAATAACTTATTTGTTTGCTGTGCTTATTGCTTATTATCTGTCTCTCCCTGTTAGAACAGAAGCTCCACCAGGACAGAGATTTCCACTGTTGCTGTTGTGCCCTGACCATGCACAATGCAGGTCCGGGAGGTAACGCCTGCTTGTGTGTGGTTGGTAGGGTAGTAATATGGGTGTAATAATTTATATTTTTAATTTGAACATTTCACCGAAAATGCCATATGGTGTGCTTGAGTGTGATATTGTTATGTTACAGACTTCTATGCTTATGATTTTGAATAAAAAATAGGATGTTATTTGTGCTGGACCCTGTATAAATAGATGTTGAATGGATAAATAAAGGACTGAATCTTAACATTTTCTAGGATCCAACAACTTCAAACTACAAGGCTAAATAAAGGGCAATCTGTACCTGTGTACTTCCCCCTGCAATTCACTAGTCTTTCTATGATGGTGGTATAATGGTGGATTTTGCTTCTTTCCCTAATTACCTCATTTAATCCTCACTACCCTATCCAACAGTTACTGTTGTTATCACTATTTTCCAGATGAGGAAACTAACCTTGAAGAGACAGTACAATTCGTGTGATGGCAGAAGGGCTGGAACCCTGCCCTCTTAGCTACAACATCCAGTACAGCGCTCAGATTCGGAAGTGTGTATTCGGGTGCATGCAGCACAATGCATCTGTCTGCCCTGAGCCCCAGCAATTACTGATTCCGAAATCGTGCGACTGACTTGGAGATGACGCTGAGCGACAGGGAGGAGGCCAAGTCAAGAACGCCCACCGTCCCCACAAAGAGGACCCTGCTCCTAACCCTCCCCCGCTCCCAGGTCTCCAACGAGGAAGGCTCAGGGAATTGGGCCCCAAGCGTGGTAATCAAGAATCATGGCCACGAGGGGCGAGAAATCAGGGTTTCAAGGGGCTGAGACAAATGCACACCGGGACACAAGATGCAGGGAGTAGAAGCCCGAAGGCTCGTAAATCACAGAGGCTCGTAACACTTGCTCTGGATCCCGCCGGGGCTTTAACATAAGGGGACAGAGGCCCAGGTTTTAAAGAGCAGGCCAAGTGCAGAGCCCTGCAACCGCCCCTTGTGGCCCCGAGTCCCCAGGTTCCCACGCACCGCATGAATCCCGTGTCCGTGGTAATTGTGTCGCCCGGCACCACCAGGTGTTTCTTGGTCTCGCGGCCCAGGTTCTCGCTAAGAGGTTTACGAGCCACGGGAAGCCTCATCTCCATCGCCATCTTGGCGCCAATGACTTGCGCAGGCGCAGCCCGGCCGAGGTCCGCGAGATCAGGCTCCGCGATTCCCGGCCTTCCCTCGGAAGCCCGGGGCGGGGCCTCAGAGCAGCAGCCAATGGGATCTCAGGGTCTGGCGGCCATGATCACTATTGGCAACAATTAGATTAACATCACGGGAAGGAGGGAGCAGAGTTGCCATTTTTACTACGGGGACGTCTGCACCTGTGGAATAAAATCTCTTGTTGCATGATGTTAAACTTTTTACCAAAACTGCCTCGTACTCAACATCGCATTTATTGTTAACGATGGTTAGAGAAAATTGAGAAATGAACCTCTGAGTTTCCTTCCAGCTCGTTATAAGCGGCTAAACTCTGATGTTTTTGTATGAACGAGCTCAAGAGGGTCCGGAGGTAAGAGCTGCAGAAAATACGATTTGGACCCACTTAAGAGCCCCCTTTCTTGCTGTTCCTATTACCGCCAGTATTCTGCATTACAGGCGCCCCGCGGGTGCTGGTTCAGCACCAACCATCATCTACACCCCCAAACGGTGCTCCGGATGCTGCTTCGGTTCTTTCATAATAGATCTTTTGAGTGAGCTGATTTGCTCTAACATTTCTTTTGTAAAAACAAGAAACTGTCTAAGAAAACCTTCCAACGACTCAAGGAGATATATTTGACAGGGAGGGTAAGTGCACACCAAACACGAAGACCTTCGCTTATATTTTGCTCATACACGAATTGACTGCTCTTTATGGGCCAGGAGCCGTTGCGGGGATTCAGGGGCGGACAGATAGATGTATGTGTGGCTACATCTTCACGTCCTGTTTAACAGGAGCGTTTCCCTCGTCCCTTCTCCCTATCCCCACTACCCTTTCCCTCACCCTGGGCCCGAATGGTTTCATAGCATTCGCAACAAACCCCAGGGAATTGAAGACGATACTTCTTCATGTACATGGACCTTAAATGAAATAAGTTGCCTCATCCCCACATAGTGTGTTCACAAAATCAGGCCTGCTGCCTCCTGAAGACCGATCGTACTAATTGTCTGATAAATCTCCCAAAAGAGAGCCAGCCTTTCACCCAAGGAGAGCTCTTGACTACAAGAAAGTGTGAGAGGGATCCATTTGTTGAGTCCAGCCTTGGCCATGAGAGGGCGGTAGTGTCCTTTGAGCCAGCTGCAGAGCTAGGCCTGGGAGTTCTTGTGCGAAAGAGAGGTATAGTCTTTACATTATCCAATTTCATCCGGGGAGGGATGGACAAAACCTTAACCCCTCCCATTCCCACGGCACTTACATTTACAGAGCCTGTCAAAATGGGGTTATGGCTACTGTTTAGTCTTTTCAGGCAGCTATAACAAAATACCATAGACTGAGTGTCTTATAAACAGAAATTTATTTCTCACGGTTTTGGAGGCTGGGAAGTCCAAGATCAAGACACCAGCAGATTTAGTGTCTGGTGAGGGTTCACTTCCTAGTTCATAGATGGCTGTCTTTTCACTACGTCTTCACTTGGCTTAAGGGGTGAGGGAGAACTCCGGGGTCTCTTTTAGGGGAACACTATATTCGTGAGGGTTCCATCCTCACGACCTGATCAACTCCCAAAGGTCCCACATCCTAATATCATCCCTTTGGGGGTTAGGATTTCAAAATAAGAATTAGGGGGCAAGGGGACACAAACATTCAGTCCATTGCAGATACCTTTTTTTTTTTTTTTTAATCCTCATTGCTTTAGGAGAGAAACATCAACTGGCTGCCTTCTCCTATGCACCTCCACTGGGGATCAAACCCTCAACCTGGCTGTGTCTGACCAGGAATCAAACCTGCAACCTTTCAGTCTAGGAGATGACACTCCAACAGAGCGCCCCCTCCCCCCAGCAGAGGCAGTGAACACCATTTTATGGAAGTGGAGACCAGGGCCACAGAAAGGACTAGAATTCCCATAGCAGCTGGTCGCTGGGTCAACATTTCTGCCGACTGCACCTGCTTCGCCCCAGAGCCGCGCCCTTACCGACACTTGTGGGGGGCCTGGGCCTTTGCTGAGTGCTGTGCAAACGTCGTGTTACTTAGTCCTCACACTCCGCCCATCTTGAAGGTGGGCATTGCTGTCCCTGATAGTCGGTCATCTTGGGTCACTGAGTCCCAAAAACAGACCTGCAGCTGGGATTAGAACCCAAGACCCCCGTCAGTGTGGTCCTCTCTTCACACTGAGGAGACAGAGTGCACATCCCAGAGGGGCTTGTTAGAAATAGAGATTCCTAAGCTCAGACTTAGCTGTTGGGGTCTACCTCCCCATCCGTGCATCTCCAGGGCCACCGCCCCAAGCCGGTCCACCTCATCTCTCACCTGGGTGTCGCTTCCTAGCACACCCCCTAAGTCTGTGTTTGCTCCTCCTACCATCCAATCTCCATACAGCAGCCAGAGGGGGCTTTTAGAAACAGACCAATTTAAACCACTTCCAGGCTTCTGGGGGCTTCCCTTTACCCTAAGAATAAAACCCAAGCTCATCATTTTAGTCTCTGCCCGGATATGACCTCACCACCTAACTGCTCCCCACTCACTGCACTGCTGGCCTCTCGGTTCCCCACACACCAATCTCGTCACCACCCCAGGACCTGTCCGTTTTGGCCTTCTCTGCATGGACTTCTCTCCCTCCAGGTCCTTGTGCAGCCGCTTCTCCTCACTCAGATCTCAGCTCAAAAGTCACTTCCTCTGCCCTGGCTGGGGTGGCTTGGATTGAATGTCGGCCTGCAAACCAAAAGTTGGCTGGTTCAATTCTAGTCAGGGCACTTGCCTGGGTTGTGGGCCAGGTCCCCAATTGGGGGTGTGCGAGAGGCAACCAATTGGTGTTTCACTCCTTGTCTTTCTCCCTCCCCTCCCCTCCTCTCTCTCTGGGAAAAAAAATCACTTCCTCCGAGAAGCCTTCCTTGATCACCTTATCTATAGTAACTCTCAGTGTCACACTCCAAGCCACTCTCCAGCTGCCCTAATCTCCCCAAGGCCAGGTACTAGAGAGCTAGGTTGCAGAGCCCACTGGAATTATTCAAACTAGTCAATCCTAAACCTGCTCACCCTGCCTCACCCATTCTTCCCATGAAAATTGCAGTAAAAGCTTTTTTCCACATTTTCTCCTTGCTCCCTCTGCCTCCCCGTGTGGCCCTGCATGGTATGCCATGCCCCTAGATTCTAGGGAATTGTGAGTATAGCGAATTCTTCATGCCCATTATTCCTGCCTGCTCATCCTGTCTCCAGCGGGGAAAGGGCAGCGGGGGGACTTCGGTAGAAGCGGGTAGTCAGCAGCCTTACCAGATGCATGCTAGTCTGCAGTTACAGCCTGCTGCCACCAGGTGGGTCCTAGGGACTGGGCTGTGGCTCCTGGTCATCTGTAGCTGGGACATCATAAAAGTATACATGGAAAGCGATTTCGATTTTTATCACAGGGCCCCGGACTTCAGACCGTTCTTTAGGAGTCCAGCATTACTGTCTGGCAGGGCATCTGGGCCAGAAGGGCGTTTAATTCTACGTCACCCATCTGCATCCAGAGGGAATGGGTTCGGGACAGACAGCTTTGGTTAGAGGCCCGGGTGGGGGCTGCAGTGGGAAGAAGATGATGCCAGGGGCCACCAGAGGTGGCCGAGACCTAGTGGGAGGTACCAAAGGAAAGACAAGGCTTGTGACAGGAGGGGGAGGGGAGTACCAAGTATGACATCCCACACGGGTCCTACCCCAGGAAGGAGATCCCAGGGGATATGCAAATGAACACATCAAATGAACATATCTGTCCATGCCTCCGCCTGCCCGGGTGCAGTCCCCCAGAGTATAGGGATCTTTGGGAACACACACCTGAAGCTCCAAACAGGGATGGCCTGCGTGTGCGAGCGTGCCTTCTAGGGCCTACATGTGGGTGCACACATGCACATGGCTAGATGAGGATGCACAGAGAGGTGTGCCTGAGGTGGCCAGTAGCCTGCATGGGTGACACCCTCACTGCTGGCGTGTTCTGGAGCACAGGTGTGAACTCACACTCTCCAGTGTCATGCCGCCTCCTGGAGGGAGGAGCCGGGGCCTGGCTCTGCAGGGGACAGCTCCTCTGCTCTCTGGTCCTCCTCGACGGGTGTCTGGAAAGGGTGCCCAGAGCACTTGGGAATTCTAGGCATTGGGAGGGTCCTTAGAGGGCATCTCGGCCTGCCTCCCTTGGCTGCTTGGATTCCTGTCTATGAAAATGGAAAAAAAAACATTTGGGGGAAGTGAAAAAGTGGGGCACTAATCCTTGAGACTCCGCTGGAAAGCAGGAGTCAGCCCATCCTTTTCTGAGACTTTGGTCGCTTTGCACGGTGGCTATCTCTCTGGGAGCTCACACCCCAGATGTGACAGAAAGAATTGTCCTTATAAATGGCATAACAGGTAAATGGGACAATCCCTCCCACACCCTCTCTCGCTTCCAGGCCCTTCCCATATTCCATCTTCATGTGGACAGAAGAGCCGGCCCATTCAGATGCTGAGTGATAAATGCTCAAGTCATTTTTATTTTAGAATACAAGAGCGGTACAAATGTATTTACAGTCATACATATACAATCAAATAACATATATCACAGTTTTGTAAATATCATTTTAGATAAGTATTTACAAAGTTAAAGTGACCATTTTCTGGAAGTAGAACACAGCTTCTTGAAAACTCTATATATTTTATACTTTTCATTAATATTATTATAGTTTCTTTATCTTACAAAACGTCCTACGGAAATACTGGTAAATGACTGCAAGGTGGGAGAGATGACACCAGAGGGCGCCAGGGCCGAGTTTGGGGAAACGGGAAAGAGCCAGAGAGGGTGTGGGCGGGCTGGGCTCGGAAGTGCTTTCCTGGCAGACAATCCAGTCCCGCCCTCCTCTTGCTGGAGTGTGGTGAGGACTGGCCGGGGAAACATCCCCTTCCCAAGCACCAAGTCAGAGCTGAAGGGAAGGAGACCTCGGTGCAACGCTCTCATTTTATAGACGGGGCGGGGGGGGGGGGACGGGACTGAGGACCAAAGAGGGGCAGGCCCTTGCCTGGGGTCCCACGGTGGATTTCTGTTCTGCCTGCACTCTCAACACTGCCAAGTTCGCGCCTCACCCATGCCCAGGGAGCCGGGTTGGGTCGGGAGAAGGAAGGTGGCCCAAAGGAGACACCGCCTCCCACCCCCAGGGCAGTGCAGGTCTCACTGGGCTTTTAGGACTGCCCCTGAGTCCCCTCGGCCCCCAACTCTCAAAGTCACGTCCGTGACTCCGGACTCTGCAGGTGACCAGTTGCAAGCGGAAGGATGAGGGGACAGATGGGCGGGCGCACGCCAGGCGACTGGGACAGGGAGGTCGCTCTCCCTCCATTCCCAACACACAGCTCTCCATGGGGGAGGTGGCTACCCCTTCCCCTCTTAGGGCCCTCGGAGACTTTCATTCCCTTGTCCTGCCATCCACGAGGGGGGATGCCAGCCTGGGCGGCCGGCTCAACAGGACAAGGTTAAGCCGGGCGTGGGGACCACCCACCCCAAAAGGAGGCGGCGGAGTAGCTGCAACCAGCTGGGTGGCCCCAGAAAAGGAACGTCGTCCTCCAGTGTCCTCATCTAAAAAACGGGGTGAAAATGTACGGCTGGGGGGTCACTCTTGGAGCGCACCGCCACTGCTGGAGGTCCAGTGGGAAGAGAGAGCAGCCAGGGGCCGGGACTCGCAGGCGGGAAGGCGCGAGCGCCGCGCTCACAGCACCATGGCCGGCAGGTGGTGCGCGGCGGCCGCGGCGGCGAGAGCGGGCGCGTGCGCGTGGGGCGCGGGCAGCGCGGGCGAGTGCGCCTGCAGCGCGGCGCTGGGCGGCCGGTGGCGCGCGCTCTTCTGGTGAGCACGCAGGCCGGCCAACTGTGAGTAGGCGCTCTGGCACACCTGGCACTTGTAGGGGCGCTCGCCCGTGTGCAGGCGCACGTGGTTACGCAGAGTGGACGACTGGCTGAAGCGGCGATTGCAAAAGCGGCACACGAAGGGCTTGTCCAGCGTGTGGATGCGCATGTGCGAGCGCAGGTTGCTGCGAGAGTTGAAGCCGCGATGGCAGATGACGCAGCGCATGCGACCCGCGGTGCCCGCAGCCGAGTCCGCGGGATGGAAATCCTCTGACCGCGAGGCCCGGGCCGGGAAGGAAGGGAAGGGGAGCCAAGGGGCAGGCGAGGATGGGGCAGAGAGAGCAGCCTCGTTAGAACCGCATCCCTGAAGCCCAGCACCCTCGCCCCACACCCCTCACACACCACCACGCTCTCCTTGCGTGCGCCTCTCTAGGGGATCCGGGGATCCGCCGATCTGCCCACTCCTAGATCTGCCCACTTCTAATCGATTGATGGTTCCCGCTCAACTGATGGGAGGCGCTGGCGAGGGGATGGGAGGGGCAGCAAGGGCCCTGAGGTCAGATGGGAGTTGACTTCAGACTGTTCTGTGAAACTGGAGACTTAGTGGCTTGGCCTCACTGAACCTCAACTTTCTCACCTGCAAAATGGGAGCCTACTACGGCCTCACGGGGCGCTGCAGGACTGCGGGAGATGATCACTAGAGATTGCTGGGCGCTCACCTGTCTTAGCCCCCGCATAGAAAGTGCTTGCCTCGCAGTACCTTCCCTACGTGGAAGTAACTATTATAGCCCCTACACACCCTCAAAAAGAAAAAATTCCTTTCACTGATTCATCCCACAAACATTTGCCGAGTGCCTTCTATGTGCCAGAGAACCACGCTCCACTTCCCCACCCCTGAAATGGAGGCGGTAACAGCATCACCCCCAGGAGCGGGCAGTGAGGACTAGAAAAGTTACTGTTTGTAAGCATTAGCTGCAGAGTGCAGGCTCAGTCAGCATAACTCATGAGCCTCAGGAAGCCCCTCTAAAAATAAGGATAATCAAACTTCACGAGGATTTTCTGAGGACCCCGGTGGGATAATACCTATAACATGTTTAGCAAAAAAAAAAAAAAAACCGGCCTTGAGCAAAAGGTCTCTGTCATGATGGCCAGTGTCCCTCCAACACACCTAGAGACGCACTCAGCCCCACCTTCGTCCAACAGGGTGGCACCAGTGCCTGGTCTGTGCCAGGCTGGGCACCAGTGACAGAGCAGGGGAGGCTACAGAGTGTCAGCGTTTGAAGGGAGCTTAGAGAGCATCCTGCCCAACTTCCTTCCTTTAAAGATGGGGAAGCTGCCCTGGCTGGTGTGGCTCAGT
Organism: Desmodus rotundus; assembly: GCF_022682495.2. NCBI lineage: Eukaryota > Metazoa > Chordata > Mammalia > Chiroptera > Phyllostomidae > Desmodus > Desmodus rotundus. Next base: position 4,369,254 of record NC_071387.1, read on the forward strand.
GGATGAGTGCCAGCCTGCGAACCGGAAGGTCGTAGGTTCCACTCCCTGTGAGGCACGTGCCTGGGCTGCCGGCCAAGTCCCCAGTTGAGGGCACGGGAAAGGCAAGCAATCAATGTGTCTCTCCCTCCCTTCTCCTCTCTCTAAAAATAAATAAATTTTTTAAAAAGATGGGGAAACTGAGTCACAGAGCCATTCCCAAGGCTGCACGACTGCACAGCAGGACTGTGGCCCCATCCAGGCTCCCACAGCTCCTCCTGCTGAACCCGCTGCCTGTTCTTCCCAGAACACACGGTGGCTCCAGAGGCGTCGGCCTCCTCGGACCAGTCGGTCCCGTGTGCTCGGTGCTGCTGGAGGTTGAGCCAGGGTCCCCAGAAGCCAGGAGCCTCCCCACCACACGTGCGTGCACAAACATACACACACACACACACACGCTCTGGGTTCCCAGGGTCCGTTGTCATCCTGGCCTCATGGAGCACACCTACCATGCTTGTTCTTTTTCTGCTCCTCCTCTAGCCCAGGCACGCCGGGGATCCCCAGGAAGGTGTTGTGTGAGTTCCCGTACCACACCAGCAGCTCCTGGTCAGGGGGGATCATCTGCAGGGAAGGAGGCAAGAGGGGGTCAGGGAGGCCGCAGCCAGTGTGAGGGGGCATGTGTGAGGGGCGTGTGGGGGAAGCAGAGCGCTCTGCACATCCCCTCACTCACTGCCAGGAGGCAGCTGTCCTGGCACCTGCCCTTGAGCTGTGGCTCCAGTCTCAGCCCCAAGAAAGCCATGCTTGGGTCAGGTTCTGCAAGCTGTCCCCAGCAAGCTGCACAAACACAGGACACCAATACTCTGCTCCCCTTTCCCTGCCCAGGCTTCTTGTCATCTGTGGGAACAGAGCTGCCTCCCAGCCACTCAAGCGCTCCCAAGCTGACGGCAACAGAACGGAAGCCTTGCAGCAAGCAAAAGTAACAGAAGACCAAAAGCCAGAAAACTTTTATTTCTTATGGAGGGAAAGCAGCGCCAGCCAGGCCTCGGGTCTGCAGGGCTGAGCTGGGTGTTCCTGAGGAGGGTGGGTTGATGGGCACCCTACAGTACTTGGCTACACCCTGCCTGGGGATGTTCTGGAAACAGCTCTCCCCACCAGGCAGCACCGCATCACAGGCACCTCTCTGCCCATCGCGGGGCTCTGCAAGGACGCCTCCTGAGGGAACGCTGGGCCACTCAGCCTCAAACAAAATCGGCCTTAAATAAAATCCACTGTGCCATGGCCCAGGTCTGTGGCACAGAACTCCACAGATGGTGACAGGGCTCTGCTGCTCCCAGGGAAGGACGTGCCCCAGGGAAATGGCCATGAGGCGGGAGGGTCTGCTGGGACAATCCAGGGAGGCTGTGGAAGGCCTGCTCCCGAGTGGGGCTGACCATAAACACCACACTCCGGGACATCTCAAGGGGCTCACTGGTGACCCCTGCCAAGTGGGGAACCCTCAGGCCCCAGCCAGCTAGAGCAAATGAGAGCGGGGATGGCCCATCACCCTCCTGAGGCCTGGACCCCAGAAGAGCCAGCTCTGGCGCCCACCCCAGGGGTCACTGATCCACCCAGAGAAAGATGGACGCCCCCAGGCACAGCCGGCTTGTTTTCCTGGTGGGCCCTCACTTAGTGACGCTCTCCATTTCCAGGGACTCCATTTCGGGGTGTCTGACATCACAGCTGTGCAGGACCCTCCCTTGGCCCCTGTGGTCGTAGCAAAGGCCCCACCCCTTCCACGTGGTTCTGGCGCGCAGACCCCCACCACACTGAGGACCTGCTGTTGGCGCACCTTCCTTCCTCTGGTCAGGGCCAGGAGGACCCTGGGACAATCACAGCCACCTCCGCTCCCTTGACGCAGAGAGACCCAAAGAGAGGTGGGTGGGAGAAGGAACGTGCCAGGGGGCCCAGGTGACTGAATTCTCCTAAGACTCAGCCAGGGGTCACCATGCCCCTTCTCAACAGGCCACACGGCCCATAGTGCATCATGTCAAGCCTCAGGGTAAGTGGGTGACGAGAAGCCAGGCAGAAGGTGCCCTGCCAGCTCTGACTGATAGGGCTTCAAAACGGAAGAGCCAAGTGCAGTCTGAACCCGAGGCAAGTTAGGGGGGGCCTCAAAGAAAGCAGGCGCCACAGCTGAAGGTCCTGGAGCCACCGTCTAGGAGGCCAGCAGGTCAGAGCAGGAGGCCCCATTGGGAAAGGGGCATGAAGAGAGAGGGTCTGTGAGCCCCTAAAATATTGCAGATAAATTCATCGTGAAGGAAGCCGCTCTCCATGAGACAGTGCAAGTGGGACTTCCGCCATCTGGTCCCTGGGTGGCCTTAAGAAACTCACCTTGTCTCAAATGAGAGGGCTGGGGGCCCCTTAGGTCCCCCAACTTTAAGACTGTGATTGAAAGTCACCTCCAACATTGTCCCAAGCCCTGGCTTCAATTCTCAGATGAAACCAAACATTTACCCATCGTGGTTCCTCAAAAGCAACCAGCCCACCTCAGACAGTCTGAATGTGCTCCTTCCTTCAGGGGACAGGGTCGTACAGGGCTCCAGCTCAAGACATGTTGGGGTTCACCACGCTCCCCATCTGCTGAGCCTATGGCCTTGGGCAAGTCTCTGGGCCTCAGTTTCCCCAGCCATAAAGCAGGGGCGGCATCATGGCTCTGGCCTCACTGGGTGTTTGTCAGGGGCAAGTGGAGCCAGGCACACACAGGGCTTCGCACGGTGGACACACGCGAGATCTTGTTACAATCTGTCCCCCCAACCCCAGGTTGCGGGGCTCCCAGAGACACTGGCAGCCATCTCCAGTGTGTCGAGTCCCACAGTCACCCCCACGGAGCCTGCAGTGTGGCACTTGGCCGCGGGCACCGTTAACACCCAGAGTGACTGGTGACTTTGCCTTCCCTCTCCAACAAGAGCACAGGCTGGGCCCGCGGGTCCCAAAGACACGCACCTCAACCTGGTGCCACCACTTCCTGGCCCCATATCTCCTCACAGAGCACAGACAGGCATGGGAGGTTCTGTGAGCCCCCACGAACACGAATGTCACCCTGAGCTTCTTCTCCACCTCCAACTTGAGGTCGGAGAAGCGGATACCGAAGTCGACCCTGGCCTTTTCATGTGAATTAACAATAATAATTCACAGGAAATAAAACAACAACAAAAAACGGTGATGAGTGAGGAGCAAAGAACCTCTGAGATTGCACACAGTTTGAATGTTACTATCCAAAGTGGTCACTGGGAAGATTCTTTTTTAAATTAACCACTTCAGTATTGACTGTTTCAATATAAGGGTGTCATTTATTTACTCACCTTTTTAAAATGTACTAAAATTAGTTTTACTAAAATTAATTACAGCCCTGACTGGTGTGGCTCAGTGGATTGAGTGCTGGTTCATAAACCAAAGGGTCGCTGGTTCAATTCCCAGTCAGGACACACACCGGGTTGTGGGCCAGGTTCCCCAGGTTGTGGGATGCGTGAGAGGCAACCACACATTGATGTTTCTCTCTCTCTCTTTCTCCCTCCCTTCCCCTCTGTCTAAAAAAATAAATAAAATCTTTTTAAAAAAATAAAGTAAATAAAATAAAATGAAATTAATTACAAAGTTAAAAGAGTGATGCAGACCCACGGACAAAAAGGTACGAACACGTAAAAGGGTGCGTAGCGAAAAGTAACTCTCTCCCACTCTGGGCGCACCTTTCCCGGAAGGGCCTGTCCTCCTGACACTAGCAAGTGCTGACTCGCGGCTCGTGGGGAGCGGCTTCCGCTTTCTACATGAGGCCTCTGATTTTTTAAAAAAATAACGCGCCGCTTTCATACTACTTTTTTATAAAGTAATAATAATAATAAAGAAGAAAGAAAATCTGTTCAGAAGAACCTACTGGAATTGAGAATGACAGTGAGAAGCCCCGCCCAGAAAGGCAGCCTCGCCTGCTGGGAGGCTGGGAGCAGAGTTTCCCTCAACCCTGCAGAGCCCTGGGAAGCCAGTGGCGGCCCCTGGCCTGACCTCTGCTCTCTGCCTGTTCCTGGCCACCCCTCGTGTTACGACCTGGAGATCAAGACCAGGAGACCAGGGGAGAACCGGCAGCCTTCTCCCTAAGACCCTGGTATTATTGTCCAGAGGCCCCAGCTTCCCACCAACCAACCGCTTAGGAGCCAAGAACAGCCGCAGTCCCCAGCAGGCCCCCTGGTTCCCTCACTAGCGCTGTTTATTTATGGGTAACACTCCTGTCTGGCCCAGCTGGAGCTCTCCACTGGGGCTCAGAGAACCAGAGTCAGCTGCTTGTTCGCTTCTCTGGGTCCAGTGATGGGCTCAGGACATGCGATAAACCCAGCAATGCCCACGGCAGCTGAGTTCCGCACCCTAAAATCCACATCACCAAGATGGGGCAGGGGGGGCAGGTGGCACGGGGTATCGGTGCCTGAGTCTTTCCCTGACAAAGGACGCGATCTCTCAAATCATGCTTCCTAACCTCCTCTATCAGCCCACAAGGTTTGTGCTGCCCCATTTCCATTTCTGAATTTGTATTATAAATTGAAATGATGGGGATTGGGGTTTGTTTTCCTAATACAAATTCATGCCACACTATCAAACATGTCCCCAGGAGGCTCAGCGGCCCTCCCCTTCCCCTGACGGTTCAGAAGCCCCAGTCCAGAAGGATCTCAGTGTCATCTGGACGAACATCAATTTCCATCGCGCCGCAGATGTCCCGACATGCCAATTAATAGCGTTCCAGCAAATAGCTATTGGCCAGGGAGGCCCCATGGCATGGCGGCCACGGGCTCTGCTCTGGGGTCAGACAGGCCTGGATTCAAATTGCAGCCCAGTCGCCTCCTGCAGTCTCCCGGAGCTGCAGCTCCATCATGGTCATTAAAAGGGGATAGTGATGGAGAGCACCTCACAGGGCTGAGAGGACTGTTTCTAGGAAGTCGCTAAGCCTTAGCCGGCTGCCAGCCCACGGTGAGTGCTCACGCGGAGGGTAGCGTTGTTAATGGTGCTTGTGAATAATCAGAGCGCCTGGACTGAGCCTGGCAGAGAAGATCGAAGGAAAATACAGTGCCTGTCCTCATACGGCCAACAGAAGGAGAGACGGGGCTATGGGGCTCCGGGGGTGGGGGGGAGAAAAACTAAAACTCAACTGCCTAAAATAAGAAGGAAAATAACAAAAAGAAAAGCTCACATTTCTGAAACAGTTATTTGCAAAACAAAAAAAAAGGTAGGGCGGGGAAAGACTGGGAATTTTCCTCCCAGTTCCCAAACCCCAAACCTTCCCAACTTACCCCTACCTCCTTCGGGCTGAGAGTTGGAGTACGAAGGCCTTGCTCCCTGGGGGAGCTGGCTTTGTTTTTCTGGGAGAACTGGGTCCATCTGCTCCCCCTTCAACCCAGCCCCATTCAACTTTTAGCTCCCACCTGCTAGGGGCTGGGAACTTTATAGAAGTGTCATTGTAGGCAACTGAGGTGGGAGTAAATCCTTCCTGGTTGAAATGAGCAAGACGGGTGCCCAGGGAGGGCATGGCAGTGGACAAAGCCAGGCACAGGGCTTGGGCTTCTCCACAGACAGGCTGGCCTCCGCCTGTTTATTCTGTTTATTGAGTAAAAATCTTCCTTCCCATCTTTTTGGGCAAGCAATGGGTTACTGTTATGAAATATAAATAGTTGTGAGTGACAGAAAGGTTAGGAAAAGAGATCACGCAGGGGCCCTCTCCTTGGCCAACCCGAGCAGCGGCACAGAACAAACGGCCGACGCTGGCAGAGGCAGCTGGGGCGTGGCTGGGTGCGGAGGTGTCTCCTGCTCGGGCCTCAAAGGGCTGCCTGAGCCTGGCCTCGGACCTGCTGCTTGGCAGTCACGCACGCCCAGGACACACTCTCTGTGGTGGGTGGAATCTGACACAGCAACACAACCTGAGAAACTGTCACCACAAAAAAACGTGCCCAGCTTCACTCATTAAAAGCAGAATGGGTGACATTTTGTGTTTCCGTGCCCCTCCCTCAAACAGTCCCTGGTTCCTGGACTCGCTAACGCTCCACGGAGGAGCATTTCAAGGCCAGTCGGTGCCATCTGTCTACCAATATCGTACATGACAGGATTCCCCCTTCATCTTCTTTCATCAACTTACATTCCTGATTGAACGTACGTGACTTTTAAGAAATATCGTAAACCCAGGTCCCTCCTTAAAGGTATTCTTCAGCTCCCTTGCCCCCGGCTCTGAATTTCTGTCTAAACGTCTGCTAATGTTTCCCGGCTGCATTCAGCTTTCGGCCAATAGGACGGGAGCCGGTGCGCATTGCGATGAGACTCAGCACCCCCAACCCTGCACCACGAGCCAGGAGCCCTTCCACCAACATGCCCGATCTGGCTTCTCCATGCGTGTGCATGTGTCTGTGTGGGAGGAACGGTGTGAGTGTGCATCGTGCACACACGTGAGCCTGTGTGTGAGGCTGAGAGGGTGAGGGCAGAAGGGTCTGGGAGGATGCTCTCCACTAGAAGTGGGGCTCGGCCACACCTGAGGCCGATTCCAGGATGTTTGGTGGGGAGCCCTTGCTCCCATAGGCTGTTAGCCCCGCTGGGTGGTCACAGGACCCACCTCTGTCCTGGGCCACTGGCAGTCCTCCTGTGACATTGTCTCACACCGTCTCACGCTGTCCCCCCTCACTGGAACCCCAGTCCAGGGATGCTCACCTTTCCTTATTCTCCACTTCCTGGTCCTCCCAGCGTTCCCTCCACCCCCGCACCCCCGCACCCCCCCCACCCCCTCAGCTGGGACCCACTCCCTGGCCACCCCAAGCAAACGCCATTCCGGGGTCAACCCTAGGAGACTCTCTGGGACCCGGTTAGTCCGGGACAACCCGACCTCAATTCCAGAGGCTGCTCAGCCCTGGTGCCCCTTGGGCCTCTGAAGGACTGGGGCTCTGCATCCCGGGGACAAAATGGAGCATGGACTAACAAGAAGTCATTTCCAGAGTCTGGAGAGACTCCTTCAGACTACCCGAAAATCTCAACCAAGCCCAGCCCCACCTGGAGGGGTGCTGGGCCTCTGCCCACCTGCAAGCAGAAGCAGGAGGTCAGGACAAGTGTGGGGGAAATAGCCCCACCCTTGCACAGAGCTCACTGACAACCTGCCACCGGGGGTGGGGAGGGGGTGGGCAGCTTGCCCTGTCCTGGGCCAGATGCTGAGCAAATTTCCTGCCAAGGGACACTGTTCAGGGAAGGTCTCAACAGAGTGGCCCTCCTCAGCTGCCACCACTCAGCTGGCAGCCAGCTCCTCCCCAGCCACTGTGACCTTGTCTGCCTCCACCCAAGCATCTCCGTCTCCCCTCTTCCTGAACCTCCTCGTGCATGGGCCTGGCTTCGCCCCCTGCACGGACCATGGGATGTGGCATTGATCTGCCTGCTCCCTCTCCCTTTCTCTCTCCTCTGCGGAGCTCCCCCAGCACAGGCGTCAGCATTCACATGGTTGCTCCTGATGCCCCGTCAGAGCTCCTGAGTCTGCCTGCCACCAGCTGAGATCCAGTAGCATCGCAGAGTGCTCCCTTGCGGATCGAATACGTGAGGATCAAGTGGGGTAATGTGTATATGGCATCCGGGAGAAGCCTGACATCCAGAGAGATCGGTATGTGACAGTGGAGACTAGAGTCACACCCCACATGCCGTCGGTGCCCGACGCTTGCAGAATGAGGGATGACGCACAGCTGAAACGGAGCAGACACCACGCCCCACTCCCACCTAAAGGCTTTCCCTGGGCTGCCTTCCTGTGCTCTCTGTACCTCTGCGGCTTCTGAGCCCCAGGACACCCTCAGCAGATACCCAGGGACCTCACTGTGGAGGTGTATATGAGTCACCGTGGCATCGTGTCGGCAGGTCCGTCCTCTCTGACCTGCAGCAGAGAGCCTGCCTGGCGGACGGCCTCCTGAAGACCACGATGCACGGGCCTCAGCCCTACGGCCTGGACAGCCAGCTGGGCCTAGGCCTATGCTCCTCCGCCCACCGCAGCCCCCAGCTGCCACCCCCTGCTCCCTACTCCGCAGCACACACACTCACCTCGATGGCCTTGTAGAAGATGCTGGTACCAATCTGGACAACCTCCAGGTTCTGCTCCTGCTCGTTGCGCGCGCACTTGATGTAGGTCATCCAGCTTCGGTGGTCCTCCTGGCTGGCGTCGATAAAGTAGCGCACTGTGCCATCCTCATTGAACACCTGGGCACAGGTGAATCAGAGCTGTGTCAGGTGTGCCACCTGGGGCCAGCCCCAGGCCCCCATGCCGGGCGCATCCACACACTCTCTCTCCATCCTCACATCAGCGCCTGGAAGTGGACACTCATCATTTCAGTTTCCCAGCTGAGGAAACAGAGGCTCCCAGTGGTACCGGGACTTGCCTGAGGCCAGCCGGCTAGAAGCAGCCAATAGGGAGTCAGCCTCTAAGGTCTCACAGGCTCCCTCCTGCTGCCACGTCTCCCCGTGCCCAGAGGAAAGGGGCCTCCGAGGGATCGCTGATGGGACAGAGTAGCACCCAGCCAGCTCTCGGGGGTACATAGGTACTCCCCAGGGCCATGGAAAGCCCTGGCCAGAACCAGAACTGGAACCGGGACGCAGAGGGCGCAGGGGGCCTGGAGAGGTAAAGCTGGCTCCCTGTAGTACCCGGCCGAACTTGAGCCCCTTTGTGTCAGCTGCCAAGGGCATCCAGGGATCAGACTGGACCCTAACTTCCTAACACAGTGACCAGTAGAGAAAGCAGCCACTGGCTTGGCCTCCAGAGGAGGGAGGAAGTGGAGGCAGGTTAGGCCAGGTGCAGTATTTGCCCCTTGGGCTCCTGGGGGTGGGGGTGGGTCCTGCCGGGTGGGAGCTGGGCTGAGGCACCATCCAAGAAGAGGTGGGATGAGATTAGGGAGCCCGGCCCTGCCAGGCGAAAGCCCCCAGAGGAGGAGGTGCTCTGGGAGTGGCTCTGCCCTCAGGGTGGCTCTCCCTGGCATCTGGCACTGTTTTGGGGGAGGAGGGCCAGAAGGCCTGGAAGAAGGCCTCTCTGAGCTTGTTTCCTTCGGCGAAATGGGATTAGTAACCGGTGGGGTCGGTGAGATATTACTGCAGAGGGCAGGCCCCTGCTCAGGGCTGACTCAGCGCAGGGGCCCGGACGACCATTTTCAGCGCCATTACTCTGCCTGGGCGGAGAGGCGGACTCCTCCTGCACTCTCCGTTCCAGCCACCCTCCCGCTGGCGCAGGGGCTGGCTTTGGGGGATTTCCTTGCTGCTTGGGGGCGAGGGGAAAACGCAGGTGGCTGGGAAGTGGGTCCTAGCTCCCTCTCGGTGGGACTCTGGGCAAGAGACCTGGTCTTTCCGGTCTCAGTGCCCTCCTCCGGGAACTGGGCCAACAACAGTCTGGCTCCCGAGACTTGGCCAGAGGAAAGAGGGTCACATTTTTCTGAATGAACCTTCAGGGATCCAGCCGCCCAGAGCCCGAGGGGCCGCCGCTCCCGCAAGCGCAGGAGCAGCGGCAGCGGCGGGAGGTCCCGCCCGCCGGAGCCCTCCCCCCTGGCCCGCACCTACCTCCCACATGAGGTTGTTGTTCTTGCAGATGTCCACGTGCTCGGGGGCGATGACCCTGCCCGTGAAGGGGCCCATCTCGGCGCCCGCCTTGATCCACGTTTTGGAGAAGATGCCGAGACCCTCGCCGGGGATGGAGCTCTGCGCGATGATCACCTCCGCCGGCAGCACCAGGCTAGACAGCTTCTGCACCTCTGCGAACGCAGGGGCAGGGGCAGGAGGACCGCGTCAGAGCCCGAGGACGCCGCCGTGCTGCCCGCCGACCAACCCCAAACCCGCCCGGGTGACGCCGGTACGTCTGCCCGGCAGGCTAGGGGCTGTTTGCCACCCAGGAACCCTCCGTGCCCTTGAAGGCGCTGCTTTGGGGCTCATTTCTAGGAGACTTTTTTGTTTTTTTGGTCTCCACGAAGTCTCAGAGCACCCACAATTTCCTCTACCCTCCACCGGGGGAAAGTTTAAGAACGACTGAACCGGCCGCAGCGAGTGGTTTTACAAACGGGTAAACTAAGACCAGCTTCCGGAGGAGGCCATGACCAAGCAGAGACTCTGCCCAGTTCCCTTTGGGTTCTTCTGCCGGTCACGCCCATTGCGCCGGCCACTGGGCCGGGCGCTCCCGGGACCAGCCGGCAGCACTGGGTACCGGCTTCGGACTCCGAGCCCACGGGGACTCAAACAACTCCGCGCTCTCTGCGTGCCTCAGGCGCGCCTGTGCCCCTCTGCGCGCCCAGCACCCGGGAAGGCAGGAAGGGCGGCTCCGGGACCCAGGTGAGCCCTGCCGTCGCCGCTCCGGGCTTGGAAGAGCTGGGGGGCAGCCCGCAGCCCCTGGGGGTCCCCCTGCCGGGCCTGGCGATCGGTGTGGGAGCGGCGAGACGCACAGGGGCCGCCGCCTTGTCTTACAAGGTTCCCCTCTAAGCTACCTGGGAAAATACCCGGCGAGCGGGCCGGCTGAAAGAGGGGGTTAAGCGGTGTCCATTGCAGCGCAGCCGGCAATTTGTCACGCTGTTAAAGTGATTGCATTCATTCGGCTCCATTCGAAAGAAATGGCTAATTCTAAATTCATTAGCCCTGGAAGAATGCTGTAGCAGTAAATTGTAGCTCAATGCGGAGGGGACTTGTTTAAAAGGGGCCGAGGAATTCCCCTACAAAAAGGGGGAATTAGATGGTTGACATAGCGTGAATGGAAGTGGGATTAGTCGGCACGGTGAATTAAGAGAGGAACAGAAATCGTAAAGGGGGAAGAGAGGGCGACGCGCAGAGATGCCAGCGCCAGGGAAAGATATTGTTTGCGGGCTGATGAATGAGGAATAAGAACTTGAGACATCTTAAAGAAAAGAAACTTTTCTCGCTCTCTTTCTCGCCCTCACTCTCTCCGCGGCTTTCTCTCCCCGGCCGCCCGCCCCCCGCCCCCTCCCCAGCCCCCGCCGCCTTTTAAAGTTCTTGGTTTAAGTGGGAACTTTCGCAGGTCAAGCCCAAGTTAACTAAATGAATTTAAAACCCCTTCTTTTTGAGTCAACTGCTATTACACGCCTAGTAAGGCTTTAAATGCCAGGAACCCGCCGGCTCAAAGGGGTGAGGGGCGGGCGGGGCAGCGCTGGGCCGCGGGGTCGGCAGCCCGGGCGCCGCTATCCTTCTGCGAGCCGCGGGGTGGTGAGCTGTCCCCCGCCCCGCCCGGGCTTGGCTTTCGGGAAACTGAGGCGCACGGAGCATCTGGAAACGCCCGGGTGGGCGCGAGCGGCTTCGAAACCCCGGGCCCCCGCCGCCGCAGCGCGCGCGCCGGCAGGCGGGGGGAACCCGGGGCGGGCCGGAGGAGGGGACGCTGCCGGCCTCGACGGCGCGACTCACCGCCGGAGAAGGACTGCGCCAGGACCTCGGCGGTGAAGGCCGTCTTGGGGCTGGCGTGGTGGCTCTTGTCCTCGAAGAGCTGCTCGCCCAGCACGTTGCGCCAGCGGCCGTAGAGGAAGCTGTGCAGGATGTCGGAGGTGATGACCTCGGCCAGCGCCAGCCCCGGCGCCTTCAGCCCGGTCTTGAGCACCAGGGCCTCAGCCGGGAGCACTGAGCCCATCATGGGCGGCCCGGGACCTGCCGGCGCCGGGGGACGGACGGACGGGCAGACTCGGGGATGTGCCGGGCGAGAGGCGAGCGGAGGAGCGAGAGAAGAGGGCCGGGAGGCTGGCGGAGCCGGGAGAGGCGCGGGGGGCGAAGAGGACGCAGGAGGGCGGCGAGGGGATGGCGGGGAGGAAAATGGACGAGGGGGAGCAGGGCCGAGAGGAAGAGAGGTGGAGAAAGCAGCGGCGCTGGCGGCGGAGGCGCGGGGGGCGGGGGGGCGGAGGCGGGTGCGAGTGCGGGGGTGCGGGGCGCGCGGCGGCCGAGAAACGGCGGCGGCGGGGAGCTCTCGGGCGCGCGCGCCGCTCACACACCCGGCCGGACGGTCTTCGCCTTGGCAAAGTCTCGGCGCCTTTATAGGGGCCGCAGTGACCCTCCTAATTGGTTATTAATGACGCCCTGACGTCGGAGGACAGATTCGTACCCGCCGGGCTCGAGGCGCCTTAGCCGCCGCAGCTCCCCATTCGCTCCTCCCGCCCCTCCCCGGCCCTTCCTCCCTCCTCCTCTTCCTCCTCCTCCTCTCCCCTTGGGAAGCGCCGAGCGGGGAGGGAGGCTCAGCCCGCCGCCCGGAAAGGAGGGGACGGAGCTGGGGAGGGGGCTCAGGGAGGCTCGCTCGGACCCCAGGGACCGGACTGGGCAGGAGGAGACGCTGGCCTCGGGCCCCGCGGGCCCCGCGCTCACCCACCGTCCCAGGCCATCACCCCTGCCTGGACGGGTTCCAAGCTCCCAGGCCCGACCCCGGGCTCTCTGGGGCTCCAGCCCCGGGCTGTGCAGTCGCCCCGGAACCCGCAGACCCCCTGCGGCTGGTGCTGAGCCGCGCAGACGGCGCTGCCGGGCGGCGCTTCGCCTCAAACGGGCTGCTGCAGCCACGCCGCTCGCGTTTCACAGCCGGTGCGAAACCAGCCGCGGGCGAGGAGCGCTGCGGGGCTGGGCTGCGGCCGCCGTCGGGGCCGGGCCGGCATTCACGCGGCTTTGCGGGCGACAGACTCCTGGCCCTAGGGGGCTCGATCGGGGGCGGGAAGGGCGCACTGAAATCCGCACTAGTCGCGGGCTGCTCGGAAAAGACTTTCCTGCCCGACAGGGGGGATGGAGAGAGGTCCTCGGACTGTACCAAGTGGGAGCAGCCGTGCCCTGAAGCGACGCCCTCGGAACTGCGGACGGTCCCGGGCCAGGGCTCCGGGCGCGCCGCGCTCCAGACTTGGGGTTCCCGGCTCCTCCGCTCACTCGCTGCCTAGAGAAGCCCGTTGCGTTCCCGCACTTCTTCCCTCTTGCCTCCTACCTCTCTTCTCCGACCTCCACCTTCTCCTCTTTCCTCCCCACGTCCCCGTCCCCCGTCCAGACCGCAGACTTTCTGCTCGCAGGTTCCAAGGCCCCGGACTGCCAGCGCGGTCTCTCCCTCCGTGGCTCCCCGGAGGCAGGGAGCTGCGGAGCCCACAGCCAGAGCGGGAAGGCCAGGGCCTCCCGCAGACATTGCCGCCCCCCGGAGTCAGTCTCCGGTCCCCATCTCCAGCCCCAGACCAGGGCGGGCGGCACGGGGACGCCGCCCTCACCTGCCGAGCCCCTCAGCCAGTTTCCCCACCCCTGCTATTTCAGATTCCGTTAACGAGCCGGGGTAGCTGGAGGAAGCCAACTGCCTGGGTCTTCTCCGCAGGGTGGAGGCTCGGGTGGGGAGGCAGGGGACCTGGCCTTCCCACAAGGAGTTATTGTCTTCGGGCCCTTGGCGAGGCGCTCCCTCCCCCGTGGGGGTCCGGCCTTTACTAAGCCAGCCTCACACCTGGCAGCCCTGGACCCGGGGCCTCTGCATGACGGGTCTGACCAGAAATCTCCGACATCCCCGGGTCCTCATCCAGGCGCAGACTAAGGACGTGGGCAACCGCCGGCTTTCAGACCGTGGCCGCCAGGGCCGCCTCGAGGCTGACGCCTGCGGAGGCCGCACCGGGCAGAAGGAGCGACCTTCGGGCCTACGCCAGCAGAGGGCAGCGCTGCGGAGGAGAGCGCGCAGCCCGCTGGTCAGGGTCCCTTCCAGACGCCTCCAGGGAGTCACACCGGCTCTGGCTTGAGCCGAGGGGGCGGACAGAGTCCCGGCACAAGAGCCTCACCGGCGCAGGGGACTTGGCTTCAGCGAAGACCGAGTGGAAGAAGCAATGCGCCCAGGGCGGAGGAGACTACCTCACCGCGCGCCGCCAGGGGCCACGAGCCCAGTTCCCGAGCCCCGCGGCCAACCTTAGCGCCTCTGGGAGGCCGAGGGGGACGAGGGCTGCTGTACACCCTTGGGAGGGCCCTTCTCTCCGGGCCAGTGTCCCTGTCTGCGCCACCGTTCGGGTTGCACTTGTCTGTCTTTGGGTCAGGTGACTTCTCTCCGAAAGCCCGGAGGATTTTGCCTATTCCCGGACCACACCCCACTAAGAAAAGCACTCTGGTGCGCAACACTGGCGTCCGGACCCCAGCGAGGGGCCAGAAGGCGAGAGGACCAAGGGCTCTGACTGCGAGGGAGCCCGATGCCTTTCCCGGAGATCCACACACCCGGGGAGCGGTGCTGGGGGTGGGGTGAACGCGGAGCCCGCACGGCCTCCCAGCTCGTGCGCCCTCTGGCCTGGCGCGGTTGCGCTGTGACCTCAAATTCGGTCTAGCCGTAGACCCACCTGGACGGCTCCGCAGGGGAAGCGCCCCAGTCTCGGGGCCCAATGAAATTGGGGAACAAGAACCCTGCGATTTCATCTCGCTTCGCTCAGATTGCGAGGGAAAACACTGCAAGTTCACGGGTTTCTCCGCGGGTGAACCTTGACGGTTTCCGCGGGACCCGGGCGCGGAGTGTGTGGGCGCTGAAGCCCTTCCGCTCGCCCGGCGTGGCCTGAACTCCCAGGCGCCGCCCAGCCCCCACCCCACCCCACCCCACCCCGCAGGCCGCCGCTCCGAGATCTCTTTAATATTCATGGGCGTTAATAGAGAGGCCCCCAGTATATCGGCCCATTGTGGGCGGCTGGTAGGGCTTGAATAGGCCCCGGCCCCCTTTCTTCGGCGCGGCTTCCCGAGGGGCCGGGCCAGGAGTGAATGGCCCCGCTTCCCGCCTCGCGTCCCCACCCCCTTGCAGGGAGAACATCTTTATTCCCGCCGCCGCCGCCGCCGCCCCGGCCCCCATTCATGCGGCCCCGGCTCCGGGCGGAACGAATCAATCGGTCGCGGCTCTTCGGAGGTCATCCTCGTGGCCCGTCTCCCCTTCTCGCCGGGCCCACGGGAGTGGAGAGAGGGAGGCTGAGGCAGGTCGACAGAGCCACAGATGGGGGGAGCGCGGCGGGGGAGGGGAGCAGGGCGGCACCGAGCGCTGTGGGCCGGGCCCGCCAGGTTAACTCAGGGTCCCGCGGCCACCCGCCCTGTGACTTGTACTTGTTGCCCGGCGCTGGGAGGAGCGCGGAGAGAATGAGCGCCGCGGCCCGAGCCCAGAGAGCCGTCCCACTTCCACTCGAGGCAACAGCGCGCGCCCCTTCGGGCAGGGGCCGCTCACGAGGGGCACGGGGTGAGGGGCTCCCCAGGCCCCGCGGCCCGGCCCGCAGGACACTTGCGTTACTGCCGGTGCGCCCAGGCCTGGACAGCGCGCTTCAGTGGGCCGTTCGCAGGGGGAGCCCCGGGTTCCCGGCTCCCCGGTGGAGGGGGGCGCGAGTCGGTCAGGCGCGGCTGGGGCGCTCAGGTCCCCGCTCCTCCCGCCCCGCTGGACCTCGGAGGCACAGAAAGGAGCCCATTGTCCGCCGGGAAATACATTTTTGGGGGCCGAGTGAAAGCCCGTCTTTCTTTTGAACTTTAGAAGAAAGTCTTCTGCCCTCGCCTGCGGAGGGAGAGATTTGTCGCCGCTCCCGGGGGCCCCGCTCGCCTCCTCCTCCCGAAACATCTGCTGGGGGAAAATCCACCCTGGAGGGCAGATCGCGCTCACTCTAAGCCCCGCGAACTCATTAAAAAGATATTAGCGGCAGGGGCGGCTCCAGCGCAGGTATCGATCGGCCGGAATGAGCCCGAGGAAGAAAAGGCGAAGAATGCGGACGCGCCGCTCCCCGACCCCTTACCCCGGCCCCCAGGCCCCTGCGCCCCAGCCTTGCGGCGAGAGGGGCCCCTGCGCTGTCCCCGCGTCCTGTCGTCCGGCTGTTTCCGGGGGCTTCTCGACCCCTCCTCCGGCTCTCCCCTCTCCCTCCAGGCGACCCCCTCCCCGCCTCTCCTCGCCCGCACGCCGGGCCCGGTCCTCTCTGTCCGCTTCCCTGTTCCACTTGTTCGCCGCCACGGCCGCGCTCTCCACATTGGCGGCGACTCTCCCTTCCTGTCCTCCTTTGCCGCGCGCCCTCCCCTTTTCGCCCGCACTCTGCTCCCCACCCAGGTTTCCTCGCACCCTCTTGGCTGTCTCCGCCCTTTCCTCTCTCTCGCTGCCCGGGTCTCACTGCTTCTGGTCTCCATTCCCGCCCTGGCCTAGGGAAATTGCTTCCTCGCGTGGGTCCTGCATGCCTCCTCTCCCCTCTTTCTCGCAGGCCGGTTCTGGGCTCCCGGGCGCCCCCGTCGGCGCGCACGAAGGTTCGACGGCTGCTGTGGGGTGGGGGGGCGGGGGGCGGGCCGCTGACAGGGGCTTCAATAGACGTGACTCCGGGCGGCCCGCGGGGCTGTGGGCTGAGAGGCAGCGGCAGCACCGTGAATAGGGACAGCCGCCCTCCCTCAACCTAATTAGCCCCCGCGGTCCGGGGGACACAAAGGCGCGCCCCGGGACGCCCAAGTTGGGCGCGTCCACGCGGAGCCGGCCCCCTGGCCCGCCCGCAGGGGACTGGCACGCGAACCTCTCCGGGAGCTGCGCCTCCCGGAGCCTCACCCCCACCCCGTCGCCTGCGCCCCCAGGCTCCGCGATGCCAGCGCCGAGGTCCTGGCAGATCAATGCGGCGGGACGGAGGGCAGACGCTGGGGGAAGCTCGGAATCCAGGAGAGACTAAGCTTGCGGGGGACGGCGCGGCGCTCTCCTGGAGGCAGAGGGGGCGGAGAGAGAGGGAGACTGAGGCAAAGAGAGGCGGACATGGAAGGGTCCAGATGAGTCATAGTCTGGGGTGGGGACACAGGACACGGGGGATGAAGGGGCAGAGGCAGGGGTTCCCGAGACCTGGGGAGACTTTTGACAATTAGAGAGTTGGCCCAGAGGCCGGGAGAGGGAGGAACGGGGTGTGGGGGGGGGCACTTCAGACAGAGATTGGGGCGTGTGTGCAGGGGGTGGGGGAAGGGGCGGGGAGAGAGCGTGCAGGAATGATGAAGGAGTTTGGGTGCCGTCGGGATGGGCAGCACCCCTCCCTTCGCCTCTGTCTTTGGGCCCTGGTGCCGCAGCCCCTTCTGTGACTCCAGGGACAGACAGACGAAGCCCTCGGACTTGCTCACAACCCTGTCTTTCTCCAGAGGCCCTTCCCAACCCACACGCAGTCGGCCTGGCCTTGCTTCACGGTCCCCGCTGCCTGGACTTCCTGCCTCCCTGCTCTCCTACCTTGCTCATCCTCCCACCTACTATTGTCCGGGAGCCTGGCGGGGGGGGGGGGGGGGGGGGGGGGGGGGTGAGGGGTGGTGGCTGCAACAGCAGGTGGTTCCCCAACTCTGCTGCTTCTCATGGCCCCTGCTGCCATCCACCCCATCACCTGCTTCTCAGGGAACCCTGGAGGCTCTGGCTGTTCCTTTGTTCAACAAATATTTATTGAGCACCTACTGTGTGCCAGGCCTGTACAAGGCCCTGGGGGCACCAGGGTGACCAGGGCAGACCCAGTCCTTGCCCTCTCCACCAGCTTCCAGAAGTGCAGGGGTGCATCCTGGTGGGGCCAGAGGAGGTGGCGCCTCTCCCCAGCCAGCCTCTGAGGGCTTTCGTCCGAGGCCTTCAACTTCACTGTGCAGTGGAAGCAGTAAGCTTGCCTGTCTCGTAGGCCCCGGGGAGTAAGCTCACCCTGAAGGGACATACCTGTGGCTGTCATTCCTTCTAGTGCCCCTTCTCCAAAGACCATGTGGCCCCATGTGTACAGGTCCCCTGACCCCCGAGGAAACACCCCAGGCCCAAGGGACCTGCAGACGTGAGTCCAGTCCTGGCTGCAGTAGGTACTGCTGGGGGCCAAGGCACCCACTCCCCTCTCTGAGCCTCAGTCTCTGCATCTGCCAAACGGGGATGACAACAGAACCTCCACGGGGAGGGCCGTCGTGGGGACAAAGACGTAGTGCAGGAAAAACCCACAGGATGTGAGCGTACTTGACACGTGGGAAACATTAGCAAGTTGTTACATTTAAAAAGTGACACATGGCCCCGTGGGGCGTTTGTGAAGTACGAGAGCGCAGACGCGGCGGGCACCATAGACTGCCCCAAAGGGGGCTGAAAGGCAAAACCATCTGCTAAGGAAGCTGACCGGCACGTGGGAGTCCGTGGTCCTTGTCTCACAAACAGTGGCTGGAGAGGGAAAAACCACAGTAACAATAAGAAGAAGTAACGTTTGCTAGGCACTCACGAATACCAGCAAAGTCCCTCCCAAGGATTTTCTCAGTCTATCCTCACCCGACACACCGAGAGCTGCTATAATCACCCCCATCACTAGGTTGAGGGAACTGAGCCACAGAAAAGCTGCGTCTCAGTCAGGAACGATTCTGGCCCAAGCGACAGCGGGCCTGACCTCAGTGGCTGCTGTGGCAAGGGGCTTACTTTCTCACATAAAAGACTAGAGAGTGGTATATATCCGTGGGCCTTGGCCCCGTATCTCAAGGA
Organism: Desmodus rotundus; assembly: GCF_022682495.2. Lineage (NCBI taxonomy): Eukaryota > Metazoa > Chordata > Mammalia > Chiroptera > Phyllostomidae > Desmodus > Desmodus rotundus. Next base: position 4,387,642 of record NC_071387.1, read on the forward strand.
TGAGAGGCCTGATGCTCCCTCTGTTCTCACGACCACAAAATGGCTGCTGCAGCCCTGCCATCCCACTTGAGCCGGGAAAAAGGGCAAGTTTCATCGTCATCCCCAGGATAATGCATGGTGAGCAAAGAGCAGAGCTGAGACTCAATCCCAGGCCACCTGACTCAGGGCAAGGCCTTAACCACGGTCCTGTGCAGGCTCTTGGTTGGGGTTGTGCACCACCCACCAACTCCAAGAGGCTGTTCCAGTGGGTAGGGAAGCAGCTTTCATGTGCTGTGGAGGACTGAGGCATAAGGTGTGCAGAGAGGAACTCCATGGTCCCTTCTGACGCATCACGGCAGCCTGCTGGTTGGGCCGGGAGCTTCTCCATGGCGAAGGCCTTGCCCGAATCTGCCTTGGTCTCCGAGGCCAGCTCTGGGGCCTGGCTCCCAGTGGGCGCTCAGCCAATGAGTGATCAACTGGTGGGTGGAGGCGTGATGGCATGAACAGGCTGTGAAGGACAATGGGGCCTCTGGACTTGCCCACCTTCTCCGGGTGCCACGAGGAAGCCTCTGTGTCCCAGCTATGTGGCATCTGGGGACCTCCAGCCCCTATCAACCTGGCAGAGCCAAGAGGTTAGGGCAGCCCACACCCTCCAAACCCTGTGGTCCAGTCAAGGTGTGGGAAGAGATGCTGAGGCCCAGCCACCAGTGCCCCCACCTGAGTTGACAAGAGCAAGTGGGACACGTCTTCAGACCTGAAAGCTAGAGCCAGAGGGACACACTGCAGGGGACTGGGCCCCCTTCAGCCCTTCTTTACCCCACTCACCCCAGCCAGGGCCTCAGGCTCCTTAGGGCTCCCTGCCTCCAGCCTGTATACCGTCCGCACTGCAAGATGCCGCTCTGGTAGCGCCTCCATCATCTTCTCGGGCCTTGTTCTGAAACCGTCAGCAGCACCGAGGATGGAGTGGCCATGGCTCCTGCTCTCCGAGAGCTGCGTTTGGCTCCCGTGCTGAGCGCTGGGCCACGCACAGGCATGTGTGACTACCAACAATCCGTAACCAGTCTGCAAGGTACATTCCAACATTCACCCCAGTTTGTGGCAGAGGAAACTGAGGCCTGGAGAGAGTAGCAAACGGCCTCGAACCCCGTGCCCTTCCCCTCTCTGCCTTCCCTGGCTCTCTGCAGCCAGGGAAGAAAACGCTCTGGCGTGCTGTCTTCCTGTCTGTGTGCCTCTATGCAAGCCCGACTCTGCAGAGGTGGCAGGTGCTGAGTGTTAAACTGGGCTCAATGGGGACTTTTAATTCCTGACTTGTTTGCCTCCTCCCACCTTTACCCATGTCCACCTGCCCCTCCTCTGTCCACAGGCACACTTTGGGCAATCAGGGAAGACAGAACCACAGCAAGACCAGTTAAATCAGCTGCAGTTACAGTGAAGGGAAAGGCTGCTGCTCCAAATGTCCGGTAAGTCACAAGTTGCATTTATTCTGGACGCTCCAGACTCTCAGCTCATCACATATTTATTTTAATTATGCAAATATTGAATGCAAACCCACAATGTGCCGGCCTGTCCTGGAGCTTGGGGGCAGGGCACAAAGGCGGATCGTGCCCTGTGACCTAGGCCTGGACCTGGCAGCTTCTGGTCCCTGAGAGCTTTAAAGGTGAATTCAGGCCCTGACCAGCATGGCTCACTTGGGTGGGCATTGCTCCACAAAGCAAAAGGTTGCCAGTTCAATTCCCGGTCAGGGCACATGCCTGGGTGGCGGGTTTGGTCTCCGGTCAGGGCCCAGAGGAGAGGCAACTGATGGATGTTTCTCTCCCTCTCCTTCTCCCTCCCTTCCCCTCTCTCTAAAAATAAGTAAATAAAATCTTTCTGGGCACATCCGCCACACCCACTCTCCGCTGCAGGATGTTAGCCGGGGTCATGGAACTCTTCTCTGGGGAATTTCAAGGAGAAAAGCCGCGCGACCTGCTCTCCTGCTGTGGGAATGTCCTCTTGTTCCCCACAGCTCTTGTGAGGTGGGCACTTGGAGCCACCGGCCCACTGAGCTGTCCACCTGCCACACCTCACGCCCCACCAGCAGCACTCTGGGGTGCTTCTGTGGGTGGCAGCTGAAACCCCCACCCGACTCGGACTCGGGCTCCGGCTTGGGCTGAGGACTGCTTAGGGAAGCCCAAGGTCAAGAGCTGAGACCAAAGGAGAGGGTGTGAGTCTCTGGCACCTACAGCTCCAGCAAACACCACGCGCAGCCTAACTCCCAGGCAGATTCACACACAGCCTCACACTGACCGCTGTGTACTGCAGTTCCTGATACAACACACTCCTCTTTCAACTGAAATGACTGGGCATGCTAGAGGGCAAGAAAAGAAATCTGAACAGACAAAGCAATGATCACTCAGATGTACCACCAGTGCTGGAGTTATAGAGAGGGAATTCCAGTTTTTAAATTTTATTGATGTTTTAGAGAGAAGGAAAGGGAGGGAGAAAGAGAGGGAGAGAAACTTTGATTGGTTGCCTCTCACAGTGCCCCCAACTGGGGACCCGGCCCATAACCCAGGCCTGTGCCTTGACTGGGAATTGAACTGGCAATCTTTCAGTTTGCAGGCCAGCGCTCAATTCGCTGAGCCACACCAGCAAGGGTAGAATTTTAATAACTATGACTAATATGTTAAGGGCTCTCATTGAAAAAGTGGACAATGTGCAAAGGACAGGTGGGTAAGGCAAGCAGAGAGTTGGAAACTCTAGGAAAGAAGGCAGGAAGAGGACAGAAATCCAAACCACTGTACCAGAAATGAAGAACGCCTTTGATGGGCTGAGAGCAGACCCGACACAGCTGGGGAAAGGAGTCAGTGAGCGTGGGGATATGTCCGTGGAAACGTCCCAGCCGGAAGCGTGACGAGGAAAAAGAATGAAAGAACACCAGGGCAACGAAGCACGGTGGGTGCGTGTCACGGGTGAGGTATACACGGGGTCGGATTTCCAGAAGGAGGAGAGAGCGAAAGCGATGGTGGCCGAGATTTTCCCAAAGTTAACGACAGGCAGCAAACCACGGATCAAGGCATTTCAGAGAATAGCAAGCAGGATGAAGAAGAATAATTCTTTAAAAGCCCCCCCAAAACAAAACAAACAATAAAAAACGAACACACCAAAAGCACCGCATCTAGGCATAACGTAGTGAAACTGCAGAAAACAAATGAAACAGATACAGGTGGCATTTAAATAGAATAATTTATAACTTCACGTTGACAGTGCCTTCTTGCTAGTTCATCGGCCAGTCGCTGCAGCAGCAAGGCTGATGAGATAGCCCAGACCCCCCGGGGGGCTGGGAATGACAGTTTGACGGGAACCCCGGCACCCACCCGGGTGCCCAGTATGGGTGTGACCCCGATTCGGACAGACCCGCGGGTGTAACCCACCACAGTAAACTGCTTGCCTCGTTACACCCTCTAAAATAAAAAATTATCCCAAAGATTCAAAGAGAAGATGTAGGAGGAGCTTTCTGTTGAAGTTGAATGTTAAGGAACCACTCCCAGGCATGAGCAAGCCCCTTTCCTGGAAGGCCAGCTCTTCCAGAGTGGAGGAGGGGCTCTGCCCCATCCTCCCAGTGCTGCCTGACTGCGGCTGGCGCTCCAGCAACGTTAGTTGTGGGTGTGAGCTGCACCACGGCATCTGACTAAGCACGGAATTCGGGAATGAACCGAGTACGGAACTTTCTGGGGCCATGCGGCTGGAGCAGATGCCTGCACGCAGACTGGAACTTAAACACCGGTGCGGGGCTGCGACGCTCCTGGTCACAGGAGGTGGGTGCCGGGGCTCCCGTCAAACTGTGCTGGCTTACACGGACAGAAATGAGCGAAGTTAGCAACACACGCTGACACGCGGCGGTTGTTGGGTTACAACACAGCACAGACTGCAGACCAACCGCTCTCATGAATATACACGCAAACATTCTAAACAGAAATATCAGCCAATCAATGCCGCGATATATAAAAACAATAAGTAACACATCATGACCAAGTGAGGTTCCTTCCAGGAACGCAAGGCTGGTTTAACATTTGAAACTCGATTGATGGAATCACTGTATTAAAATGAAAAAGGAGATAAATCACGGGATGATGTCTATGGATGCAGAAAAAGCATTTGGAAACTTCCGCACCGGTTCATGACAAAACTAGGGGCGCACTGGAAACAGAAGGGAGCTCCCTCCGCTGACGAAAGCACATACAGCAAACACAAGGGGTGGCGGGTCACTCACTGGCAGTGTTCCCTCTGAGTCTGAGGTCAGGCTGGGGCCCCCTCTCAGCGTGCAGCCCGCAGTGCACGGTGGCCTCGCTCGGTGCAATGAAAACAAACAGATGGCATAAGGCGCAGGAAGGAAAATAACATCAGCATTATTTATAAATGATATGGTGCTTAATATAGAAAATCCACACGAATCGATAAGCTATTAGGACTTCAGAGGGGTTTAAGTCAGGCCGTTGGAATCAGGACACCATATAAAACTAAATTCTATTTCTACAGCCAGCCACAAAAAAATGAAAAACAAAATTTAAAATACACCACTTTCAATAACAGCAAAACATCCAAAACCCAGGAATAAATGGGAAGAAAGCTATGCAAGCCCTCTAACCTGAAAAGTACTAAAATTACAGAGAGAAATCACAGAACTGAACAAAAGCAGGGACACGCCCCGTTCACAGATGAGAAGACGCAGTACTGCTGGGTTGCTGATTTTTCCTGATTGGACCAATAGGTTCCACATAATCCTAATAAAAACCCAAGATTAAAAAAATTTTTTTTGTGGGGAGTAAGGAACTGATAAACTGATCTAAAGTTTACGTGAAAATGCAGGGGGCTGAGGAGAGCCAGGAAGACTTGGAGAACAACAAAGCTGCCAGACTCGCCGTAAAGGTGGGGATCAGACGGCGGCGTCCCGGCACGGGGACAGACGAGCAGATTGGAAGGACGGAAAGGCAGCATGCAGAAGACGTGAGGGCGTGGTGTCTTTAAAAAAATTATAACTAAAGTATTAAACTACATTCGCTGTATTTTATTGGAATTTGAATCCAACAAAACTGCGGTGCCCTTGACCCCAGCCTAACCCCACTGGGAAACCACTGCTGTGCTTGGATTTTCAAGAAGGGGAGCCTGGGGTGAAGTGGTAACTGTTCAAGTCACAGAGGGAGCCAGCCCTCCAAGGAGGGAACAAAAGCCAGACCTGGGCTCCCCCGGTGACTGTTCTCTCAGAGCCCTGGACTCCAGAAAAGGCAGGGCTGGGGAGAAACCTTTCCATGGATACACTCCCGTGACCGGGGGGAGGACGTCAGTCCCAAGAACAAAATCACTATCCTAGTCCCGTCTCCACCCAATCTTTACCGTCACCCTTCTTTTACACACTGAGCTGCAGCTGAGGGCACCCCTGTGGGTGGAAGGTATGCGGATTTCTGGGTGTGGTGTGAACTTGGCAGCGTGGCTGCAGTGGGTGACGGCTGAGACAGATGGGGAGCCCAGGCTGCTCCTCAGGGAAGGGAAGCCGAGACTAGGGACTCTGATGTGAGAAGGGGAGACCCAAAGGGGTCTTGAAACTGGATTTGCTTAAATGTCGTCCTGTGGGCTAGAACTGAGCAGCCTCAGTTCACCCAGAGGCCGGCCAAACTCATTCCCCACGCACGCGTCTGGGTCCCGGCTTCTCCCAGAGCTGCCTCTCCTGCCCCTCGGGGGCTGTTCTTTAGAACGGCCTAGCTGCTGTAACTTCAGGGGACCGACGAGCTGGGCCTGGGGCGCTGGTATCCTGGGGAGCCCCGGAGAGGCCCGGAGAAGCTAGATAGATGGTCAGTGTTGAGGGTGACATTTTCTTAGATCATGCAGTCTGTCCTTGGTGCTCACGGTGGATCGGAAGAAGCCACCAAAGCCCTGAAGTCAGAAGCCCTGAACTCAATTATTACTCTAAGCTGCCATTTTCTGAGTGCTCACCATGAGCCAGGCCTCAAGTGCTTTCCGTGGGTGTCCTTGAACCCCACCTCGGCACCGTGATCAGCAGACGAGGACCCGCACTGCAGATAAGGACGGAAAGGCACAGAGCGTTCCACAGCTTGCCTTAGGTCACACAGCTGCTGAGTGGAGGGGACAGGACGCACACCCAGGCTTGAGTCCCCACACGTTTATACCTTCCACTCGGCTGCTCAGGTGGCCCGAGCCCTGCAGAACCGAGTTAGGTGTCCCTTCCGCAGGCAGAGTGGGCAGGGTTTGCAGTCGGACGGCGGTCTGGGCCCTGCCTTGTCACCTACGTACAGAGCCCTCTATGACTCTGGCCAGAACCTGTGCAAACCTAAAAGGGGTCTCGAGAACAGCGGCCGTCGGCGGAAAGTAAGATGTAGTTGATTCTTGCTATTTGTTCCACGAAGTCGCTGCAAAGCTGAATCAGCACATACCCGGCCCCTGCTGCTGGGGGCAGCACCCCGTTAGGTTCCTCTGGGCCCGTGGGCACATTTTCACCAACCAACCAGTATATAGCCTTGGTTTATATGTGCTTCTGCTTAAAGACTCCTTAGTTAATTATGTTGTCGATTCATTAACAGTGAACTTACAGCCAACGGCATGACGACTATGTCGGAACAAAGCTCATCTAACGTGTATTTTTCTCCCTAAGGCCGGTCACAACTTCCTTGTGCACCGTGGCACCAGGCAGCGCGATGCTTGGGGACATTTTAAAGAGCAAAATCACCAACAGGAAGCATAAAAATGCAAACAACGTGGCTCGGACTAGGAGGGCACTTGCTCACAGTTGAAGTGAGAAGGCCGGGAGGTCTTGCGGGCCTCAGCCAGGAACACGCGCATCAATCAGGCAACTCAAATTTTTTGCTTTGAATGCCCGCCCAAAGGGCAGTGAGCGCTGATTGGACGGTCACACATACATTTCGGGGAGCAGGCGGATTTGCAAGTGCGGAAGCTAACGACTGGCTGCAGCCCAGGGAAGTCGTCACGGTCAGGAGGCATCCTCCCCCCACACTCGCGGCTTCCCTCGCGGAGGCCTCACTCCTTCACCTGCCCTCACACGGCACGGAGCCTTCCTCCCAGGACGGAAACGACGCCCGGAGAAGCAGCACTGGCCTCGCACACCCGCTCCCTGCTGAGGCGGCCACCAGAGCGGATACGGCGGCTGAGCACGTGACTCGGGGCCACCAGATTTCCGGTTCTGGGGGCCACGTGGCGGAAGTGAAGGGAGACGCAACCTCTGACGTTCGTCGCTGCATTCGCTGCTACTGATTCCCCACCGAGGAGAACAGGGAAAGAAAATGGGTATTAGCAATGAAAAGACTTCATGGGATTGCTGCAGACAGTCGGGAGCCTCAAAGACGTGTGCTCGGGGCGCTTTAAGAAGACAGATTTTGACAGAAGCACCCTTCCCCCTATAGGTTTGTTTATGGGATAGCGCTTACTATTTGTGTTACTCTTGAGCAACTTTCACTGTAGTGGCTGACACTTTTGTCCATTTGAAGTCCATTTGAAGTTTGTAAGCTGATGCTTGAGCTTTTGTAATATGTGGAGGGAGTCCCTTACCAGTACGCACTCGGGAATATTTGCACATCGCTAAGGTTTGGTGAAGTGGGCTGAGCTTAGCGGTTGGCCTATCTCGAGATTTGTGTCTGAGAAATGAGGGACATGAGAGGGTTGAATTGAAGTTCAAGTTGGCGGGCCTCCTCACCGGAATCCGAAGTCAAGCGCAGAGCCCCTACCAGGACCAAAATGTACCCTGAGAGCCACTTACTGTGAAGCTTACAGGCTGGGACTTACAGGAAGAAAACCAAAAAGATGAGAACAGGAAAAGGAAAGGAGAGAAGAGGTCAGGAAAAGAAAATGCAGGTGTTGGGTAAATAAACGCAGGTTGAATTCTGTTTTTCTCAGTGATGTTAGTGCCGTGGGTGGACTTCGTCACCCTCAATACCTCTGTTGGCTTCATACAATACCTATAAGTGTATTTGCTTCCAGAAGCCGTAGGAAGACTGATTCCAGTGTGGAAAACTCAGGGAGAGCCTGTGGGTTCTCACAACGGTAGTAATGAACCTCCATTGAAAGGTACCTCTTTCCGACAGCTGGAAGCGAGGGAGGTTGTGCAGGCATGTTCCTGTTCCCATGCAGCCTTGGTCCCTCCCTGCCCTCGTTCCGGCTGCAGTAGTTGAGTTATCGCGTGGAGACCGCCCCACGTTCTTCCACATTAGCAATGTGCAGTAGCTTGTGCAGTTAGCTCGAAAGGGTTTTCCCTCACGGTATGGTGTCATCTGTCCGTGATGTTCGGAGGACCTTAAGAAACGTGGGCATCGTAAATTAAATAAACCTTAAGTTGCTAACTTTCAAAAACATTTCCTAATGAAGTTTTTCATGATAGGAAATTAGACAATGTAGGAAAAGAAAATAGCCCTGGCTGGTGTGGCTCAGTGGATTGAGCGCAGACCTGTGAACCGAAAGGTCACCAGTTCGATTCCCAGTCAGGGCACATGCCTGGGGGGTGGGTCAGGTCCCCAGCTGGGGGGGTGTGAGAGGCAACCGATCAATGTATCTCTCACACATTGATGTTTCTCTCCCTTTCTCCCTCCCTTCCCCTCTCTTTAAAAATAATTTTTTTTTTAGGGAGAGAAACATCCATGTGTGAGAGATACATTGATCAGTTGCCATCTGAGATAAATATTATTATTATTCTTATTTTTGCTTGAAGAAACTGAGGCAATACCTTCCCTGCATCACTCTGCTATTAAATGGCAGAGGCTGGATTTGAACCAGGAATTTTGCCTCCAGAGTCCACTCAACTATTATTTTCCCAATGTGAAATAGTTTTCACAACCATGGCTTTCAAACATTAGCCTACATAAGAGTGTCCAGGGAGCTTGCTTAAATGCAGAACCCTGTGCCCTTCACCCAGGCAATTTGATTCTGTAAGTTTGGTTTGGAGTCTAGGAAGCTGTGTCTTTTAACTGTGTCAGATCAATGGACACTGTTAAAGGGAAACCCATGTATATCATCAATTTTTAAAACTAAACTTTACATTGAAGTATATTTGTAACATGTATATGGAAAATGCACGCATCCTAGGGGCATAGACGTGTGGGTTTTCTCAAAGCAAGTACACTCACGTAACTCCCCACAGACCGAGATGGAGAAACTGACCAGCACCCGGAACCCTTCCTCACGCCCTTTCCCAGCCACTGCACGCCCACGGCAGCCGCCGTTCTGACCTGTCACTGGCCGTTAGGCAAGTGGGGCCATACAGTACATATGCTGGCTCCTTCAGCTCAACATGTTTTCAAAAAAGATTTTATTTATTTTTTAGAGAGAGGGTAAGGGAGGGAGAAAGAGGGGGAGAGAAACTTTGATGTGCAAGAGAAACATCCATCAGTTGCCTCTCACACACCCCCATCTGGGGGCCTGTACCCACAACCCAGGCATGTGCCCTGACTGGGAATCAAGCCCGCAACCCCTCAGTTCACAGCACCCACCAGCCAGGGCTCCACTCGACATAACGTTTGTGAGATTCATCCGCGCCGTAGCATGTGATGGCAGTTCATTTAGTTTCAATGCACTATAATGTTCCATTGTACAAACTCTTAACTTCCCCATTAAAAAAATGATTGACTGTAGTAGTGCACATGTAGGGCCTGACCCGTGGTTGGCACGTGACACTAACTTTTTAGGGCAGTTTCTCCATTCTGTCAACTACTGCACTTGGTGGTGACTGCAGTGTCCCCTACTTGACCGTGAGCCCCTTGTGGGCATCCGCTGTGCTCTCGGGGGAGGCCCTGGATGCAGTGCAGCAGAGAACTTGGCACAGAATTGGCCCCTGCACACTAAGCTTCTGACTGTGAGCCCTCCTTTGTAAGAGAGAGAGGCTAGTCCTGACTACCTCCCCGGGTGTGGAGACCCGACAAAAGAGATGCCTGGGGAAGGCCAGAGCTCCCTTGGTAGATGCTTCTGAGAGCCCTCAGGACAAAGACCAGTGAGGGTTCCCATTGTCTCGGCGGTTCAGTTTCACTTCCCTTTCTACCCCACACGAGACGCAGACCCAGGGCCAGCACCCCCTGTGGAATCGCGTGTCAAGCCACTTTCTGGCCATTAATCTCTAAGAGTCTATCAGGACCATTTGCATTAGCCCATCTCAAAAAACCCCCAGCTGGGCCCCAGTGGACCAGAGGTGGGGCTCAGAAACTGCGCCGCTGTAGCCAGCTGGAAGCTGAGTCTTCGTGGTGTCCCGACGCCCTCGTGGATCAGGCCCTGCAACGGGCCCTCTGGGCGCCAGCCCCTACTGTGGGGCTGTAGGACATCATGGATGGCCACCACTTGAGAAGGGCACTGGAAAGGCACTTCTTCCAACCTTGTGACAGGTCAAGGGTGTCGATGGAGGCACACTGGCTAGAGAATTCCCCACTCCCGGCCCCCAGGCTTAGGTGGGTTGGAAACAGCCCAGCTGGGTCCTTGAATAGTGAACTTGGGTGGCTGGCAGAGACCTAGTGTTGATGTGTGGTGGAGGGTGGGAGGTAAGGCAAGAACTCCGAAGACAGACTGGGCCCCGCCCCGCCCCCTGCCTCCCCAAACACACAGGCTGTCCTTTCAGTGATGACCACGCAGCTTTCTTAATGGAACACAATCGCTGAACTTGGTACATTTCGAGCACTTTAGCCTTCCAGGACACCAGACTGCTGATGAAAACCATCTTCCGTGGGCGCCATGTTAATGAGGCCAAATTTCATATGCTTGCAAACTTTCCCCCCCGCCTCCTGCTGTATTACACCCCGCCGTCCCCCCTCGATAAAAGGTTGCATCAGAGAGAGAGAGAGAGATTTCCATAATTTATAGTATGGGCATTTCACTGGGGACAAGCGCTAATCTGTACTTACCGATACATTTAAGAAAATGCATCCTCCCGCAAGCCTGCACCATTTATGACTCTTGGCACAAACCACAATGCTCAGTCTTCAATTAAGGGACACCTTAGGGTTCATTATCACACAATCGCTCCCTGTGAACCATGCCAAATGCTGTTTTGGCACGGAGCTTGGAAGATGAATTAGAAGGAAGTCTTCTCTGTAATGCCCTCTCCCTAATTCCCATCCCCATCATCAGCGTTTATGCCCTCCTCTTGCTCAACCCCCTCCTTCTTTTCAAGTGGCTTTTACTATTCAATTTCTCAACGTCAAACTCGATTCTCTAGAGGTGTAGTTAAAGATGCCCTCTCTTCTGTTTGTCTTCCGGCTCTCACAGGCCTCCGAATGGCTGCAGATGGGCTGCTCTCCACACCCCTTTTTGGCCTAAAGGAGCCACAGATGCTTGTTCCCCCTCCTCTGAGAGCTTCGGGTAGAGAAAAGAAAGGGACCAGAGCTGGGAACACACCCGAGCACGAGCCACAAGGAGGGATCCCAACAGGGTCCTGCCAGCACCCCACATCTGAACGAAGGCACAACACTTGCGTGAGGCCGGCAGCAGAGGCAGGGCGAGCTCAAGTGTTGAAGTCAGGTGCTGGGTCCAAAGCCAGGTGCTTCCATCAACAGGAAAGGAAGGGGAGAAGAGGAGATGAAGGCTGAGCTTTATTCCTCAATATCCTTCTAGTCCAGGGCCACACTGCCCTCATGTGTCCTGAAACCAGAGGCCCCCCAGGATTTAACCCTACGGGTAAGGACACCTGTTTTATGTTTTCTTAGTGAAAACAGCAACAACAAAATGAGCCCTTGCTGGCACTTTCTAGCTCTCCCAGCAACCCAGGGCTGACGGAAGTCAGCCACAGGCTGAGTGTTGGGGATGGGCGCGAGTGGGTCACAGGAGCTGCAGCCAGAGAAACAGGTGGCAGGCCACCTTGGCAGGCAGCAGCCAGTGCACGAGGCCACCAGGGGTTCAGTCCTAGTTTTCCAGGCAGGTGGCAGGTGGTGCTGACTCGGTTCCAGGAAGGCATGCTCATCCTACCTGACTCTCTTCTACGGCTCTTCAGCCCCACTTACCCCCCCGAGGACACTGTTCCTGACTTTGCTGTGCCACACCCATGGCCAGAGAGGCGCTGATTCGTGACAGGTAAGAGGGAGGGGCTGACAGTGACCTAGGCGCCCAAGTCGAAGTGTCAAATTATACAAAGCCATTAAAATAAAATTAGCTTGATGAAGTAGCTAGAAATCTGGGTCGTGCACAGACTGAGTCGGGTGACAGGCTAAGAGCCCTCACTTCTGGTTTCGGGGGCAGCAGGTAAGGGGTGGCGGGAGGGACAAGCAAATGGAAAGCAAACGGACTCAAAATACTTCACCCACAAGATGTCTTGTGGAAATTTTATTATATAGAGTGTAAAATGAATTGTCAGTCAAATAAAAAGACCACTTTCTTTAAAACAACATGCATAAGATTTCCAATGGCCTTTTTTAATAGTTAGACATTTCAAGCATTTATAAGGAAAACAAGGAGAAAAAACAAACTGTAACTTTAGTACATTTCAAACGGAATGTCTCCCAGGTCAATTAAAAATGCAAGAAAAAATAGCTTCAAGTCTGTTTTTCTTTCCTTTAAAAATACATGTTATCTGTACAAGATACACTACAGTAAACACTGGAAATATTATCCCTTTTATTAAATCAAAATTATTTAATTCGTGTTGTGGTTAATACTAGATTTATTTATTCATCTAGTTAATCTGACAAATATTAAAAAATATTTAAAAGAAAAAAGCAAAGAATGCTTTGGAATTAAAAAATAGTTACTACATTTTTATGCGGTTTAATGTTCCACAGTGTTAAAAGTTATATTGAATTTCTTTTTAATATTAAAAATAACAGTATATTTCTGAGAGAATAGAGAAAGGTTTTTTGTTTTGTTTTTAAAACAAGCTTGGAGGTCTTAGATACACAATTTCAAAGGTAATGGAGACATGAAAAAAACATGCTAGACACATGAACACATTTTTATATTACCCTTAGAACTCTAGAAATTATACAGACCCTATAAAACGCCCCCCGACCCCTGCTGGACAGCAGTACAGTTCTCTGTCTCAATTCAGAATTCACATAATTAATTACAATACATAATAGTTCAGTTTTTTAAAAAAATGCAATAAAACCAGACAGCCAAAGGTACAAGAAATTAGAAGTAAAACATTTAATGAATTTACATGTTTAAGAACATTTAAATATTGTTTAAAAAATTTTAAAAATAATTTGTTACATACCACCTAAGACTTCCAAGCCACTTTCTGTTGCAAAAGAAACTGTAAATAAAAAGACACGCAAAAAACCCAAAACAAAACAAAAACAAAAACACACCAGTTGAAATGTCACTGTTATGAGGCACATTCTGCTGCCTGAATTTGCAGATATTGCTCCAAAAAAATACCGGAGCTTCCACATTTGAAATAACAAACAAAAATTATCAGCAAGTTTTAGTGACTAATTTCCTGATTTTTAGAAAAATTCTGTTAATAGTGTTTCACAGAACAAAACAAAGGTTCTTCATCAAAATGTTTGCAAATCTAAAAACCTCTGTTACAAACAGGTTCCCGTTCACAATGATTTTGGGGGCGCCGCTGGCTGCCGTCCTAGTGTTCCTGTGGGAGGGAGGGGAGAGAAGTCAGCCGGCGGCGGCGGCGCCCTCCCAGGGCTTGTGTCCAGTCTGAGGCTCTGTGTCAACAGGGTGCCCCTCCCGTCTCCCTCTATAGCGGAGCACACAAACCAGGTGTCTCCCACTTTCCCTCCAGCTGGGGCTCTGGCCCAGTACAACCTCGCTTGAAGCGCGGGTCCCAGGGCCCTCCGTGGGGGTTACTGGGAAGGGGAAAGGCGAGTGAGCTGGTGATACTTCTCCTCGGGGTCACCCACCAGCCGGGACACCTGCTTCCACAGCACCCAGGCACAGAGGGCCAGTTTGGCAGTGAGGTGGCCAATCAGCTTAGGTCTGGAGCCTCTGCTAAACGACATATTGTCCCCGGGGACCCATGTGGCATCAGGTCCCCTGAAACATGCCCTGCGGGAGCATCTGGCCCCCTTCTCTCCGTGAATAAATGCGTTTTTGGCCTCTACTGAACAGAGCCCTCCAGGGCTCCCGCTGGATGGGGAAGTGCTGGCGCTCTGCCCTGCCCCACCTTCAGAGGCTGTGGACCAGCCCTGCTCGAGCAGCCCCTCACTGCAGACCACAGGCTGCAGCAGCCACCTGGTCACACCACCCCCTCTAAGGGCATAGTGGGCTGTGAGCTTCACAGTTGCCACTCACCGGGCCACGCTTGCTGGGAGTCATCTGAGCTTGGCATTCTCATACACAGTTGGGGAAACTAAGGCCCAGAAGGAGAAATGGAGTGCCACTCAGCTCCGCGGCCTCAGGCCTGGGTCTGAGGGAGGACCAGGCACGTCCTTGGAAGGGCCACCCAACCAACTCCTCTCCTTTGCGGGGTCTGGGCGGGCTGGCTACACACCTGGCTGTGGGCCTGAGCTTGCCCTAGCGTCTGCCCGTAGAAGGCGGCCTGCTGTCGGTAGTACTCCGCCCAGGCCATCGTGTAGTCTGGCGGGGAGCTGGCCTGAGGAGCGGCACTGGCAGCGTGACCTGATGGACGAAGGGAAAGACAGGGCTCATCAGGGCGGGGTCACACTGAGTGGGGTCAAGGACACTGGGAGGGATCCCTTCTTAAAAGACGTAGGCGTCCAGACAGCCCATTGCTCTCTCCCTCCCTTAGGATGTTGGTGGCAGGAGGCCAGAGTGCTGGAGACCAAAGCATGGTCAGCCTCATGTTGCTGCTCTCTGCTCTGCCCTGCAAGACCCTCACGGTGTCTACTCCGAACCCCGTTCTCCGCATCGGTCTGCCTGGCCTGGGGGCGGGGGGGCGGGAGGCAGGAGACAGAGGACAGGGAGGTCCGGGGGAGAGCGACACCTGGACTTTCACTGAGTGTTCCGGGTGATGGTGACCTCCCTCCCTCAGTGCTGACTCAAACACCACACCAGAGTGACTGTTTCTTTGGTGGCCTTTGACCTGAGCTCTTCCAACTCGCCAGTGACATCCCTGAGACTCAAGCCACGTGAGGCACCTCTTCTGCCAACGCCTGAACACCCAGGCTTAGCAGTTCCAGAGAATTCAGGACTAATTTGAAATGATTCACCTGGGGCTTTGGGTTGCTATGGCTAGTTTTCTTCCTCCGTTAAAAAAAAAACAACCCTAGTTTAGTTTCTTAAGGAAACGAGCTTACTTAAGAAAAACAAACATCTCAACACCTGTTCCAACCGCAGGCCCCGGTCCCTGAGCCCCATGGGTCATCTCTCTCCACCTACCATGAACTGGCCAAAAGAACCTGGTGGCGGCTACACAGGCAGGGGACAGGACATGGCCAGTCTGTGCCCTGGCCACGCGGTTCTAAATAGGACCAGAGCAGCGGTCACTGGCGGCCCAGTCGAGGTGCCACACCCCCTGGGCTCCAGAAAGGGGAGAGCGTGGTGGATGAGGGAGGAAGCGAACAGCTGGCGCACACCTCCTCTGACAGACACACGGAAGGGCAGAGTCAGAGGGGAGCATCCACACGAGTGAGACGGGGAAGTGTTAAAGGAGCGAGGTGACAGGGAGCTGTGGGCAGAGAAGGCTGCAGGCATGGGGTTGGGGGGCTGGGGCCTGGTCGTTGGGAGGGCCAATACACTCACTCTGCTTCTTGTAATAGTCTTCCCAGGCCTTGCTGTAGTCGGGCTGGCTGCTCTGTGGCTGGCTCTGCTGGCCTGTGCGAAGAACACGAAAGCAGTCAGGCCCCTGGCCGCCACTTGGCCCCAGCCCCTGGCCTGGCCGCTGACTCTAGGCCCTGCCCTGTGCTGGCTTGCTCGCCCCGGCCACACACCACTGCAGCTCAACCCACGTCCGGTTGCCCAGGAAGAAGGTGGCAGCAGATGACTACACTAACACCAAAGAGGGTCTCCACCCAGGTCCAGGGGGCGTTCGCACAACTGAGATCCCCTGGAAGCTGGGGCTGGGCAGCCGCTGCCCCTCAAGGGCGACTGCACGAACAGCCACCACCCTCTTCAGACAGGGACCGGAACTGCAGGGGAGCAGAGCCTGAGGGCCAGATGGACTGTCCGCTAAGCTCCCTGGATGGACCTCCCAACGGGACAGAGGCCAAATGGCGCTGGGCACACTTCACCTGTCCCTTCTGTTCAGGGACTGGTGGTGTCACCTCTGCACAAGCACAGCTGCAGCACACGCTCAGGACACCGTCCAGAGACTGAGCTCCTGGTGGAGACAAACGAAGCCCCTCCGTAAGGGGCTGTCAGGCACCCGACACAACCTAGCCTTTTGCCTTTTGAGGTTGGCGCAGGGGACAGGACTAGCTCGCTCCCGCCTCCCCTTCCTGTGTACGCCGGTGCCTTCTCAGTGCAGCAGGGGCGTAGAGATGGGTGGGCGGGCGGGCAGCCCCTGCCTGCCCAGGCACATGGAGAGCATGGAGGATGGCCTGGCGCCAAGCCGACACCTCGTTTTCTGCCCACTTCAGGCTGGCTGCGTGTCCACCTGCTCAGGCCCTTTCAGTGACTTGTCCGCAGTGAGGCCAGCCCACAGCGGCACGAAGGACAGGCCAGCAGGCGTGTTGCACAGCACACGTGTCCCCACAGGTGAACACCCTGAGGACAGCAGAGGGGCGTGGGGATGCGGGCGATGGGGTGTGGCGTGGGCTGGGGAGGGCACAGAAGGGGAGCAGCCCCTTTCCTCCTGCTCTCCCACCAGGGCAGGCAGGAGCATAGAACTGGGGGACCTGGCCTGGGGAAGGCCAGGCATGAGGGGTGTGGGCAGCCACATGTCCATCCTCGGACATGGAGGGTGTGGGCCAGCAGGGCTTCTTTTTAAAGCCAGATCTCACCGACCAAACCCAATTCTCAATCTGCAACCCCCACCCCGAGTAAACCAACTGAGCTCCCCGAAAGATGGAGGCCGGCGAACAGAGGCCGGAACCAGGCAGGCCCTGTGTCTTCTCCCTCAGCCCAAAGGCCCGGCTCCTCTCCCCAGCCTCGGGCCTCCGCAGAACCATGCCCCCAAGGTCAGTGTCCCTGGGCGTCAATGTGAAGATGTGCCCAAGCTTAGGGCTTCCCACAGGTCCTGTCCTGGGCAACAGGACAAATGTGAAGTCAACCCCCGGCACCTCACATCTCAGGGTGGTTCTCTAATCGTACGAACAGGAGGAACCTAAACACGACCAGGCACCAGGACCAAGTGCGTCTGGTGACAAGGAACGATGCAATCTAAGTGGTGTTCACAGCGAAGTTTTCAAAAATATTCTATGTGTTTGGGACGTTTAATAAGAAATTCAGTGGGAGAAAAGGAGAAAATACAACCGCGTGATTTCAGAGCCCGGAGAAGGTGGAACATGCCCGAGGCCGCCCAGCTCTGGCCTCCTGACCCCGCAGGGCGCCCGAACTGGCCTTGACCAGGGTCTGGGGCAGGGCTGCCCCACTAGCATGCTGCTCAAAGGGAAAGGCGCAGCCCCAAACCCCGGGCTCATTCTCTGTGCTCAGCTGTGACACCGGCCTGTGGTCCAGCACGCAGTCAGGACACTCTGCAGACACACGAACAATGCCACAGACACACGAGCAATGACACGCACACACGCACACACGCACCCTCTCGATTCCCAGACTGTGCAAGATGGGCTCTGCCAGCAACAGGCCCAAGACTGAGGCTCAGAGTGAACATGGGGCAGCAGCGCGGGTGTGGGCTTTGTTCCCACAAGGGCCCCCTTCTTCAGTTTCCTCGGAGTCGCTCACCAGAGCTGACTCTCTAGCACGTACTTCCCGAAAAGTTCGGGAGACAGGAGGAGCCTTAAGATGGCGCTGACCATCTTAGAAGAGAGGAAGATGACACCTTGCAGTCAAAGGAGGGGACTGGCAGGGCACCCAGCAAGCTGGGGGCTGCTTCGGAGAGTACAGGGTGAGGGGCAGAGCACAGGCTGGGGGACAGAGGGCAGCAAGCCCAGCCCAGCTGCAGGCCTTTGGCAGAGCTGGAATGAGACCATTTCAGATGCACCAGCCCCTCGAGCCCTTTAAGTGAGAGGCAGGGGGGCGCACAGCCCCTCCTCCTTGGGGAAACTCACCTGGGACCTGCTGTGCTGGCTGCTGCCACGCCTGGTAGGTGCTGCCCCAGCCCTGGGTCAGGAAGGCCGGAGGACCACTGTGGAGGACAGTCACTTGTTCTAGTGGGGGCCACACCCCCCTGACCTCAGTCCACTTCCCGCCAATCCCACTGTCTGCCGCTTCATCGCTCACCCTCCCCACCCCAGGCGGGCACAATGGGCGGGAGGGGGCCCTGGCAGCAGCCAGGCGGCCACTGCCCTCGTCCTGACTGGGAGCCACACCGACAGGGCAGAAGCACGTCACCGACCTCACAGGGGTGCCGTGGGGGTTTCCGTTGACTTTAGCAGCGATGTTGGGGAAGCACCCTGAGCTCCTCGGAGGAAAGGTGCTGAGAGTGGAAAAAGGAGGTCAAAGGACTGAGGACCCCACAACAGACAGACTTCCGCAGAAACCTCCCCTCCCCCCAGCCCCAGGGGGGTGAGCGCCCTCCAGGGATGCTGTCAGGGACCAAAGCCTATGCCCTCGGGAAGGCTCTCAGCCCAGCACTGCTCAGCAACCTGCGGACCGGCCAGAAGGTCACGGGTGGGAGGGAGAGCGGAGACCTGCCTGTACCCAGATGTCAGGCCTCCAGCTGGCACTGGCAGCTAGAAAGGAGGGCCCTTGGGATGGACAGAAAGACTCACTTTTGGTGAGGGGCGGCAGGAGGTGGGCCGAAGGGGCTCTGTCCGAAGGCTCCAGGTGCTCCAAGGCCGGGGCCCTGTGGCGGCGTGGAGGGAACGCTCACTAACTGTCGCGGCACCGCTGCCCACCGCCCGGCCCCCGAGGCAGACCACCGCTTTTGGGGAGACAGGCTCAAGGGGAGTAAAAACACCCTATGGCACTCGCGCTAGCCTTCCTTCCCCACAGCAGATGGGACCGGCAGCAACGGCTCTGCCCTGTGAGCGACCAGGGCCGCTGCGCAGATGACACTGGCACCACACCTGCCCTAGTGTGTCACCCTGGGGGAGGGACCAACCTGCTTGACTCTCCCGTCAACTCAGGCTGGCCCACGGCTCTTTCTGCCACTCTACGTCCCCTTTGAGGTGAGCAGTGGCCAATCTGTCCTCCATCAACACTCCCTTTCTTTATCTGCTTTGAGGTGCCTGAAACTAAAGCCAGAGTCAATGAAAGCCGCCTGCAGGGCCGGCCGCCACGGCCGCGCCGGGGGTGGTGCTGGGGGAGGCTGCTGCCCCCACTGCTCATCTAGCCTGCAGGGGACACGGCTCTAGGGCCTGAGCTGGCGGCCTGGGTGAGTACTGCCAGAAGGCTTCCTTCCGGGCGCCCGGGCCTGGTACCCCTGGGCCCCGACCTTCCCCCTCAGCAAAATGAGAGGGGGTGCCCTCATGTGATGTGAGGCCCGAAAGGCACAGGAAGTACAAGGTTCTGGGGAAAAACAGGTACCTTAGACATCCACCAGAAAATCCAGCTATTAGTAAGCCCGGTGGGGAAAGGACCTTGTACGTACGCCAACTTTCTCATCTATGAGATGTCTGGCCACCTCAATCTGCTGAGGAATCCCCCTGATGGTGAATATCCGCAGGCTGGGGTCGGTGTTGGGAGGGGGGTTCCGCTGCAGCTCCACGTGTGCGCCTGACTGCTGGTTTATGCTTTTGATGTTCTCGCCCCCTGCAGGCAGGAGCACAGGAGAGGAAGGGTAAGTGGTGGGGGGGGGGGGGGGGGCAGGCCTGAAGGTGTGTGGGGCTCTTCTCCAGACTGAAGACGAGGACGGGGTCTTCCCTGCACCTGCCCTCGTCCGGACAACGTGGGTACTTTTTATGGACTTTACGAACACCAGGGCGCTCTCGTCTGCACACCCAGACTTTTGATGGGAAGCTTTTCCTTCTCTCTGAGCCAGGCTGAAGCGACAGACACCAAATGGCACCTGCTGGTTTCTATCTCAATGTCCTCCACAGAGGCCAGGAACGAGGCCCAGGCCCAGGCCCAGGCCCAGGGGTTTGCTCACAATGGAGCTCAGCCCCAGGAGGCTCCCGCCAGCTGGCCCAGGGAACACACTCCATCCTTCTCCGTTGGAGACAAGCGACCTGGTGGCCCCGCCATGGCACACTGGGGGCCCTCGGCCCCAGCGAGGGCCCCTGCTCTGCCACTCTCCCTCCCTCTGCAGGTCAGGCAGACAACCACAGGGCCCAACAATGCCTGGAACCCACCAGGGCCTTGAAAACCCCATCCTGTCACTTCTCAAGTCCCTGCCTTCTCCGTGGGGGGGACAGGTCTAGACAGAGAGGCAGCCGGAGGACGGGGGTCACAGAGGCCTGGGTGGAACCAGGCTAATGAAAATTTAGTTGGATTCTTTGAGAAACCTGTGAGAGCCCCAGTCTCTTAATGAAATTCGCATAACAAAAGCTCCGCCAATATAACAATGGTTTGATTCTTCTTTTGAAATTTCACAGAACTTACAGATTGGCTCCATACAACTGGGGTGGGGGGGGGGCAGAATACAAGGGAAACTTGTAGCAGTTTTTGCAAAAGTGGAAAAAGACAATCTGTGGAAACGCTGGTGCAAGGGACCTGGGCGCCCCAAAGGATCAAAAGTGACAACTAAAGGCCAGTGTCTGTGTCACCCCTGCCCTCCGGAGTCAAAACTAACGTCACATGATATGCGCTCTTTCCTTGTAACACGTCCATAGTCCTTCACACACCCCAACCTGCCCTCCACCCCACCGGCGGGAGGCCTCGGCTGAACATCCAGCCAAGGAGGGGGTGCCTAAGGGACACCCGTCCTCTCCAGGGGACACTACTGGGGTCAATAGCAAAGCTGGAGCCTGGGTCCAGCCACCCTTCCTGCGGGCGATGCGAGCGGCCCTCGAACCATGGGAAGGAGCCCGGGGGCTGCAGGCATTTGGACAAAGCTTTGTTCCAGGTCTGGCGTGGGCAGCATGTTGGTTTAGTTTAGGTGGTTTTACATTCAAAAGCTAATTATAAAAAGGACTCGGCAGACGAAAGTCACATGTGTGTGATTTTCTCCAAGTTTGGCGATGGTTTAAGGACAGTGTCCCTGTGTGGTCCATCTTGGGCGAGCATGCTGGTGTTGGGGACAGCAAGGAACAGTGCGGGACAGCCCCGGGCCTGTCTCCGCTGCCCTTCACTCACAGGGGTGGACTCAGGTTTTTGCCCCGTGAACAGCTTCTTTCCTCGGCAACAGTGCTCTTGGGGAGCAACAAAGAGCAAAGACAGCGGAGACCGCTCTCCGGCACCGCCTGCCTCCACCCAGCTGGCCCCGTGACTGTGCAGTGGGGGCTGGGAGGAGACCCCACAGGCCCCTCCCTGCACTCGGTGCGCAGCCCAGCAGCCCCGCAGGCCCTCTCCCGAGGCCTGTGCCTGCGGAGCATGGTAACAAGGGGAGGCGGCCCCACAAAACTGCCCGGTGCCGGAAGGAGTTAATTTAAGTTTATCTTCCTTCAAAATGAGGTCACCAGCTTGGCGCATGGTGGCTGTCTATAGACTCATTCAGGCAGCCCACTCCATTCTTCCACCTGATGGGGGGCAGAAGTGACCCACCAGGGGCCCCCCAGGCTGGTCGTGAAATCGTAAAGCAATCAATCAAACCTGCTAAAAGGCCGGCTGACAAGAGCAGGGCTGGCCACACTATCTGTCAGCACTGCTGTGTTTATCATGGAAATCCAGCAGCCAGGGGAGGCGCAGCGTCTGTCTGTCCGGGGCTGGGGCTGGGGCTGGGGCCAGGCCGGGGGCGCAGGGCCTGACTGCGTGTGGCGCCCTCCCCTCTCCCTCGCTGCCCCCACCCCAGCCCCACATCTTTCCCAAGGAGGAGGAGCAGCTCCTATCCAGCCCTGGTGGTGGTGGGTGGCATGGAGGGCCCCCCACCCTCCCAACAAAGCTTTTCTAGGCTTCTCCAGGCTGTAACCGGAGCGCTGGGCACAGTGACGGCTCCCTCTGTCGTCACGCTTCCTCTGGCGGATCACTCGGGGTGACTCTGCAGAGGACACGCTGAGAGAGGCTGTCTGTCCTGGGAACGCGAGGGACACTGTCACAGTGAAGACAGCTGGTGTCTAGAGAACAGGCATGTTCGCAGGAAAACCAAGTTGATAAAGATGGCTCTTACAAGACACAGAACCTAGATCTGCCTCTCAAAATAAATAAATAAAGACCCTCGCAGCCACCAGGGTGTGGGGCTGGGTAGTGTGTCTCACCAATCACAGCATCTGGGCGGCTAACGAAGGCCACCAACACTTTCCAGCATGGACACCCTGCCAGAAAATTGAAACACGCCCACATTGTCCACACCACCTCTGAGAACCTCCAAGATGACACAGATGCGGGAGAAGGACGTTTTGTAAGGGCACAAACATGCGGTCAGCGGACAGGGACAAGTGCAGCGGCAGGGCGGTAAGAGAGAGGGTCGGGAGTTCCCAGCCCACGCCAGCTTGTGTGGAGCGCAGTGGCGGCCTCAGCTTGCTGCCACGGTAGACATTCCCAAATCAGGTTCTGTGGGAGAGCCAGCACCCTGCCCCACCACCGCTAAGAGATGCCCCGGGACCACGGGAGCTGGAGAAATTGTGGGGAGAAGGCTATTCCTGAAATACCACACCCAACACCAAAGAGTTATCTGCGGGCACCAAGGCTTTGCTTGGGGCACAGAGAGAAGCTGAGCTGCTGCTGGGGGTGGGGGGGGTGGGGGGAATGGACCGTGAACCACAGATGGGCTCTCAGCGGCCTTTCTCTTTCTTAAGAAAGATTTTATTTATTTATTTTCAGAGAAAGGGGAAGGAGAGAGAGAGAGGGACGGAAATATTGACTGGCTGCCTCTCGCACGCCCCGAACTCAGGACCTGGCCTAGAACCCAGGCATGTACCCTGAATGGGAATTGAACCGGTGACCCTTCAGTTCGCAGGCTGGTGCTCAATCCAGAGCCACAGCAACCAGGGCTTTCGGCAGCCGTTCCTGGTTTTAAGGCAAGGCCAGCCCAGACGAACCAGCCCTGATGGCCTAGAAATGTGCCCGCTCCCTTCCTCGCTTCTCATCAAAAGGTGGGAAGGAGCACACCAGCCATGAACAAGGGTTATATCTAGTCTTCTCTAAAATGCCTAGAAAACAACTAGCAAATCAATTTTTATTTCCCTCCGCAGGGTGTCTGTGACGCGCGGTAAATGGGCTGAAAGGGTAAAAACCGTTTTCACACGTGGTGTCAACAAAGACCAAGCACCCAAATCCAGGAAGGAAGAAAGCAATCTTCGCTGGAGGAAATTATCTTTACTGCTCTTCTAAGTTCCTTTGGAGGCAAGCTGATTACTGATCAGCTGATAGACAAACATTCAAAGGCAAATGTTCAGCCTTTCCAGCAATTAGGCTGCTTTAAGAGGCGGTGGGTCTCTCTTGTCACCTGTCCCCATGCTCTGCCCCCACTCATGAGAAGACCGCACAAAGAAGGACTCCCGCAGAAGGCGGCTAACGCCAGAGACAAGCGTGGCGAACAGCCCTGCCCTCGTGCTCCGGAGGCGTGTGAGCTGTCTGCTCTCAGGTAAGCAGGTGGGGGGGGAACCAGCAACCCCAGCTGCTGCCTCCTACCTTTGCCAATGACAAGGCCACACTTGTCTGCTGGCACTGTGTAGGTTATCTCCTGGATGCCACCAGGGGTTCCCAGGCTCCAGTCGCCACGGCCACGGCCTCGTCCTCTGGCCACTGCAAGGCCTCCAAAGCCGTCTCTTTCCTGGGAAAGGAGCAAAGCTTAAGTGAAGATTCCTGCCACTGCCACCAGCGCCACTTTCCGCCTCCAGGGAAGAGGCTCGCCGGCAGGATGTAGTCAAAGCCGCGCACCAGCACCCGCGCATCGCTCCACATCTCGGGCTCCGAAGCGCTCTCAGATGCAGAATGAACACAAATCACGGGTGCGGTGCCCTCAGCGAGCACGTGTGCGGGTAAGTGCACGTGGTTACAGAAACAGCAAACACAGACCCGAGGAAAACAGTGGTCGGTCAGGCGGCAACTCCCGGGCCCAAAGCCCAGCGCCCTTCTCCCCGGAGTCTGCATCACTGGGCCCTAACCTACAGGGTCAGGAGTTGATTTTCTTCTCAATGCTGAGACTGCTCCTTCGGGGGGCTCACACATGCTGGGCCTACCAGAAGCCAGACAGTAGCTGCCAAAAAGCTGAGGCCACTTGAAGTGACATGTGAGTGACAACGCATGATTTCTGACCTTCCCCTGACCACGCTGCTATAAAGAACAATTCAGACACTGCTACATGAGTCAGAACACCTTTCAATTTAACCAGCACGAAGGATAAAAGGATTTTGAAAGGACACCTGGTTGTCCTGCTCCCCGGAAGAGGGAGGGAACCCGCCGGGCTGGAGCACACAGTATGGGGCTGGAGCCACCGCTGACCATTCTCACACAGTCCCCCAGCGGAGAGCAAACCCCCACCCGACAGCCAGCAGAGGACGATTCCTTTCATCTGAGGGCAACAAATGTCATTCCAGGCTTTGTCCCGAGTCTCTCTGAGGCTGCAGCACTAAAATCTTTTCAATGTGGAGGGAAAACCTAGTTGAGCTGAGAGCAACTTTCATGGGAGGGAGAAGCTGAACAGAGGCCCAACATGGTGTAGAGACATTCGGCAAAACCCACTCCTATTGATGAAGAGAGAGTGCGCACTCCCCAGAATCCAAGCCCACAGAAAGCAGAGACTGCTAGAGGGCATTCTTCTGCCCTCCGCTTTGACGAGGGACAAATAGAGTGAACGGGTAGTTCAGGGACTGACGTTAATGCGTGCAGCCCACGCCCTGGGTGTGCCACAGAGTGTCCCGGACGGACGCTTTGCACAGCCCTCGAAGTTCCGGGTCCATGCACTGCCTACTAAAAAGGAGGCAAGACTCTTTAGTGACTCTTTCGGAACTTGTCTAACCCTAAGATTCACCTGGGACTCTGGTTGAGACCCACACCCGTCTTGGGGACTCGGGTTCCAAAGGTCGGGGCAGGGGTCTACAAAAGTGCCCTTCCAGCACGTACTCCCAGGTGACTTAGGTGATCTGGTGCGAAACCCCCCACGTTGCTGAGAATACTTGGCCAAGAGAAGTTCAAAGACCCATCCAAAGTCACATAGCTAATGGCAGAACTGGGACGACAATTTCCAATTTCTTGCTTTCTTCAGCTCCAAACGTTCCCAAACTTCCTTAGTCCTGCCTAGCTGGGGGACGTGCCAGCCCATCATCAGTTACGGTGGTGGCCTGCAGCAACTGGCACAGGGGCAGGAGGAGGGGGCTACTCTAGGTGCTGCCCCGGAGCCCCACGCGGCCCCTGCCGCTGCAGCACGTGAGGTCCCTGAACACAGAGCCGGACCCACCTGGGCTGTAAGAATAAGCTCGTTGATGACGTGGGCTGCGTGCTGGCATCGGTCGGGGGGCCCCATGACCTGGGCAGCTCTCTCCGGACTAATACCATCATCTGTGGAACAACGTGAGAGGTGGTGTTAGGAAAGCTCAACTTTAGAAAGAGACGAAGGTCACCCTGACTTGCAATCAATATTCCTACCAATGCCAAAGGGGTGGTGAGATCTGGGCCCTTCGTCTAGGGGAAGGTGCGCGGCTGCGTCTGGCTGTGAGGCCCGTGCCTGAGATCCCGCAGAGGCGGGCATTTAAAGGAGCTATCATTAAAGAAACAAAGCTGAGAACAAACGAACGAAGCCGAGGAAAACAGAGGTGAGCGATGACAATGTGTCCAAAAATCAGCCCATTGTGGTGTCTTCCCGTCTTTAGAGAAATGAGGGAAACAAAGACACTGTAGATAAGTCTGCTTATAAACTAACAGAATTTAAAGGGCTGTTCTTTAGTCTAACATGTTTGTCCTTTTTTAGGATTTTAAGTTACTTTTAATTTATGAGATCAAAATATTTTAGTTTTTATTCATTTTATTTTTTTAATTTATTGATTTGAGAGAGAGAAAGGAAGGGGGAGAGAGGGCAAGAGAGACAAAGAGAAACACTGATTTGTTGTTCCACTTACTTATGCATTCACTGGTTGGTTCTTTGACATGCCCTGACCAGGGATGGAACTCGTGACCTTGGCCTATCAGGACAGCACTCTGACCAACTGAGCCACCCAGTCAGGACAAAGTAACAGGTTTTTTAAAAAAAGCCTTTATGTGGCGAAATTAAAAGCTGGAAAGGCTATGTTGATTTTTCCCAGTTTTACTAGTCTAAGAGGGAAGAGAAGCCCTGGAAACCCTGGGGTGGAGCGTTCAGGCACAGCAAGGGCACCCGGGCCAGCAAACACAAAGAAAGAAATGAGGGCCCAGAGGAGAAACCTAGATTGGTGTGAGAGAGAGAGAGAGAGAGAGAGAGAGAGAGAGAGAGAGACAGAGAGAGACAGAGAGAGACAGAGAGAGAGAGGAAGAGCAGAATGCGAACGGGCTAGCTGCAAAGTCCGTGTTTTATGAGGTGCTTTATACTCACAGGATTTTTGAAAACAACCAAAACCAACCTGGTTTGAACTGAATCCTCACACCAGCATCATTCTGGATCTTTTTGATCATTTCCCCGTTTCTTCCTATCACAATCCCAACAGCAAACCTAGGCACAGACACCTAAGCGCAGAGAAACAGAACCTCGTCAGAGCTTCCGGCAAACCCAGCTTCCCTCAACGGGTGTGTGTGCGAGTACAATATAACTGGAGTTTTACTACAGTGCATTCTTGGAAGTGATAGGATTAAGCACATTTTTTCCTTTTAAGAACAATATTGTGGTTAATGATTGCATTTCTGTTAGCTAAATGCATCCAGAAAGTCTGAGATTTGATCAAAATAGTTATAAAAATAAAGAAAAGCAAGAAAAAACTTAGAGATAAAAGATTAAAAATGGCAAATTATCTTCCAAATCCTATGAAATAAGCATAAATATATCATACGCATTCATTACACCAAGTCCTTTGAAATGTTTTTCATTGTGGTGAACTTTACGTAATACTCCAGCATCTCAGCCATTCGTGAGAGTGCCATCCAGCAGCAGCACCAAACACGCTCACAATGCTAAGCAGCCCTCCCCGCCAGCCATGCCCCAAACCTTTTCCTCTTCCCCAGCGAAAACAGTACCCATTAAACAGGGACCTCCGCTTTCTACAGCGCCTGGTGACCTCCACTCTATTTTCTGTCTCTATGGATTTGCCTACTCTAGGTATAAGTGGAATCGCACAATATTTCTCTTTCTGTATATGGCTTATTATATAAGCATACTATTTGCAAAGTCCATCCATACGGTAGCATATATCAAAACTTCATTTTGGCCCTGGCCAGGCAGCTCAGTTGGGTAGAGCGTTGTCCCGATACACCAGGGTTGTGGGTTTGATCCCCAGCATACCAGGATCAACCAATGCGTGCATAAATAAGTGGAACAACAAATCAACGTTTCTCTCTAACAATCAGTTTTTTAAAAATTTCTGAAGGACAGATTCTGATGCCATCCCACCTCACCAATACATCTGGCTTCTAAGTTTGATACAATCACAACACAGATCACCAAGAAAACTTGCACTCTGGTCTTCACCTGGGCAGGAGGAGAAGCTCTGAAGCAAAACTTCAGGGCCAGGGGAATGGCCTTGCTCCCTGAAATGCACGCAGCTGTCCCCCTCACTATGGCTGGCTGTCCCAAACCGTCCCCATGCCCACTCTGAGAAGCGAGCGTCCACGCAGGACTGCACAGACGAGACAAAATCAAACTATTTGCTCAAGGTTAAAGAGGCAACAGATGTGTGACCTATGACCTTAACGCCAAGCTCTTTTGCCTACTAACCTGTAATTCAAGCATACCTCTAAACTGCCTCCTCCCGTGCGGGGGGCGAAGTCACCGCGCGCACCTCGAAAGTCAGCTTGGTCTTTCTCTCGGATGATCTCTAGTACCATTTCTCTTGCTTGCTGCATAAACACAGATAAAAGACATTATGGAAAACAAGATGCTAAAAAAACAGACATGACGCCAGGTGAAATTTCAGGAGCGAACACTCTTATGTTGGGCTTGAAGACTCAGAAGGCGCTCAGCTGTGGGAGAAGTCCCTTACTACATCATCATTATCATTATCGTCATCATTACACGGGACAGGGGCAGACTGCTGGTGGGAGTCGCCCATGCCACATCTTCAACAACAGTTTTTACATGGCCCGAAACGCCCAGGTGAGGGCCGACCCTCTTTGAGGCCACAGTAGGGCCAGCATATCTGTGCTGGGCCCAAACTCGATCACTGGTGCCCGGCGGGGCTTCCAGCACGCCACTTCTCAGCGAGGCTCCGACTGGGCCGTTTCTGGAGAGAAGATACTACCGAGGGAGGAGCATCAAGGGAAAGGGCAAGCCCTGGAGCCCAGGAGTGACTTCCAGCCTTCGGAGACCCAGTGTCCCGATCACTGACTGCCAACACAGCCCCCAGGCCTGGCTGTCTCCAAGGCACACTCGGTGTCCTCTCCCCGAAGGACGCAGGCCGCACTTCCTGCGTCAGCCCATCCTGCCGACAGCAGCCCCCACCCCACAGGAAGCTGCAACTGCACGTCACCACCCAAGGTGACGTGGGAACCCAGACAAGTCCTGGTTCTGGAAAAACCAAACCAAACCAAACCCCCCTCGCGTCCACCCCCGAAAGAGCAACGAAAGCCTCAGGACACTGAGAGAACTCTGAATACGCACTGGCTTACGACGACAGGGGACTGCTGTTATTTCTCTGGCCTGGTCTTACAGCACAAAGTCCTCCCTCTTAGGACTGAGGGGTGGAGAGGCACACCACCTGCTACTTACTCACGAACGACAAAGTGAAATGAACAAACGCGTGTGCACAACGGCAAACGACAGGCAAGATGAAGGCATACAGGCATTTGTCATACTATCTTCTCAGTTTTCCTAGATGTTTGAAGTTTTTCATAATAAAAAGTTGGAGAGAGAAAATAAAAAACCCCGAACAACAACTTAGCCTGAACACAATAGCTTCTCCCAAATGAAATATGTGAAATACATTAAAAAGTTTATGATTATTTTCCTGCAAATTCATGAAACATCAATGAAGTAAACAAGCTCTTTGCTCAGGTATTTTTCCTACCAAAGATAAAACCAAAGGTGCCAAGAGAGAAGGCAGGTGTGGAGGGCTACAGGGAGGCGGGCACTCCACTGCCCAGCACCCTCCAATGCCTTCCAGAGAGTTCCCTGATATGGCAGCCGTGGCATCCACAGGCCAGACTGGGTGAGCCAAGTGAGAAAAGATGGGAGGCCATCTGATTTTTACCCAGCCCACCTGTCCCCATTCAAAGTGGTCAGACACTCCGGGGAGGAAGGCCCTGGGGCCTGGCCTGCAGGCGGGCAGGGAAGGGCAGGACTGCTTCACCAATGGGGCCGGCCGAAGGGAGGAAGCCATTTGAATTGCTGGCCCTCAATCACTTTGGAACTTTTCTTTTACGCATGTGCCTTGAAAAACAACAAGGATATCAACTGGAGTTCAGCTGAATGAGTGTTGATTAAGAACTGGGGAAATATTTTGCCAGAGGCTGGTAACCTCCACTTCATCAAAGCCCCAAAGCTCCTATAGAGGAACAGCTGTCGTGATGGACTGGCTCA
The DNA here is from genome assembly GCF_022682495.2 of Desmodus rotundus. Lineage (NCBI taxonomy): Eukaryota > Metazoa > Chordata > Mammalia > Chiroptera > Phyllostomidae > Desmodus > Desmodus rotundus. The sequence goes on from NC_071387.1 coordinate 4,417,244, forward strand.
CCCGAGGGCTACCCTAAACGCAGCAAAGGCAAGGCAGGCTGGGCGGGGCGCAGGAGAGTGTGAGCGGATTTCACAGGCATACACACACCCTACCCCTCAGCCCACACACACTCCTGCAGGCTGGAACCACCCCAGGTGAAAGCCCCCACTGCTTTCAGCAACTGCAGCCGGGAGCTCAGGACGCAGGGCACCCGCAAGCCGGGCACACGCAGGCACGGTGGTGTGCTGGCCGGCACCTGCGCTCTCCTCCCACCTCAGCTGCGTGCGCATCTTGCAAAAATGAGCCAGGAGAAAGAGAACAAGCAAATAAAAGCCCAATGGAGCCTGCACCTGAGCTGACCACAGGTTAACAAGTCGAAAACTGCACCTGCTCAACGCTTCGCCATCCAACAAAACCTTCTGCAAATGTTCCGAATACACACGGCCGGTGACAGTAGCCACCACTCTCGCGTGGCTCTTGAGCACTCGAAATATGGCCAGTGTAAACGAGGAACTCAATCTCTACTTACTCTGAATTAAAGAGCCACGTGTGGCCAGTGGCTCTGGTACTCGGCAACACAACCCTAGATTCCTTCCATCTGACAGCCTGAGAAAACAGCCCACCTCAGTTAGAGGAACATCAGTTTCATAGTGTCTTGAACAACACAAAAGCTGAGTTACTGCCAAGTGATACCCCACACCCAGGACCTGCCCCATGCGGTTTCTCTCCTACCTGTACTTTAAACGGGTCTCCCGTCATGCGAAGAGGCTTGTCTGCTCCCGTGGGCAATGGGCCGTCCTGGATCATGACCATTTTCACCCCTGTCCGCTCCTGTGGAGGCACACACACCAGTACAGCGCTCACTGCCAGGCAGGAGTGTGCGGGATGCCGCCCAGGGCTGGGCCGCGCCTGCCCACCACACAACACTGCCCTCTGCCCTGGTCCAGGGAGCTGCCCCAAGAACACCAACATGCGGGCCATGCCAGGGAGTTCCTAAGTGTGAGCTCTTAAGTGTGACAGAGGAACCGCTCCCCAAACTCTCCTCCTTCTCTTCCAGCCCTGAGCTCACCCACATGGACAGGGGCTCTGTTTCTGAACTGCCAGGGTCCCACCGGCTGGGCCCTCGCTTTAACAGTCCCTGGCCAGAGCCAGGGCTCTGCTCTGTGAGGCAGGGCCACTGTGCCCTAGGAGAGGGGGGCTCAGACAGCAGGCTGCCCCCGAGCTGTCCAGAGTGGAGAAGTGGGGGGAGGGGCGGCAACGTTTAAATTCTGAAAAGTCCAAAGCCTGGACTCTGAGGCCACACCAGAGCGCCTTCCCAGGCTGAGGCCTGGGCTAGGAGTGAGCACAGTTGGGCCACGACCCCTGACCTGCAGCCTTAAAAGCCCCGAAGGCCCTGGCTGGTGTGGCTCAGTGGATTGAGTGCTGGCCTCTGAACCAAAGGGTCGTTGGTTTGATTCCCATCAGGGCACATGCCTGGGTTGTGGGCCAGGTCCCCAGTTGGAGGCACGTGAGAAGCAATCACACACTGATGTTTCTCTCCCTCTCTAAAAATAAATAAAATCTTAAAAAAAAAAAAAGGGGGGGGGCCCCGACACCCTGAAGTTAGAGTTTGTTCATAACTACCTTGGAAGCGGAAGTGCTGAACCCGTGGAAGCATGTAAGCCCAGCCCCTCTGTCAGAGTGTGACTGTTGTTGCGTTTAGCTATGGAAACACGCATTTGGTTGCAGGGGCAGCCCGGGGCCTGCCACAAGCACTCAATTCTGCAACACGACTGGTCCCATGTGTCTCAGGGGAGGGGTCCTGGAGCTGACAGCGGCTACTGCACGGAGCATCTGCTCAGGCCCAGGCCTGGTGCGGAGGGCCTTGCTGACACACACAGTCGTGGGTGTTACTGCAGCTTTGTTACCGGCAAGCCTGCCCTGGCGAGGCCCCGGGCCCTGTAAGTGCGTGAACACGTTCAAAGAGGGGAGGGCTGCTGGCTCTAGACCCAGCATTTCTATCCTAGATGCTGTCATCTGACGGTGACAGAGCTTTGCTGCCACAGCAGCTGCTACAAGTGTATGGGGCCCTAGGACCGGCGTCACAGGCAGCAGAGAGGCCCGGCTCCAGAGAATGTCTGTGGACCCATGGGGCTTGGGGCTCTGAGGGGGGCTCTGGCCTGTGGCAGGTACAGGTGGGTCAACCAGGGAAGCCTGAGCTATGACAAGCCTCCGCCCCTCCCCCCACCCCCAAAAGGGAGGAAGATGAGGGCCTCTGCCAAGGCTTCCATACCTGCAGCTGCTTGATGGTCTCCCCGCCTTTGCCGATGACCAGCCCCACTTTGGACGCAGGGATGAGGACCTCCTGCACTGTGCTGCTGCCGTCCACGTCGTTGTGAAAGCCCGGTCCGTTCCGACAGCGGTCCACGATCTGCCCCAGGAGCCGCTTGGCTAGTCTTCAGGAGGGAACAGAGCCACAGGAAGCCAGCATTACATGAACGCCCCAGGTACCCACGAAGGGGAACAGCATCCAGGGGAGACACGAGGGAGTCAAGGCAGCCCTTCATCCAGTGCCAGGTCCGCCCCAACCCAGGAGCTCTCTGCCGTCGGCCACGCTGCTGGGCTGGAATTTAAAAGCAACGCACACAGAATACCAACATCGCAACGCGGCCCCCATCACGTCTGCCCTGTGCTTGGGCGTGGGTCTCACGGGCACCCCACAAACATCTCTTCTCCTATCCGAAAGTCAGCAGCTCTGGTGGCAGAGATGCCTTTGCACCCTCTGCATCTCGCTGTTCCCCCATCCAGAGCACACCCCCCATAGACATGTGTTAAGTAGGAGCAGGAGGGAGAACGCGAGCAACGAGAAAGATGGGAAAAGAGAGAGCAAGGGTTAGTCGTCGTCACCTGAATCCCCAGACTCCCAAATTTCTTCTCCACAACCCACCAGACTGCTCTACGACTTTTGAGCTTAAGGCTATGCATCACCAGTTTGGTTTTAAGGGGTGGGAAAAGGAGGTGGCAGCACCACGACGCAGCTCTGCAGCCGCAGACCGGCTTCGTGCTTTTCCAGTTGGATCGCAGGAGTCTGCCTTTTGCGTGCGAAGCTATTTTGTGCTGATTTATTTGGAGGCGGAGAAGGAAAGCTACGATGTTGAAACAGTACAACCCAACCTACCAAGGTCACCTGGGAGGCCAATTTCCTTTTCTGCACCAGAATCTCCCCCGGCTGTTATCTGCATTATTTATTCTTCAGACTACCACGTACAACCTTTCTGGTTCCTCTAACAGGAAAGGATTCAGCTACTAAACAGGCTGGCTGTACTGTGCACTGAAGAAAGCAAAACTGTTTCTCCTCAAAGTTATAATCCCGTGGCCTCCACTGCTTGGACAGAACAGGAAGCAGGGATAGAGGGGCAGGAAGAAAGAAGAAAAAGGCAGGAAATAAATGTTGCCCTTTGTGGTCTTGAGCCTTTGTGTACTGAATCAGCCTCGTGTATCTTCTCAGTCACAGCAGCTTGTTAGCATTTTGCTTGTGTACTAGATTAACCTGTGATGGAAGAAAAACGCCTCGACTCCAGCAAAACCATCTCGCTTGCCCTGTAATGCACACCTGCCAGAGTCATTTATTCTGGTTCACTGCTTGCAATGTTTCAGCAAAACGAGAGAACCTGAACTCATCTAGACTCCCTGAGAAATGGAAACAATGACAGAGCCCTACCTACTGAGCCAGACATAATCTCAGCACCCCCACCCCCAACAAAACGCTGCTCAGTAGACCGGCAGGGGAAAGGGCGCAGAAGCCAAGTCAGTGTCTCCCCTTCCCCAGGAGGTTCCAGGGCTGATGAGGCCTACACCCGGCACAGGGCTCTGAGAACGTGGGTGCCAGGCAGGGGGTCACACTAGTCTTCCGGGTGCCACAAGTCAAAACCTCCTCTGGCCAGTCCCTATGGCCCTTGGAGTGGAGCAATGGCTAGCAAGAGTCCATTACATTTGGCTCCCAAGTATCAGAAGGGCAATGGGATCACCCCCAGGCCAAGGACCCGATACCAGGGTTCTCAATGGCTCGCAAAGGGAGGGGCTTGCTAACCCAGACTGTACTGGGAAAGGAGGCGTCACGGGGGAAGAAGGTGGCTGGTGAGAGCATTCAGGTGGGGTGACCCCACACTCCTTAGGGCCTGGTTTACGGAATGGGTGCTACGGCAGCTGTGAGGAATTCTGTGGGGGTTTTAAAAAGGAGATGCTGGGGGTGTTGAAGGTAACAGAGGAACTCCCCTGACGTAGCCACACCTGCTCGTGCGACCAGACTGCAGCACAGGGTGACAGCGTTCAGTGACAGTTTGCCCTTCCATGTCTCCCCATTTGGGGAGCGAGGAAGAAGAGTGAAAGGAAAAAGTAAATAAAACAAACTTACTCAATACTTTCTGGGGTTCCGGTAAGTACACAGGGCCTCTCTGGAATCCCAGAACTCTCTACAAGAAGAATCGAGAAGATGAGGCGTGTCGGCGGGCATCAGGCAACCTCACGCCTGGCCTCCGTGCAGGGCTGTCTCTGGGCTGGTGCCTACACCAGCCCCACAGAAGCCCAGGCTCCCAGAAAAAGACAGTTTGCTTCCGCTTGTGTAGAGAATGTTAAGCTGGCAGCTCCACCCTAAGAGTCTCAGAGAAGGAACGAGTCCCTAGGGGCAGGCAGGAGAATGCAGCAGAGGTGTGTGAGTGGGTCCTAACGATCAGTTTCGCGAGCGGGTGCTCGGGTGACCCACCAGTCCGCCATTCCTCGGTTTCTCCACCTGCAGGGCAGCTCACTGGCCACTCGTGAGCGCACAGCTCCCGGTGCACACCAGTGAGAGGTTCGGGGGGGTGTGCTTGGGGCTGCTGCCGGTTACTGCATGGGTACCCCGAGGTCAGCGGCATCGTGTGGAGCCAGTTCCCGGCCATTGGACGAGAGGACAGTCTCACTCTCCAACACCACACGTGACACTCTACTTCGCTCCTAAAAAGACTGCCTCTTAAAGTTCTCGGGAAACCAGGAGAACTAGCTGACAGCAGCTACTGCCTGCAGGACACTCTAATAAGTGACATCTAAAATGACAAACATTTCTCAGTAAATGTCCTCCAACCTCCACCCCACTGTGGAAAGAGGTCCAACTCACATTAGATGATAAACCTATAAACAAAAGGTAAACTCTTCCTCCTCGGCCTGTATCTCTCCCCACGCACCGTCAGCACGGAGCCAGCTGGGACAGGCCCTGAGCTGGGCTTCACAAGTGCTAAGCCAGCCAGGCCCCCGGCTGGCCCTTCTCACAAAGGGCACGGATGGCCTGATCCAGGGGAGCTGGCGAGCAGTCCCCAGGAGTAACCCCAAGGCCACATGACTCCTCGTGACCCCACTATGTGTGGCATAACATTCTGGTGCAGAAAACAGAGGTCCTAGAGTGGCAGGTGCTTGGGAGGGGCCAGGCCAGGCCACATAACTGGGGAAGGCCTCGCCCTGAGGCCAGAGGGGCTGCCGAGTTGGAGCCTGCTGCTGATCTGGTTCTCATCTGGGAGTCCAGCTTCAAAAACACAAGGCAGACGGCAGCTGTACATACTTACCCTGCTGGTACACATCCAGCAATAAGCAAAGAAGTACTGCATGTGGAAAACTTGGCAAAATACTGATTTCTACAGACTGAGATCTATGAAAAAAGAAGCCCTTACCTGAAGCAATCTGAATTTTGCAACCAGATTCAGCTTGAATCCGTGAAATCTGCTCACCTCCCCTGCCAATAACTGAAACAAATGAACAGGATCAGAACATGCCCCCAGTCCACATTTAAGCACACACGGGACCCCGAGTTCAAAAGGCAGTCACGTGACTCAGAGCGCGGCAGAGCAGGCTGGCCTCGGCGAGGCCACCGAGACCACGCGTGCAGCACGGGGACAGGGGGCCTCACACTGCAGCGGGAGAGGGCGCGCAGGGCCTCGGCCTGCAGAGAGGCCCACAGCGCTCGGAGACCCTGGAGAGCAGCGGTCCTCCCCCAGGGGACGCTCACACAGAGAGTGCAAGCAACAGAAAGGACAGGAAAGGGGGGGAAGCACAACAATGGATACTTACTAAAGCCAACCATTTTATCAGGCACTTTGAATTCTTCTGTTATTACTGCCCTAAAAACAAAGAACATTTGGAAAAAGATATAGAGGAATTCTGCAGCCATTTTAGGTTCCCCAAATTTCCTGTGTTGGCCGTGCTGGAAGATAAAGGCTTGTAAGAAATGCCAACCTGGCCAACAAGCCCACAACCACCTGCAATGAGCATCCACGGAAGAGCTTTTGGGTCGGCCACTCCCTGAAAAGACCCATGCCCCCCACCGCCCCGTGTCAGAGGCAGAGACGCCTGGGTTTTCATGGAAACCACCGGCTCCTCCCACAACCGCCTTTCCTTCATAGAGCAGAGCTGCCCAGAGCCTGGTCAGCACCCAGCGGTGACTTAGAGACCCTCTGGGGTGTGGGGGAATTTAGGCTTCTTCCTGGGGTCCTCGCGAGATGCTCAACTTCTCTTCAGGATGCCTTGTTCCCCTGGTGCTGCTTTCTGGTCTCCTCCTAGTTTTTAGGGCGTGCTGCCCCCACTGGGCCGGTCTCCAGCGGAGGCCTAACCAGCGCTGACCAAGACAGAATCTCGGCCTCAGCTCCTCTGCAAGGCACTCTGTCAATGGCTCTCCCTGCTATGACGCGCTTCCTTCCTTCCTTCCAACAACCACTGGGCTGGCTCTCTCTCGCACACCTTCAGATGGGCCACAGAGTGCACTGTGGACAATACCCAGTGCGCCCAGCACCCCAGGGAGCAGTTAAGTCTAAACATTTACCTTTGGGGAACACTAAATGCAAGTAGTTTTTTAAAAAGGCAAGCATTTTTAAACATCTCTCACACAGCTGGATTTTTACCCATCATGGAAGGCACTGAATAAAGTGCACGTTTTTAGGGAAAGTGCAGCACTTAGAAGAAACGCAACAGCATAAATAGCGCTTGCCACGGGATTGGTGTGAAGAGAGCAAACCTTCGTGTCCTGGTGGGGTCCATGGCCTCAGGTTCACATGTGCCCAGGGATTCTCTCTGCCTCTCGGGATCTTCGGTTCACTCAGAAACCGGGCAAGAAGTCTGGGCCTCCTAACCAGTGACCCCGTGGATGTGAATGCCAAGCCTCGGCCGGGCTGACACATCTTGCCATGGGCACAGGCCCCATGGGGATGTGTTTCCTGACTGTGGGGAATGGGGATGGTGCTCCCATCTGTGCAGCTACAAGGCTGCCACTTGTTCGTGCAGCACAAACTGTCTATGCTCAGAAAATACTACTGCGGGTTTTACTAGAAGAGGGTCAACACTGTCACAATACAAATGTCAAGAGCTCAGGCAGCTCCTCAGCGCTCAGGGACAATTTAAGCAGACTCTCTTGAAAGAGGAAACGTGTTAAGATGAACTGCTTTGGGCCTCCAGCAAGAACAAAGCTCTAAAAAAACCTAGGACAAATCTGATTAACTGATGCCTGGTGATGTCTAGAAACGCCCAAACATTTGCGTAGCACACAGGAGAATATAACTGTAGCACAGCCAGTGAAGGTTAAGGATAATATGTTACAGTCATGGATACAAACCATACAATTTCATCCGCTACAAGGAGCAGCGGAGGCACAGCGTTTCCTGTATACTTTATCCTTTGTAACGGGTAACCTTGTGACCACAAATACCGTCTTACAGACTGGTCTTTTTAAATCCCAGAGGTCTTTGTATTTTTCTAATCCACAATGTTTACGGGAAGGCTTTGAGGGGAAACTGAGGCAGGGAATCAACTGGGCACTTATCTGAGGCTCTCTGGCAAGGCCCCATTGCTGCGGCAGGGGTGGGGACCCAGGCTCCCAGCTTCCTAGGCTCATGATTCCTGGAGGACCAAAGATGTCCTTTTCTCAAGTAAAGAGGTTAAGAATTCATAAAACATTGGGAAAACCATCAAAACAAGAGGGAAAATGTCATTCTCCCATTTTAAATTTAATGTACGTGGGGAGGAGCGGCTCCAGCATCCTAGAAGTCTTTTAAGTTTACATACCCTGGTGGCTGATTTTTAATCTTTGTGTTAGTTTATCCTTTGAGCTTATACTGTCTTGGAAAGGGCTACAAAAAACATGAGTCTTAAATCTAGCCAATGGCTTTTCACTCTCAACCTCTGACTTTCTAACACTCTAGTACAGATGGTGGATCAATAAACAATTAGAAATGATCAATAAATAATAAAACATAACCCACTGCTTACCTTTGATGTACCAAGGCCCCTAACTGGTTACCTACTGTGGCAGAGAGAAAGAGAGAAGAAAAATCAAAGCATTAGCACGGATAAACTAACTTCATCCTTACGAGTTCTTACCGTTTCAAGAGGGAAAAAAAGAAAGGCAGAAAGAAAGCAAATAGTAATTTAGACTCAGTGGCTGAAATGAATGCGTTACATGATATGAAACAGGAGGGGACGTCTTGATCAACACAGTCTCTAACCCAGTGTCCAGCTGAACACAGGATAAGAAATTGATCTGTGTGTCCACATGCTGAGGAGCCTGGGAGAAAATCCTGCTTGTCTAAATCCCTCTCACCGCCTGCCTCCCTCCTGCTCTGGATCCGAGCTCAGTGCAAAAACATTGAGGGCTCCTTCTTTCTCTTTGTGAGATCAGTGAGAAGACCTGACCTCCTCGCCCGGGAGCGTCGTGAGGGGCTGCTCTACAGCAGCTGCAGTCACTAAGACCACGCCCACAAGTTCCAGCAGCCCGTGGGGCGTCCCCTATTCTCCCAGCCCTGCCAGCAGTGTGACCTTCAAGGAGAGGCTATGGCCCGCCCCTCCCTGGGCCTCGTCGTCACCAACCCACCAGTGCAGTCCGGAAGCAATGGGAGCTGCTAACAAGGAGCGATTGCCTTTCAAGGCCGTTTCCCAGAGACAGCAGTGCCCAGCAGCCTCTTCTAAGGAAAACCAGCTCTGTCACCACGGTCCCACAAAGCCCCTTCCGCTCCGAGTCGTGCTCATTCCCCTCATTCAGCCATCAGTGAGTGTGTCTCCTTCGCCACCATCAGCATAAAGGGATCTGTGGGGTTTGTCTTCTTGCAAACACAGCCCAGGAAACACAGTCAGCAGACAAGGAAAAAGTGTAACTCCTAAACATGTTACGAGAAACTGAATGAATCTCGCAATATGCTAACAAGAGCGTCCAAAAGTGACTCCAGGGAAAGGCATGCGCAGGACAGGCAGCAGACGAGTGGGAAGGATCAATTGTGGCCGTCAACTTCAGGACACAGTGACGTGATTTGCCGTCTGAAATACAGCTCCATTTGCTTTTCCTCCTGTTTAAACCGAACCGTGTCCTTCTCTGGGCAGGAACGGTTGTGAGCTGTTGTCATAAAAAGACAACAGAAAAGGAGGCAGATCCTGCTATTTTTAAAGGAGACGAAAGTGCCTAGAGAAACAATGCTAGCAAAAAGTAAATGAAGTTACTGAGTCAATACCATATCCTCCCGGATCAATAGCAAGATAATGGTCTGCAGCCAAAACATTGACATTATATACTATTAACCTGCTTATCTCAGGTATAAGAGAATTGTTTCTCATTGACTCTTAGATGCTTCTTTCTGCATTTCCAGTTTGGATATGACAAATGCTCTCGCTTGGGACAGGTAGTGTTCACGACTCCCACTCCACATGAAAACTGGACAATGACCAGCTCAGGAAGGAAATCCCTGCCACACACTCAGCCCCCGGACGCTGTCAGAGAGGACTGCTCATCCCTAAGGCAGTGGGTATGAAGGAGAATAGTCCAGAGAGAGTGCCCTTGAGTTTGGTTAGCTGTCCCTGTTGAGGTCAGCTTCTGTGCTTACTCTCAGAATTCTTCTCTAAGGGGTAAGGAATCCACTGAAGACAGGAATGAAAATGCCTTGGAATGAGGAGAACACAGAGGAGTGGAGCCTGACCCCTGAATAGGGCCCCACGGCCAGCCCCCGCTGTGCCGTGTGCTAAGACTTGTCAAGAGGCTGATCACTGTCAGCTATTCCAGACAGAAAAGCCACAGAAACAGAGTAAAGAACTTCATGAGATGCTGGAGAAGTCACAGGACTCCTACTCAAAAGCCATTTGAAATGCTGCGCTCATCACAGAAAATTCCGTTTTGTTGGCGAAGTACATGTCACAGGGGCCACACACGTACGTCATTTCTGACGGCCAACTGCTCTGCTGACGATTGGCGGTGCTTACAGACCGAAAGTGAAAGCGCACACACCACCATCCCACACAGGCAGATGGACCACTGAGAGTCGCACCACCGAGGGGTCGAGGACAGCAACTCCAAACCAGACCCAACTCCAAGGAGGGGGGGACTCTGAGGACAAACACTCTCCGTCCTCCGTGCCAGTGTACAGCCCAAGGTCGAGGCCCAATCTAAAGTTTCATTCCCTTCAGAAGCATTCCCACTTGGCACCTAAACACAGAAAGAGCAGCCAGGCAAGGGGCACCACGCACTCACACAGCCAGCGGATCATGTCCAACGCCACGGAAGGGGGTGGGAGTTCTGCTCAGTCTTCATGAGGAAGAGGGGTCAAATGAGGGAGGCACATGGGAACACCGTCAAGCTCAAGTTCATGCTAACTATCATCATTTTACTGCAAAAGAGAAAAAAGTGCTGAAAAATCAGTCCTATCTTCTTCCCTAACGATTCCTTCGCTCGTTCTAGCGCACACACACGTACGCACGCAGGCGTGGTTCTCATTTATCTTGCACGCCACATAATGGGAAGCCCCTGGGCTGCGGAAAAATGAGCTTCTCCTGGAAAACATTCACACTGTAATGTGAGAATGTCTTTCTGAAGAATAATACTCTGCCAATTTCAATGATTTTTGAAAAAAAAAATAAGGCAGTGGACCCATTTTTACCCACTAGTAAGGAGAAAGTCTTCCTTTTTCCTTCTCCTAAAGAAATACTAACAAAGTACGGCCAGGGAGCATACCCAACTTTACAAAATGCATCCACTGTAACCGTTAGCCACGCCCCCCCTCAGAAAAGCCCGCGGAACAAAAGCACGCTCACTCTCTGACAGCGCAGGTGCCACGCAGGCCTTGCGCAAGCACGGAGACCAGAGGCAGGCGGTGTGCCGGCCAGCGGATGAACGCCAGCTACGCAAACAAACAAAGCAGACCTTCCTCTTCAGGGTTTGGAAATGATCCTCTGGTGCCCTGGCTCAGGTTCCAGGGTCCCGACTCTGACCGCGGTGGCCTGTCACGCTCCCAGTCAGCTGCGACCGTTTCTGGGGTTCTCCGAGGGTTTGAGAAACTCTTCTCCCACGGACGACACAAAGACTCCCTGTGTTCTGTGCTCCAAGCAGTAACTCCTGCCCCAGGGCCACAAAACACCGATGCACCAAGTTCAACTGCAAGTCCCTAGACAAGTAATCTGTTCCTAATTACGCAAATTAATCTTTAAAAGTGAGAGCACGTTCAAGTCTATCACAACAGCGTCATTCTCACCTGTGGTCTGATTCGCTCTTGCAGGGGAAAGACCACCGCCACCAGCTTCACCAGGTGCCTGTCTAGGTGCCACACCCGCATGAGGCCACCTCGTCCTCCAAGAGCCCCAGGAGGGAGGCGCTGGTCTCACAGCCCTGTCTCACTGTCGAGCAAGGGGTGACCCCACCCCAGCAAGCCCTCAGAACAGGGCACAGGTGAGCGCCCGCGCTCGTGTGCACTCTGTACCTGCCACGCCTTTCAGGTGCTGGGCACCGTGCCAGGTGTGGGGATAAAATGGACAGCAAGGTCCTCACTGCCCTCAAGAAGCTCAGAGTCTAGCCGAGAAAGCAGAAAGCTCCGTGAGAGCGGAGTCCTGACCTGGGCTCCAGGGACGAGGTGGTGCTGGGAACCCCACCTGCACCCCTCCCCGGGTCAAGTGCCTGCTGAGGGCCCGACCCCAGGGCCTCCGGAGTAAACTTAGGAGGAAGAGTAAGTCTACAGTGCTGATTTATAGCACTAACTATGCCTAATTTTCATTTAATCCAGTGGTCAGGAAATTAATTTAGGGGCTCATGACCAGCTTTATTAAAAAATGAAACGTAAGCCCTGGCTGGTGTGGCTCAGTGGATTGAGCGCCAGCCTGCAAACTGAAAAGTCTCTGGTTTCATTCCCAGTCAGGGCGCATGCCTGGGCTGCAGGACAGGTTTCCAGCTGGGGGCCTGCAAGAGGCAATCGATCGATGTATATCTTGCACATGGATGTTTCTCTCCCTCCCTTCCCCCCTCTCTAAAAGCAAATAAATTTAAAAAAATGAAATATAAAGCAAAGTGTACCATATGTAAGTAATATGCATACTTCATGAAGATTTTATGTCAGTTACATGTGGTTTAGTATGTGTTTACTAACTAGTGCTGATGGAAATATGAGCCCTTTCTCATATGGTAAGTAGTATTTTAAAAGTTTGAAGCCCTGGCTGGTGTGGCTCAGTGGGCTGAGTCACTATGAACTGAGAAATATTGCTAGTTCGATTCCCAGTCGGGGCACATGCCTGGGTTGCGGGCCAGGTCCCCAGTTCGGGGCGTGTGAGAGGCAGCCAGTTGACGTTTCTTTCCCCCACTTCCCGCTCTCTAAAAAAATACATGAATAAAATCTTTTTTAAAAAGTTTGGAAATACTGTGTCATAATCCTGATGACGATCCCATGAGGCAGATACAAACTCCATTTTTTAGATAAGGGAACAGAGACTTGGAGAGGTTAAGTAATTACCCCAAGTCACACAACTAACTGGCAGAGCTGGGATTCAAACCCTAACCTACCAGGCTTGGGAAGCCACATTTTCAAGCATACACTATTATGGCCCTGGAGACAGAGACCCAGGTTCAAAGTCTTCCTTCTGGCACTTAGCAGGTGTCTGCCCCTGGCCAGACGATTTGTCCATCTTTCCACGCTGGTTTCCCCAGCTAGACAATAAGGAGTTTAGGTGCCAGAGCCTCTTCCAGCAGCGATTTCCTCTTACTCTATAGAGGCCCCCACCACTCTGTCAGGCCATCACTAACCTGGTCCCCATTCTGAAATGTTCTATAAATGCGCTCATTCCGCAGGTGGCCGCCAGGGGCTGGCTTCGCCCACTCAGCACAGCCCCCGAGAAGACTGTGTTGTGTGCACCAGCGGCCTGGTCTTTTTAGCTGCTGAGCAGCACCCACGGTGTGGCCGGCCCGGTCGGTTTCCCGCACCTGCTGAGGAGCAGCTGGGTGGTTTTCAGCTCGGGCGCTTAGAATAAAGCTGGTGTGAAGACTTGTGGGTAGGTTTTGGGTGAAGACAAGTTTTCTTCTCATGGGAATTTATGCCCAGGAGTGGAACTGCGGGTTGAAGGGTAAGAGTGTGTGTAGTTCTCTAGTTTGCCAGAGAGGCGGTCCCCGCAGATGTGTTTTTAGAAGCTCCTCGGGTGATGCTGACGCCCAGCCAGGGGAAGAAGAGAGCCGCTCCGGGTCACATACACTCTAAAAGGGTTTCAAAACAAACCTTCCCGCACTGATCTGAGAGAGAGAGACAGTGATTCGGCCCACTTACTTGTGCGCTCACTGGTGATCCCCGTATGCGTCCTCACCCGGGGCCGAACCCGCAACCGTGGCGTCTGGGGGGCCATGCTCTAAGCAGCCGAGCCACCCGGCCAGGGCTCTACAAGCACTTTGGAAAGACTCCGAACCCCTTTAATCTGACATCTAAACCCTGCCCTAGGCTACACCTTGGGAACAATACGGCAGGTGTGGCACAGCAGCTTCAGTTTCGCCTCCATCGCAAAACTGGTGCCGCAGGGTTCGCCCCCTCATTTCTGTGGGAAATGCCTACTCTTTCACCTGGTTGCCTAAGTGAATGCAGCCCAACCAGTCACATCACACTTTGCCACGGGAAAACCTCGCTTCCTTCTCCAGCTTACACGTGTGCTCACACGCACCCACACGACCACCACTTACTTCTAAGGTATAACCCTAGAACGGACGGGCGGGTGGGGGCAGGAGGCGAGGAACGAGCCGTAGCCATGAGTTGTTGCCTGCACAAAATCAGTCAGATCCTGTCCCTACGGTGTTTCTTACCACTACTCTCACGTGTTGTGACCTTGGGATTCCCCACCCGGACGCTGGACTCACGCACTCTGGGGGTTGGAGGGCTTTATCAGCCCCGGGGACGTACCGCATGAGAAGGGCAGGGAAAGGAGAAGGGCACAACGTCCGCAGCACGGACACGTGTCTCAGAGAGCTCCCCATTAGGGGGCGGGTGACAGAAGTGAAGAGCTGGACGGGGCTGCTACACACCCTCCCGTGACCACTGTGCCCACCGAGCCCCGGCAGGTCTCCATCCACCCCAGCGTGAAGGTGGCTGGCTGCCTGATGGCATCCGGATTTGCTTCACCCACTTTGTAAGAGGCCTTCCCTCCCCGCAACTCTCAGGAATGGAGCTGCAGCCCCGCCCCCCTGCCCCTGCAGCCCCCATCACTGTCCTCCATTCAGGGAGAACACCAGGGCCTCTGGGATTCGTTCTGCTCTCCTGCCCAAGTAGGGGCTCCAGGACTGGCTGCCCGAGCAGGGCCCTGGCCCGTTGCAGCAGGAAGCCTGGCTCTCACCACCACCCAGCACAGGTGCCTCTCGTCCCTCCTCCCTCTTTGAAAGTCTGGAGTTTTGTGAAGTCTTTCTTCCTCACTCTTTTTCCACTCCTCGTCTCTGCCCTATGCCACACAGGCCGAACAGAACTTGGAAAGGACGGCAGAAATACTCTATTCCAATTTTCCTGTAAATAATTAATTTGATGGTGCACCCAAGAATTGTTCTTCCTTCACCCCACAAAAACATCACTCAGAGAGGATTGGAAGGTGTGGTAGGATCTAAAAAGGGACCGCATCGATGTCAAAGGCCGTCTGGTAGAACACGCAGGCATGGTTTCAAAGTCGCTCATGTACTGCCCCCCGCCTCCCGCCCCCTGTCCCGGCAACAGCAGGAATAGTGTATATTCGCCTAAGTTCTGGTTTGGTGCCGCCTCTTACACAGAGGGCAAAGGGAGAGTAAGGTCTGTTTAACTCAACTCAAGAGCCCAAGAGGCCTTATTACCAAAATTCTGCTGGGGGGAAACTGGAGAGGATGCTCTCACTGCCCCTGGACACTAGAAGGGGACGGGGAGCAGAGTGACATTTCCATCTGTCAGCCAGCCCTGGGCTAAGCATTAGAAATCACGCGTTCTCTCAGACAGCCGCGGTGGTCAGAGAGAGGGATCTGAGACAGGGAGACTGTCCCCAGAAAGCAGGGGTGGGGGAACCCTCTACACTGCTCCCTAACTGAAGGCTGAGAAAGGTTCTCGTGAGGCCCCCCGCAAGGGGAGCAGAGGCCGGCAAATTGGGCCCGGGCCGGCTGCCCGTTTCTGCAAATGAGGACTCCCTGGAGCACAGCCCCACCGGCTTGTTTACACGCATCCGCAGCGGCTTTCAGCTCCCATGGCAGGGCTTTCGGCTCCCATGGCAGGGCTGAATAGGCGGCACAGAGACTGTGAGACCTGAAGGCCTAAAATATTTCCTATATGGCCCTTTAAGAAGCAGCCTGCCAACGCCTGATTTAGATTCTGAAAGTCACAGTTCTGAACCACTTGGCTAATGCTATTCTCTTAAATGCGAAGCTTTATTTTTCAGGAAATTGTCTAAACGTGAATCATAGGACACAAAGAAGGGGAACGGCGCATCCAGCACTTAGTCCCGAACTCTGTAAGGCAGGGAGGGAAGGAGAACAGCTCCACCGCCAGACATGTGGGACCTGGCAGGGGATCCTCACCTCGCACCCTGCTATCTGCCCCAAGGGATGAGCGAGTCGCTTCAGAAACTTAGAGCAGAAGGTGGCTACTCCCTGGTGACTGAGTATGTGAAAAAGGGAGGAAGGGAAGGGAGAAAGGAACAGGAGGCAAGAGGAGATGAAGAGGCGGGGTGGCACCTGAGCGAGGCACTGAAGAAGGTCAAAGAGGAGCATGAGGACAGGTCTCCAGCAGGAAGTCTGATCTATCAATTCAGAGGTCTACGGGCTGAGCGGGAATCAGCCAGGCAAGGAGCGGGATGGGGAACATGTTTCTGGAAGAGCGAAGAGAAGAAACGGAGGACTAGGTGGCTGCAGAGTGCTGAATGGGGGAGCGAGAGCAGAAGGGCAGGTAGATGACGCCAGGCAGGGCTGGACCTCCCTGGTTACTGGGACCTGCAGCAGGTCTTAGAGCAGAGGAACGGAACTGGTCTGACCGGCTCCAGCTGTGCCACGAATTAAGTACTGGATAGAAAAGGGGCCACGCCCCAGACCAGCACGGAGATTCCCGAACTGGTGGGAGGTTCTAAACTGGTGGGAAGTTCTAACATCTCAAGGACTGTTAGAAAGCGTGGGTGCCAAGGTGCTAGGAGCTGAAGTCACATGACCCAGAGCTGGAGGGCAGGGCGCCTGGCCCAGGCAGGCTCCGAAGGCTGAGCTCCACCCGCTCCTGCTGGGTTCCAGGCGGGCTCCCTAACCAGCAGTCTGACAGACTGCTCCAACCGCCCAGAGAACACACCCCGGACAAGCCCCTTCTCCATTGGGAACCATTCTTCCCCCTGTTCTACCGCCTAGCACCTGTTCTAACCCTCCTAGTCACGTACTTGTTTGAATACCTCAACGTCCCGAATAAACCCCATGTTAAAGTTCTTTCTGGTCGCCGTAAGAGTGGAAGTACTTTTAAAGAGACCTAAGTAACACCTCCAAAAACTTCTAGGGGACCGACCTTTAACCTCCTAAAGGTTAAAGAACCCAGGTTCACAGGAAAGTTAGAAAGTTCGCATTGCTAAAGAAGTGGTATGATGAACTTCTGTCAAAACCACCCAAGCCAAACCAAACAAACAGAGAACCACAGGCCTTTGGAAATCTTAGCTGCAAAGAAAAAAGTGACGGGATCCCTGCGTGTTGTCTGTCTCTGTTTCTAAACTGTCATCTCACGAACAGCAAGGCCGAGGCCCCGAGAGAGCTGCCCGTAAACACGACACGGTCCTCGACAGGACCTGTTTACTCGCATCCCGACTGGGGGGAAGGGAGCGGCCCAGGCCAGAGGACAGCAGACAGGGGAGGCAGTGGCAAGCCCGGCCGCTGGGGTTCCCCCAAGTGCAAGGGCAAGTCTTGGACTCCCTGAGAGAGGCGCACTTGGAGGAAAACCACTTGTGTAATTTAAGCAGAGCTCAAAAAAAGATTAACGTCATCAAACTGTGATGCAGAACGTAAACCGCCGGAGGGACGTCTCTTGTTCTTCAAGTACAGCCTGGTATGGAGGATGCATGCACCCAAGGCAGCCCGGAGACCTAGCACGTTGCCGAAAGCTGCTCTCTCAGTTCCTTCCTACTCTAAGCAGGCTTACTATTCGGGAGACGGGAAGAGGAACCGTGTTCATTTTCTGATTACAAGGACTTAGTCCCCAAAAGACAGACATGCAAAATAAATAAATAAATAAATAATCATGGTTCTCAAAAAGGTAAAAGCAAAATATGGTAACTGAAGTTTTCAGTGAGATTCTGGACTTAATGGCGAGGTACTGGCTACAGCTGCTAGCCCCCTGGGTCTCTTTATCAGTAAGTTCAGAACGCTTTGCTAATTTCTTTCAAATGGATATGCAAGTGATTAACGGGAGAAAAAAGTCTGCAAAATGCCAGCAGTTTCATTTGCAAATATTTGGATATTCCCATGCAAAGGACACAGTGAATACTACGCCCCGCATGCAGTTTTACACTTCGACAAAACAAGGCTGAGAGTTGTGAAATATATTGATCTCAATTTCTGGAAACCGTGGGCCAGAGAGACTCCGTCCATTAACAAGGTGAATGTTCAGAGCCAGAAAACTTAGTTCTACTTTTCTACTGATGTCTCACAGGAGGGACAGAAGCATAACTGACCTAAAAAGGTAAAGGCTTTTCACAAAGGCACACATGCAGACAATGCCCTTGGTCATACTGGGTCCAGGAAATCACTCCCACCAGTGTTTCAGCCACGAGCCCACGGGCGCCACTCGGGAGCAGCGGTCTGGGCGGCCGCCCCAGGTCCAACGGCCAGAGGCGCACACTGCTTCTTTACACAGACGAGAAGGTTCCCACCCAAATGCTATCCCCGTCAAGTCTTCACTGTGTGAATCTACACAATTATTCCAAAATGGTTCCCACATCTGCAAATAATGGCACTCTCCTCTTTGAGAATCCCCAAGGAGACCAGAGAAATCAGTCATGCCGAATTACATTTTTTTCTACGTATATAAAAACATGCACTTCTTTTTGGAAAAGGAGATTACAGAACACATTCTTTTGTACACCTTGATTTTTTTCACGTAATGATGTATCACAACCGGCGTCACCCAATAAATACAGTAAAAAGGAAAAACGACACATCACGGAGACGTGCACAGACGTGCACAGCAGGGGCTCGCGGCTGGACATGCACACAGGACGACGGGACGGAAAGAGACGCCGGCCCACCCACTACGTGAGTGTGCACGTGCCACCTGGCGCGGTTCACAGCCCCTCTCGCACCGTGTGGAGGACAAGGGGAGAGAACGGAGGTCCGGCGCTCTGTAGGAGCACATGGCATAGACACTGCCGGGGTGCCGGTGAGCGGCACTTCTCACTGGTCTCAAATTCAGCGGGGGGTGGGGGATGGAGTACAAAAATAAACCAACAGAATAATGAATGAGTGAATGAATGAACGGAAGAAAAACGAGTGTTTCTAGGAAGAACCTGCCATCAATGGGGACGGGGAAAAACCAGCAGACAGACCGCAGAAAGGCCACCACCCCCGTTCCTGTCTTTAAGCTCAAGATCAGCCGCAGCTTCCTCAGAGCTACGCACCAAACTCAGCTGTTCTTTGGAGAAAAGTGGAACTTCCGTTCCTACACGCGCACTGCAGAGATGGAGGGCTAAATCCAGCAAAACCATCAAATTACTTCCCAGCTGATGCTCAAAGGCCAAGTCTTCCCCCACGAGCCCGGCTAAAAAGATCCCTGTATTAGCAAGGCAAATAAGAACCCCAGTGCAGGAGACCCGCTGAGGAACACCATCCTGAACGCTCGCCCTCAACCATTCCCCAGCTGAGACTGATGCAGGAGAGGGCTGTTAGGGAAGTGGCTGACTCAGGTCCTGCTCAGCTGGCGGGCTCATTGCCTGCCACTGGGAAGGCAAAGCCACTTGCAACAACTTACCTCCGTCATCCAAGGGCCGTTTCTGTACTCCGTACCCATACACCGAGGGGTCCACTAGAGGTGCGGAATTATTCAAGTGAGGAAGTGAATCAATTTTAGCAGCAATCTACAGAAAGAAGCAGATTTCAATATTCAGGAACAAGTCAGGGCTCCGCCCCAGGGAGAGAGGCAGGAGCCCCCCTTAGAGGGCTGTCACCCCACATCCCCCCAGCCTCAACGACTGGCCGACCAGGCCGTGGTCGGAGTTCTCTTTGGGTCTTTATGTGTCTCTAGAAATAAAACAGTTCCAAAAATGGGTCTTTTACAAACAGATCAGTATTTTTAAGTCATCACTTAAAATGCAGGTATACTGCATTTGAAGAAAAAGGCAGGCTGACATCATAAAAACCATAGCTCAAAAGGTTTTACCACAGGATTCCTTTAAAAACAAATTCCCCAACAATACTTAAAAGGCTGTATTTGCTCGAATGTGACAACTCTGCAGGGTTGTGTCCACCCTATCAATTCTAACTTCTGTACCAGTGGCGATGCAGTCCGCAGAGACAGGAAACACTAAGCTGCTCCCCACTCCTCCCCGCCCCCCCAGTGTCTGCGCAGCGGGGGGCTGACGACCGACCGCCTGCCCGGACCAATGCCCGGACCAATGCCAGAGGACCCCTGCCCTGGAGCAGCCAGCGACAGCATCTCTGAGACTTCCACTTTTCATATTTACTATCAGTTAAAGAACAGGACATAGCTATCAAAAAATTTCCCCCAGAAACAAATGCTATGTAGAACTTCTTACTTATCTGCTTTGTTCTTATTGGAAAATTAAATGTGATCTTTGTATAAATTGACACTTTGATTTAATCAAAAGCAAAGTCTTTAATGGTAGTTCGGAGTCTGTCCCAATTTTCCCAAAGTCTGAGACCTTCTGGGACCAACACGGAGATAAATTACCTTAAACAGACAACCAAAGACAATCTTGAAAACCCCCGGCAAGATTTAACACCAGGTATCCTAGGGTCGGGTCTTGTCCCTTCCTTTTACTGTTTCTGTGAGGTGGAGCAAGTCCCTTCCTCTTCTACTTGCAACCCTCTGGGTATGATTCCACCTGTGTCACAGTTTTTGAACAGAGAAGAGCTGTGTACACTGAGACACTTCACAAAGGCCAGGGCTGTAAAACAAGGCAATTCGCCCAGGAAATGTTGGTCGCCTACTGTGTGCTGGGCTGTTCCGGGTACCGGGGCGCCTGCGGTGAGCAAGAGCAACCACGCCCTGGCTCTCTGGAGACGGCAGTCGCCGGGGAGTCACAAGTACACAATACAGCGATCATTTCAGCCAGGAGGAAGCATGATGCTAGGAGCAGAAGACAAGGACACGCAGAGCCACTTCGAACAGGGCAATCAGGGCAGGCCACTCCGAGGCGACAAGTAACCGGGGACCTAAGTGAGGATCAGGAGCTGGCCGTACAAAACCCAGGGAAGGGCTGCCCAGGCAGGAGGGCTGTCCTGTACAAAGGCCCTGCAGCGGGAGCAAGCCTGAGACAGGTTAACATCGCCAGAGTAGAAGGAACAGATGTGTTCCAAGAGGGGGCAAGGGCCCGTTCACACAGGGCTCTACAGGTCACGGGAAGGGGGTTTACAGGAAGGGTGGTTGGACCAACTCCAAGGCTTTACTAAGGGAAGTGATGTGCTGGCTTGTTTCTAAAGGTCTCCCTGGACAAGGCAAATAGGGGACCAGAGCAGGAACGCCATTTAGGAGGTACTCTGGACCAGGGGTCAGCCAACTGTGCGTGGTGAATGCCCTGCTTTTCTAAGGAAAGCTCTATTAGACAGAGCCACGGCCATTGTTGACGTTAAGGAGCTGCATAGGGACCGTGTAGTGTGCAAAGCCATACACACGCACACACAAACTTACTACTTGGACTTTTAAAGAAAAAGTTTGCTGATCCCTGTCTAGGCTAGAGATGATGGTGGCCTAGTAGCTGCTTGTTTAAAAACATTATTTTAAGTAAACACTTAAAATACTAAACTGGACTGTTGATAAAAAACGCCACCTCCTACATCCAAGTAAGTCTTATCAGGGCAAGTGGTCATTTGCTCTTAAACAGAATGCTGTGCACATCTTGCCTGACATCATCCTACCACCCACTTGCCGCCTTGCTCCCCACGCTTGTTTTGCATAAGCTGGCAGAGGCTGGCTACTTACTAAAGCTAGTAAAGCAGGTGAGTGAAGAAGGGGAGACCCCTGCAGGCACTTGTGCCCCACCGAGACCCTTTTGTCTGCCCCAACGAACTGAGTGGCGGGCGTGAGGGTTCTCAAGATTACTGGCCTTGTTGTTTTTTAGGGAGACGCCAAAACACACTCAGGAAGACAGTGACGACAACCCCGAAACACAGAGGAAGGGACATGACTACTGGTGGAGTCCCCCAGCAGTGTGCATGTGACGGCACCCTCAAAGACAGGGCCCCAAACACTGAGACAGGGCCTCAGACGTTAGGCCCTTCCCTGCTCCTTTCCGATGATGCCTCTTGGCTTCCAGATCTTTTGCCTTCCTGCCAAGGTAGCTAGAATGTTATTCCTGAGCCCTTGGCCCTCCTTGTCTTCTCCTTACAGCGATGTGCTAAAGGTGTTACAATAGTTTCCCATTCCTAATGTTGATTGTATCAGTAAGCATCCTTCCAGAATGTGACCGAAGCTTTCATCAGACTTGTTCTTAAATCATGTTTGCTTCAGGTATCTGTAATTTGGGAAATTTCCAATAGTGGTTAAGAGGTGTAGCTCTGAAGTCAACAGACTGCATTTAAACCCTGGCTAACTAAATGTTAGGTACAAGTTTAACGTTAATAATATGCAACTGTACCATAACTTACACTGGTATTACATTCTATATTGCAATGCACAGTAAAAAGCAACGTATTCCTGTCTTTCTACAAATGTAAACTAATTCCAAGAAGTGATACTGTCTACTGACATAACCAGTTGAAGTTTAATGAGTGCTCACTATGTGCTAGGCACTCTGCTAGGAGATCATTTATTTATTTAATTTACTTTCCTCGCCTGAGGACATTTTTTCATTGCTTTCTAGACAGAGAGGAAGGGAGAGGGAAACGGTGATGCGAGAGAAGCATCAACTGCCTGCCTCTTGGCGCCCTGACTGGGAACCACCCACAACCTTCCGGTTATGGGATGACGCTCCAACCAACCGAGCCACATGGGCCAGGGCAACTGCGGGCATTTTAAACATGGTATCTCATTTATTCCTTATAATGACTCTCTAGGAGGTTGGTATTATTATTTCCATTTTTAAGATAAGGAAAAGTGAGGCTCAGAGAACCTGAGTGGCCTGCCCAAAGCCACACATCTCTTAGGTGGCAAAAGACGGTATCTAAGCCCAGGACTGCCCGACTCAAGTCTATAACCACAGCACTAAGCAACCTCCCTTTCCTCCACCTAATACTTTCTTTAAAATATTTCACTTCTTGAGGACTTAGAACCTAGTCATTTACAGTACCCCTCATACTGCAACTAACCATTCTGAACAGTAGCTGCCTACGGGAAGTAGGGTACTTTCTCAGTTAATGGCATAGGCCACTGAAGCCAGAATATTCCAACAAAACCAAGGCCCCCCCAGTCATCTGAAAGCATGACCTTATTAAGCGCTGGCCGGGTAGCTCAGGTTGTTCAGAGCATCGTCCCGAACACCAAGGTTGCAGGCTCAGTCTCTGGTCAGGGCACGTACAAGAATCAGCCATTAAATGTGTAAGCGAAACAACAAATCAATGTTTCTTTCTCTCTCTCTCCCCCCGCCCTCCTCTCTATCTCTAAAATCAGTAAATTAAAACATGATTTTAAATAAACGAGAGTATGACCTTAAGGGGACTGTGCTACTAATTTTCTACTACTTCTGCTACTTTTCCCCGCTTTGGGAAGTAGGTGGGGAAGAGAATGGCTTATCTCACTGCCTGTGCTATTTCAAGCACAGTAAAACATGAACTATAACTCGATGTGATGGACTGAATTTAGCCCCCACTGCCAGCAGTCAGCGGGAATGTGGAAGGGAGCACTGGATCAGGAGTCAGGCAAGAGTTTGGTTTTCCAGCCAGGTCTTCAGTGTACGACCTTGGACAAGACCCTCAACAGCCTTGCTTCTTGGTGTACACACCACACAGCTTATTTTGGGAGGTGCATGGATGAATATGTATATATTCTTATAATTACCTCCAATGCTTGGCAAAGTTTTTCACTTATAATGATTTAGGTCTCTTTTGAAAATCATGTCAAATAAATTTAAATTTTGAAATGATTGAATGATTTTTGTGATATGGCAAAAATCACAAAGGAGGTACACAAGTTACTTCAGTATGTAAACACGGCAACCCTTTTAGGTGCTCTGGGAATAATTGCTTCTCTGATGACAAGCTGCAGTTCATCCCATAAATCCAAATAGGAGGCTGTGAACATCTGCACAACTTCACGCTTACCAGAATGTTGTGTACCACATGGAAGCAGGCACGGCCTTCGAGTGCCATCGAGCCATCCACATACTGTGTCCATGCTACAAATAGAGCTACTGCTGACTTTCGTGCATCCGGCATGCAGAGGTGAAAGCTCACTCCATCTGGGAAGCAGGAGCCCAACCTGCTTCCCTGGAACCCCTGCTCTATAGTCATCCCGAGTGGCCTTGCTTGGGCTCCAGAGAAGGCACAGGCTGGGCTGTATGTGGCCAGAACAGCCGAGCTGGTGGCTAAGGGAAGTCCCATAGGGCAGGGTTTGGAGTCCCAGCGTGCAGGGGCAAGTCCTCGTTTGCACCCCACCACCTGGCAGGCTACCGCGAGGAGGACAGTCAATCCCACTCACTGCGCACTCCCTGAAAGCCCATGGCGCCCTCACATGACCCTCACAGCGGCCCTGGACAGTGGTCATTGCTGCAGGACTGGGGCCTGCCTGCAGCTGCAGCCAAGGGCACACCGAGACGACCACATACGGCACCCAGACAATGCCAGGCACACGGTAAGAAACCAGAACCATCTGCTGTTTCAACCTTTAACTGAAGAAGAACAGAAAAGTGCCTGGACACGTGTGCAGCTCACTGAGCTTTCAGAGAGAGACCGCCTGCACCACCAGCGCCCAGGCCAAGAAACAGAACCTCATCGCCCCCCGCCCCCACCTCCCGACAGTAACCTCCCAGCCTCTAGTGTTAGCTACTACTTTTTAAAAAAACTACTCCTACCGTCATGGTCTCCCTTTTACACAGGAGACTGAGGCTTAAGGAAGGCGGGTAACTCGTCCAGTGACTAAGCTGCTAATGGTAGAATCAGAACTTGAACTCGTGTAGTCTGCATCCACACTCTTTTAAAAACCACTTCACTATACTGGCCCCTGGAATTGTATGGCCATCAAATGAGAGAATGCATCTCAAAGTTCTTGCCTGGCACTGAGTATAACCTGGGCTCAACCAACGGTCGCCATGGTTACCATGAGGGATGGGCCCCGAGGGATCCTGCCCTATTCCCTGGTATTAGCCAAAGCAAGGAATGCTATACGCCAATCAAATAAGATAGCAGCTCTTCTCAGGAGCTTTTCCTGGTAACTTCACGCCACCCACATTTGGGAAGAATTAAATGCTTCCTGAGAAAGGTATTATTGGTCATCCTGTCTCCTCACTACAGGGAGCTCTTTGAAGAGTGGCCCTGTCTCGATCACCTTGGTACCCCGGGGACAAAGATTCCTTAACTGGAAGCTCCAGGGCTCAGCTTCAGAACCTCTTGAATTTATACGCAAAGCTATTAAATATTTCTGGGGAAAGGTTCGGAGTTTTCAAGAGTCTTCAAAAGGTTTATGTTCCAAAAGAGTTAAAGAATATCTTCCCTAATGCATAGCAAAGTGCTCGGCACATAGAAGGCACTCATTAAACATTCGCTAAGTTTGAAGTGGATATACAGAAAAGCTCATCTGTAGGCAAAATGCTACGATGAGCAGCAGAAGCTGTAAGCTGAAACACTGTTCCAGCTGGGATCCCCCCACCGAAGGCCCTAAAGATGACTTGTCTGCCTGTCCCCTCCATTCCACTGACGCCCACCAGCACGCCTTCAATGCTGGTGTCTCACTGAAACGGAAAACTACCCGACCACCTCTGCAAAGGAACGAGTCCTCCTTCGAGCGCAGAGGGTGTGGTGCGAGGACTACGCATGTATTATTTGTGTGCGTCTCCTGAACACTGCACCTGATTGTTGTGAGAATCTAATCCCCAGTAAGAGAAAACCAGCTGCAAACTTGTCTCATTTATCTCTGCACTGTGTCCACATCCAGCAAGAAGCCTTGGGTTCCGCAGATCCCCAAATAACGGCAGGTAATCCGAATCATATCACTACTCTCACTAACACTGCTCAGTCTGGCGAGTGATTGGTTATCATCTGGTGTCAGGGTACAAGGGCAGTTCATGCCTCCCCAAGAAATACCATTCCTTCTCAAGTGTCTAATGAAACGCAGAGCGCGTTCAAGAGGGATGGCTCGTCAGAGCGACAGCGCTGCAGGGGAAGGCTGGGGAGAGGGAAGTCTGAGCCGACACCCAACAGCACAGTCCGTACTCCTCTGTTCTCACAGGGCTCTGGGAACTGCGGCGAAACAACATAGAAAGAAACTAATTTTACCACAGGCTAATCGATACAAATAAGAGTTAGGTTCCTATGGCACATCATCATTGTAACATTGAACGAAAAGACATTTTTTGAGGGCCTCCTGCATAGCCAAAATAATGTGGCTAATTTTTTTTTTTCAAATCCAGCTAGCTGAAAGCTCTGAATACTCGTGGGCTTGAAGGGAGCACTCGGATTATCTAGCTCATTTCCTCAAGCCTGACCCACAGAATGGGATGTGGTTTTATGGAAAGAGGGCATGAAGGGACCTAACTTCACGGTACTTACAATGCCCTTCCCGAACCATTGCGGGCCTTAATGCACATGAGTGGATTAAAGGCAATGAGAAGTCTTGCAGGAAAGAAGCCAATTCACCTTTCTTTAACTCTGTAGTTCCCAAACTCATCTGTCCATGAGCCCCTTCCGTGGGTGATGTAAGTTTTAAAAGCCAGAAGATCAAATGTTGGGAAAGGCTAACCTAGTCCAAGGTCACGTAGCTGCTTGCGGATTTAGACTGCCCAACTCTCCACCCAGTTTTTTCCATTATAAATTGCACATGAAAACCAGCGGTGATCCCCAAATAACGGATCAAGGTGGGCTTACACCTTGAAAAAGGATGAGAGAAAAAGGCTGTTGACCAGGCATCCCAACGAGCAGCGTGAACGTGAGCCAAGTGGTGGGAAGGAAGGCAACCGGAGAAGCAGCCCCTGGCAAAGGGGCCGAGCCCACCCAGCTCCTGCTGACTGTGGCCACTGCAAAACGCGGGGGCAGTGCGGCCAGATCTTTCTCAGAGAAGCTAGAAATTTCCATTTTATGTGAATTCATGCTGGTTGCTAAGTGTCAGCACCATGCGGGCCCACTGTGCGCCTGCCCCAGCCTCAGACCTCCCTTCGAGAACTCTGCCCTAGGCAAACTGCTATCTACAAATAATTAGGACCTCAGGGGAAGCCAACATCTGAGGACACACCCCATTCCCAGAGAAGGACAGAGGCCTGAGGCACGGACGCTGCTGGTTTATTGTCTATCTTTCAACACAAACTTGGAGTCAGCACTGCCGTTCAGCTGCGGGAGACTCCGCCCATCATGGAGACCCAGTAGCAAGGACTCGCTCCCTGCAGGGCACCTCCTGGGTCCCAGATTTCCTGTAGGCAGCGGTCCTCACGTGTCTGAGAAAGCTAACACGAAGGTACACGCAGGAGTGCGCGTCTAGTGAAACGACCTGAGCTACCCAACCACCGACCTCAGCAGAGTGTAACTCAGGGTAGCTGAGCACTCAGCACACCTGGCTTTCCGCGGCAGAAACGTCACAGGTTAAGCAAGCACAGGCAGTGTCTCCCAGGGGGCACCCAATGGCTGATGAACACGGCGTTCTCCTGCTAATGGTGGATGCACACTCTCAGAGGGAATCTGCTGCCTGCACACAGCACTCTGCCACACTGCCCACTGCTCGGGCTCAGGGCGAGGCAGCAGCCCTGGGAGGCATTTCCTGGAGTGCTGTGGAGTTTCTGAGGACCCTCACTACTCAGTATTTCCAAAAAAAAAAGTGCTGGTAAAAAATAGGTTGGAACGTTACTTTCTGTTGATTCTACAGCGGCTTGACCGCAATCACTTGGGTGCAGAATCAACATAACGCTCAACTCCGTGAGGTGCCAATTACACGGCAGGCACGGCGCTAGAATACTACAGAGTTACGCAACACGGAGGCACTGACTGGGTCTCAATCAGAAGCCCTAAAAAAGCAGCAGCAATCTGGCCAGAGAATCTCTTCTATGTAGTCGGTGACTGGCAGACACTGGTCCAGCTTAGGGAAGGCTGCTGGGAATCTGTAATGCACTGCGGCGCCACACTGTCTTGTTCCCGTGCAAATGCGCGTGCACCTGATGATGGGTGACACTATACCCCCAGCTGTGGGCCTTCTGGACACATCTTGGGATGTTTAGAAAACTAAACAAAACATTTTTACCTATCACCCGTAATCTCCACGAGGTCCCCTTGTAACCCAGACAGACAGTGAGGGCAGAGGTGCCACAGAGGTGCAGCCATAGCGCGGGATGACCTATTTTGGCTCTGAGTCCACATCCCACTCTTATTAGGGCCCTGCCCTCTCCAAACAAGGTGAAGAAACAGCCCTTTATTATTGGGAACCGGCCAGTGACTGCAGCACTGAACGCGACGGTTGTTTAATGCCCGGCAGTACTGGATATTCACCAATGGCACTGAATCGGATCACATTTCTACACTTGTGTACTTCCCTCCAGGATGGCTGGGTTATCCACTGTGCCAGACACTAACAGCAACAATTGGTTCTCTTTGTTAGAAAAAGTTCAAAGGCCACACAAGGAGGCTTCTAGATGCCAGGAGGGAAGTTGAGTAGATTAGGTGCTGGACTCCAAACACCAGACATAACAGAAACTGCAGGTTCAAATCCCAGCAGGGTCAACTCAGATGCTATTATGATTTTCTAGATAAACTGAGCACCAGAGTGCCTCCTGCTCCCTGACAAACTTACGAGGGCCGTATGGACTGTTGCTGGTGTTTATGAGGGCACAGAAGAATGAGGAAAGCTTTGCAATCCTTAAAAGAAACACAATCTTTCACTTCCAGTTACTGTTGGGAAAAGACCATCTCTGCAATGGTGCCTACTGCAGGGAGGTACAGGACCGCCAGCATCCAGGAGCCCTAGTGACACGGGATCCTTTCAGGTGAGTTTGACAGTAAGCATGCAATGTCTTAGATTTCTACCATTGCGTTCTTGCCCAGTACACATCTATAAAGAAACCTAAAATTACCCACAAACCTGTTCATTTTCTTTAGTTTTTAAAGGCCATCAAGTCCTTGGAGATAGTATCGACCTCCAGCAGTTAACATTCAGAAGCAATACACTCACAGCAGTGTCTCCATTGGGCTTATTACCGCTCCAGTCAATGGTGCGTCTCAGAGCTGGGAACATTTCCAATGAAGGTTTCTCTGCTAGTAGTAAACACCACTGCTTCCACAATCCTCATTAGGTCAGCATTTAACAGCGGGTCTCCCTCCCTCTCGAGCAGGTTGTCCAAGAATATGAGCTCAACCACTGGCTCAAGAGAAGCAGCAAGTCTTCTCCATGGTTCAAAATTCATTTTACGTTCAACTACCGGCCTTCTGCAAACTGAGGCTCTGAGCTCTTTAGGGCAGTGACTACAATTCTTCCTGGGTACAGAAGGCCACCAAGGTGATAGTCACACATCAGCACAGAGTGAAAGCCATTACATATTAGTAGCCAGTGAGAAACAAGGTTCAGGACCCTGTAGAGTGGAGGAGAGCAGTGTAACACGCCGGCAAGCAGGGTGCTGGAAGGGGAGCTGGATGGCATGTTCATCCATGACAGCTCTGGCTGGCTCTGGAGTCTAAGGAAGATGGATACTCACTACTGTACTGGTTGGTGCCTAGGCAGTAAGTAACAAGTCACCGGATAAAGTCTAGGTGGAACCACAGGTTTGGAAAGTTCTGGGATCCAACATAATGTCTACAGGAGCGTCAGTATTAAAATGAAAAGTCAGTGTCTGGGAAACAGGTAGGCATCCCTCCCCTGGAATACTGGAAAGAGATGGAAAAGACCGTATCTTCATGTGACCGAGTGGATCTTCTAACACAATGGGTCCTGTGGCTCTCTGTTAGGAATCAAGCAGTAATTAGTTACAGCCCAACTTTTAAAATATCAGTTAGTAGGCCTACAATTAAACAGGAAGAGATGAACACAAGCCATTGGGCAGAAGCTGAAGTGTTCGAGCTGCTCTGTCGGTGAGCTTTATACACACAACACAGGGATGTGTTCTGCTCAAAGCACCATGTCCGAGGCCCCCTGTGCCAGGCCCCATATTCATTCTCCAGGGAAGCTTGTAACCTCTTAAAAAATCAGTTTATTTAAGTCTGACAAAATGCATGACATTGTCAGATGGTAAGCTTTCACTGCTGGACTGGGTCCATAACACACTGTCCCCGCGAGAGGAAAAACTCTTGCCCATAAGGAATCTCTACGTCTTATGGACCACCCACAACTCCTTAACATTCTCCTCTCTCACCTCTCCAAGAGCACCCTCAAAAGTAAAAACCCTCGAACCCCTCCACTCCACCCTCGAAATATAGAAAGTTCGAAGAGGATGTTTTCCAAGTTTTACGGAGCTACTGGCCCTGAGACAGCCGCCTTCTGTCTACACCCGGGTCCTCCCCGTGAGCTCCCTTGTCCCCTCCCCTCGCGAACCTCAGAACCCCACGCTCGCTGGCTGCCCTGAAGGTCCAGTTGTGGCCGCAAGCGATGGGGCCAGGCGTTCCGGGCAAACCCTGTCCCAGCTGCTGCAGGCACCTGGGAGACCCGCCCGACAGGCTGGGCCTGGGCCTCACGGTGGCGCCTTCTCTCTCGGCTCCGCCCCGGGTGCAGGAGCCCCCAGGAACCGCCAACCCCGGCTGAGGCGTCAGCCCGAGCTGCCTCCCGACCCCAGGCCGGACCCCCTCCTCCCCACCGGGCTCGGCCCTGCTCCGCCTCGGGCTCCGGTGCTCCCGCCAGCCGGCCACGCCCGTACCTGCCGGACCCGGTGCAGGGCGTCCACGAAGCCCTCGGCCTTCATCCCCACCGGAGCGCTCTGCCCCTGCACCAGCTCCGCCATTACCGCCCCCGCCGCCGCTCCGCTGCCCCGTCCGGCCTCCCCCTCCGTTTGGGGACCCGTAGCCGGAAAAGGAAAGTCGCCCCACTTCCGGCGGAAGGGAAGACAGGACACTGGACGCGAGAGGAGCCGCGTCTGCTGGGCGAGTCAGAACACGTGACCGCGGTCCGGCCGGAAGTGGGGGGCGGGGCAGACGCGGGAGGCCGCCGTCGGGTGTCGGAGCGCAGGTCGCGGCCCCGCCCATCCCAGACGTGATTTGGTCCAGTTTGGTGGGTGATGCGGTGGTGACAGGCTCTTGAGGCTCGAATATGGCCCGACGTGTCCGGCTGTCGGCTTTTTGGAAACTGAGAGAAGAGTGACGTGGCTCTCCCAAAAAACAGCACCCGAGCAGTGCGAGTTCCCTGGGAGCCTGACCCTGTCCACCCCACCCAGAAATGGCCATTGGTGTGGAAGATTGGGACGGAGCGCTGTGAAATAGCACCAAGAGGACCCAAAGGGAGGCTGGAGGGCAACGGACAGCATCCCCCAAATCAGTGCCCCACGGTGGCAGGGAATCCCTGGCTTGAGTCCTCCCACCGTAATCAGTTTGCTTGAGGATGGGCTAGCGTCACACCTGGGGTTGCCTAGCGACACAGCTCCGGAAGGACGCTCCCACTGGAAAACCAGCTGGGCGTCCTCTTACAATCCTTCCCCTGGGACTCTGAGGAAGCAGGAAATACCAGGGGACCACCCTTGCTAAGTCAAGACCAGCTGTATTGCAAGAGGGCTTCTTGGAATGCTTAACTTTTTAAAAAAATGGTAGGGCCTGTGTATAGAAATTTCAAAGCAAGGGAAGGAATCGTAGTGTTGCTACACACTTGACCTTTGAGGTGGATCTCAGAAATGAGCTAACAAAGCACCCAGAAAAGAAACAAGACTTAGGGGCTTCTGAACGAACACATCTTGTTGGAGGCAGGTATGATGCCAAGGAGTTGGATTTTAGTCGGGAGTCATGCCGTCAAGCATCTTATGCCCAACTTCAAGTTGGGAAGGCAGATAAGCCCTAAGAAAGGGAAATAAAGAAGTAAAACCCCGTGTGACTTCTCTTGGTCCCTGGTATCAACATGATAGGAGAGCTTTTGGTTTGGGGGGGGGGAGGCATGAAGAATAATCGTCCAATAGTCAAGAGCAGTTCTTCATTTGTTAATGACTTCACTACTAGCCTGTAAATCTCTTCCAAGCAGAGACTGACCTCCTCCTCCCCCCTCGTATCCCTATAGTTTGGCGTGTAGTAGGTGCATAGGAAACTGATTTTGAATTCAATAATGCCAAATTAGGATAATTCCTAGCTAAGGGAAAACAAAAGGATTTGGCAAAATTGCAATATTGAATATGATCACTTTCTGACAAAAATGTTTCAACCCACATAGGAAAGCACAGAGTGGGCTGTGTGGCTGTCACTCTGCTATCATAAGGCAGGAATGACACCTGCCAACCCATCTGTTCATGTCCCAGCCTGGGTGTGCCGAGTGTTTTAACTTTGCTATGCTTGTAAAAATCAAGGATATGTCACCAGCTTTCCGGAACAGGGAAGGTTTCACTGACCCAGTTTTAGTGATAACTTGTGTTGTGAATACTTTTTAAAATCTCAGATATGTTTATTCATCAAATTTCATCCATTTCTCTATCTGAGAATAAATAGTGAAAACAGGGCTGTTGGCTTAAATATAAAGTACATTAAAATTTGGTCCAAAGACCACAGAATACCTAAGTAAGAAGACAAGCTTCTGATTCTCCGTCTCTTATTGGTTGACCAACTTTGGGCAACTCATTTCTTGGGGCACAGAAGAGGAAGGTCATGCAGACTCCTTCAAGTCCACTGTTATGTGTTCTACTGACTCCCTGGACTTCATTATCTTCATGTTTATCACAACTGCTTTCAAATCCCCATGTCATTATTTGTTTACTCTCTGTCCGCTCCGCTGGAATAAAACCTCTGCGGAGACAGGGGCCGTGCTTGCCTTTACCATGGCTCTCGCTAGCACCTAGCACAGTGCCTGGCATTTCATTGGCCCTCCCCCTGTTCACGAGAACTCTGCTCTCATGACCTAATCACCCTCCACAGGACTCATCTAACACCATCGGGCATTCGGATTTCAACGTATGGCTTTCGGTGGATGCAAACATTTAGCATCGAGCAAATATGGAGGGGTCTTTGTATGCTCCGGATATCTTTTATAAGATCTGTGATTTGCACAAATTTTCTTTCGGTGTATAGCTTTCCATTATTTTGAAAAGCGAAAGTTTTAAATTTTGATGGAACCCAATTTATTCTCTTGTAGGCCATACTTTTGGTGTTTCGTCTAATAAGAGAACTGCCTAGTCCAAGGTCACAAAGACTTTCTTGTTTTCTTCTAGAAGTTTTATCGTTTTAGGTTTTATATTTAGGTCTATGATTCATTTAGAGTTAACTTTTGCATAAGGTGTGTAGTATGGGTCAAGCTCCCTTTCACGAGGATATTCATTGGTTTCACACTAATTGGAAAAGGATGAGCCTTTCTCCGTGGAATTGCCTCTTACTCTGATCAGAAAATGAGCTGCGTAGGTGCGGGTCTACTTCCGTACCCGCCATGGACATACCTGCCTATCTTTTCTCCAGCGCTGTCTTGATTACGGTAGCTTCAGAGTACATCTTAAAAGTAGGTATTATGAGTCCTCCAACTTTATCCTTTATCAAATCGTTTTGGCTATTTACGCTCCCTTATCTGAGCATAACTTTGGCTTGTTGGTATCTACAAAATCATCTTACTGGAGTAGAGTCGAATCTATAGACCAGTTTGGGGAACATTCCTATCCTAGCAATAGCAAGTCTTCCAATCCACTAACAGGACATGTCTCTGCGTTCATTTTGGTTTCCTTTGATTTCTTTCACCAGTGTTTTGCAGTTTTAAGGATAAAGATCCTGAACATATTTTGTTAGATGTAGACCTGAATTTTTCATGGTTTTTTTTGGGGGGGCGTGTGTGCGCTATTGTAAATGGTATGCTTTTAAAATTTTGGTTATCAGTTAGTTGTTCGTTACTGGTATATAGAAATTGATTTTTATATTAAACATTTATCTTTAAACTTTGTTAAACCCTTACTTCTAGGCGTTGGGAGGGTAGATTTGTTGAGATATTTTTATGTTGGCAATCATGTCATCTGCAGATTGGGGTAGTTGTATTCCTTCCTTTCCCATTTGCATGTCTTTTACTACTTTTCCTTGCCTGTTGCGCTAGCTGGGCCTCCAATACAGTATCAGATAGGAGTGGTGAGGGTGGACATCCTTGAAATGTCCCTGATCTCAGGGAACCCGCATTCGGCCTTTTACCAGTGTGCATGGCACCAGCTGGACATTTTTTGCAGACATCCTGCATCGAGTTAAGGAATACCCCCTCTATTCCTAACGGGCTGAGAATTGTTCCCATGCATGAGTGCCGAATTTGGTCAAATGCTTTTCCATGTTACTGAGATATGATAAGGGTTTAAAGTGTTTGTAGTCTGTTCCTGTGGTGAGTTACATGGGTCGATTTTCGAATGC
The DNA here is from genome assembly GCF_022682495.2 of Desmodus rotundus. Lineage (NCBI taxonomy): Eukaryota > Metazoa > Chordata > Mammalia > Chiroptera > Phyllostomidae > Desmodus > Desmodus rotundus. The sequence goes on from NC_071387.1 coordinate 4,451,245, forward strand.
TGAGTCAGCCTTTCCTTCCCATGGTAAACCCTACCAAATCTCGGTGTCTGTCCCTTTTGTCGGATCATGTCCTTTCTGCTGGATTCGACTTGCTAGTGTTTTGTCCAGTGTTTCTGCATTTACGAGGAATATCGGTCTATAGGTTTCTTTACTTGTAATATATTTGTATGGCTTGGTGTCAGGGTAATACTGGCCTCCCAAAATGGTTAGTAGGTATTACCTTCTCTTCTATCTTCTGGAAGAGTTTATGTGCAGTTGGTCTTATTACTTCCTTAAATGATCTGTAGAATTTGCTAGCGAAGTCATCTGGGCCTAGAAAGCTTTGCTCATTGGTGTTTTTGTTGTTGTTGTTTGCAGGTTTTAACTATGAATTTAAAAAAGTGCAATCTGACAACCTCTGCCTTTTAACTGGGGTGTTAAGATCAGTTGCATTGAATGTAATTATTGAATTGGATTGACTCGGGGCCATCAGTTTAGTGTCCATTTGCTCTTTGTCTCCTCTGTTTTTTGTCACCTGTTTCCCTTTTCTGCCTTATTTTGGATTATTTGAAAACTTTTTAGTATTCCATCTTAATTTGCCTATTGGCTTTTCGGCTGTAGTCTTTGTATTTTTTTTAATGGTTGCCCTTGTGTGTATACAAATCAAGTGCTTTAAAACAGCGTATAAATGGTATCAAGCTCCATGCATCCTTCTGTCATCTGGCCTCTTTGTTTGGCCCCCGTATGTTTTTGAGGTTTATCTAAGTTCACAGACGTAGCCGTATTTCAGTTACTCTCATTCCATCATTCCGCTATCTGAACAAACCAGGAAGTATGTATTCTTTCTCCTGTGGATGGCCATTTGGATCGTTTCTATTGTTTCTCTGTTACAAATGATGTTATAGCAAATCTTCTTGAACTTGTCTCCTTGTGTACTTGTGGGAGACATTCTCAAGGATAAGTTCCCAGAGTGGGGGGCGGGGTGTGAAGTTTCCAGGAAGGGGGGACGGGGTGGGGGTGGATGGTAGAGAATATGCCGCATCAATTTTGCCAGGGAAGCCAATTGCTTTCTATAGTTTCTAGGGTGGACCGTGTCTCCAAAGTGGGGCACCCAACCCCCCAGCTGGAGATGAGTTCTCGTTACTCCTCATCCCTGCTGATAGAATTGTATGTTTTGAAATCTAATGAGTTAAAATTTTTAAAATGAATGTTAAAATTAAATTGTATACTGTGGTAAAAAAAATATATATATATATGACATAAAAACTACCGTTTTCACCATTTTTAAGTGTACAGTTCAGTGGCACTAAGTGCGTTCATGTTGCTGTGTAACCATCATCTCCATCCACCTCCAGAGCTTCATCTTTCCAAACTGAAACTCTGTCCCATTAAAGACAAACTCCCGTGTTCCCCTCTCCTGGACCCTGGCACCCCCCCGCCCCCGCCGCCACTCTGTTTTCTGTCTCCATGAACTTGACTGCTCTAGGGCCTCATCGCGGGGGACTTGTACACTAGTTATCCTTTTGTAATTTCACTTAGCATAACGTCTTCAAGCTTCATCCATGCTGCAGCATGCGTCGGAATTCTCTTCCTTTTTAAGGCTGAAGAATATTTCCTTGGATGAATAGACCATATTTTGCTTATGCATTTATTTGTTGAGGGACACTTGGGCTGCTTCCTCCTTTTGGCTGTTGTGAATAATGTTGCTAGGAACATGAGTGTATGAATATTTCTCTGATATTTCAATCAAATTGAAATTTAATTTGTGCTCTTTTCTTAGGATGAGCACATACTTGCTTTCCAGGAAGACAAGTCTTTTGAGGGCTTACCATCCCCCTTAGTGCTTGACATATAGTGAGTCCTTAGACAATAGTGACTGGCACCTTGAGAGAAAGGGAAGGTCATAGTTCACCCTCCTCCGATCATGGTTATGGTGTTGGATGGGCAGGTTTCTCTATAATTATTCGCAGGGAGGTTCTGAGATAGAATCTCACTGAACGCTGTGTCTCTCTAGCAACAGAAATTGTCCTATGGACGGTGCTGCCCCAAGCCAGACCTGACCATTTGGGGTCTTGTTCTTATTTACTTCTAGCAAAATAGTTGCCACTTGACATAGGAAGAGCTTTATTCACCACAGGAAGGGAGTCGAAGCATAGCACAGCCAAGTGCTAATCTTTGACCTTGGCTGTTCAAGATTTGCAGGTGCTCAGCTGAGTGCCAGGGAAGACGGGATCTGCTGATGGTGGAGGAAGTGGATTTCCAAGGAGTGTGTGCTGAAGCACTGTTTACCGAGTGCTCTCCCATCCTGAACGCACGATATACGTCGTCTCATGTAATGGTGGTAACGCTCCTAGGAGACCGGCACTGGCCTCCCCGTTCAGTAGATAAGAACATTGAGACTCAAATGGGTTGTCCTGGCCAGGTAGCTCAGTTGGTTGGACTGTGGTCCTGATGTGCCAAGGTTGTGGGTTTGATCCCCAGTCGGGCCATATACAAAAAGCAACCAAAGAACATATGGGTGAGTGGAACAACAGAGCGATATGCCTTTCTCTCTCTCCCTCTCACCCCCTGCCCTGGCCCTGTCTCTCTCAAATCAATAAATAAAAATAAAAAAAAAAAGACTTCGATGGGTTGAGGGACCTACCACAGCCACCCAGTGCCCTTTATGGGCTTGTGTAAGGTTTCTGTTGTTGTGCAACAGATGGCCACATATTTAGCAGCTTAAAACCAATTTGTTACCCCCTGTAGGTGAGAACCATGTCACAGTGCAGTGTGGTCCCTACCAGAGGGAAACGGGGTGGGGAGGCAGGGGAGAGCGGGGGGAGGGTTAGTGGTGATGGAAAGAGACATGAGTTGGGTGGGGAACACGCAATACAACATACAGATGATGTCTTACAGATTCGTACACCTGAGACGTATGTACTTCGATTAACCAATGCCACCCCAATAAACTTAATTTTTAAAAAAGGATGATGTCACAGGGTAGCTGGGCTGAAATCAAGGTGTTCACTGGGGCTGAGGTCTAATCTGAGGCTTGTGGGGCCTAAGCTCATGTGGTATCTGAGTTCATTTCTTTACAATTGTAGAGCTCACGAGCCTGGCTGTTCATGACCCTCAGCAACGCCTCTCCCTGCTGAGTCATTCTCTTTTCAGGGTGCACCTGATTAGGTCAGGGCTGCTCAGGGGAACCTCCCTTTTGAGGAACACAAAACCAAAGTCAAGGCACTGGAACCCTAATCACAGGGCTGCGACCCACCACATCCATAGCCCTCATGGACCTCTACACAGGTGTCCACATGGCAGAACAGCAGCTGTGCCATCTTAGAGTTCTGCCTGCTGCAGCAGCCAATGGAAGCTGCTCTTCCATGTAAGGAAATAAGATGTGTGGGTCTGGGGGGAGTAGAGAGGGGGATCAACCATTCAGTTTTGCCCGGAAATGAAGGGTTTCTGGGGCTGGGGGACTTTCGGTGCTAACATAAGGAAAGTCTTTGGAAAATTGGGATGAGCTGGCCCCTCCCAGACCTGTGACAGATAAAGATCCCCCTCGTTCTGCACCCATCTTGCTCCCTGAGCCACCCTGGCTGCCACTTTGTGCTTCAGGAGGGGAGGGCAATCGGAGGGGGGATAGTGCAAAGTAAAAAGGAGGTGAGCAAGTGGGAAGGCTAAGAAAAGTGGGGATAGAGCATTGATTGAATCACTGTAGAAACCTGGCCGTGGAATTGAAGCTACTAAATGCACTCAGTAGTGAATTTGTTCATTCAATGAGTTTTTTAATCTTTATGTATTTTTCGGAATACAACAGCGACACCTGCTTTTATAAATAGTCCCAGGAATGCCTTGGAACCTCTACCAGAAACCTCTACCAGTAAATACCCTCCGAGGCCTTGCTTTGTGAGTGATGCCAGGGGCAGACATGGACCCAGGCACACGTGGACTTGCAGTTCTGTTTTCAAATAATGCACACTAATAGAATAGTTCATGGTTATAAATAACACATGCTAAGAGAGACCAGTGTTATTCAGCACCCGGGAGTGAGGGAAGTCACTTCACAAGGGCATAGAAAAAAGCAAGAAAGATTGGAGAAAATCTGATGAAAAAGGTGGCCTCTTGCATGGGACACGTGGACCTCTGCTGATGTGGCACAAGGGCGTTCCTGGTGAAAGGAAAGGTGTGAGCAAAGGTATAGAGGTGTAAAGGCAAGAAAATGTGGCGTCCACGTGGACAGCAGTTTAGCGGACCCGCAGGGACTGGGACAGTGTCGCCAAGACCTGGTTTCTCCCTCTGTCTCTGGGCTCTGCTTACCTGGCTTGAACCCACTCCCAGACGGGCTCTCTCCGCAGCGTGGCGATGGTGGCAGACCATGCTCGTGTGCAGCCCCAGCGCGTCTGTCTGCGCCCCAGCATTCCTAGAAAGGGATTCATTGGCTTGAAGGGATCACGTACCCAAGCCTGAAATAATCTCCGTGCCCTCGGCCAGGAGATCGGCCGGTTAGAGGAGGCTCTGATTACCTCGCATGCTCATAAAACACGCCGCTAAGAGACCAGGCAGGCGCAAGCCAGCGCTCCTGAACGCCTCTGGCTCGGCGCTGCCCGGTTGCAAATGTTTCTTTGTTGTTGTCATTTTCTTTTTTTGCTCAGATAAACTCTTAAGAAAATAGAAAAGCTGCAGACTGGGAGAAAATATTTGCAAAACATGTATATGACTAAAGGCCCTTTCTATGGTATATGAAATACTCCTACAACTCAATCACATAAAGGCAAGCAATCCAAGGAAGTGGGGGCAAAAAGGAAACATCGCAAAGGAAGAGGAACAGATGAATAAATAAGCATGATAAACTGTGCTCAACAGTATGTGTCATTAGACAAACGCGAATTAAAACCACAAAACACCCACGTGAATGGCTAAAACGAAACCGACTGACAACAACACGTGTGGCAAAGGTTATGGGGTGGCTGGAACTGTCACAAAGCACTCTTGGGCACAACCACTCAGGAAAGGGAGGTGGAGGGTCTTACGAACTGAGACCGTTCCCACGGTGTAACACCACAGTTCCACCTCTACCTATCCACGCAAGAGGAATGAAAACGTGTGTTCACCAAGGAAGTTGTCACAGCAGCTGCTTCAGAGCCTAAAACTTGAAGCTGCCCGAGCGGCAAAGTCAAACAGTGGTGGCCTCTGAGAGTCGAGGGTGCAGACTGAGTGGCTGAGGGTGTGAGGGAACTTTCTGGGGTTCCCTGTGTGCTGATGTTCTATCCATCGATAGGGCTTTGGGCTATGCAGTGTACACAAACCTCAGCCAATGTCAAGATTGGTGTATTTTATTGTACGTAAAGTTTACAGTATAAGAACAACATGAAAACCCAGAGTTGGACTCTAGGCAATGATACCTATTTGGGTGGAAGTATACTTACGTCTGCAATTTACTCTGACATGCACTCACAGTAAAATGCATTTAATCGTTACGTGGAGGGGCAAATAGATAAATGGACATGAGATAAAGGAAGTGTAGTAAAATATTACTGGAACAATTTAGATGCTGAGTTCACGTGTACTCATTATGAAATTCTTTGGATTTTGCCATTTGAGATGTTCATAGTAACATACTGGAAAAAAATCACATGACCCATCTGAGTGGGGAGGGAGCCAAGCCACGGGCCTCAGTCATACATTTTGAGATCTCAGAGCCATTGATCTTTTGAAAAAAGATCTATTTATTTTTAGAAAGAGGTGGAGGGAGGGAGAAAGAGAGAGAGAGAAACATCGATGCTCAAGAGATACATTGATTGGTTGCCTCTTGCACGCCCCCAGCTAGGGACCTGGCCTGCAACCCAGGCGTGTGCTCAGACTGGGATTGAACCCGTGACCTTTCAGTTTGCAGGCCGGCCCTGAATCCACTGAGCTACACCAGGTAGGTAGACCTTGAGTGTGAGTGAAGAGCTCTATCCCCCAAGGAAAATATAGCTGTCACCAGAGGAGAATGGATACTGTGGAAAGAAAGAACTCTTGTCCACTATGAATAATGACACAATACCGTTCAGGTCTGTCGGGGAGAAACAGGTTTGGTGAAGGAGGGTGACTCCGAAGGGGTCGTGTTGGAGACATCCGTTCTTCTTCAACTGTATCAAAGCAGTGGACAGAGCGTTCCTTCCTGGCTAGGCCAACACAAAGTCATTTGGTTGCCTATGAAGCTGTTTTCTTTCTTTTCCTCTGCACAGAGTGTAAAAAATGACCAATAGAGATTGTTACACTAAACTTCCTTCCTCTCTCCCTTCCTTCCTTTCATCCTTCCTCCCTTCTTCCCTTCCCTCCCTCCACCTATCCATCCACCCAACCACCTGTACACCTGTCCATCCATTCGTCCAACATAGGCCTTCCCTGTGGTCCTTGCCTCTGATAACCCATCCTCACAAGGAGACCACGACATCAGGGCAAAGACAGCCAGGTGGGGGTGGAAGTGGAATCCAGGGAGGGGCTGTAAAGGACACGAGATAATAATTGAACCATGAAGAAAGCCTACCAACGGTGCCTGTGATGGGAAAGAGACATGAGTCAGCAGAGAGAAACAGGCTGGGCCGGTGGGCGGTGGCAGACATGGTGGCAGCATTTGAGTTGAATGGGCTGGGGTGGGGCCGAGTTGCTGGTTATGCAGGTCAGCCATTGGCTGTGGAGCAGTTACTGTCAGAATGTGTGCGCACCCAGAGACTTCTAGAGACTCCAAAATGTCCTGCTTTTTGGCCCCCCAAAGTAGGGATATAAATAAAATTGTGCGTGAGAGAGAGAGAGAGAGTGTGTGTGTGTGTGTGTGTGTGTGTGTGTGTGTCTGTCTGGGTGATGGTGAGTTGGCCTGAGGCTGGGAGTCTCCGGAACGGAGAGAGGCAGGTAGGATCCCCTCTCCCGGTCACAGAGGTGTCAGAGTCTGTCCAGCGCTCACCTTAGAATGCCACTTTCCTGCTCTGTGACTGGACTGCTGCGCTGGGCTCAGCTCCGGTCCCACAGGCCAGGGAGAGAAACAATGACCACTCGGATGAGGCTGTCGTGAAGCAGGGAAAATAGGACTCTTCCAAAGAAAACTCCACCCTGTGGGGCAGGAGGAAGTCACCGGGCTGCATTATCACCCAAATGTCACTCCTGATGACGGGTGGTTCATCCCCAGGATAAAGTCAGTGCCTGGCACAGGGTCAGTTCTGGGGTCGGGTCCCAGGCTGCCTTTGTAACACTCAGGTGTGTGGACCACGCTTAGTGGTGACATGTGCTCTCTGGTTTTCCTTGTTGATTATCACAGCTGCCAAAGACTCGGGGCTCGTGGAGAGTCCTTGACAACACACCTCGCAGCCCCTGAGCTGTCTATCCGTAATCTAACGGAGAAGAAATAAACGCAGCTCACAGAACCTGCCTCCCACTGGCCGGAGCTGATGGATAGTCTGATCCAGCGGAGTGGGGAGAAGGATGTTCTTTCAAACCCTGAGCCTTGAGGGGGATTCGGGCAGAGAAGGATTGTGGTTTGTTTGCAGAGGTAAAATCGATCAGCCACAGGGGGAGCGAAGGGGAGCGCAGCAAAGTCAAGGGCTCCAGGGACAAAGGCATAGTTTGTGAGTTACAGGCTTTTCGGTCACGAAGCTTGCCCGGCTTCTAGACCCGGGTCCCCCTCCTCCTTCCTTTGTCACCGACCTTAGTAAATCAAAAGAGGTTCTATTGAGTGAAAAAGCAAGTGATAGAATGATATAGTCAGTCTGATCCCTTCACGTAAAAAACCAAGTGCACTGCGCAAACCACCGGGTTTCAGAGGCTACGAGCCTATGCGTGCGCATGCGCTGACAGTGGTGATGGTGGCGAGGGCGATGGCAGGTACCACTGCGGGCTGGGGCAGCACCAGTGAAACCCCTTATATTATCTAATTTAAGCCTTATAAGCCTACGAATCGGGCCCTATTGATCACACCCCTTTCCCAGAGGAGGAACCGGAGGTGCAGAGAGCTGAAGCTAAAGGGACTTGCCCACAGTCGGCACGTTGCCGAGCGGGATCGCACAGCCACGTTGGAGTTTACAGCCTCAACCTCTAACTGTAATGTTATGCCATCTGGTAAAAATTTCCCCCTGCTGACGTCCTCTCCCTTGCCTTCCAAAGGTGTTAAGACCATGGTGGGGGTGGTGAGGGAGAGGGGAGAAGGGGAGGCAGGGCAGAGAAAAAGGGTGCTGGGAGCCCTGAGTGGGGAAGCCCCAAGACCCCTGTGGGGTCTTGAGCGGGGTTCAGAGCCTCCCCGGATGCCCTGCCGGGCTAGGGCAGTGTTGCCCAATGGCTAGGGGCACACGTGTTGGAGTCAGACCTGGCTGCAGTCACAGCTCTGCCACTCAGCAACTGACTCATCTTGGGCAAGTCCTTTACGTCTCTGATGGAGTCCAGTGTCCTCCTCTGGACAACAGATCTGTCACGGGGCTGCTCCTCACCAGGCATGTGGTCCTGTGCACTGTAGCATGTGGCAAGAAAATGTTCAGAAGTGCCTGTTGTCGGGATTGGCACCACCAGTGGAGCTGAGGGCTGGGTCCCAAGGACTGAGCCACCAAACTGTGAGTGGCAGAGAACAAGTTGGAAGGTGCTCCCATCCCAACCAGGTCTGTCTCTGTCACCTGCAGGTTCAGAGAGGGCGGGGATGCCCTGAGGGCAGAGGACACTGCCCTTCAAGAGAGGCAGCAGATTCTGCCAGTGCCTCGCTCTGCAGCAGCTCCTCCCTAATCACAGTCGAATGCCAAGGGGCTGAGAAGATGCCTTTTGGAGGGTCAGGATGGACGCCATCCAGGTTGCTAAGCCCTTAAGATTTCTTGGCTCCTCCTAAGAAATTACAGGGGTGTTAGATGATCCAGAAGATGCGAACCCCTTGGAGGCCACAAGGCCATGCACCATTATGATCATGAAGCATTGGGGTGCCAGGCTGGGAACCCATGATGTGTGAAGGCTCACCTCCATTGGTTCCTATAGGCGTGGCTGGCTGTCTCTGTGAGGGGCAGCAGCAAGCTAAGGGGAGATTTTGTTAACCAACTTCCCTGCTACAGAATGGCCCTTTTATCTATGTTCTCTTTACTCTCACTAAATACAAACTGCCCCAAATGTGCCCACTTTAAACAACCATTTTGCCTTGGCTGGGCAGCTCAGTCGGTCAGGGCATCATCCCTATGTGCCAAGGTGGGGGTTCAAACCCTGGTCAGGGCTCATACACAGATCAACCAATGAGTGCATAACTAAATGGAGCAACAAACCATTCTCGTTGTCTAAATAAATAAATATATTAAATTAAAAAGTAAGACAACCGTTAGGTTTCGTTCATGATTTGCAGGTCAGGGACTTGGGTGAGGCTCAGCTGAGCTCCCTGGCTGGGGGTCCCTTGTGCACGCAGCTGTAGTCAGAGCTGATGAGCTGGAACAGCAGGGGTGGGGGCAGAAGACACTGTTGGGGGTGGCAGCTCGGGGTGGGATGGCTGCGGGCTCACTGAGCATCCTTCTCTCAGGAAAAAGTCTCAAGTCCTCCCCATGCATCTCCCCACACAGGCAAGCTCGGGCCTCCTCCCAATATGGCAGCCTCCGGGCAGTTGGACTGGTCCCACAGAGGCTAACGGCTCCGAGAACAGATATCCCAGAGAGGCGTACCTGCAAGGTAGACACTGCATCGCCTCTTTGATTTTGCCTGGGAAGTCACCTCTGCTCTCCTTTCCTAAGCCATAGCCTGAAACCCTCTGTGTTGGCCGCCTGCTATGGTCTTCAGGGGAGTGGCCAGCCAGCTGCAGGTGAGACAGGGGGCCCAGAACCCACTAGTGGAGCAGCAGCCATTTCTTTTGAGTGGAGGTAGGGGCTGACCTTTCAGCGGGCTCCAGCCAAGCTCATAAAAACAGTTCCCTCCATGAGGATTTTCTCCACGCCACACCGCTGCACGAGCCTCACACTCAGCTATCATTCAAGCCTTATTCTGACTCTAGGAGGAGGGGCCGTTTGTATCCACATTTTATAGTGAAGAAACTGAGGCTTGGAGGGGTTAGGGCCTTCCACAGCACATGAGCTGAGCTGCCCCAGAAATCAACCCCGAGACAGGATCTGGGTGCAAACAGAGTGGGGGAGAAGCCACAGAGACCAGGGCGGGAGGAGAGCCTTGAGAGGCTCCCTGAGTAGCTGGGCTAGTGATTTTTGAAAATGGCCACAAATTTCCTTGAAGACGTGAGATCTACCTCATCAGGTAAAGCAGAAGTGACACTATGTGACTTCCGCAGTGAGGTCATAAAAGGTGATGCACTTTCCTGCCTGGTCTACTGGGACACTTACTTTTGCAGCCTCCAGTGGCCATGTGCGAGGTTGGACTACCCGAAGCCGCTGTGCAGAGAGGAAGCCCAAGGTACGCGAAACAGCCGCATGCAGGCGTGTCAGTCAACAGCTCCAGCTGAGCTGAGCCTGCAAGTTGTCCCCGCTCCATGCCAGGGTCCATGCCAGGCGTGTGAGTAAAGACTCTGCCAACGTGACCCTATTCCCCAGGCATTGAAGGTGTCCCTGGCCATTCGATATTCAATCGCTCCGTATCCAGTCCCAGATATCATGGGGCAGAGTCCAAGTTCCCCCATGTGCTCTGTCTGAATTTCCAAGCCATAAATCCGCAGGCATAATAGAATGGCTGTTTAGTGCCGAGTTTGGGGGCAGTTTGTTCTGCAGTGATGTAACTGGAACAGGGGCACCCAGGGCTCGTTTGTTCCAGGGTCCTCTGAGCGACTATGGGGGACACACCTCAGAATCACCCCACCTCCCACCACTAATTGGTTTCTGGTTTGCCTTGGTGTAGGTTGAGCACACCGTCCCAGGCAGAGAGAGGAAAGAAGCCCACGGATAAGCTTGGGAACTGTTTTGGGTAGGTGTGGGGGTAGCTGCCTGGGTAGGGGCCGGCCAGAGAATGCTGCTCAGTGGTGGAGTCTGGATTTGAACCCTGCATTCCCTGTCTCCATGGAGCCCAGTCCTGCTTGTAGACTCCTGTGGGGACGATGAGAGGCCCAGGACACAGGCTGGGGTGTGCTCTGACGTTTACATGTATGTGTGGGGCCACACATCAACGAACAGGGACGAACCTGTCCTCTAACATATCCCAAAACTACCCTCTCCCATCCTTGGCAGCCTGTGACTATTCCAGTTTCTTCCCAGGGTCACGAAAGCAGGTCACATTCCAAGATGTGCTTTGCAAATTCATCTCCACGTCTGTTTCCCCAACCAAATCGGAGCCTTGTGATGGGCTGGGGGCGGGGATGGGGCGGCGGTCTTTAGCCTCTAAGTCCCTCATGGTGCCCAGCTCTGTGAGGGCTGCCCAGCTGGTTGTCACTGTGGCCAGGTGTCCGGTGAGGTGCCCTGCACACAACAGGTGCTCAGTAATTATTTTCAGCCAAGGAAGAAGAGCGGTTGCTCAATTATGTTCCCTTGTGAATGAATAAATATATGAGTAAGCAAACGAAGACTTCTCTGACACAGTCCAGTCCACACAACCCACCGTCCCTTCTCCAGGAGAGTCTCAGCATTTTCTGCCAACAGCAACGCCAGTCTGTGAATCCATTTTCTGGTTTGTCGCGGTGGCCTTGGCCTTGGCCTCGTCTCTGAGTGGCAAGGCACCTCCAAGCAGTGCCTGCTTCCACACGAGCCTGCACGTTCGTATCTCCTATGCTTTCTACGTAAAAGTACTGGAAAACACCTAATCTCTTTGAAGATGAAGTCCTGATTTACACACATGGCAGATTATGAAGGAAAGTTAGAAATGGCTGGTGGCAAACCCTGATGTTGTGAAAATAATAGATGGGGGGATTAAAACGGCCGGGTTTTGCTTGATGACTTTTGTGTCTGAATTCCTGTGTCTGTAGCCTGCAGTTTTCTTTACTTGAGCTCGCGGGCTGCCCCCAGCCAAGGAGGCTGTGCGTGGCTCGCAGGACAGCCCGGGAAGCCGCTGCTCTCTGCTCCGCCGTGGGAGATTCTGAGGTTGCCTGGGGTTGCCGCCCCACGAACACCTGAAACGGCCCAGAGTGAGCCTGTCAGGGCCTGGAGACCTCCTTTGGGGAGGGAATTCTCTGAGAAAATTGTCTGCCTCTTCCATAGTCAATATACCATTTGGTTTTCTACTTCTTTAAAAGTTTGTTTTAGTCATTGTCTAATTTCTTGGGATTTGCAAATCGTTCATCCAGATTTTCGATTTTATCCGCCTGGGTCTGTACATGGATTTCTCTCCTACTTTCCGAAATCTTCCCCACGACTGCCTTCCCTTTCTCACCCCCACCTCGTATATTTGTCGTGCTTCCCTCTTCTTCCTTTTAAATCTTGACAAGAGGCTGAGTTCTCTTTTTCACCTACAGAAAATTTAAAATTGCAGGATCACACACAGAGCATGAACTTGCCATTCTAACCGCCTCCGACGTCCGCTCAGCGGCACCGAGCGCCTTCACACGGCTGTGCGACCACAGCCCCCTCCACGCCAGAACATTGGTCATCCTGCAGGACCGAGACTGTCCCCAGTAAGCACGACCCCTCTTCTTCCCTCCCCTCAGCCGTCCCAGGCACGCTGCCACGCCGTTCTGCTTTCTGCTTTATTTGACCACTCCAGGCTCCCCCACATACGTAGAATCGTGCAGTATTTATCCTTCTGTGTCCAGCTTATTCCACTTAGCTCAATGTCCTCAAGACTCATCCATGTGATAGCAGCTGTCAGAATTCCCTTCCTTTTCAAGGCTGAATAATGTTCCATTGTATGGCTAGACCACATTTTATTTACTTGGACACGTGGGTTGTTTCCACCCCTTGGCCATTGTGGGTACATGCTGTGCACATGCTGTACCACTGTGGAGGCTGACTCTTGAAGCCACTGTCCCAGGAGGGGCAAACCAAGGACCCCCACTATGGGTTCCTCCTGGAGGAATCAGCCTTAGGGAACCACTGGTTGGCAAAGACCTTATCGTCTCTTCTGCAGACGGGGAAACAAGGCTCAGAGAGGAAGAGCAACGTGCCTGAAGTCACATAGCCAGGAAGTGGACTGAAGCTTTGAGCCCAGAACTGCCGCCTGAAGCTCTGCTCTGGGCCACTCGCCTGGGTCCTCCCTTCCTGAACCCTCTGAACCGCACCGGTGCCTCCTCAGCGCCCGGCCAGGCCTGTCAGCGGCCCGCAGTGACCCTGGAGGGAGCTGCCCCAGGGCGCTGGGCGGCCGCTGTGGGAGTCTGAACCTGTTTCCTTCATTACACATGAAAAGCAGATGTGATTTTAAAGGTCGTGCCTCAGCTGCCTGGACCGGGTGGAGCAGGGCCCTGTGCACAGTCACAGCCAATCAGAATGTTATCTGGGAGAGACCGGAGGGCAGACCAGCTGAAAACGCTGTGCATGGGAGAGCTGCCACTCTCTGCTCACGAACACAAAACTCGCTTTCCCGACTCCCACGTGGATTCACATTCAGGGCGATTTCCCTCTCGGTAGCGCAGCTCCGCGAGTGGGCTTTGGCTGTGAACGTGCGACTTTCCTGCCAGATGACTTCCAGTCCTGGCACAGAGCATGGGACTCGGGAGCCACTCGGCGTCCCCGGGGCTGCTCAGAGGCTGCCAGTGGAGATGGTATCTCAGAAGCAGCTCCTCACAGGCAAGCCTCAGCCTCCCTGTTTCTGCGGGGTGAGCAGGGCAGGCAGAGGCTCCATGCACTGGTCGAGCCCTTACTCTGTGTGCCGTAACCAACAGGCTGGGCACAGAGGCTCAGAGAGACTAAGGTGCATGTCTGAAGTCACACAGCTCCACCAAGGAGCTCCTGAGTGTTAGAATGCCAGGGCTGGCCAGCAGGTGTGGTCCTGTGTGGTCCTGGTGCCCTTCACAGAGACCTTTAGAGGGAGGAGGCAGCGTGGCATGGCCCAGGGTATGACATAGGACTTTGCAGGTTCTGGGGCCCTCTGAAGCCAAACCCTAGGACAGCACCTTAGACCCCTGAGTACGAACTCTGAGCCAAGGGTCTGAGGCACAGGCAAGGCTGGGGGATCCTGAAGTGGGTGCTGGCCCATCTTTCTTATGCCGTGGGTGGGGGCTGGGCTAAGTCTACAGCTCTAGGGAGGAGGAAGGCCACAGAGGCCAGGAGCCACCTGCCTGAAGCGTCGCTGACAGGCTAGGGCTGGGCTTCAGCTGCCGTCTCTCTGACTCCAGAGCGTGCCCTTCATGTCCAGGCCAGCCAGCCCTCCTGGAGGTGGGGGCTGAACCACATAAGAAGGCACAGAGCGCCCCACCCCACGGGGCTGTGCGTGTGGAGAGAGAAGGCTCTGACTCACACCTCCCGGTTCAATCCCTGACGCTGCCTCTCCTCGGCTGTGTGACTTTGGGTGGGTCATGTAATCTCTCTCTCTCTGCCTCAGGTGTCCCCATCCCCAAGAAGGATCCTGGCCTTTTCTGGGAACTTCCCTGTGCTCTCCCAGGGAGGAAAGTAGGAAACACAGAAGAGAATCAAGTGGCACCTTGGCCGCCGGGCCAAGGAAGAACAGAGGGGATTGAGAAGTAGGGGCCCAGCCTGCGCCTCGTTCACAACAGTCCTCTTTTGGTGACACTGGCCCCATGGCGATCGCTCTTCCTCCAGCAGCCTCGGCTCACACACAGACTGGCGGTGTCGCGGAATGGACGCATTGTCCCTCAGCCCCCTCATTTACCAGTGTTTGTTATATCAGGGTGCTCGGTGAGGGCCACTAACCAAGGGGGATGCAGGGAGAGCTGAGGAACCAGGAGCTGGTTGACCTGTTTCTTCGCTCAGCCAACCCTGTTGGTGGCCCATGAGGGACAGACAGGTCCTGTTCTGGGCCCCAGAACCCACTGATGGGGAAAGCCAGGCCGAGCCCACGGAGTGCATGTGCAAGAGGAAGGGAAAGCAAGGGAATGGGAAGAAAAAGGCGCCTCCCACTCTGTGCCTTCTCTGTAAGCAGCCTGTGCATTTAACGAAGCTCATTGGTCCCACCTCCCTCCTGCCTTAAAGGCTCCCCTGCCTACCCCCCAAACTCTCTGCCCTCCCCTCAATGTCCCCCGTTCCGCAGGGTCTGGCCCCACTGCTCCCCGGCCTCAGCCCCTCTAACCCCAAGCACCCACCTTGCTGACTTACACGTGCTTCTCAGAACGTGCTATTTCTCATCTCCACGCATATTAGTCACCAGGGCTGCTGTAACCAAGCACCGCAAACCGGGTGACTTAAACAGCAGACATTGGTTGTCTCCCGGTTCTGGAGTCTACGAGCCTGAGGTCAAGATGTCCACAGGGTCGGCTCCTCCTGAGGGCTGTGGGGGGAACCTGTTCTGCTTGTCCCCAGCTTCTGCCAGTTTGCTGACAATTGCTGGAGTTCTGGGCCCTGTGGAAGCAGGGGTCTCATCCCTGCTTTCACGCTCACGTGGCATCACCCCAACACAGCCTCTCCCTCTGTGCGTGTCTCTGTCTGGCCCTGTTGGATCGGGGGACTCCCCCGTCCTCCCATCCAGCCTCATTTTGACTAATTACCCCTGCCATGATCTCATTTCCAAACGAGGTCATACTCTGAGGTCTTGGCAGCTAGGACTTTAACACAGGACTTTGTGGGAGACGCAGTTCAACTCATCACATCAAAGCCTCTGCCCATGCTGTTCCCTCCTCCTGGAACTCCCTTCCTCAAGCTGCCCAGCCAGCAGCATCATCTACTTCCGGGAGTCAGCTCAAGCAAGTGCCTCAGCGAAAGCCTCCCAGTAAATAGCTGAGCTAAAAGTGACCCCCACCACTGTGCCCTGCTGTCCTTGCACAGCCACCGGCCAGCACATCAAGCGCTTTGTACCAATCTGTCTGCCCCTTTGTCTCCATAGCCTGTCGCCTCCTCAAGGGCAACGCTTGTGCCTTACTTATCTGAGTGTGCTCAGCACCCTGGCAGTCTGGCACCAAGGAGGTGGCCCTGGCTCACTGCCCATTGAATTAAAGCACAAACTGAGGAGGAAGGAAAGATGAGGGGAAAGATGGAGAAGCGCGGAGAGCACAAGAAATCAATGTCACTTGCCCCCTCTGAACTCCCCTCTACTGGGGAGACTTACGTGGGTCCCTGGTTCTGACGGAACCTCAAGAATCAGTGTTGTGTCTGGGATTTTCACCGGCGGATGGTCGAGGTGGGGGTGGGGGACAGGAAGAGATTCCCGGGGCTCAGGTGGCAGAGATGGGGACATGTATGTCGGGTGGGGGCTGCAGTTGGAGGAGGGAAGAAGCTGGAAAGCCACAGGGCCAGGCCCTGCCTCCAACAGGAGCAAACCACAGCCCTTAAACACTCCCCAAACAAATGGACGATATAAATCTGGTCTTGGAATAACAACAACGATAAATAAAAAGAGTGAGTGGATGCGAGAGCCAAGAGCGAAGGAGAGGGGGCTCAGCCGGGCCCCTCCCCCGACCCCCCAAGGGGGGAAAGCACATGGAAAAATTGAAATTAGTTGTGACAGCTGAAATTCTCTGCTCTACAGACGACATTTGACAGGGTACTTAAAAAAATAATAAGAAAAGGGAAAGTGGTCTGGGTCGCCGGCAGAAGGGGGGGACCGGGGGATTTCAAGTGACACAAGACGCATAATTCCAGCTTCTTAGATTGCAAAAGCTCTTCTTACCTAAGGGGCCTGCTGCCTTTATTTTTATCCAAATGGCTCAATTACCGCAAAGCCCCACAGAGAAAATTACGGATGTTTGCCTCTATTTTTCTCCTCTTGTCTCGACAACTGTAGATATTTTGTTTTCCTTCTTTCTCTTGCTCTGTCTCTCTCTCTCTCTTTTTTTTTTTTTTGGTGGTGGTGGTTGGGGGCGAAGACAGAAGGGGGCTGTTCAGATGGGCTAAGGGCCGGGGGCTTTTGAATTGCTCCTCAAAGCCCAGATCTCTCTCTCTCACACACGCACACGCACACACACGCACACACGCAAAATCTTCAGCCTCACCACAACCCGTCTTGTTATGTGTGTCTGCTAGGACTTGTGTCCTTTCCGTCTTCCAAGTGCACCCTTGCTGTCCCTTGACTTCACCTCTGCCCCCCTCCTGGGGTCTTCCTCCCTCTGGCTCCCTGCTCGCTGCCCAGTGGCGGCAGCTCCCTTCAGCAGCTTCTCTGGGCCTCTCATCTGTCTGCCCAGCGGGCACCCCCTCCTCGTGGCTCTCTGTCATCTTAGCTATTTCCAAACCCTGCAATATACACAGGGAGGCACAGAGGTGCCCATTTTCCAACCTTCCTCTTGGGTCTCTGGTTGTCATTTTCAGAATTGGCGCTCCGGGGAGCCGGGCCAGAGGCTGCTGTGCTCACACCTGCCCGCTTTGCCAGAGGTCCGAGCCTCAGAACACACCGTAGGTTTCAGAAAGGTCTATTTGGGGGCAGGGCCCTGACAGGTGAGGACAAAGGGGAGTAGTGCTTGTCAATCCATTTTACCTCTGCTCACCTGGGAGGTTGTGCCTCTCTGCATCCCACTCCCAACTTTGGTCTGGGCCAGTTACCACCTGGGCCCTGGACAAGGCCACAGCCCCCTTCCCACTCACCTCTCTGCTGCCCTCTGGCCCTTCCTGCCCAGCCAGGCCCCTCCCTTGCTCAGAACCCCTTCTTGGGATGTAAATCACCTCTCTGCCCCTGGTCCACCAGGCCCTGCAGGTCCAGCCCCACCCTCCCCTCCAGCTTCAGCAGGAGTTCCCTCCCTCACTCCCAGCTCCTTCCCGCCCTGGCCTCTGCAGCTGGGCATCCTACAGCCTGGCTTGCTCTCTGCCTCCCTCTTCACCCACCTAGCTCCCACTCAGCCTCAGCGGGGCTCGGAAATAACCGTCCCTTCCTCAAGGAGGCTTGCAGGTCTTCCTCCCCACCCCGCCCCCACCCACCAGTCTAGGGCCGTTCACCGCTCTCACAGCTACCGCACTTGGGGTGACGTGCAAACCACTGAGCAGCTGCCTGGACAGGGCACAACCAATCAGAAGGCATGCTGGCTGCAGGCTCCTGCGGGCACCCACACTGGGAGGCTTTCGCCCTTTGTCACTGGACATGGTGAGGCATGGGTGGTGGGCCCCAGGTGAGGCAAAGGGACGGAGAAGTATTCCAGTAGTTTCCCCGTTGTTGCTGCCAATGACAACCCACTTGCCTGTCCCTGTCCTCCACGGGTCTCCACCCACTAGTGGCCTGGTAAGAAACGTCCAGACCTGTAGAGAATTCTTATGAGACTTTTTGAGCCAAACTAATGATGCATTGTAGAGCAAGATTCCAAAGGCTCCAAAGAAAAACAGTGCTGCAGTTTCTCCGATGGCGAGTGAGGAAGATTACGAGGAGGTGGGAGAAAGTGAGGCAGGGACTGGGTTGCAGGCTTTAGAAGGAGGGTCTGGAAATGAGGCATTTCAAAGGTGTTAACCTGGACGCACAGAAACAAAGGGCAGGGCTTGCTTGAGGCAAAGATAGCCTTTTACTAAAAAGTCACGTGACTGTACCTGACGCCAAACTGTGCTACAAGGCCACTGTGCTCAGAACAGCCTGGTTCTGGAGTAAGAACAGCCATACAGATCCGTGGAACGGAACAGACAGCCCAGAAACAAACCCGTGTCTCTATGGTCACTTACTATTTGACAAAGGAGGCAGGGGCACACAATGGAGTAAAGACAGTCTCTCAATAAGTGGTTGGAAAGTCGAACAGGGACACGCAAAAAAAAAAAAAAAATTAAACAAGACTACCAACTTACACCACGCATAAGAATAAACTCAAAATGGATACAAGACTTAAATGTAAGTTGTGAAACTATAAAAATCCTAGAAGAAAACACAGGCAGGAAAATCTCAGGCATCTCTCATAGCAGTATTTTTGCCAATATGTCTCCCGGGGCAAGGGAAACAAAGAAAAACTAAACAAATGGGACTACATCACACTAAGAAGCTTTTGCCCAGCAAAGGAAATCATCAACAAAATGAAAAGGGAACCCACTGAATAGGAGAACGTATTCACCAATGATACATCTGATAAGGGGTTAATTTTCAAAAGAACTCATACAACTCAACAGCAAAAAACCAAATAATCCAATTTAAATTAAATATAAGCAAAGGACCCGAATAGACACTTCTCCAAAGAGGACATACAGATGGCCCATAGACATATGAAAAGATGTTCCACATCACTAATCACCAGGGAAATGCAAATGAAAACCACAGTGAGGTCCCACCTCACACCTGCGATAATGGCCATCATCAATGAATCAACAAACAACAAGTGCTGGGGAATGTGTGAGGAAAGAGAACTTTTGTGCGCTGGTGGTGGGAATGCAGACTGGTGCAGCCCCTGGGGAAAGAAGGTTGGAGTTTCCTCAAAAAACTAAAAATGGACCTGCCTTTTGACCCAGTGATCCCACTTCTGGGAACACATCCGAAGAACCCCAAGTCACCAGTTCGGAAGAATATGTGCATCCCTATGTTCATAGCAGCATTATTCACAACTGCCAAGATTTGGAACTACCGAGCACCCATCACTGGATGAGTGGATAAATAAGCTGCGGTACATTTATTACGCAACGGAATACTACACAGCAGTAGAAAAGAAGGAAATCTTACCTTTTGCAACAGTGTAGATGGACCTGGAGATTATAATGCTAAGTGAAATAAGCCAGTTGGAAAAAGACAAGCACTGTATGATCTCACTTACAGGTGGAATCTAGTGAACAGAATAAACGGACGAACAAAACAGACACAGAGGCGCAGACACGTGGAACAGGCTGACAGCTGTCAGAGGGGAGGGCGGAGCCTGGATGGAAGGAGGTGAAGGGATTAGCTGAAGAACAGACACGCGTGACCCACAGACACAGACAGAGCGTGGCGATGGCCAGAGGGAGGGGGGCAGGGGCTGGGTCAGGGCGGGCACAGGTGGGAGGAGAATGGGGACATCTATAACAGTGCCAACAATAAAAATAAAGTAAAAAAGAAAAAAGCTACATGCCTGGTTGTGACTACCCACCACGGCCTGCCCAGTTAGGAGTTTACGATCAGATCACCCTGCGAGGCCACCTTCCATAGAACCCCTTTTTCGTCCACACTAGTAATTCTCAGTTTGACGCCCATCACTTCCACTAGCTGCCAGCCCGACACAGGCAAGCTGTGTGTTTCCTGCTCATTGTGGTACCCACGGGGTGGTGCACACAGTAGGTGCTTGATAAATAGCTGCTGATGGACTGACAGGCCCTTGGAACCAGGCCCATTCTGGAGGGGGTGGGGGCGGTGAATTCTGTGCCCTGCACGTAGCTTACCTGCGTGCGGGCGGCCAGTAGGGGAGTAGGATCCACGTGGAACATGACCTTGGCAGGTACGTGGCCTCGAGAACTTCACAGGCTTCAGGGTCCAACAGGTGGAAAATCCGACCTCAGCGCTCTCTCGCATGGTAACCTCCTGCAATGTATGCGACCCCTCTGGGCCACAGTGCCCTTGCCTGTCCAGGGGGAGGGCAAATGCTAATGAATGCAAATTAATTAACTCCTGGTGCCCACGTGTTGCATTATGATGATCCATTTAGCTATTTTTCTTATCCCCCTGCCTTCTACAGTGCAGAGGGAGCCCAGGTTGATCTCTGCTCGCCCCTGCAAGCCACTGCCCACTTCTCCGTTCACCCAACACGTGGTTACTGAGCGTCCATTTTTTCTGAGTGTGGAGCTACAGAGAGGAACAAAGCAGGTGAGAAGCCTGCCTGCTGCAGCTACTTTCCACTGAGCGCCTGCCTCGTGGGGCACTGGGCTGCCGGCCTCACACAGGGTCTCACTGCCTCCTCCCTGCCTCTCTGGGTGGTCCTTGTATACGGCTGGAGAAACTGAGTCTCGGAGAGCCTGAGCGATGTGCCCAAGGTCACTCTGCGGCAGAAACTGGGTTGGAATTCAGGCCCTTCTGAAGCCAGGTCCTTTGCATAATCCTCCTCAGGAGCCTCCAGACTCCTGGAAGCCCAAGGGTCCTGCAAAGCCTGACCACCACCGTCATCTTCTCCCTCAACTTTCTCCTGTCCCCCTTGAGCCCCTTCATCCTCCAGTCAGTCCCCCAGACAGATCGAGTGCTCTCTTACCTCCTAGCCTTTGCAAATATTCTTCCTTTTGCATATGCTGTTCCCTGCACCTGAAACACCCTTCCACTCCTTGTAGTGTGGTTAACATTCCCTCTCCTCCAGGGCTCAGCCAGGCCTAATTCCCTCAGGGGTGCTTTCCTGTCTCCCTGGGACTCTAAGCAACCCCCCTTTCATGCCCTCCCCCGTGGAGGGCTCTCCCCTCCTGAGGCCGTCACACTAACCAGTAAATTCCCCCACTAGCCTGTGAGCTCCCGAGGCCAGGGCCTTTGCCTGGTGTGTCCAGTTGTATCTCAAGCACACAGCACAGGGCGGTGCCCACAACACGCGCTCGACACGTTTACTGAGTGAACAAATTAATGAAAAATTGCAGCGACCGCTCTCCTGAGTGCCTCTCTCACCCAAGGTGCGAGAGCGAGCGGTACCACATGAGCACAGTGGATACTTTTCGTGATAAACGAAAACGGGCAGTTCACAGAAGTACGGATTTTATATAAACTCGTCGCATCTGGGGATCATGACTCAGAATGAGCGCGCCACTAGAAAAGGTGTTTGAAGAATGCTTTTTCCCTTAAAAAGGAAGATGCAAACAACCCAGGAAAGATCAATGGACTCCCTGAACACAGAGAATATTCCATGAGTGCACAAGCAACTACCTGCATAGTGGGGAACGCAGAGCTGGGGGTGCAGCTCCTCGAGAGGGGAGCACACTCCCGGATCGGGCACCATGGGGGTGACTCTCAGCTGAATCCAGCACCAGGGGTGCAGAATAACGCGCACCACGGCCAGACGTACCGGGCCGCCCTGCCGAGCTGCGCCGCAGCCTGCCTGTGCAGGGGCTGGGGGACACTTTGGGCAGGGACATCAGCAGGTTGCGTAGGTGGCCTGCAGAGCGCAGGGAGAAGAATGTGAAAGTCCTGGGTGGTGGGAGTGGCAGTAGAGAAGCAGAGATGTGTCTTTGGCAGCTGACCTTACTGCTGAGCCTCAGTTCTTCTACCTGCAAAATGGGCCATTGGGAAGCCTCAATGAGATACTGGGTGTGGGGCACCTGTCACAGAGGAAGTGCTGGGTATTGGTGCTGGGCGTGGCTGCTATGACCTAAGACCGTGGTATCATGGTCTCAGGCAGCTGCTGCCCCAGCAGGAGGCAGCATCCCAGCATCTGCCCTTAAGAAAATAGGCTGGGGATAAGGTCATGTCCAATCTGTGGCCATAAGCATAGATCATGTCCAAGGTCAAGGGCCAGAATTTTGAGACCCAGGTTTGGGGCACTTTTGCATAGTACAAGTAGAGCTGGTACTAGGACCCCAGGATCCTGACCTGGGCCCAGGAGAACACACCTGGAACACGCCCTCCCTAAAGCCTGGGGCAAGGAGGATGGAGGGTGGGGTTTAGCCTGGGTTTCTAAGGAGCAAACGAACCCTAAAAATTGGTCCTGTCATCCCCAGCTGGAAACTGCTCCCAGCCTGTGGGGCTGGTCTCAGACAGGTTTGCTGCAGAGCCCTTCAAATGAAACCTTCCCACCGGAAACCTAAATGCACAAGCCAAGAATGCCGGGGCCACCTCTCTTTGGTTTATCTTCCTCCAGGTTGCTGGGGTGCCTCTGAGGAATCCCTAGAATTCCAGGAAGCTCAGTTTGAATTGTGGCCCTAAAGCTCAAGTTTAAGTGCCTGAGAGAGTGTATAAGGTGCACCCTACCTGGTGCAGCCAGCTGACCACCCCACACACCTCACCTCCTAGCATTCCCCCACAGCACCCTGTGCCATTCAGAAGGGGCTATTGTTCCCCGGCCCCCACTCACACCTTGGGCTCGTCCCATAGACTGTTTCTTCCTCTTCCAGTGCTTTCCACCCCTCTTAACTCCTATGCTTCCTTCAAAACCCAGTCAAGCATCACCTCCTTCAGGGAGCCTTCCCAGGACCCCGTACGTGGTTTTTAACTGTCCTTCCTGTCCTGGGCATACCTTGCTAAGAGCATTCATCACCGGCCTTGTATGACTATAAGTTGTCCAATCAGGCCGTCCCTTGCAGGAATTCAGAGCTGGGGCCTCAGCCTCAGAAAACTGGGTTCAAGTCCTGATTCTTGGCACAACACTGTGGTTCCTCGGGCAACCTTCCTGACCTGTCTGAGCTCAGTTTCCTCATCGGCAAAGTGGGAGTAATAGCGATGGCCACCTCCTGCCGCCGATGTGAGAGTCAGACCAGACAGGGTGTGCACAGCTCGGCCGGTGTCCAGCCTGTGTGGTCCCTGGCCGTGCCCTTTCCTGCGGGTGCCTAGAAAGTCCCGCTTGGGAACAGTACATGCTGAGGTTAGGGCTACAGAGAGACAGGAGCTGGGGATGGGCCCTCAAGTTGCTGGCAATCCAGGCTGGGGAGCGGAAGTCTCGACGCAGGGCAGCGGAATTAGGCAGCACTGTTTAAACACAGGGAGAAGGGGGTGAGCCCGTCTGGCTGGGTCGTGCGTCTTGGCCCCAGACAGACAGACGCTCAAATGTTTGTTGAAATGAAATGAATTGAGCTCAGTGGGAGGACAGAGCACCGAGCTGCAGAGGTCTAGGAACATTTGTGGGGAGCAACAAGCCAAGCTGGGGCTTAGGGGGAGGCAGGATGTGGGTGGGTGAGGGAAGGCACCGCTGGGGCTGGGGGCAGCTGGAGCTAGAGAGTCCTGGGGGTGCTGGGGTGGGGGCAGGAGGGGAGCACCCCTGGTTTATAGAGAGGGGGATTCTTTACTCCAACTCTGCTGCAAACTACCTGAGGCTGCTTCACAATCCTCTCATCACCTTTCCTTTCTCTCAACCTCTCTGTATTGTCTGGATGGTTTTCATAATGAGCTGTGTTCCTGTGAAAATCAGAAAAAGCAATTAAGTTCTTTTCATCCACAAGGTTTCTCTCCGCCCGTAAATCACATTCACAAAAGACTGCTAAAGTTTACAAAGTAAAACAGGAGGCATCAGAAGCAACTGATGAAGGGAGCGGTAATTATACCAGGAACCTGGGAACAGTGAGTTATTTTGATCAACGGTTCACTCTGACTTGGAACTTCCACAGACAAGGCCGAAAGGGAAGCTGTCGGAGGCAGAAGATGGGGCAATAAAAATGACCCACCTCCCACAGCGTGGAGAGGCAGAGCTACGGAAGCAGAGGATCCTTGGAGAGGCTCTATCTTGCTGAAGCCTCGGGTCTCGCTGGAACCTCTCCGTGCCCCTCTGGGGAGGCACCACTGCTGCCTTCACTGTGTAGGCGAGAGGACAGAGGCTTGGAGGGCTTGAGCATTGCACCCAAGGTTCAGGGGCAGGATGCGGCCCAGGGGGTTTCGCACCCGAGCTGCTCAGACCCCCAGCCCATGTGTGCCACCTGCAGCCGTGGCTCCCCAGCTTCCGGGGAAGAGGCAGGTAGAGCTGCGGCACAGTCCAGCGGACAGAGCTGTCCTCCAGGATGGTGCAGCGGCGGGAAGCCTTGCTGGCCTCAGCGCCCCCGGCCCAACAGCTGTGAGCCGCTGCCTAGGCCTCCCTGATGGAGTCCTGAGACAGTGCGCCTCCATGACAGTTGAGCCCAGAGACAGCAGGGTGCCAGCAGGGTGCGTGGGCGCCCATGTGACAGAAGGGACAAGCCTCCGGCAAACCTGTAATCCTCTGATTTCTGAGACTTTTCTGCGCTTAACCCCTGCCTCTCCAGGCTGGGCAGCTAGGCCCGCACATGAGCCAGGGTCCCACAGAACTAGAGCATTCAGAGCAGGGAACTCGGGCTTCTTCCTCTTTCCATCCCTAGGAGGACTGGCCACTTCCCCACCTGGCAGCAGAGGGAGGGCTCCTGCTTCCACTCTTGATCCCCACCCCCAACTCCTTCTCCATGTGGAAGCAAGGAAGGGACCTTTGAAAGAGAAAGCAAGTGAGAAGCCTTGCTGCTCCTACCCTTTCCATGGCTCCCTAGTACCCTGAGCAAAAGGCCCCACTCCTGCTGTAACCTGAAGGGTCCTTCTGACCCAGCCCTTGCCACTTCTCCAGCCTCCTGCCCCGCCCCACTGGGCTCGTTCAGGTCCTCTGAGTCAGCCCTGCCTCCAGGCCTTTGTACACGGCATTGCTGTCCACTATGACCCTGGCCCACCTCTGCCCACACCCTGGGCCGGCTCTGGGCTGATCTCTAGGTCCCTGCTTAACTCACTCTGATTCCTGAAACGGGGTCAGGGCTCCCCATCATGAGTCCATCCATTGGAGGCTCTGGACCACTAAGTACATAGGACAGCCTTTGGGAGCTGGAAGAGACCTTGGAAGACACAGTCCAAACTGCTCAGGGGGTGCATGGGGAAACCGAGGAGTAGAGATGAGCAGCGACCCCTCCCCCAATGGTCTCAGAGCAAGTTGATGGGCATCTGGGAAGTAATCCTGCCTTCCTGGTCCCCCCACCTCCTGGGGGAGGGCACTGGGGGACTTCCAGTACAGGGGGACTTCCCCCAGAAGTGAGGACTGAGGGCCAAGCCGAGGGCCTCCCCCCACCCCTCCCCCAACCCTGCTGGCAGCTGCTTAGCACGATCAGCCAACAAGTGGCTGTTTTGTGGAGTTACTGTTGATGTGTTTTAAGTGGCTCTCTGAGTGGGAAACGTTCGGAGAAGAGTCAGGCAGACAAAGGGGAGCGAGTGCATTAGGTTTTATCGGTCTGTTTTGCACACATCTGACATCACTCTTTGAGGCAAGTTCTGTTCAGCCCTGCGAGGACCATAAAGAGACAAGAGGGAGAGTGCAGACAGGCAGACAGGCGCGCTCGCTCCCACGCGCGCCGTCCCCTGCTCCGAGCAGAGACATAATGGCTGGAGATGTGGCAGCAAACTGTCCAACAGATGGGGCCCGCCATGCTCCGGAGGGGAGGCTCCATTGGCAAAGGAAGTCTTCAGGTGAAATAGAATGACTGGATTAGGCGGCCATTGTACGGGGAGAGGGTAATGCGTCGTCTGCCTCTTCCTAATGGCCACCTGGTTGCAGAGAATGGAAACCTCTTCTGATCACGCAGGCAATCCAAGGACAAAAGTCAACAAGAGAGATGGCAGAGAGAGAGGGAAGGAGGGAGCTCCCAGCCAGGCTGAGGCTCAGGCCAAGGGCCCGGGGTCCTCGTAGCCCTTGTGCCCAGGGCTTCTGCTGCAGGTTTGGTCAAAGTAGTGAGCCAGGAAATAGCTGCCTGTGGAGGGAAGGCCAGCTCAGGCAGGGGTCCTGGGGAGCAGGGAGGGGCCTGGTAGGCAGGCAGCGTGACACAGGGGTGGAGAGTGGGATGGGGTCTGGAGCTAAACAGCTTTCCTTTGCCTTGATTCAAGGCAGCCATCTTTGTAAGTTTCCCTTTCTCTCCAGGCCTCGGTTTCTGCTTTCTTAAAAGGAGGAGATTTGATTTAATCCATTGTTTATCCATTTATCTATCTGTCCACCCCTATCCAATCATCCATCCATCCATCCATCCATCCCAATTACCCATCAGTCCCAACGGACAGTCATCCATTGAATAAGGTGGGGGTTTTTTGAAGAAAGGGTAAAAACATCTTATTTTACTGTGCACTCAGCTTTGAGCTCCTGAAGCTGACACACACTTTCCTACGTCCATTCCTGTGGCCTCTCCTTGGAAACCCCATTTCTCCATCTTTGCTGATTGACAGTTCATCTACTCTCATCACCTGTGGGTCTTGTCAGGGCGTGGTTTTAGGCTTTATTAGGGCATGTAGGTGGTCCAACCCACAGCCTGCTGGCCACAGGCAGCCCAGGAGGGCTGTGAGTGCGGCACAACAGAAAATTGTAAATTTACTTAAAACATGATGAGATTTTTTTTGTGATGATGTGTCGCAATGTATTTAATGTGTGGCCCAAGACAACTCTTCTTCCTCCAGTGTGGCCCAGGGATGCCCAAAGTTTGGCCACCCCTGCTCTAGGTCATGGTCCTTATTCCTGAGGAGAGACTCCCCTGATAGTGAAGCCCAATGCTCCTGGCATTTATGTGGCCCCTCCCCTTTGGCTGGACCAGAGCATCAACGTCCCCCAGCTCTGCCTGACTTCCAGTGTATCTGGTCTCCCAGCCCCCAGCAGCCACTGTCTGGAAAGACGCAGCAGCCTTGTCCTGAGTACGGGCAGCCCAGGGCTGGACCAAAGGCTCGCTTGAAACCCACCCACCGCCGTGCAGCGCCCTCGCCTGCAGCCCCCCAGATTCCAGCTGTGTCAGAAGCGCCACGTTCTGACCTCTGCCTCCCCAGCTCCATGGGGTGACTGTGTTCAGCTTGGACCCCAGCTCCCTACTCTGTGGCTGGAGAGGTGGCCCCCCAGGCAGGGAGCAGGCACTCGCCTCCCGGGCTTCCCATTTCTCAAGGATCACAGCCGTGTGCTGCCTGAAAGTAGCCACCCCGTGTCTTTTGTCCAGTTTTATGGATGTTTACGGTAGAAGGGCTAGCTGTGTACCTACTACCCCGCCATGGCCATTGAAAGGTGTTTTCCAGCAGCTTCTTCAAAGCAATCTTTATTTTGGAAGCATTCTAGACCAACAGAAAAGTCACAGAGCTAGTACAGAGAGCTCCACTGTGCCCTTCAGCCAGCTTCCCTGGTAGCGAGCGCCTCACAGATCCAGGGCACCCTCATCAACGCTTAGAGATTACCATTGCTAGGATACTAACTACACACTTTAATCCGATTTCACCAGCTTTCCCATTCCCGTCCTTCTGTGGTTCTAGAATTCAATCTGGAACCCCACATGCTAGCAGCTCTATTTTAATAGCCAGAAACCGGGGACAACCTAAATGTCCACCAACGGAGGACGGGTGAGTCAATCGTGGTGCGGTCATGCTATGAAATACTACGCAGCAGTGAAAAGAAATGAATCACCGGCCCGGGCAACAACAGGGGCAGATCTTGTAGACACAGCGCTGAGTGCGGGGAGCCTGACGCAGACACACTGTGTGGTTCCATTTATGTGACGTTCCAGTCGATGGTGACCGAGGTCAGCACGGTCATTACCTGTGGGGGACAGATGAGGATCCCCTGGCTGCTCACAGCCTGTGTAATCTCTCCCCCTCTTTTTTTACATACTTGCCTGAGGACATGTTTATTGATTTGAGAGAGAGAGAAACGTCCGTGTGAGAAACATCAGTGGGTTGCCTCCCACATACACCTGGACCTGGGATCGAACATGCAAACGGTATGTGCCCTGACCAGGGATCGAACCCACAACCTTTTGGTGTACAGGATGATGCTCCAACCCACTGACCCACACCAGCCAGGGCTAATCTCCTCCCCTTGACTGTGGGTGGGACCAGCGATTCGCTTTTAGCTGTCAGAACAGGACAAAGTGAAGGACTTTCGCAGATAAAGAGGGTCCCAAATCAATTTGATTTTAAGTTCATCTGAAGGGTAGGCCAGACTTACAAGCAGGTGAGAAAGCCGTAAAAATGGACGCTTTCCCACCGGCCTGAAGAAGCAAGCGTGAGCTTGAGCAGCCGGAGGCAGGAGCAGCCCCTCACTGACAGCCAGTGAGAACACAGGGACCTCCGCCCCCTCCCCACCCCCCACGCCAGGACTGAACTCCGCCAACAGCCATGGGGTCTTGGAAGATGGTGCTGAGCTCCAGCAAGGAACACAGCCAGGCTGACGGCAGCTGGCAGCCATGGGAGACCCTGAGCCCGGGACCTATTAAGCCCGACTCGTGACCCACGGAAGCCTGTGAGGTCATAGACGGATGCTGTTTCAAGCTACTGAGTTTGTGGTCATTTGCTATGCAGCGTTACACCATGGGAGGGAGCTGGACTCGGAGGGGGAGTAGGGGGTTTCTGGGATGCTGGGAAAATTCTCTGTATCTGGATTTAGGTAAACTTCATCAAGCTGTACACTCAGGATTTGTGCCATTTAATGCATGTAACTTACACCTAAAGTTTTAAAAATTCCAGTGGCGAGCACAGTGGGACACCAGCCCTGGTTTTCTACCCCAGCCTTCCTCCCTTCCCGCACCCCCTGCCTCTCTTACCTACCCAGGCACTGGGGACCGCCAAGGCCTCCGTCCCAGTGCCGGTCCTCCGCTCTCCCTTCTCCCTATCAGTCATGAAATTTCAGGCAGCATTTAGAGGCCAGAGGTAGCAGCTCTTTTCAAGTGACCATGCTTCCGAAACATAAATCGGAACACGTCACCTGCCTGTCCAAAGTCCTCCGGTGACACAAGATCCTGTGTGATCGGGGTCCTACCCAACCCACCGCCCACTCGAGCCGCCCTGGTCCCCGCCCCCTGCCTACCTCTGCCTCCTTCAGGTGCAGTCTGTCTCCTCTGCTTTGGTTTCAGCGAGTTGCCATGTGCTGCCCTGAAGTTTTGGACACAGGCAGCACATCCCTCCCTTCCCCTTCCTTCCTTGTTCATGCCTAGGCTCTCTAGGGTGAAGACCTGAAAGCGTGCCCAGGCGTGCGCCTGCGCACACGCACCCCTCCTCATTTAACTCCAGGAGGGCCTGATTCCAGCACTGCCCAAACATCTACGTGCAGGAGAATCAGCTGGGGACCTCGTTAAAATGCAGATTCTGACTGTGGGTGTGGGGCAATGGGCCCTGATCCTGCCTTTCTAGTGAGCTCCCAGGTGACCCTGGTGGTCTGTGGACCCTGCTTGGAGGAGGGAGGTTCCAGAAGACCCCGCTCTTCCTGCTGGCCCAGGCTAGGGTGTTGGTGGGTCATAGGAGAACTGGGAGAACTTTGGACTCAGGGCCTCCAGCTCTTCATAACTCTCCACCCTAGATAGAGGCTGCCGTTCTTTCTGGGGAAGGCTGGGGTCTGAGCATAGGGTGGCTCCGTGCCTCTGTCCTCTGCACTTGGTGTGACATTACAGCTGTCCCGAGGCCTGGTTTCCACCACACGTGGAGTCCAGGGAGGGCGTGCCACCCTGGTGGCACATTGGGTCCACTGTGGTCCTATTCAAAGGCTGCGGGGGAGACAAGCTTAGCCTTCTGAGGTGGTAGCAACACCCCAAATACCATGACTGCTGCCTCTGCCCACAGGAGAAGGCAGACATGCTGTGCAAGGAGAGCGCCCCAGGGGAAACTGGGGACCTCCCTGAACTTGCTCTGTGACGGCGAGGAGTTCCCCGATCTCAGTTTCCCCATCCGGACCTCAGTGGCTGAACTCAGCCATTCCAGCTCTTGCAGGCTGGTCCCTGAGACATTTTGGTCAGGGGTGGAAAATCCGGAGATGTCCCGGCCTTTGCGTACACACAGACCTCCCTCAGCTCAGTGGCTGTCATGGCAGGTTTCTCGGGTTGGGGGAGCACCTCTCTGCTGTCCCAGCTGGCCCGCATGGGGCTGTTTTCCATGGAGCCATTGATTCAGCTAAACCAGGGAGATGCATTACATCCCCTCCCGAGGTCAGGGGTTGGGCAGCCCAGCTGGTAAGTCGCCCGCGGGCTGGGTTTTAAAGCCCTGCCCTGTGTCCGGGTGCTGTGGGGCCTGGCTCAGGAGCAGCGAGGCTGGGTGGAGGCCCCTGAAGTTTGATATGGCTGTGGGGGCCGGCGGGGGCAAAGGGCTCCAGCCGAGGGAGGGACAAATAGATCGATGGGAAACTGCTGTGACCTTATGACCTCAGAGATGGCTTCAAACCGTGTTCTTAACATGCCCTAGTAAATCTGGGGGTGGGTCTGCTTCCCCTGGGGACGGTGGGATAGGAGTAAGGGGGAGGCAAGGAAGGGGATGGCGAGGGAGTGAGAGGCCAGGGACTGAGAGGCTAGCTGCCTACCCTGCCCTGGCCGGCCCGGGCTTGCCTGCTTTCCTTGGTCATCCTACACGTATGATGGGGGTACAGTCCTTCACAGTTTGCACTGAACTCTCCACGCCTCGTCCCCACTAGGGCAGCCTCTGGCCCGGCTGGGTTCTGTGGCCCCCAGCCGACAGCGGGGAAACTGGGCTCAGACTTGGCCCAGGTGGCCCAGCTTATTGATTTATCAAAAAAAATTTTTTTTTCTTGGCTCAGCTTTTGAGGTGAGCTTTGGAGGAAGTACAGATGGGCCAGTCTGAATGGTGGACAAAATCCAAGGTGGTCCTGACAGGTGGGGGCAGGCCCCAGAGCTGGCCAGGGCCAGCTTGGTGCCTTAAGGAGTCACAGGTGGGTTTCAGCTCAGGTGCGCCAGGGCATGACATGATGCAATTAGTGTTCCAGAAAGCTCACACCAGTCTGTGTGGGAGACGGCCATGTGGGCTGGTGTGCACTGCCGTGCAGGAGCTGAGCAGCTTGAGCTTCCCTCCCAGTACCATTCCCTGGTCCCTGGTCCCCACCACCTTCCCAGCCATTCATCCATGGTTGTCGGAGTCTGACAGACCTGGTTCGAATCCCATTTCTGCCCCTGACTTGCTGTGTGGCTATGCTATGGGCACGAGTCTTCGCCTCTCTGAGCCAGTTTCCCCATCCTTAACTCTAGGAGTGACAAAGGTTTTGCAGCACCTGGGGGAGAGCAGCGCAGACAGCTGCTGTTATTGTCCCACTCCCCCTGCAGGTGGCCTCAGTCTCCCTCTGCTGGATGCTCAGCTCTCCTGGCCTCCAGGCTTGGCCAGCTGCCCTGGGACGTAAAGACAGGACACCTGCCTGGGGCCCAGCACAGGTGGGCTGAGGGCACAGACACAGTGCAGGGTGTTGGGGCTTCTGCCCTGCCGGCCTCCTGGCTGCATTAACTGTCCTTGCTGGACCCCTGCAGAACCCCCCACCCCCTGCCGCCGCCCCCCACTTTGGGGCGAGGTGCATCCAGAGTCCTGTGGCCCAGGGTCTGGCCTGGGCTTTGCTATGGCTGGCCCTGCATCCAGGAGCTGCCCCTTCTTGCCTCTGAGCCTCAGTGTCCCCGTTTGCACAGTGATTGGTGTTTCTCCAAAACAGCAGACACACCTGGTGGCCCACCAGATGCTTTCAGATTTTGCACGTGATGAACAACAGGGGACCCCATTGTGATAAACACGCCTCCTTTCCGTTCTCTCCCATCTCTGCTCATCGGGGTGTCAGGGAGACGGGCTGGTGTCGATTCCTCTTCAGGGCCACTTTGATATTCCCTAAACTCACTTTTTCCTTTTATGTTGTGATGTTAATTTATTTTAAAATTGCAGTAAAGTACATGCAACATGAAATTTACTGTCTCAACTATCTTTAGGTGTGCAGTTCAGCAGTGTTAACAAACTCACTTTAAAAAATTTTAGTGGACTTCCGACCAAGATGGAGGTGTAGGTAGATACACTGCACCTCCTTGCACAACCAAAAGAAGGAGAACAACAAATTTAAAAACAAAAAACAACCAGAACTGCCAGAAAATGAAATGTATGGAAGTCAGACAACCAAGGAGTTAAAGAAGAAACACTCACCCAGACCGGTAGGAGGGGCAGAGACAGGCAGCTGGGAAGGAGAGGACTCGCAGCAAGGAGGCAGCTGGCGGACTGGCCGAGGTGGCGGCTGGTAGACGAGGTGGTCCCACATTTGCCTGCAGATAAACTGGGAGGAACAACTAGGGGGCGAGACAGACCACACAACCCAAGATTCCAGTGAGGGGAAATAAAGCCTCAAAACCTCTGACTGCAAAAACCTATGGGAATTACAGCAGTGAGAGAAATTTCCAGCCTCACAGGAGAGTTTGTTGGAGAGACCCATGGGGTCCTAGAACATACACAAACCACCCACCTGGGAATCAGCACCAGAAGGGCCCAATTTGCTTGTGGGTAACAGCAGAAGTGACTGAAAGCCAGCAGAAAGTTGAGCAAGTGGGATTGTTCTCTCTTCGACCCCTCCCCCACATATAGCACAACGATGCAGCAATGTGGATTGCCCCACCCTGGCAAATACTTAAGGCTCCGCCCCTTACAACGTAACAGGTGCACCAAGACAAAGAAATATGGTGCAAATGAAAGAACAGATCAAAGCTCCAAAAATAGAACTAAGTGAGGAATAGATAGTCAACCTATTGGGGCAAAGTTCAAAGTACTGGTAATCAGGATGCTCACAGAAATGGTTGAGTATGGTCATAAAAAAAGAGGAAAAAGTGAAGGTTATGAAAAGTGAAATAAAGAAAAATGTACAGGGAACCAACAGTGATGGGAAGGAAACCAGGATTCAAATCAACAATTTGGAACAGAAGGAAGAAATAATCATTGAACCAGAACAGAATGAAGAAACAAGAATTCAGAAAAATGAGGAGAGGCTTAGGAATCTCTGGGACAACTTTAAACGTTCCAACATCCGAATCATAGGGGTGCCAGAAGGAGAAGAGGGAGAGCAAGTAATGGAAAACTTATTTTAAAAAATAATGAAGGAGAACTTCCCAGATCTGGCAAAGGAAATAGACTTCCAGGAAGTCCAGGAAGCTCAGAGAGTCCCAAAGAAGTTGGATCCAAGGAGGAACACACCAAGGCACATCATAATTACATTAGCCAAGATTACACAGAAGGAGAGAATCTTAGAAGCAGCAAGAGAAAAGGACACAGTTACCTACAAAGGACTTCCCATAAGACTGTCAGCTGATTTCTCCAAAGAGACCTTACAGGCAATAAGGGGCTGGAAAGTATTCCAAGTCATGAAAGGCAAGGACCTACATCCAAGATTTCTCTATCCAGCAAAGCTACCATTTAGAATGGAAGGGCAGATAAAGTGCTTCTCAGATAAGGTCAAGTTAAAGGAGTTCATCATCACCAAGCCCTTATTATATGAAATGTTAAAGGGATTTACCTAAGAAAAAGAAGATAAAAAATATGAACAGTAAAATGAAAACAAACTATCAACAATTGAATCTAAAAAACAAACACAAACTAAGCAAACAACTAGAACAGGAACAGAATCACAGAAATGGAGATCACATGGAGGGTTATCAGTGGGGAGGGGAGTGGGGGAGATTGGGGGAAAAGGTACAGGGAATAAGAAGCATAAATGGTAGGTACAAATAGAGGGGGAGGTTAAGAATAGTATAGGAAATGGAGAAGCCAAAGAACTTATATGTACGACCCATGGACATGAACTAAGGTGGGGAAAGCTGTTGGGAGGGGGAGGTGCAGGGTTAAGGGGAATAAAGGGGAGAAAAAAATGGGACAACTGTAATAGCAAATCAATAAAATATACTTAAAAATAAGAATAAAATTAAAAATTTTTATTTATTTTTGGAGGGAGAGAACCAGGACCCGGCCCACACCCCAGGTATGTGCCCTGACTGAGCATTGAACCAGTAACCTTTTACTTTGCAGGATAATGCCCAGCCCATTGAGCCACACTGGTCAAGGCAATACATTTAATTTTTAACAGAGAGCGAGTCCCTTAAAGGAAATATAGTAAGTAGCTAATAATAGTAAGCTGGTTCCCTGCAGGTGGTAGGTGGATGACCGGGTGCTCCTTCTAGTCCTCACATCTGGGGTAGCCAAAGCCAGGGACGGAGCTGACCTGCCTCTGTACACACCTGTTGTTGGCAGGTGGGCAGACCCAGGCATGGTGTTCAGGACCTGGGCTCTGGGACCAGACATTCCTGGGTTCGAATCCTGACTCTGCTTTTCACCAGCTGGGTGGTTTAGGCAGGCATTTTAACCTCTCTGGGCCTTGGCACGCACACCGTAAAGGCATTCTGCCGCCCCTGCCACAAAAGATCAGTGTGGACGTTAGAGACGAGGAGGCACTACATGGACATCACTGTTGTCCTTATCAGTGTCGACCAGGGCTAAGCAGGGGTGACTGAGACCCCACTGGGAGGCACCATCCCGGCCCACCCCCTGCCCTGTTCCCAGGAAGAGGCTGCCCAGTGAACAAACGGCCTTTCTGACATTTCCTCTTTCTGCTTCTCCTTCTCTCCAGTCTGCCCAGGGAGGGGGTGCTTAGGGCACAGGTCTTTCTTGAAGCTCCTTTCCATTTGGAAAGCTGCCCCCCTTGATGTCTTGTTCCCAGGCCCAGAGGAAGGAAGCGGGGAGCAGGCCCCGGAGATCCGGTTACAGGTGGCCCGGCCTTACCTGTGTCTTTCCTCCCACAGGCAGGGGCTTCACAAAGGGCCATGTCATTGACCATTGCGATTGAGTGACCAGATTGCAGGGAGGGGTGACGGGGGGGGGGGGCAGGGGTGTCTGTGTAGTCCTATTGTCTTCCTCTGGGGTGGGGCTTTGATCAGCTGCTCCCCCAGGGCAACCTTTTGTCCCTGGTTTCTCTTTGTGGCCCGGGAGTTAGGCTGCTGCCTGGCCCCGAGTCCCAGCCTTGGCCAACCCCTTCCCAGCAATCTGGCCTGGGACCCAGATAAAGCTGCCTTTCAGAGCTCAATGCAGGCAGCTTCAGGGGGCCTGGGGAGGAGGGCTGGGGTCCTTCAAGCTGCCAGACAAAGCAGCCTTGTTGGGAACAGGGCTCGGGGGGAACAGGAACCCCATCCCTGGTGAGACCATTCCCCTCAGGGGCTCTCAGCATGCATGGAGCCAGCTGCTCTCAGAAGTGGGGCCATCAGTCTCACTGAGCCCCAGGCACAGGAGGGCAGAGTGGGGCTGAGGGGCCTGGACCCCTGAGAACAGGACTCCTGGGTTTGGGGGTGCCCTGGCTGCCTCTTGATCTGGCTCTCCCCAGAGTCACTGGCAGCTCCTGATGCTCTTAAATGCAAGGCCCATGAGACCTTGGGTGACTTGGATACACTCAGACCCCAGGCCCCTCTCATTCTCTCCTTGCCCTGCTCCCCTCACTAGGCCTCTCCAACCTCTTCCCTGAGCTCCTCACGGGGCTGTCCCCAGCTCACCCTTCCCGGAGGCCTTCCTCACTCCGCGGCCTCACACCCCCTTCACTCCCCTCCACGTGGCCTCTAGTATCATACACGGGGGACTCGTGGGCTGCCTTCACTCACGTCCCAGAACCTTGCGCAGCGCCGAGTGCGTAGGGCCTGTGCAATAAATAACTGTCCGACGAATGAAGTGTTCCTGCTCCCCTAGAGGCATCACGCAGTGAGTGGAGGGACTAGAGCCCACTTGCGTTTAATTCCCAAGCTTTTCTAGGGCCTCCTGATCTCTCTCCCACAGCTGTAGAGTATTACCTTCGGGCC
The DNA here is from genome assembly GCF_022682495.2 of Desmodus rotundus. Classification (NCBI taxonomy): domain Eukaryota; kingdom Metazoa; phylum Chordata; class Mammalia; order Chiroptera; family Phyllostomidae; genus Desmodus; species Desmodus rotundus. Next base: position 4,487,265 of record NC_071387.1, read on the forward strand.
ACTCCCACCCCAGAAAGGGGGTGGAGCCATACTCCTACCTCCTCTCATTAACGCCCGCCCCCCCCCCCCCCCCCCCCCCCCCGCATCCTCCATGGTGCCAGAGGGCTGGGGGCTGCCTCCGTTGGAGCCAGGGCTCAGGACATCTGTCTTCATGAACGGGGCCTGGCAGGGGCAGGGCGAGGCCCAGGGGAAGACCGGGGAAGACGAGCGGGAGGGGGGGCAGGGCCCATGGGGTGTAACGGGGACATAAATAAATGAGGGCACCAGGCGTAAACAGCTGGGATGGAGGGGACTCGAGGTCCACACAGCGATTTCTCAAACCTCAGGCGGGAGTCAGGTCAGCGGGGTCCCAGAAGGAAAGGCCGCCTGTGTCACAGCCTCTTCATTATCGTCTTAACTGAGTGGCGGGCTGGGTCCCTGTGAGCTCCAGTGGGGGTGGCTCATGTCATGATTAGTCACAATTGCTGCCTGTAGAATGGAACGTATATAATTTTATTAACCAATGTCACCCCAATACATTCAATAAAAATTTAACAATAAATGTCACCCCAATAAATTCAATAAAAAAAATTGGTGCCCCACACCAGGGTCAGGGTGTAGAGAAGGGGCCAGGGAAAAAGTGAGTGTGCAGGGTACTGGCAGAATCTCAATAGCTAGCAAAAAACAATAACAACAACAACAGTTCTCATTGTTTTAAAATATTTTTTATTGATTGATTTTTTTTTAGAGAGAGAGAAAAACATCGATTTGTTGTTCCACTTATTTATGCATTCATTGGTTGAGTCTTCTATATACCTTGACCAGGGATCGAACCCACAACCTTGGTGTATCAGGATGACACGCGATCCAACTGAGCTACCCAGCCAGGGCAACAAGTCTCCTTCTTGAGCATTTACTAGGTGCCTGCCCTGCTTTAAGGCCTTTATACACATAATTTATTCTTCAGGACAGCCCCATAAGTACTGCTATTGGGCCCATTTTACAGATGAAGCAACTGAGGCTCAGAGAGATGAGGTAATTGGCTTCAAATCGAGGTCTGCCTGACTTTTCACCCAATATACAACCGCTGGGCTCCACAGTGTCACCGTGGCTCTGCAGGGGCCCAGCAGCTCTGGCCGCCTTCCCCAGGGCGTCTGGGGAAGGTGGCTGGTGTGCCCGGGGTCCACACGGTGCTGGTTAAACACGCAGGTCCTCGGTCCACTCAGGTCCCACGGAGGTGGGATGGGTGGTGAGGACCCACTGCGGAGCCCCGCATCAGGCCTCCCTTCGGTGGATGCAGCCAGCCTCCGCCTCTCCAGGCCTGCGGTTTGCTCATTCCAGCGGACACCGGTCTCGCGGCTGGCTTGTTACACAGGTGCACGTCTGGGTCCCAGACTCAGGATTCTGCCCTTTTAGCAAGAGACATCCCGCCCCAGGGGCCGACACTGCTCCACGAGTGCGAGAGTCACAGAGGAAGTCGGCCCAGTGGCCTCTCGGATTGGTCTGCCTGAGTCCACTCCAGAACTCGGGCACGTGGGCAGGAACCGCACCTCAAATTCTACGGCTTGGCCCCACTGATTTCTCCAGGGTGTCCCCCGCTGGGACCCTTGGAGCTTCGAGGACAAGGCTGGAGAGGCTTTTGCAGCCTCACGAACTGTCAGAAGGACATTCGAGAAAGACGAGACGTGGAAGTCATTAAATCCAAGCCCTTTGTCTCACATCTGGTGAAACCATGGCCCCCAAAAGCCCAGTCACCTGCCTAAGGTCACACAGCAAGTTAGAGGTAGCAACAGTTCAGCAACTTTCTATGATGTCAGGCTGCTCGCAGTGACAGGTGTCTGAGATTCTGCTGCTTGAGGGTCGGCATGGACAGCGAGTTCCTGGAGGCGTGGATGAAGCTGTTCAAACAAAGGGCTTCGAGTTGGCTGGGCTGCTGTGTCCCCGGGGCCAGGCCTGTAGCACCTGCTCAGTGAGGACTTTTGAGCCGGGCCCTGGGCGTCCCCCACGGCAGGGGGAAAGCCAGATGTGGCCGGCTCTCACTGGGCTCACAGCCTGTTGAACCTCCATTGCCTACAAGCTGGGGCAAGGAAGGCTGTGCGGTAGACCCCACCTCTCTAGGGGGATCTCCTTCCTCCCCACCCCACTATGCCGGCACCCCAGTTTTACTGATCCAGGGTCAGACAAGGGATGGAGCGGGTGAAGCTGGCTGAGTGTGAGATGTAAGGGAGGGGTAGGGCCTGTGGCCACATCGGTGGCATTCGAAATCTAGTGTTTTCGAGAAGCATTGAGCCAGCCAGGAGGAAATCCCCACCTACTTAAAGGCCAAGTTTGGCTCCCAGCTGTGGGTTTGCCACGGCCAGGATTCTGGGTGGCACTGGACGAGGAGTTTGAGACCAGAATTGAGTTCTGGCTCTTCTGAGTGTGTGGCTTTTGGACAAATCACTGGCTTCAGTCTCCCAGTGCGTGCTTGGAAGGACTGGGTTGGGGTCACCTCTGAGGCTTCATGCCAGGAAGTTGCTGGGAAACCAGGATGGACACCAGCCTACCGTGAGGCTGCTGTGGCTTTAAAAGTACCTGGACAGCCCCAGTGGCAGCAGTGAGCTGCGCAGGCCACCTGCGGAGCCCTCCACAGCTGGGAAGATTAGTCTCTTCCACTAGAGAACACCCATTACCATGTTCCAATAGCCATCACTTCCGCTAGGAGAGCTGCAGATGAGATATCGATTGTGCTGACCCCAGGCGAGCCCTTTCCCCAGCCTGAGAGGCTTGCAGATCAGCTTCTCGCCTGGCCCAGCTGCCAGGGCCCGGCAGCCTCCTCCCTGGAGCAGCTGGGCGCCTCCAGACCCAGGTGGAGCTGACAGCGGCCCCACCAGGTGGGCCGGTTGGGGCTGGCTGAGTCCTGGCCTCTGAATCTTTATTCTATGTGCTCTTTGATTTCAAGAGGGGCACATGAGCCAAGGGGTGAAGGTGAGAAAGGACGGTTAGCTTAGAGTCTCCGGAGGGGACATCTGGCTGGGCCGTGGGAAGTGGGAAGGGAGAGGCAAGTCTGCAGTTGCAGGAGGAGGCCTGATACCAGCATTTGAGTGGACAGGAGAAGCTTTGGGGCCAGGAGGTGACAGATCTCTGCTCCACTCTGGTCCCTTGCGACTTTGGTCTCCACCCCAACAGCCCAGCCTGCTGGCAGCTCCCAAGGTCAGTGAGGGAGCTCCGTCTCCCTCTATTCTGGCACTGGAAACGGGAAGACCTGGGCCCTGGGACAGGTCTGTGAGGGCCGAGGCTGTGTGTGCCCCCTCCCTGCCCACGCTGCCATGCCACCCCTGACCATGGCACGAGGCAGGGCACAATGCCCAGTGTGAGCCTCGGACCTTCATAGGAAGCAGCTGGAGTGGGGGTGCAGAGGCGGGTGCGGCCTCCTTCATTCACTCCTCACTCCCTCCCTCAGAGCACCCTGCAGGGCAGGAGGCAGGCCCAGCCCAGTGCCCTCACCGGCCAAGCAGGCTGTCCTCGCTGGCCCCGGCCTTGGGTGATGTGACAGGGGCAGCCCAGGTGGCTCTGAGCTTTCCGATTTGCCCCACATGCTCTCACACATTTTTTTTTAAAAGGAAAGCATCCTCCTTTCCCTTTTAAACACTGTTGTTTCAAATAGCCTTACCATGGCGCCTGGGAGCCGCGGGGGCCCTGGGCGTGTGCGCTGCGTCCGTCTGAGTGGCAGTGACGCTGGAGGGCACTCAGGGGAAAGTCCATCCGGCCGTCTACCCGAGACCTGTGTACTTCACTGAGCGTGCATGTGTGCATGTGTGCCTGTGGCCACATGTGCATGCATGTGGGCCTGTGTGCGCACACGTGTTTGTGTGGGTGTATTTTGTGCCTCAACACAAACCTACTCCATTTCTGCCTTTGAACAGGAATGGTGTGCTTCTTTCAAGGAGGCTGGAGGGGCCTGGGAGGAGGGGCCAGGCTGGCTGGCTGGTGGCTGGGACCCCTCCATGTCTCCCCAGTTTCAGAAGGCGAGAGGGATCTGGGGTTCTTGCTCAGCCTGTCCTGCTGAGGGCCAGCCTCCCAGCGCCTGACTTCCCAGGAACCCCACCCCCTGCCCCGCCTAAGACAAGAGAAACTACCATCACAGAGCCAGGAGCTGGGAAAAGAAGGAGGATTTAGAAAAAGTAATAAAATGATAACACAGGATGAGCTAATCCACCTATCAACACAAGGGCATCGAGAGCTTCTTATCACCAAGCCCTGTGCCGGGTGCCACATGATACAGCGGTGGGCACAGTGGACAGTCCCTGCTCCCGGGTGCCTGCAGGCTGTGAGGCAGGAATGCCCAGGGATGAGGGTTTAGGGACAGCTGGATGACGTGGTCCTCCACCTCGCGGGCCAGGAAAGTGGCCCTTCTCATGGCCTAGCAGTTCAGAGGCAGCGGCCACCAGTAAATGAATTGCACCCAATCGCCAAGTTGGGAGTTTATAACAAAAAAATCAAATGCTCACGCGGGCCCAACTCACACATCAAAGGAGCACCTGTCCCCTCGCAGACAGGCTACCTGGGTGAACAAACGCGGCGGGAAGGCTGGAGCCCTGAGGCCCCAGGTTGCTGCATAAGGGGCCTCTGCAAGGTGGGCACTGCAGTTGGCCTGGTTTTATAGCTGAGGACCCTGAGGCCAATCAGAAATTCTAAAGAAGTCACCCCAAGTCACTGGTTAGGAAGTGGTAGAGGTAATAACCAAACTGAGATCTGCACAGCTTCCCCTGAAAAAATAGGGGTTCTCCTTTGCTTTCCTTCCCTCACTATGATGGCAGTGAGGTGCCCATGGGGAGCAGGGGGAGAAAGGGCCTTCTGACTGTCCACCCAGGGCACATGTGCAGGGCGCTTTTATTTGCCTTGACAGCTCATGTGATGTGCAGGGCCTTTCCTGTGGAGGGGTGATGAGACCCGGCTGCCCCTCTGACGGTCCTCTGATGTCCCTGGGAGGAAGGGCTCCATATGAGCCCATCCTACAGATGGAGAAACTCGGGCTCAGGGGGGGTCAAGTTCTTGCCCAAGTTCTCATGGTGAAGGGGAACTAGCCAGGCTTTAGTAAAGGTAGCCTAGGTCTGGTTCCCAAGCTGCTCCCCCCTCCCCCTTCCCCCCTGTGCCTCCACAGTTGCCTCCCGAGGACCCCCTGCTGCACTCTGACCAGATGCCCCGCCCCGCCCCCTGGCCTCCCTCCGGCTGGGTGCTCTCCTGGCCCCCGCTCTTCTCATCTCACTTTAACACTGGCCACACCCTCCCTGTTACATTAGAAAACATTTATTTTAACAGCTTCAGTAAGATACAATTTATACCTTGTACAAAGTTCACCCATTTTAAGTGGATAATTCAAGTTTGTTATGAAGCCAATCAACAAGGTGGAAAATTAATTATGCAATCATGCTCAGTGAAACAATGAAACAAATGTGTGGGTATGCAACATGAACTGCGACGCGTGCGTGGAAACAAGTGGGCGTGTGCAGAATGACTGGCAGGAAATGACCAAAACATCATGGGTATATGTTGGGTTCAGATATAATCCTAATTATTTCTATACAACTCAAAGTTTCTGTAACTTTTATTTTTATTTTATTTTTTAAAGTTTTTATTTATTTATTTTTAGAGAGAGGAGAAGGGAGGGAGAAAGAGAGAGAGAGAAACATCAATGTGTGGTTGCCTCTCGTGTGCCCCCGACTGGGGACCCAGCCTGCAGCCCAGGCATGTGCCCTGACTGGGAATCGAACCAGCGACCCTTTGGTTTGCAGGCCGGCCCTCAATCCACTGAGCCACACCAGCCAGGGCTTATTTTTATTTTTGAAAATTTATGTGTTTTAGAGACAGGGGAAGGGAAGGAGAAAGCGAGGGAGAGAAACATCGATGTGCGAGGGAAACACTGATCGGTTGTCTCTTGTATGTGCCCCGACCGGAGACCCACACGCGACCCAGGCACGTGCCCCACCTGGGAACTGAACCAGCAACCTTTTGTTTTGCAGGACGATGCCCAACCAACAGACCCACCCTGGTCAGGGTTGTCTAAAAAATTTTTTTAAGCAAAACCATAAACCTTTATTTATTTATTTATTTGCTTGAGAGAGATTTGTTGTTCCATTTATTAATGCATTCATTGGTTGCTTCCTGTATGTGCCCTGATCGGAGATCAAACCCACAGCCTTGGCATATTGTGCAGATGCTCTAAACCAACTGAGCTACCTGGCCAGGGCAAGGCTGTATAATTTTTAATATCATTCTACTAGGTCACTCTGGTTGAGACCCAGTAACGACGGATGCGAGATTCCAGCATCTGCACCTGCATCCCAATATCCATTTGAATTTCCTGATTGACTTGAGAGCTGAGAGCATGCCTAGGAAAAGTTCTCCAAGGTGGAGAGTGACCTGATTTGGACGTACCCTTCCATGCTGGTCTGGGGATGACCTCATGGAAGGAAGCCTTACAGCCGGGGTCTCCAAGGATAGAATCTACCCCGGGAGAAGGTACAGTCAGTCCCAGTGAGCTAACACCTCCCATGGGACCTGAGAGCTGGAGAACAGGGTGGTTCTAGTGGCAACTGGGCTGTTGGTTGAAACCATCACCAACCCAGCCACGTGGCCGCACCTGCATGTCTAGGTGGAGCCAGACTGTGCTTATGAAAAGCAGCCCTACTATGGATGCCCTAAGGCGGTGGTTTCCCACCTGCTTCTCGGTGGAGATGGGATCAGTGGTCTGAGGAACAGAGGCACAGGTGTGCCACTGTTGTGAGAGGAGCGACGAGGAGGCAAGTGAAGGCAGGTACTGGGCTGTGGCACAAAGATTGGCTTGGAGTGGCTCCTGAGTGCCTCGGCACGTTCCTTGGGCTTCTAGAGCAGGGGCGGGCCCTGAATTGGGGTCAGTTTCCACCTCTGTCCAAAACGGAGTAAAACGGTCTAGAATCACAGCCCCACTGTAAACAGTAGAACATGGAACAACTGTTTCCAGACATTGAACAACGCGCAGCACAGACTGAGAAAAGGGAACAAGCCAGGTGAGCCCCACTAGTGCCAGCTTTCTGCGTGGAGGCAACTCCTGCACTGCAGAATGGGAAGGGAAGACCAAGGGCGCAGTTGTCTTGCTGAGCTGAGAAGACAGAGGGGCTTTGGAGAGGCCAAGGCAGCTAAAGCGTATGGGACTGACGATGACCAGAGGGGGAGGGGTCATGAAGAGAAAGAACGCCAGCCATCTGCCTAGGTGTCCAGTTGAGTCTTTGGTGACATCAGTCTTCTCAAACATGGAGCCATATCCCGAGACTGCACAAGAATAACTTTTGAGGAAAGAAAAATGATTGGGAATCGTGTATAGGGTTGGAAATCGTTCGGGTCTCCTTGGCCAGAGTGAAGAGACCTTAGTGAACACGAGTCATTAAGTAGAAACCCTAGAAATACCACACCTTACAAGTAGAGCTTAACTACCCAAGAATACAGGCTAGAGGTACCCTGAAAGAGCTTAAAAACAAATTTTGAAAGAATCAAACTAATCCACAAGTAACTGAACTGTCATTCAAAAGGCGTCCGTCCAACACTCTCTAATGGAATACGGGAAAATCACGGATCCGACAATGTGAGATTACAATGCCCAGTGTGAAATGTTTAAAATAATGAGCCATATGAAGTAGGACATGTGACCCATAGCTGGGAGCAAAAAGCAGAGGCAGAGATGATAGCATGAGCAGAACAGGACGCGAAAGCAGCCGTTCAGGGCGTGCGCCGTGTGCTCAAGGATGTGAGGGAGGCCAAAGCATGGTGCTGAGAAACAGGATATAGGAAAGCGACCCGCGTTGTGATGAAAAAATACCTGAAATGGAAAATACACTTGGCAACTGAGTTCACAGCCGATTAGACAGTGCAGAAGGAAAGGTCGGTGAACTTGAAGACGTAGCAACAGATACCAAATAAAATAGAGCTCAGAGAGAAAGCAGGCTTCACAAAGAAGAAGGAACAGTCTCAGAGGCCTGTGGAACAATTCAGAAAGGAGAGTGGGGGGAGACAAACAGGTTTGAGGGGAAAACGGCCAAAATTGTTCCAAATTTGATTAAAAACTACAGGTTCAAGCTCAATGAACTTGAAATAGAATGAGTGTAAGTAAACCATAGCAAAGCACACCAAATCAGATGGCTGAAAATCAGCAATAAAAAATAGGATCTTAAAAGCAGACCGAAAAAAGAGATGTTGCATACAGAAGAATAAAAAATGGTAAGTTTTTAGTTACACCGGTCAAATTTCCAGGGCAAGTAATGAAAGAGGGACATTGCTATTAATCCTATAGACATTGAAAGAATAATAAAAATATGAAAAGCTTTATGCCAATAAAATTGACAACCTAAATAAAGTGGGCAAATTCCTAAAAAGAAACAAATTACCCAAACTAGACTCAAGAGGAAATGGACAACATGAATAACCCTATCTAATCAAAGAAACTGAATTTATACTTTAAAAGCATCCCACCAAGAAAATTCCAGGCACAGACGACTTCACCGGTGAATTCGATCGGCATTTATGAAAGAAACATCACCAATCCTATATAAGGACAAAGATAAACACATTCTTTTCTCACTTTTAATCTTTTTAAAATACTTGACTATCTAAAGCAAAAATAACAACAATGTAATTTGGGTTTGGTAGAAATATAACAAAAGTACAAAGTAAACTGCTCTAAGATCCCACCATTGTAAGATTCTTATATTACATACGCCCACATATTAATTGAAGGTAGACTGTGGTAAGCTAAAGATATTTATTGTAAACTCTAGAGAAACTACTAAAAAGACCCAAAGAAGTATAGCTGATAAACCAACTACTAAAAATAATAAAATCCAACAAAAGGAAGGATAACAACTTAGAATGTGGAAAAAACTAAATCTAGGAATGGGGAAAGGCTAAGTAAGGAGGTACCAACATACGGGAATATTATACAGTTGTTAAAAGTGTTTAAGAATTTTTAATGATATAGGAAATTATTTATGACATAATGTTAAAATTTAAGAGCAGGGCATGACACCTGCTTTTAAAACAGTTTAGCCTAATAGCTCTGCAAAAGTATTTGTAAGCATATAAAAATGTGACTGGAAAGAAATATCCCAAGTATAAGCAGTGTTAGTACCTGGGTGGTTGGATGCTGGGTGATAGTTATTTCTACAGGATTGTTATTTTTCTAAGGATGACACAGCCTACCTATCACAATGGTTAAGGACATAAATACACAAGATTTCGGGTGTCAGCTAGGCCAAGGTTTGGTTCCTGGCTCTGTCACTAGCTAGCTGAGTGGATGCTGGCCAGTTTCTCTGCATCCCAGTTGCCATGGAGATAAAAGCATCTACCTCATAGTACGGTTTTGAAGATTCAATGAGATCATGTGAATAAAGAATACAGCAGAGTATCTGCCACAAAGTTAACATTCATCGAGTAATTCATTGTTACTTTTATAATCAGAGAAAAAAGTTCTAAAGGTGAAACTTCCTTTGAAGGAAACCCCCATTGACAAAGGAGTGGAGTGGAGGTCAGAACCAGGGAGGGCCTGGGGCGACCAGCACTCGAGTCCACCCAGTAAAGGTGCTTTAGGTTTTACGTAGGAGTAACTCGCTCCCCCAGCCTCAGCCCCAAGTGGTGATTGGTTATGAGAACACCAGGGTGTCTTGGATAATCCAGGTTAAGAAATGCCACCAGCTTTGTGTGACATGTACCAGCATGGGAACCGGAATTCTAAATCCTAGACCACACTTCCCAATTCTTCCCCTTTTCTTCCATCCTCTCCCTCCCTGCTTTTCCAGGCAGGAGGCATCCCACATGCTTCAGTTTACTTATCCTCAGTCTGGCCACTTTTCCAGGCACAATTCCTGGCCGTGAGATTCTGATTGGCCCCACTCCACTTGGGTGTCCAGGGTGCTCCAATCAGATATGACCAAGGGGGTGGGCTCATAGTACCAGCATGGCCTGTTGGGCCCCGTTCTGTGAAGGAGCAGTAGAAGGAAGCGTGTAGCCCAGGTAGACACCCGAAGGGGCCCCCTCGGTTCTGTGCCTGCTCTATTCACCCCTCTCATCGGGCTTCCCTCCTTACTCAGGGTTCTTCTTCCCCCACAAGTTAGGCTCCTGAAGGGCACCCAGCCGTGGTGGCTGAGACTCACGTGGCCAGCCACGGCCTCCACTGTGGGCAGGACAGCTCCCAAATATGTCACCTAACCTCTCCTTGGTTTCCCTGGCACGTGTCACAGGGCCACAGTTGGTGACAAGTGCCAGGCTGCTGGGCTAGGATCAGACCCAGGTGGGCACTTCTGGGTTCCCTGGTTTTTTTGCTGGAGAAGAGAGGGGTCCATTTTTCCACATAAACAGATTCTCAGGCAAAAGGTGGCCTTCGGGAGCACTTAGAAAACACAAAGGTTGGTCTAAGAAAAACACGATTGACTACACACACAGACACTGGCATTCTTAACCCTGTCTCTGCGGAAATAAAGAAACAAAAGACTAATGCATCTTCTTTTTAATTGTCATTTTACAGCTCCTCACTGTAGCCAGCCCCCAACCTTCCCTTCCCTGACCACTTTTGTAGGCTACAGGGGACCCGGGAACAAAGCTGGGGCCCGGCACCCCCACGACGCCGCCAGCCCCGCCCCGGAGAACAAGTCACAACTACAAATTATCACAATTAGCGCTCCTACTTGGGCGACGGGCGAAGTGAGGAGGCCCACTCCTCATTGTCAGCTGGTCTATTTGCCGGTGACCTTGCTCTGGAGGCGATGATATTCCTTCAGCCTGTGAACCAGATTCAAAACAAAGAAAAATGTAAATTAACAATAACAACATGCACTCAGTTCAATTAATTCAGGCAGAGCTGGGGTGCGGGGGCAGCTGGTTGTTAAGATGTGTGCGAAGTTGTCTCCCCCCCGTTCCCTCTCGTGCCCTCCAATCAGGGGAAGGTAATTAATTCATCGTAGGGAGACCACGTTGCTCGTCATTGTGGAAGACAAAGCTCTTCACCGGCGATGGGAGAAATGAAGAGGCCATTATGAAAACCCGGTGTGTTTGGAGCCATTTAAAAAGGTTTATAGCCATAAAATACAAACAGAGGGCGGAGGGGGCAGGGCAGTGGGAGTAGGTGGCGGTCAGGGGAGCGCCCAGGGTGGTGGGGCTGGATTCTGTGTCTCTCCCAGGCTTGGCTTGGGGGACAAGAGACTGTGTTCCCAGGGCACGTGTCAGGGAGAGGAGAGAGACTGGTGCCTTCTTCCTGACCCCAAGCCCCAGGAGAAGCGCGGTGGTGATTAAGAACCTGGAGCAGGACACACAGCCCTTCTGGACTCAGCTCCACGGCTTCCTGGCTGTGTGACCGTGGCCCAGTTACTTAACCACTCTGGGCCTGTTTCCGGAATTGTAGGTTTGTGTAGGAATTAAATGAGATAACCTAGGAGATGCCTAGAAGTGGCTCAGTCTTTGGTAGCTGCTGGCAGTAAGTGACCCTGTTTGCCCTTGTGTGTGCCAGCCCCAGGGCCACACCCAGGCTGGGAGCCTGCCGCCAGGCTCCTCCTGCGGGCCAGGCTCCAGGCCCCACGCTTGACTTCCACAAACTCCCATCGCTTTCCCCGAACCGGTGAGGTGGGTACAGTTTACAAGTCACGTGGGGTTCCCACATGTCCTGAAGGGCTCTGAGACCGACCGCACTGCAGTCAGGATTTGAACCCCAGTTTGAGTGGCTTCAGATGCGTGCCACCCCACTGGGTCGTGGCTAGGATGGCTTCTAACTGGACCTGCAGCCTGGGTAAGGTGACATGAAGGCAAGAGCTGGCCAGGTGACCTTCTGAGGCTCCTCTCTAATCTGCCCAGGAAGGGGGCTCCTGGTGGAGTCCCTGCAGCTGGGGAGGGTGCCACTAAACGGCAGAGGCGAAGGGCAGAGCCCTGGGACCCAAGTGCCCAGGACCCTGTTGGGTGTCACAGCTGTGCCTTGTGGCCCCACTGAGAATCAAGCAGGCCCTGAGGATGCCGTGAACTGAGGAACGGGAAGTGGGGGGGCTTGTCTAGGGCAGAGCCGAGGTCAGAGTGGTCCAGGTCCCAGCAGAGTCTGCCCCCCACCTCTAGGGGGTCTGAGGACCCATCAGGGCCCAGAGCTCCTCACCTCAGGGAGTTGATGTTGATGAAACCGGTGGCATCGATCGGCTCATAATCGCCCTGCACGTTCATGCTGTGTGGAGAGAGCGGAAGCCTGTCAGCACTTCTGGCGCCCAGGGGACCTCTGGGGCTGGGCAGAGCTGCCGCGCCGCTGGGAAGCACAGGTACTGGCCAGCCAGTGCTCACACTGCCCCGGCAAACTGAGGACACACCTAGAGCCAGCCCTGCCCTCGGGGCTGTGGCGGCTCTGAGCAGTGTCCAGGAGCAGCTGATGCGGTCCGGGGGCCCGGGGGCCGGAGGCCAGGGGCTGCCCACGGGAACAGCCTCGGACTGGCAAGCTGCACAGCGGCCCCTGGCATTCCCCGCAGGATCTGCCCACCGAGCTGCCTTTCTCCTTGTTTGCCCAGCCAGTGAGACCCTGTCTGACCCCTTCTCACACCCGGACACCCACCTCTGGCCAGCGGCCATGGAAAGTGCCGGGTCAGCCACAGCTTTCTCACGGAACAGCTATTTCCCCCCGTCTATGGTTGCCATATTCCAGTCTTCACCTTTTTGGGTGCTCCCACTGAGCTGTCCCCTGAAACCCTTCCCAGCTGCAGCTGTTCGATGGGACCACCTCTGTTTCCCCCCCAGCGCCACCCCCACCCCATCACAGCACTCAGGGCAAATCCCCAGCCTGCACCCCGAACTCGGGTCTTGCACTAGAAAATGGGGCTTCGCATGGAATGATGAGGTGGGCGCCTGGCATGTGGGAAGGGCTCACTGTTGCTCACACCGCACACTCATTCATTCACTCATTCATTCATTCAGGTATTTATTAAGCACCTACTACCCAACAGGAGCTGTGCCAGGTGCCTGGGAAACAGGAGCAAGACAAGATCGGTGCCCATAGGTGGGGCGGGGGGAGCAGACATGAGCAATCAATCACCCATCTGTTAGTTATGACTGTGATAAGCTCTTTGAGGACAAGTTCAGGGCACTGTGGTCCCAGATCTGACTTCGCAAGGCCACCCCTTCTACATCCATGGCCCCCCTCCATGCCTCTGGGGGAAAGGGGGACCCTCCTGTTTCTCACGGACCCCTTCTTACTCCCTGCCCTGAATCAGCCCCTTGTCCTCCTGTCTGCCAAACTCCAGCCTCAGGACACAACAGTTTCAAGAAGCCTTCTCGGGAGAGGTAAGATTGGGGAGGGGGAGGGCAGAAGGGATCTGCTGTATTTTTATTTTTTTTCCAGCCACCCTGAGGCTGTCTGTGTCTCTGACTGGCTCTTTGTGGACTGTGGACTTTTTACAACAACAAGTAGGGTCTCTGCCCCCCACCCCGCCCCAAACATGGCGGGGCTTGGGCTCTGTTGCCCTCCCCTCCGTGCCCTGCCCTGACCTTCGTGGGGCCTTGAAGCTGGCACATGGAACTCCCACGCCCCTACCCCTCCCTCCTCGCCACCTCTGAGGGCCCATCCTGGGCTCAGGTGGCCAAAGCCAGCAGCATCCAACCAGTAAGTTCCCTGTAAGGGGACATGATGTCAGACTTCAGAGGGGCTGCAGTTTGGCACCCTGCACCGGGCAGAGGAAAAACTGGACCAAACTAAAGCATCAGCCTACAGACACCCGCCTCACTCCCACTTCTAAGTCACCTGGTCCCCTGTGCAAGGGGCCTTGTGCTCAGTCTGGGGGTGCCTGAGGGGACAGGTCAGGGGCCCCCTCCCACCTCTCAGCCTATGCATCTGTCCTTCTGCCCCCATCTCTCACATGTCAAAACAAACGCCCTCCCCTTCCCCCAACAGCCCCCCAGATCACCCCACAGCCCTGCAAGGTGAGGCCACGTTCAGGGTCAAACTTATCCTGCGAGGCTGCCGAAATGTTTCCAGAGGTGTTTCTCAGGCACTGAAAAACCTCTTTTTAAAACTGTGGTTTGGGGTTGGGGTGGGGGGATTGGAAAAAGAGTTTACAATGATTTTTTTTCCACCTCCCCTGACGGTCTACAGAAAACCTCTATGCTTTTATTTCTGTTCATTCGAGTGGCGCTGACCTGCTCTATAATTACGTTACTTTCTACCTACTGCGCCGCGGCATTTCCAGCTCTGCTACCTCTCGTGGCTTCCTCGCCGGTCCCTGTGACGCTGTCACTCAAGGGCTTTCAAGTCAGCGATGTAGAAATCAAAAAGAAAAGGGAAATAGTCGGAGACACAGTGAGAATAAATGCTCCTGCTTTTCTCTCTTTTTTTCCCCTTTCCCTTTTTACTTTATTCATTTAATCTCCCTGAGTGAGACTCTAAGGCTTAATGAAGGGTTGGACAGATTATTAGAGGCTGTTGATTTGGAGGGGGAGGGAAGAAAGAGCCAGAGAGAGAAAGAGAGAAGATAATTTGACATTTACCCCGACTGATCTAAACTGATTCGGTTATATTTATGGCTTATAAAGTGTTTAGAAAGATTGAAGGGGGGAGAAACTCAACATGGCAAAGAGAGGGAAAGAGAAAAATTATATTGACTGCCAAACAAAACTCGTGCGGTAATTCTTACCTGTCCCCCGGGGGGGCAGGGTGGGGTGGCAGGGAGAGCCAGCCTCAGCCTGAGCAAAGCTGGGCCTGGGGCTTGAGTCAGGAGCGGCTGTCTGTCCCACAGGGGTCTGTCCCCCCCTCCCGCTGGGCCAGGTGACCCCTAAGAGGCGTTGCTCCTCAGTCAAGGCCACTCTCTCATTCGTGATGTAAACAGCGGTGCAGCTGAAGGCCACCAGCTACCTGTGACGCAGCTGTGCCTGCCACACTCTTCTCGGGGACTTGGGCTGGTGCATCGTGGGGACCCCTCAAGATTCTCTGCTCGGCGCCTTCCTTGTCTAACTGACTGTCCCCTCTGTCCCCTCTTGGCTTCAGAGGACAGGGAGATGCCTGCCACTCCCCAGTGTCCTCAACCACCGTCTCCTCCCTCCCCTCCCCTGCAGGCCCACGTGTCCCGGTAGTTCTCTGGGCCTGTCTCAAAGAAAACCCGTCCTCAAGGGCATGGTCCTTCCTCAAAAACATTCTAAACTCAGTATTTGCCGCCGTAATGTACCCAGCTGCTTATGCCTAAAACCCCAAGGTGCTTCTGGACCTTTCTGTCTCCCTCCACATCCCAGCCCTTTTGATCCCACCTCCTAAATATCTGCCAAATCCGTCTGCTTCTCTCTATTCCCAGAACCGTCAACAAGGTGAAAGCCACCCACGAGCGTCCGGGAGCCCCGGCTTCTGCAGCGGCCAGTGCCTACCTCACTCACATGCATTCTCTAGAGCAGCCAGAAGGGCCCTTGAAACACACACACGGGTCATGTCCTTCCCTTTCAGATCTGCCTCCAGGACCCTCATGCTCCGGCCCCTTCCTCCTTGCATTCTTGTAGTGGCTGGGAAGTTCTGGATTCTTCCAAGGCTCAGAGCCTCTGCCCAGGACACACTCTTCTCTTTCTAAGATCATCTCAAAGATGACTTCCTCAGGGACTCTTCCCCACACCCCGGTGACCACGCCCAGACAGAGTACCCTGCATCTCCTCACAGTCTGGAGTCGCCTTTCCTAACTCTGCCTTCAGGGGACGGATCAACCGTGCCTCCCACGCCCTCAAGCCTGTAAGTCCCACTGGGGCGCAGGTGGCACTGACCGTTGCCCTGTGCCCTGCCCAGCACTGTTGAGAAAGCCATTCAGAAGGGGCACTGGACACCTGAGCGTATGCTGGCAGGGGTGCAGATGCGGGGACACGTACCTCACCAGCTCCTCGTTGTACAGGGACAGTGGGGACTCTCGGCCGAGGATGTACACCTGGCCCTTGAACACAGACACCGTGACCTTCCCTTCCACGCGCTCCTGCGACTTGGCGATGCAGTGGCGGACAAACTCACACTCGGGGCTGTGCCAGAAACCTGCGGGGAGGAAGCAGTGCGGGCACTCGGGAGGCCGCCTCCACGCTGTGGCCTCAGGCCAGGGCCTGGGGAAGGGCAGCTGGCCACACCCCATCTTGGCCTGGGTCTGCCTCCTTCTCTGCCGCACCAACGAGCACACCAAGGGGCCAGCCCGAGGGGCCCTGTCCTGCGACCGTGTGGCTGAGGAGTCCTCCCGGTCTCTGCCATGCAGTCACCCCCCCGAGGGTCGGGAGGGGGGTGCTAACCCACTGCTCAGGCCACCCACTCAGGGAGCACCGTGGGCAGGTAGCAGGGACACAGCAGTGACAGCACCCCGTCCTTTGCCCACAGGGAGCTCAGTTTTATGAGGGTGACAGAGTTATCAGGCAGGAGATCAGGTGAGACTCAGGCAAATGCCACCCAGGGCCCAGTGATGGGGGTGCCCAGCAGCTGGGCGGCTCTTTGGGGGCCAAGAAGACTGCCTATGCAGCCTTCACTTCTCTGTGCATCCGTCTGTGGGGGGCGATGAGTCAGTGTCCCCTCCTGGGACTAGTGGGTTCACTGCGGGTGGAGGCCCTGGGCCCAGAGCCGCAAAGAGGCCTGCCCCTCGGGAATCAGTGAACCGTCGTCTGCATCCTGCAATATTTTCACTGCAGATGTAACATTAGCAGGCACTCTGCTAGGCTCTTCACATGCACTCGCTCTTTGAATCCTCACACAGAGCCCATGGGAAACTCTCTCGGCTTCTCGCTCTTCTGGGTGAGGACCTGAGGGAAGCCAGGCTGCAGTGGGGGGCCTGGGGCTGACCTCAGTTGGTCCAAGTGGTAATGACCTTTCTTCGCATGATACCCTTGGAGCTTTCCTGTCTGTGGCTGGAACACCAGGTCAGGTGCCTGAGAAATGAGCTACCGCCCCCCTCACCGTGCTGGGTCCCCAGGGCTCTCAGGCCAGGAAAGGCTGTGTGCTTGCTCCCTGTACAGGCAGGCTCAGACCTGTGGGCAGCCAGCTCCGGCTCCTTGACAGCTTCTGTGGAAGGGCCAGCAGGTGGGCTGGCCAGGGAGGGGGAGGGACGGGACAGCTCGAGGGCTAGGATTTCTCTGAAATGGAGCTGGGAAGGTGAGCCCACCTGGGCAGCTGTGGGGCCAGATGGCTTGTGATCCCCTGCCCTGATAAGAGGCCGGGTCAGCCCAGGGTCCGGGGCTATTGTCGGAGCCTGGGCCTCTGAGGGCCTGTGCGGAGGCTCTCAGTGGTAGGGAAGGAAAGTAGGCTTTGTCTGCCAGGGGGGCGTGCAGGGGCAGGGGAGGGCCGGGCCCGGAGAGGAGAGGTTGGGTCCTCACTCTCCAGGGACCTGCCATCTGAGTTCACATCCCAGCTCCACCTCGACAAGCAAGGTGATCTCTCTGTGCCTCGGATGCTCGTTTGCACAATGAGATACTGTTACTACCCCCCCTCCTGTGGGTGCTGTGGGCTCAACAAGAGGACTCAGGACAAGCTCCGAGCATTTTGCATTTGAGATTTGAACGCGGCCTCCACCAGCCCTCACTGTGTTCAGGGAGACAGATGCCCAGGATGGGAAAAACTTGTCTGAAGCCCCTCAGTGACACCCTGAGACAGCAGATCCGGCTGAGTGCTCCTGACTCCGGCCTGGACCCTGGCGGGAGGGGACCCTGATACCCTCACCTCCTGCCATGCCATGGTGCCCCGGGCTTGGCCATCTTCCGACAAAGTCGGGATGATGAGGCCATTAAGTTCCTGGCTAGAAGACAGGCAGCAGACAGAGACAAGATAGGGGACAGAGACAAGATAGGGGACAGAGATGCCTGTCGGAGCTTCTGGCCTGGGCTTTATCTCAGGATCTCCTGTCTTCATCCCATGGGGGTCTCGTGCTCAGATTTCCTTTCCCAGCAGGTCCAGTCTGGGATGGGGGCAGGGACCTTGTCATGCGGTGTGGGGGACACCTCACATGTCCCAGGCCTATGCACATGTTGGGGCAGGGGGCCAGGGCTGGGCCAAGCAGTGCTAACGGGGATGACTACCTCTGTGTGAGTTGAACATTACGCCCATTTCACTGCTGACACAATGGAGGCGAGGGGAGGTGAGCTGCACCCCCTACACGAGATGGGTCCTGAAGCTGGGGTTCTGTCAGGGTGACCCCCTGGGGCGCGGCAGGGCCTCTCCGGACAGAGGCTGTTCCTGGAGGGACAGGGCCTGTATGGAACCCATATAGGCAGACCAGGGTATTTGAGGACGGGGCAAGAAGAGAGGGAGACAGCGGTCATGGTAACCAGGGCATCTCGGAGTGGGGCTGAGGCAGAAAGGCTTCCCATGTCTCAGTTTCCCTGTCTGTGCCCCAAGACCACAGGGGCTCTGAGGAAGCCACATGCCATCGTGAAGTGGCGGGCTCTGTCACAGGGGCCAGACAGGACTGGGAAGAAACCTGGCCCAGTGCCCTGTACAGGACGGGAAACTGAGGCTCAGGGTGGAGACAGACCTGCCCAAGTTCATGAACCTCACCAAAGGCGAGATGGGATGGGAAGAACTTGTCTGAAGCCCCTCAGTGACACCCTGAGACAGCAGATCCGGCTGAGTCTCCTGCCTCCATGCCCAGCAGCCATGCCAGGTGTCCGTGGTTATTTAACATGAGCGGGACTGGTGCGGGGAGCCAGGCTCTGCTCTGGACGCCTCATTAATCCCCACACATCTGGGCCTCACTCCAGCACCTTATTAGCCCTACTCTTCGGGTGAGGAAACTGAGGCACTGGAAGGTTGAGCAACTTGCTCAAGCTAACCCCCGGTGTATAACATTTATGTGAAAACTCTCCTCCAACAGCCCCTCCAAGCTCTGGGGGGACAGGCTGCTGCCTGAGGCCAATCTTGACATCTCTGGGAGCCCGGGCGGCAGGTGCACCTGGGAAAAATTGATGTTAATCTTAACTACCCAGGATAAGCCTCCAGTGCCCTCGCCTCGTCCCCTTCTCCTCCACCCTGAGCTTTTTCCTCCTTTGAAATCTCCTAATCACTGTAACTCATTTTGGGATTTGGAGGGCTTGGCAGGTGATAGAGCAAGAGTACAGCCCAGGTGGCCAGTGGAGGGGCACCGAGCCCACATCCAAGGGCCAAGCTGTGCCTCAGACACCGGGGCTCCTCGTGCATGCCGCCAAGCCCATGGATCACCCCTGCTAATGGCTCGGCCCACCTTCCCTTCCCCTGGGATCTGCTGGAGGGGCCGAGAACTTGGCCTCTGAAGCAGGCCTGTCCTGGGCTCATAGCCACCTGTCAGGAGCCCTGAAACCTTGGACAAGTGTCTTCCCCTGCCTGGGGCCCAGAGTCCTCACCTCGGTGCAGCTGAGAGTAGGTAACACTGGTCAGTGCCCAGTTCCGGGTCCCACAGCGGGACAGGTGGCAGCTGTTCCCTCTGGGAGGGGAGGGAGGCTGGCGGCTGCCCCCCACTCATCCTCGAGAACACCTCTGAGCCGGAGGCCAGCCAGGTGTTCCCTCCGTCGCAGCCTGCCATGTCTTAATGACTCTCCTGCTTTGTAACCCAAATCCACCTTCCAGCACTGAAACCCTGCGGAGCCAGAGAGTCCGCGGGAGACAATGGTATTTAAACACCTGTCTGTACCTAGGAAGGGGGGTCGGCTTCAAAGCCGCTGGAACAATGGGAGGGAGAAATAACACCAGCCAATAACCACAAGTCTTACTGAAATCCCAAAATGAGTTACAGCGATTAGGAGCTTCCAAAAACCCCCGAACCTCAGGGTGGAGAAGGAGGGCAGTAGAGGCTCCTCCGAGTAGTCATTATTCCTGTGAACTTTCCCCGGCGCCCCTGCGGGCCGGGCCCCTGCAGGTGTCCAGATAGGCCTCAGGCACCAGCAGTCTGTCCCCCCAGCAGCTCAGAGGGGCTGTTGCATGTGGTTTCTCTCATCGGGGAGATAGAAACGGGATGGAGCAGGTCAGCAAACGTTTCTGGGAAGGGACTGGAGAGCATCCTGGGCGCTGCAGGTCAGGCAGTCCCTGTGGGGACTACTCCACTTCGGGGAGCTCAGAGGGAGCCCCAGACAACGTGTAAACGAGTGGGCAGAGCTGTGCTCCAAAACTAGTCATGGGCCCTGACACGCCTGTACTTTTCACCTGTCATGAAATAGTATTATTTAAAGAAAAATTGCCAGCTCTGGGACAGCAGGTAGTCTCCCCACCTGTAAGAAGGGAACCCGCCCACACTGCACACTAATGTCGCCCCTGGCCATGGCACGTGTGGGCTGGGCAGGCAGCTGTCCTGGTGACCCCCCAGTGACTCCGGCTCACACGTGGCCCAGGCCTGGGGCCGAGTTCTTGGCCAAGGCAGCCTGTCCCTGGTCTGAGGCAGTCTGGCAGTAGCTCCAGGCTCTGCCTCCAGACAGCCTGACCTGGGGTCAAACCCAGCGAGCCCACTTCCCCCTGTGTAACTTTGTGCAAGCTCCTCCCACTCCAAGCCTCAGTGTCCTCATCTGTAAAAGGGGCTGGCTGCAGCTCTCCTAGGAAAGATGGGAAGACCCCCGGGACAGTTCGCGTCCCACACAGTGCCCGGCACTGGCACGTGCTGAATAATGGTCAGCTGCCCTGGGCAGGGCACAGGATGTACCCTGGGAGGCACAGAGATGGTGGACGGCAGGGCAGCAGACCCCTCGGCGGGACTGGCATGCTGCCTTTGACAGTCTGTGAACAGGGCAGGTCCAGGCATCCCCCCCGGCTCCCTCGTCCCCCCTTCGACAACCTGCTTGTTTCAGGCAGTGGCCCTGGGCAGCGGCCCTGCGCAGCGTGGGACTGGAGCAGGGCGCGGCGGGCCAGGGGGCTGCGGGGACTACGCACCCGTGTACACCAGCTCTGCGAATTTCAAGCCCAGGCCTTGTTTGATTTTGCGCACTTCCCGATCCATGGTGAAGGCCTCGATGTCTAAATGAGCATGGTAAAGGACCGTCCCCGCTGGGGTCTCGTAGATACCTAGCCATTTTTCCAGGCAGGGGGAAAAGGAGAAAAAAAGAGAGAAACGCATGAAACCCAAACTGTCAGCAAATGACAAAAAAAAAAAATAATAATGACTCGTCTGACAGGAGACGAGCCGGTCGGACCCATTCACTCCCAGCTTGCTGCAAAATGCATCTGTCATTATGTTCACGCTGCGGCCACGACAGTCCACTCTGCGGCTTGCGGAGAAAATGTCTGGCTGCCCCCCTTTGAAGAGGCCCGCAGACGCTGGAAAATGACAGGGTTCGGAGCGGCTCCCCCCTTTCCCAACGCATGCCCACCGGCCCGCGGCTGAAAACCTGTAATTAAACCCACGACGGTGGAGCCCGGGCCCCAAATACCCCTTCCTCCCTTCCTCCAGGGAGCCTGGGGAGAGGATGGCTGTGCACACGCGTGTACACGTGTGTGCACACGCAGGCCACTTTCTGCCAGGGGCTTCTCTGTAGCCGTGTCCTTGCAGAGCCATGCGGACCGCTGAGGTGGACGGCTTGAGCTCCCCTGTGCTGACCCCACTGCACGGGTGGGGAAACTGAGGCCTGAGAAGGGATGTGTCCCAGGGGGAGCTGGGAGCTGAGTCTGGGCTGGAGTCCCTGACCAGCGTTGTCTGCGGCATGGGGGTCAGCTGGTGGCGGGGACCCAGGCCCGCCGTCTGGCTAAGAGCCCTCTGGCAGGCTCAGTTCCTCCATTTGCTAAACAACCTGCTTGGACCAGATGGGAGGAGCAGACCTGCAGGGTGTCCGACTGGGGGCGGTGCTGGCCCCTCACGTGAGAAGTGAGAACACTGAGGCACCGGGACGCGGAGCTGCCTGTGCACACGTGGCCAGACCCCTGTTGGCCGGCCCTGCGGCCCCTCAAAGAACGTTCAGGTGAGCAGGTACAGCCGCCCTTCGTGGCCCCTGTGGACGAGGGGGAGCAACGGCCCCACCCCCACGAATCTACCCCAGAAGGGGCCTTTCCCCCACCACGCAATGTTCCAGCAGCAAAGGGGTAGGTTTCAGTTATCCTTGCAAACTGGTTGTTGAATAAAACAGGAAGGACCGGCACCCCCGTGTTCATCAGCAGCATCGTTCACAACAGCCAAAAGGTGGAGGCAACCAAACCACTGATCAGTGGAAGAACGGATGAACGAAATGTAACCTAGCCACATGCTGAAGTGTCACTCAGCAATGGAGACGAAGGACACCCTGTCACCTGCTACAACACGGATGATCTCCGAGGACATTAGGCTGAGCAAAAGGAGCCCAAGTCACAGAAGGCCAAGTCATGTGCGATTCCCCATGGATGAGATCCCTAGGAATCAAATTCAGGGAGAGAAGAGAGAATGCTGGTTGCCAGGGGCTGGGAGTCAGTGTGTAGTGGGGACAGAGCTTCAGTTTGGGAAGATGAGAAAGTTCTGGAGACCCTGGAGATGGATGGAAGTGATGGTCACACAACAGCGCGAATGTACCTAGTGTCCCTGAACTGAACACTTAAAAAATGACTAACTTGGTAAACTTAGTTATGTATGGTTTACTGAGATTTTAAAAAATCCTTTAAAAAATGAAAAAACCATAAAAGAGATTGTTTTCTACCGTGAACTCCAAAGGGGACGTGGGCTAAGTCGATGTGATTAGCCAAAAACTCCTCCCTCTGCCAACCCCTGCCCCGATTGCTTCTGCAGCCCTTGATCTGTAAGTCTGGGACTCACAGAAATGTCAGAACTGAAGGCAAGGCCCTTTAGGGTTGTCCCGGCACTGTGTTCTCCTGACTGGAGGCTGCAAACCCCGAGCTCCAGCAGATTCTCAGGCAGGAAGGGGCCCAGCGCATAGAACAGACAGCCCAGCTCTCTGTAAACCCTGCCCCCACCCCAAGCAGTCCAGAAAAGGCTAATCTGGCGCAACGGCTAATTTTACAGGTGGGGAGACTGAGGCCCAGAGGGGGAAAGGACTTGCCCAAGGCACACAGACCACCATCTGGGTCTCCCATCTCTGCTCCAGGTGGCCTCTCAGGGCCTTGGCCACGTGGTCAAGTGCTCGCCAGACGTGAAAGGCAGCACCCAAGTCTCACGTGCTGAGGCCGAGGGGAAGGACCTGGGTTCTCCCTGAGACGCCGAGAGGCCTGTCTCAGGGGACACATGTGACAAAGAGATCAGGCGTTGATACGATTACAACGCGCCCCGAAAGAGCCTATCCTGTTTCACTGGGCCTGAATCCGAGCTGGCCTCTGGGGGGAAATGGCCGCCCAGCAGGACAACATCCATGGCCCTGGGTTGCTCCTCAGGCCGCGCTCACCTCATCCTCACCCTTGTAAACACGGCTGAAGCAGACTCCGGGCCATTGCTGCAGAGTGGCTCAGAGACAGCCAGACGGGGTTAGGAAGGCTGGCGGAAGTGGAGGTGGATGGATGGCGGAGAAAAGCCTTTGCAATAGCTCCGGGGGGCGGGGAGGGTGTGGGGGGAAGACACGGAAAACCTATGCAGCCTGCCTACAGAGACGGACATGTACAGAACGTTTGGAAAGATCTGCCCCCCAAAGGGCAAAAATCACCACAGTGGTAAAGGGGTAAGCGTTCAATTATCCCAGGAACTTTATCACCAAGAACAGAGCATTTTCTCAAGAGTCACCCAAAGCAAAGGCTGCCTGGTCCTCTCACTCATCCTGGCACAAACTAGGAAGTCAATATTCATTGGTTCGGAAACAGCCTTCTCACGGTTAGTTTTGCCACCTTTTGGAAGACACCAGAAACTTTCAAAGCCGTCCTAACATTGGCACAGACCGCCGCAACAGCGCCACCCCAGGCAGGCCAGGAGCAGGGGACTCATTTTCGGAAGCTGGCGGCCCGTTTTTTCCTGCCCTTGGCTGAGCCAGCTGTGGGGTGTGGTACAGAGCTGGGGACCAGAAGTCCCATACGACTTGCCCCTTCACAGAGAGGGCTCAGCTTGGCTGTGTGTGTGGCCCAGGCCTGCTCAGCCCCCTTGGGACCCCAGGCAGCCCATCTGGAAAGTGACATAGTTGCAGTTTGCTGCTCTTCCTTCCAACGTCCACCTGCCCAAAGGTGAGTACCCAGACACATTGTCCTCCCTGTCCCCAGGGTGGCGTGCGTGCCGATGGCTTTGACTCTAGGACACTGTAGCCAGCAACCCAGCATCACCTCCCGATAGGGCAGAGAGGGGACAAGGCCAGTGGAGTGCAGGGTTCGAGGAAGAATCTAGGCTTTCCAGCGAGGAAAGGCTGTGACTTGCCTGAGGGCTCCCCCACTGCTGGCTGCCCCCCAGGGAAAGGGCAGAGCACCTCTCAGGCAGAGCTACCCCCTGCCTGAGCCCCCAGACCCAGCAGCAGAGAAGCCGCCGGCGCGGCCGGGAGCACTCCTCGCAATGAACGGGCCTGCTCCTTCTCGGGGAAGGTGTTCAAGTTCACGGTGACCGATCAGAGAGCTTGTTTTCAGGGTGCCGCCGTTGCACACGAGCACACGTGTGTGCGTGTGCATGTGACCATTTTAAGATCTTCCCCTCCTCTCCACAGGGGTGAGGGCAGATGATTTCTGTGTTTCTCTTCTGGAGAAAAAAAATGACTTTAAAGAAACTGGTGACAGAAACCTGATGCTAAAAGACTATGGATTTGGGGCTTTTGACAGTCGGCGTACAAACCACTGAGCAAAGAGGAGGAGGAAATGACAGCTGAGTCTCAGTGTCGCAGTGGAAGAGACAACAGACATCTCCGAGTGACACGCACAGCGGCCCCCAGGGTCTATTTTCATCGCCCCGTGTTTACAGGAGAAAGACGGAGGTGTCAGCGGTTCTCCGTGGAGCGGCTTCAATCACACCATAATTACTGCTGGGGGGGCGGGGAGGGGTTCGAGGAGCTGGGGCGGGGGCCGGGGATGGGGGAGAGTGGACCAAAGAGGAAGAGGTGGGACCAAAACAGCTGCTGCCACTTAAATTCTTGTCTGTTCCTGAGACTGCCAGGTTAGCTGGGATTGAGCAATTTGGCAGAATTGAGTGGGATCGGAACTCAGCCGAAGATCAGGGTTGGGGGGGAGGTTGGGGATGGGGGCATCTGGACCAGAGGCTCTGGTCCTTTGGGAAAGCTGTACCCAGAGGCAAAGATTTGGAAACATCAGGGTAATGGAGGTTGGCTGGAGTCCAAGGGCATCCCTGTTAGGTACCAGGACCAAGGAGAGAGGCAGTTGCCATGGTGACAGGGAGGCAAGTGATGGTGGTACTGTAACCATCCTCTCTGCTCCTGATGTGCCCAGGCCCACCCTGGCCACCCGAGGCCTCTGGGAGGGAAAGTGCCTTTGCTTTACAGGGCTCCCTCCACTCTCTGCCCGGAAGGTTCTACCTGGGCGAAGCTTCTGGTGTGTGGGAAGGTGAGTAAGTGGGCAGGAGCCCTTGCTCCTTCTTGGCCAAAAGTAGAGGAATAAGGAGGAAGTGAGAGGAAGGGAGAGCAGGAGAAAGGTGGGTAGGGCAGAGGGAGAAGGGAAAAGAGTGGAAGGTAAAGTGTAAAGGGAAGAGAAAGCAGCAATGAGGAGGAGGAGGAGGAGGAGGAGCAGGAGGAGACAGCAGAGAAGAGGTGGCAGCAGGCAGGGGTGAGACCCGAGGGGCAGGCTGGGAGAGGAGCGAAGGTGAGCGAAGGACAAGGACAGAGCTGGCTCCTTCTCTGCCTTCCTCCTGCCTGCCTTGCCCCCCCTTCTCCTCCCCACTGATTTCATTTACTTCACTTAATTAGCCCCCCTCCAGAGCTAAAAAGATAATGTGATAATGACGATGTGAACAGCCAGAATGCAGCGAAAGCTACTCCATCTGCGGTTTCCCCAGCCCCCTGCCCCTCTGACCCCACGGCGCCTCATGCCGCTGAGCCGGCCACCCAGGGCCACCCCAGACCCATGGCACTAACACTGCCCAACTCCCTAAGCCCCCAGCCCCCGAAACAAAACAAAACAAGCCCTTAAAGAATTTCAATTATGTGCCTTGTAAAATCAATACAAATGACATTGTCCCCTTGTACACCGAGATAGGGACAATGGTCTTCCTGCTCTGCCCTCAACGTAATTGGCAATTAACGGCGTCTCCCATTACTGTAGACTTAATAAAAAGCTTGCCGTGGGGGTGTCCACATGTCCCGAGTTATTGCCCAGCTCTTTCCTTCTCACTGGGATCACTGGGAGTGGAGAAATAAAAACAAGCTATCCCTCCAAATTAGGAAACCACTTTCTTCTCTCCCCGCAACCCAAGTAAGAAAACAGGCGAGTCAGAACTTCCGGAGCCAGAGGGCGACGTGGCCGCGACAGCATCACCTGGGCTGCCCGCCTTGGACAGCTGGGGTCACAGAGAGGGGAAGCGCCTTGCCTGGGGTCACACAGCACGCTCTCAGAGTCAATCATTCACTGTTCTCCCCAAAGACAGCACAGTTTTGACTGAATCCCCTGCCTTCAGGGACAGCCCCGTGGGCGCGCAAAGGACATGGGCGGGGGAAGGCTGCACCCCAGGGTTCTGCTCCTCAGGGGGGCGGGGTGGTCTCACCTGAGGAGGAGGCAGAACTGCCTGCCGATCTCATGGCTTTCACCTTCAAGGGGATGGCGCCCCCAGTTCTGGGGGAAAGGTGGAATCTGCCATCCAGGCTCAGCACCTACTGTGAGCCACAAGCTCTCCGTCTTTGCGCTGCACACAACCCATCGCACAGATGAAGAAGCGGGGGCTCGGAGAGGCGCGGCGGCTTTCCCATGGCGATGGAGCCAGGACGGAGTCACAGGTTGCGCATCAAAGCCTGGACCCGCTACACACGCCTCCCCCGGGCTCCAGGGGCTTGGCCCCCATCAGACCCAACCACCACCCAGCTGGCCCCCGGGGTCACCTCTTCTAGTCCACCGTCTCCCAGAGGAAGCCTGCTCTCCTGCAACCTCCTCCTGCAGGATACCTTCCCAGCATAGCCCAGACCAGGCCTTTATCTCGACCTCCTCCACTTCAGGTCTGCTCGGAGCTCCCTGCCCAGCAGGACGCCATTTCTCCGCATGACCTCCAGCCAGTCCTCATCTTTCCAGTGAGGAAATTTGTTTTCGCCGCAAGTGCCAATCCTGATGACTGGTAGCGACTGCCTGAAGCCCCCAGACACCTCCGAAACCCATCAGCAATGCCTGCCCAGGGCCTGGGAGGGCCATGGCAACAGGTGCCTTAGTGGACACCCGTGAGCCCCACGCACAGCTCCCAGAGGGCATAGGTGCCTAGTCCTCGAGGCACGCTCCTGGGGCTACAGCCATTGGTGGGACACCCTGCTGGGCACGAACCCGGCGGGGACACACCCCAGACTAAGCTCTTAGCCTCTGGATCTGGGGCATCGGTCCTGGTCTTGTCACCTACGTGCCTAGGACTTTCTCCGTCTATAAAACGAGGGTGCTGGTCTTTGGCTCCACAAGGTCCCTCCCAGGTCTGCCTTGGACAATTTACGAGGTGCAGGCTCCCAAGGGCAGGCTGAGACAAAGGCACATTTAATCAGATGGTAACAAAGGTAAGGAGACAAGGATGCAGAGGATAAAAGGGAGCAGCTAATGAGTAGTATTGTTCTCAATGAGGCCTCCCTGAGAGTTCCAATTAGGTAGTTTCCATAATAGCCCAGCCAGGGCAGAGAAGAGCCCCACCAGAGGCGGAGGCCAACTTCCCTCCCACTCCCACGCCCATTATTCCCCCTGGGGAGACAGGCCCTGGAGTGACCAGTCCAAGGGCAAACCTGGGGTATGGACCCCAGCATCCCGCCTCCTGCCTCAGTGCCCTTTTCCAACAGCTGAAATCTGGCCGCTGGCTCCCTCTTTGGATTTCAGAATCTTAGTAAAACGTCTTAAGGGGCAAAGGCCGTGATGATACCTTGTGCTGAGTTTATTTGGTTGAGTTACCTTTTTAAGCTGACCCTAAGCAAAGCTATAGGAACAGCTGCCAAACCAGGGGACCCGAGCCGCACCATGGGCATTTACAAACTCCGAGTGCCCAACTCCAGGGCTCTAACTGCTGAAAGCCTGCCCCTCCTCTTAGAGCGCCCATGGCCTAACTCATCACAGACCCTCAGAGAGCTGAGATCCCCCGAGTGGATGGGGAAACTGAGTCCTCAAGGGGAGGGTGTGGTGGAGACGCCTAGGTGAGTGACTGACAAGGGAGTCACGGGGCTCTGATACTAACAGAAGAAAGGGGCACCTGCTTGGGGACCAACCTTCCCGCCCTCCAGGCTCAGCCAGAGGTGGGTATGGGGTGGGCGGTCGAGCCAAGGGGGCCGCCCTTACCTGGAAAAAGTCCCCACCCACCACCTCAGGCCATGCCTGATGCTGGGACAGGCCCTCAGGCCCTGGCCACTTGCAGCTTCTGTGCAGCCCGCAGCGCCTGACACCGCCCCCCCCCCCCCATCCTCCATGCCAGCCAGCCCTCTCAGTCCATCCTTAACAATCACAAAACCAGCCCTGCACCACCGTGTGCCTCCGAACCTGGCCGACCTGCCCGGGGCACCGGAGAGCCTGACCCCCTCTCTCCTCCCGGACGCCGGGCGCCTCCCTGCCCTGGGCATGGCCCTTCTCACAAAAGGCCAGTGGCCAGGCGCCCTCATCCCCACTTCACGGGAGGCGAACGGAGTCTGCTGGGGGTGAAAGGACGTGCCCGAAGTCACCAGTGTGGCAGGGGAGCCGCAATGCCCGAATGGGACGGGGACCCCAGGGGGTGCTGGGTGCGAGGTGCGCCCCCAGGGTGGCGAGCAGACCCACCTCGAGACTTCATCCCGATGAAGCGGTTCTCCACGATGTCGATGCGGCCCACGCCGTGCTTGCCCCTGTGGGGAGAGTGGGTCACAGGGGCCACGTGCTCCCAGCCACAGGCTTGGCCTCAGAGGCCACCCACCCAGCTGCTGCAGTTTGGGCACATTCGTGCTGTGCCCACCCCAGAGCCACGTGCAGGATGTCAGGCACCATCTCAGACGTCCTCAGGCTTAGAGAACATCTGAGCCAGGTGACCTGGTCCAACCACCCATGTACAAGTGGGGAAGCTGAGGCCCAGACAGGGAAGAGATGGCTTGGGTTACACAGTGAGTTTAATTTGCAGCTCCTATAACATCCGTCACGGGTCTTGTGTGGCACCAGCCCTAACCACTGCTCATCATCCCTCCTGTCCTGGTCTCGGGTCCAGCCCAGAGCTTGGAAGCTCCAGCTGGGCTGTTCCAAGGGGACAACAGATACCCTGTGGTGGTTACTTTTTTCAAGACTGAGGGCCACCAGGACTCCAACCAGAGACTGTGCCAAGGCTGCCCCTAGGATGTGGCCTAGCCTCCCTGGCCCCTAAGCCTGACCATCAGCCACAACAGGCCAGGCCGGCGCCTACCAGACAGCGGCTTCCCAGGAGGGGGTAGGGCTGAGACACTCACGCAACTTCATTCAGATAAGTGAAGAGCTCCAAGGACGTGCGGTGGGTGGTGCCATCCTTGACGTTGGTCACCTTCACAGGGACCCCTGAGGTGGGAGGACAGGGCCAGTGGGCCTCCTGGCTGGCGCTCAGCGGAGGAGCCTGTGCCTGCCCCCCGCCCGCTCCCCCCGCCTGCAACGCCTTAAATGGATGTGACAGATATGGGCTGTAAATGACTCCTTGGGAAGCCCTGTGCAGGTTGAGGCCTGCTGGGGGAAGAGAAGGGGCGAGAGAGCCCCCCGGAATGAAAGGGAAAATGCAATAAAAACGCTCTCCCCCACCCTTCCCATTCTCTTTGCCCCTTTTGCATTTAGGGGCTGTGAAATTGGAACCAGGCCCTGAACTAATTGAATTTCACGCTCCACCATTGTCTTATGCCGGGAGCACCTTCTGTCCCACCAGTTACCCGGGGGCCGCTGGGCCGAGGTGCGGCCGAGCGCGCGCACGCACGCACACACACACACACACACACACACACACACACAGCCCCCTGCGTGTCTGTCAGGCAGACCCCCACGGCCCAAGCCCTGCACCCCAGACCTGCACACAGCCATCTGATTGATGAGGGTGAAACGGTGCCCGCTCCAGCAGGCGAGGTGTTGGAGGCGGCCCTGAATCCTGAGAAGTAGGGCCGGGTGGCAGGAGGGAGTCTGCCGGATGGACCCAGTGGAGGGGGGTGGGGCAGGGGGGCAGTGGGTGGGTTCGGGGTTGACTTTGAATAGCAAGGGGCAGTTTCTCGAGCGGTGTGAAATGAGCAATAAATGTATTAGGGGACTAACAAGAGAGCTGTAACAGTGACAAAGGGAGGCTGTTCAAAGTTGGCGGCTAATCCCCCACCCATCTGCCCAGCTCATTACCATGGAGCCTGCGATGGGTGCCAATCAGGGCTCAATAGCGCCTTTCGAGTCTTTATTAGCCAGGCGCCGCTCGGAGGGGCTTCGCTCAAGGCACTGTCAGCCTCCCCATTCTTAACCCCCATTTCCAGGGGTTTTATAACTTGGTTGTAAATTGCTATTAAATGTAAGTCTGCCCAATAATGAACCTTAAGCCTCTCTTGCCACCCCCCCGCCTCTCCCCTGTCCCTTTCTCTCCCTCCCCTGTCCCATTATCCCCTCGTTCGCTGGGCCTCGGACGGGGCCTGCCCCAGAAAGGGGCTGACATTGTTGGTGCTGCTGCGGAGAAAGCCTCTTAGCCTTTAAAATAGTTAATAATTAGATTAAAACTTCAAATAAATTAACTAGTGGGTGAATAGGGACTGGGCAGGGAGGGCTCCTCCCGTCTATTTTTTTCCAGACAGTCCCCCAATCATTAAAATGGATCACGTTTCCTCTCTGGCTCTCTCTCACCCTCACAGCTCTGCCGAGCTCCTGGGGGGGCCTTTGGGGTGGGGGCACTACCTGCGTCTGTCCCTCCCGTACCCTCAGAGATGATGCCCAAAGGCCACGCGCCAGTGAGCCAGGCCTAAGGCAGGCAGAGTGGACCTAAGAGGAACTGAGCACTCTAGCTGCCTGTAGAGGCCTCAGGCCGAGGACTCTGAGGTCCACAAGTGGCATGAAATTCAAGGGTTTGACCAGATGGGGACTGATGAAAATGCCCACTGGCTCAGCAAGGCTCCTGGGAAAGGCCTGGAAGAGTCGGATAGCTAAGGTTCAAGC
This sequence comes from Desmodus rotundus, assembly GCF_022682495.2. NCBI lineage: Eukaryota > Metazoa > Chordata > Mammalia > Chiroptera > Phyllostomidae > Desmodus > Desmodus rotundus. Next base: position 4,518,307 of record NC_071387.1, read on the forward strand.
AGCTTCTGTGCCCTCATGCACCTTCTTAGGTCCTCAAGCACCTGCCCAGTACCACCTCCTCCAGGAAGCCTCCCTGAGTTTCGCAGCCTCCTGGAAAGGTCCTCTCCTCGCACGCCCTCAGCCTGGTCTTGCTCCTCCCATTACCAGCCACGCCTTGCCTTCCCTCCATCCCCCAGGGCACCCAGGCTAGGCCCGCAAGTGCTTCTTGTTCAGAGCAGTGAGGATGAAGAGGTCAGGACTCAAGCAAGAGTGGGGTTTGAACCCTGGGGCAGGGCGGAAGGTGAAGCATCAAGCAGCTAAGGGAGGACTAGCTGCAGCTCTCGCTCAGGGGTCAGTGAGGCCCCTGAGGCCAACTCTGTATGTTGAGTGACTTCCCCAAAGGGTAAAACAGTCAGCAAGTGGTGGCTGGGACTGGAGCGCTCTCACTCTGAACCTGGTGCCTTTGAACTGGTGGGTGGTGGCCGAGGGTGCCCTGGAGGCTCCCTGGGTCCTGCCATCCAGCTGGAGGAGGAGGCTGGGAACCCTTGAAACTCCTGCCTGAACTCTGACTTCCAGAAATGCAAGAGGGGCTCATGCGCGGGCCTCCAGGCTGGCACACAGAGCAGAGCCCTGAGTCCACCCACCCGAGTCCCGACAGGCGGCCGCCTACCTTTCTTGAACTCAATCTCCAGGATGTCAGGGTTGCTGGGGCCTTTGGCCGGGTCCTGAGTCTTTGTGTAGAGGCCGGGAGGTGCGTGGTTCTGACGAAAGACAGAAAGAGGTTGGTGACCTGGGGTGCCCAGAGCCAAGCCATGCCATGCTGGTCCCCAGACACCCTGCACCCCACCTCTCCAGGACTGGGGGGCTGTTGGCTACCCACCCCCCAGCACTGTCCTGCACGCCTCCCAGCCCCCAGCCCGGAGCCATCCCCTACTGCCAGGGGCCTGGGAGACAAAGGGCTTGAGAAATCAGACAATTTTTCCCCTCAACTTGATCTCATCTTTTTCTTCGACGCCCCCACAGCTGGAGGTAGAATAGCAGGAGAGGAACAAGTCAGGCAGGAAAAGTGCGACTTTGGAGGCGCGAGGCGGCATTGGCGGGCTTCCCGGGAGCGGGCGTGCACGCTCGGGACTGGGGCTTATTCTGCACTGACCGCAAAGCTAATGACTGCGCGTGACCCTAGCAGGTGCTCCAGCGAGCCGAGCCGTCCCTGGGGTCCCCGAGGTTAATACTCATAGGGAGAAAAGAGAAGAGCAAAGCAAAAACCCATTTGAAAACACATCAACCTTTATGTATGTGTTTTCTTGGGCATGTTGGAAAAGCAGAGGAGGGAGGCCGGCTGCCTGGAGCTCTCGAAATTCCCTCCTGCCTCCAAGGCCCTGGCTCCCCCCGCGGCAAGCTCCCCATCCCCAGCTTTGGCTTGGACCCTGGCCACAGTGGGGACGGGGCCTCTAGGGCCTGACTGCTCACATCCCTCCTGTGGGCACCCCAGGCCCAGCTCCTGGCCACCCGCTGACATCCTGGGAAGGGCAGTCCCTAGATCTAACATTCATATGCCGCTTTCCCTCTACAGTTTCCTTCGAGTTCTCAGCAGCCTGGTTTCGGTAAGAAGGTCAAGGGCTTCATCTACAGATGAAGAAATAGAGTGAGGGGGAGGGGCTGTGGCCGCAGCCAGGAGTTCTGTGCGGGCCTGGACCACCCGGACCATGAGGTCCTCAGCAAATATGAGCTGGATTTCAGAGGGGCGGAGGGTGCCCCCAGAGCCAGAGTCAGGACCTCAGGCTGTGGGCCGCGGGCACACCGCTTCACCCCTTGGAGCCTCAGTTTCCTCATGTATAAAGCAGAAGAAATGAAACCGGTCTTTGATTATCGGACAGTTTCTGTGCAGAGAGAGTCTTTACTGGACATAGAAATCGCCCATGAAAATGCCAGAAAGGCCTCGAGCAAGCTGTACCCAGCTCTGCAGGCGGGAGGGGTGTTGGAGCGGACTCCTCATGATGCCCCCTCCAGGACAGGAGAGGCCCTTGCAGTCACTTTGCTGGTGGCTTTCTGTAAGGGTGACCAACCGTTCCAGCTCCCACACTCAAGAAACCCCTCAGTCCTGGCACATGGGGACAGCTGATCCTCCTGGCTCTGCCTCTGAGCTCTGCCAGGACTGTGCTGGAGCCCCTGACACCCCCAAAGCGCTGTGTAACTTGGGGCCAGCCGCATCCCTTGACTGTCTGTTTGTGGGGCAGGAACAAGGACTCAGAACCAACCTCAAAGACAAACCCAAGGAGGAGAAGGGTCCTAAAGGATCCCCAGCCTGATGTCTCCATGGACCAGAGAGAAAACCAGGGACAAAGAAGTGGCTTGTCCGGGTCACACTGCCCGGCCCCACGGATGTGAGGGCCAGCCCATGGAGTCTGGACTCTCTGTTCGGTGCTTTCTCCATCACCCCCATGCTGTCTCCCAGCTGCTTTGGTAGCCCTGAGAGACAGCACGAGGGATGTGGCCAGGGAGAGCCAGGATGGTTAGCTATGGAGACGGGCACATGGGCGTTTCAGAGAAATGCTCCCCATCCCCACTGCACCCTTCCAACCTCCACATTCCCTGGGCACGCACAGGCCTGACGGCCATCTGCAGCCCCAAGGCAAAGGGAACCAGAGTTTGGGACTCTGGTGACCAACACGACTAGGCAGCCCCTTCTCACCCGCCCAGGGCTCCTCACTGGGCCCCCAGCCCAGGCGGGGCTCAAACCGGAGTGCCAGCACTGAGCACCCAGCCCCCCACCCAAGCCTGCCTCCCTCCCACCTGCACCGGCCCTTTGCAACCTGGTGCTTGTCACTTTCTCCTGCCACACTTCTCAACGGAGCCCCACGCAGGGTGAGGACAGGAGAGAGGAGGTGCAGGCCCGAAGGACAGCACCCCAGCGCTCAACAGTGGAAGTGGGAGCAGCTGTTAGCAACTCCCGACCCCACCCCCCAGCACCAATTAAATAAAATAACTAAATAGAAATGAAGTGACATTTGCTTTGCATTCCAAGGTGGCTCATGCCTGCCTTTTTTTTACTCCGCCTCCTAAAAGCCCAGTTCAAATGACAAATAGTTTGTTGCTGAGTATCAATACCATCTATTTATCCATCCCAGCGGGAAGACTCACTTCCAATGTCAGCTGGGGGGAGGGGTTGTGTGGGGGGATGGAAGAGAGTGAAGAAAAAGAGAGAGAGTGGGATGGGGCGGGTGGGGGGAGCAGGGAAAGAAAGCATGAAACAGGCCGAGGAGGAGAAATTGGAAGCAAATGGCCCATGAACTGAACCGTGGTGTACAGGCATGATCGATGCTGAGGATGGTTTATTCATCCGTCAGATATGGCGGCCGGCGCTGAATGAACTCTTTCACTGTGGGCCCTATGAAGTTAAAGCAAGTAAATTTCTATCTTTCTTCGCATTAGCTGCCTCATTGCCCTTCAATCAGCCCTCACGGAGGCAGAAAATGGCTCCACCATCTGCCTTCAAACACTCCCTTCGACAAGTCTCAGGCTTTTTTGGGAGCGGGGGAGGGGGCACCCATTCCCCTGAGCTGTCTCCCCAGCTCCTCCCACGGGGGCCAGGGCAGCTCGGGCGCAAGGTTCCTCCCAGGCCCCTGGCCGTTGCCAGCTCATTTCGGGGATCTGAAGACAACTGCCCCCCACGCACATCAGATCCAGAGGTGCAAGGGAGGACCTGGAACTTAGCCTGGAGGAGCTCCCCGGCCAGCAGAGCCCCTCACCCTGCAGAGTGCAGGCTGGGAGAGCAGGGCCAGAGTGGCTGGCCCCTGGGTCCTGGGCTGGCCCCACACTTCTCAGAGGGAAGGAGGTCTTCCCCTGGACTCACACCCAGCCCAGCCTTTCCTCCCAAAGATGCTGAGCCAGCCTGAGGAGGGAGGGCGGGATCCCCAGTTTTATGCTCCAGGCCTTGCTCTATGCCACAGACAGGCCAAGTGGCTTTCGATGGCTTAGCTGTGGGAGGGGGGAGAGGGGGTACTGTGGTTTCCCGCTGTGCGCAGAGGCTCAGAGAGGCTAAGTAACTTGCCCAAGGTTGCAGAGCAATAGAAGCAGACTCGGGATTCAGACCCAGGTTTCCGACCTCTGGGACCCGAGCATTAACCTTCCTGCCTTGACCGGGTGGCAGAACCCTTAAAAAAGACACTCTCTAGAGCTTGCTTATCCACCCCCGGTCCTCATTAGAGAGGAGGCCCAGGAGGCAGTGGGCCTGTGCCGGCAACACAGGGACCCGCACCCCACCACCGCTCTGCTCCCAGCTCCATGCCCCTGGTCCTAAGGTGAGAGCCCACAGGCTGCTTGGGGAGGGGTTTCCCAGTATGCTTGCGCCCTGCAGGCTGGAGGATACCCCGCAATGAAGCTGCTCTACTCTGTGCAGCCTCCCCTGCCCCCTTTGGCGCTGAGTGACTGGCTAATTAGGGGTGGCTGGCCTGAGTGTCTCTGGGTCAGCAGAGCATGAACTGGAAAAACCTGTGGCCAGCAGGCAGCAGCCTCATGGGGCCATCAGCCTCCAGGGGGCGAGGGTGCCGCCCTCTTGAGTGACAGTCAGGCTGAGGGGTGAGAGGGGTGTGGGGGGGGTTGTGGGCAGTGGGGGAGCCACAGGGGCCAGAGGGCCAGCGCCTGTAATGGGGTGACCTGGGCACCAGCCCTACTCCCTTGTGGGGCTTCGGCTCCCTCACCCATAAAATTAGGGAGCTCACTGCCAGCAACCAAAAAAGGTAAGCCGGGAAAACGCTGACCCCGGCCTGGCTCCAGAAATGGCCACCGGCGCATGCTGTACTGTCACAGCGGCGCAGGCCAAGAGGCCCGGTCCCTGTGGGGAGCCAGCGCCCCCCCCACCCCGGCAGGGGTCCAGCTCTCCCCACCTTCACCCAACCCACCTGGGCATCCTCCCCTCTAGCTGGGCTTCTTGGATCCCCCCCGGCCCAGCTGCCCGAGCACCCCCACCCCCAAAGCACGCCTTTCCTAACCTCGGACAAGCAGCCCACCCCACCCCCAAACCAGCCCCCCGGGTGTGGGATTGAGCCAGGCAGGGCACCGAGACACATTCCCCCAGGGACAAAGAGATTTTTCTCTTCCCAGGATAGATTTCACCCTGCGGCCCCCAGCTCCCACGGTGGGCAGGGGGAGATACAAAGGGAAACCCCCCCGGGAGAGAAACCCTAAACTCCAAACAGCCACGGCCCAGCCGGGGAGGCTGGGGACAGGGATGGGGTGGCCTGCCTTGCAGGCATAGGGCACAAACCCAGACATGTGGGTCCGGAGGTTCTAATCCTCCCCCGTCCCCCGCCCCCCAGCCCCAGTTGAGGCAGCAGTGGCCAGAGAGATGCTGGTGGGCACAGGCTGCCCCCCCCCAAGTGTCTCATCTGCCTAATTGTTTCTTTATTGTTACACAATCACACACTCTCTGTGCTGCCCTGAAATATTTCCTTCCCCCATTCATCCAGCAGCAGTTAGAAAAAGAGCATGGGGTGCGGGAGCTGGGGTGGGGGGGTGCCAATCTTAAAACGTAGCATGGAGTAGGCAGGTGGCGGGGGGCCGGGTGGGGAGTGTCGGGAACACAGGCAGGGCTGGCCCCAGCCCCACGCCCGCCCCCCGTGAAATTTCAAATTAGGCTACAAACACATCAGACAGCATGGGTGGAAATAGAAATTACCTTGGGGTTCTCCAGGATTCCAGCCTCGTAGCTGCAGAGGGAAACGGAAGATAGGGGTGATCAGGGGAGAGACAGACGGACACAGCTATGCCTTGATCCCCCCACCCCACAACACAGGACTGGTCTGCCCTTTTCTCCGCCAAAGCAACAGCAGCCAACGTCGCCTGGAACAGTCTGGGCCCACCAGTTGGCTGTGGGGGCGGCAGGTGGCAAGAAAGAGCCCAGGACATTTCTCTGTCCTCTGGGGCACAGCCCTAGGGCTCCACCTCTGGGGGCCTTCACACATGCTGTTCCCTCTGCTTTCAAGGTGCTTCCCTGTACCCTGGCCGGCCGGTCCCTCTTCACCCTTGAGCTTTTGATCTCAAACGCCTTTCCTGAAAGAAGCCCTGATGCCCTGGCAGAGGCCTGGCGCCTGGTGTCTCCCCAGGCGCACAGCAGAGCTGCAGCCAGAGCTGTGAGTGAGTTGCTTATGATGTGGGCCGTCCTCCCCTGAGTTCCCTGCTCGGTCAGTGTGGGGATTGCGCGTGTCCAGTGGTCACTACATCCTGGCCCCACCCAGTGACGCGGGGCAGACCTGTGGACAGGCGGGTGCTGTCTCACCTGATGTGCATGAGGTTCTCGTCCATGCTCCACGGGCTCTTGGGGGTGACCGGGATGGGGATTCCGTGTTGCTGCAGGTAGAGGAGACAGAGCGGCCGTGAGGCAGCCGGAAGTAGACACGAGGGTCAGGCCCAGCTGCCTCGGTTTTGGTTTTTTTAGCCTCACCCAAGGACATTTTTCATTGCTTTTAGAGAGGAAGGAGATAGAGAAACATCGATGCACCGATCGGTTGCCTCTTGTACATCTGGACCAGCGGTCGCACGTGCCTATGCCCAGATGGGGGATTGAACCTGCAACCCTTCGCCTACCGGGACAACGCTCCTACCCACCAGGTCACACCGGCCAGGTGCCTTGGTTTTCTCTGAAGGTCACAGACAGCCCTCCCCAAACTCTGGCCCCTCTGCAGGCAAGGCCCTGGACCACCCTGTGTCCTCCTCCCCACCCTGGGCTGCCTGGGGAGGCAGTGGGGGCCCCCAGAGCTGGACGTGCCCATACAGAAACTGGGAGCCCAGTGTCTGAGATGCTGTAGAGTGAATGCCGAATTTGGAGTTTCCTTCTGGAAGATTCTGGGCTTACACTTCGAGGGCCCTGAAGCACTTAGAGTGTGCCAGGTGCTGTGCGAGGGCCTCCCTGCACACCCGATGCCCCCCATGGCGACCCTGTGAGCTGGAATGGACTGAACTTCCCCTGGGGCCTCCACTGAGGCGGCAGCGTCCACACAGGGGCCTTACGCTGAGCCCAGGCAAAGAGGGACACATGTCCGCTTCCAGCCTGTAGTTCTTGTCTGCGACCCCTCTCCCTGGAAAGAACGACCCAGGCAGATCCCCATCCTCCCCACTGGTTCTGGTTGTGTTTTGCTTCCCAAATGGCCCAGTCCATTATTCAGGGAGAAAGCCCAGCCCCACCAAGACACCGGACCTGAAAGGCTGCTGTCAGCCACTCAATGCCACCTGCCTCAGCCTTTCACATTCAAGGTGAGGCTGGCTCCCTCGGTGGCCCCGTGCTCCCTGCCCAACACCAGGTGGGAATCCAGCATGCACACCCGGCATGCAGGGCAGTTCAGAGGCCCCGCCCAGCGACCCTTGACACCAGTGAGACTGGACACTCTGCCCCCAAGCACCCTTTCGGCACCTCACCCGGGAGTCCCAGAACCTTGGAGATGCGAGCCATCGGGTCCCACCGGCATCACCCCCATGCCTCCTGATGGGGCTCCCCCTGGGCGTCCCCCTCACTGCCACGAAGCAGGGAATGTTTCCTTCATCACCACTTTAGCATTTCAAAATTAATTAGACTATACCCTCTGGGGCTGTTTTGCAAGCTGTACCGGGAGATGGCCCGCACCCACTCGAGAATTGTGTCTTCCATTTGAACTGCAGGAGCGCACCAGAACGCCTCATCTAGTGGCTGCTCAGTGTTGGGGGCGGTGCCTATCCCCCCAAAGTTACCCAGAGTCAAATCCACACGCTCATCCTATCCAGGTAGGGGTCCAGGTGTGGGGAGCGGGGGCCTGCAGGGCACCACTAGGCCCAGGTGAGGCTGCGGAACCAGGACCAGTCTGGAGCCTTTGCTTGGAGGGTGGTTTGCAAACACTCTTCCCCTCTCTTTCCCACTGGGCCTCGGGCCGAGCAGGGAGGGGGAAAGAGAGGGCAGGCAAGGAGGAAAGAACAGGATGGGCAGCCCCCCCTCCCCACCACTGGGAGATACGCACAGTCAACAACACGGACAGACCCTGACCCAAGAGACTTCGGTTTCCCCTCCCCTCTGGGTCCTGACGGCCCCCCACCCCTGCCCCAGGAAACTCTCATTGCAATTAAGGACAGAAAATAAACCGTCTTCCATGTGAAAACAGGACACTGGCCTGCTTTCCGGCACCACACCTTAAATGCTGGCTTTTAAAAAATATGGTGACAATGATAAAGATGGGGTGATTCTGACAGCTGTTCCCCTGGACGATGGACTTGGGGGAGCTGGGAAGTGCAGCGAACGTGAGCTTTGCGTGAGGCTCCTCAGTGCCTTCCGGCCTTGCTGACGTCAGGTCTCGAAAGCAGGGGTTTCAAAGCCCCATGGATTTTTGTCTAAGCTGAATCAGATCCTGCCTGGCTGTGGATTTTGGACAAAGCCCAGCTGCTGCTCAGTTATTCTGGTCATTTCCTGGGTGCAGAAACGCTGCCTCCCTCGTAGAAGATGCCGATTCCCTAGACCTCAAGTCCGACCCGGGCCTCTGAGGGAGGGCGAGTAGCAGAGGGACCCAGACTTGCTTTAGCCAGGCCAGCCTTCCTGCGGAAAAGGTTCTGTGAGCTAGAACCTGAGCAAAGAGCCTTCTCCCCAAAACCTGGGAGGAGGGACGACAACACTCCTGAAATTCACCTCCACTGGGAAACCCTGGGGCAGCTTTGTCTGGGGATTTAACAGATACCAGCGGCAGGGTTCGGGTCAGCCCTGGCGTGCTCTCGAACCTGGACCCCAGGCGTGAGAACGTCGATGGGGCGGGGGTCCCAATTCCTTCCTCCCAAAGAGGAAACACGCTCCCTATTCTGTATGATCAGGGAGATGAAGGGGGGTGAGGGTTGGGGGGGAAGCCTCGCCAACCCCATTCTCTTAATAGCTCTGCTATTTGACAATTTGTTTGGCAACATATGGGCTTGCTCTTATAAACTCCCCTCTTAATAATAAAACAACAGATGGCGCAGAAGGCCTTCCCTGCGAGCGCTCCGGGTCTTAATGGGATGCTGGCGGCGGGGCAGGGCTGCGTCCCCGCCGTGTCCCCTGCCACGCGGCACCTTGGCTGCGGCGACAGCTCGCAGCCAGCCCCGGTGACTGCTATTTAAAAACCGGAGCAATTTTCTGCTGTGCGCGCCGAGCTGCTTTTGCCCGTCTGATTGATTGAGGCTGTTTGTCAAGGGCTGCCATGGAGTCGCTAAAAAGAAAGGTACCCCGGGGAGAGGCTAAGGATCTTGAGGCAAAACTTCTAATATGTTTTATTGCAACTTGTACTTCAAAAGGGCTGGCTCGACACAAGCCTTTGTCGGTCCCTGCTCCCCAGAGCCCCTACCTGTTCCTGGGAAAACACTGGGACAATTAGCAGCCAGGTCAAGGGGCCGAAAATGGCCTGGCTCACACCCCAAGCTGTCCCCTGAGTGACACACACAGCAGAGGTGGCAGGAGAGTGGGACGCAGAGGGGGCCCCTCGGAGAGGCCCAGCCCAGGCAGGGGCCACACCTCTGTAGGGCTGGCCCAGGGGATAGGCGCCCGGCGAGGATGGGCAGCCAGACAGTCCCTCCCCCAGCCTGGGGGTCAGTCCCAGCCTCCAGCCAGTGGCCTAGACAGCCCCCAGGGGTGGGGGTGGGGATGTGCAGGAGGCAGCAGGCGAGGTCTGAGGCGGTGGCGCAGGCCCCTACCTTAGCGTACTCCATTAGGTCGTTGCGTCCCTGGAACCGGTTGTAGAACTCAGGCATCCTCCAGGGGGCGATGACCTGGACGTGAGGCAAAGGGTCAGCACCGGGGGCCCTGCTGCTGGCTTCTCCTGGCCCTAAAGCCACAGAGCTGGCCTCTGTTAAGGGGTAGGGGACTCCAATGGCCACCCCTGGGAGGGATCTCCTGCTGTTCCCTGCAGAGGATGCCATCCATGGGGACCCATGAGGCAGGTGGCTTTGGAGAGGCCCGAGCTCCATGGCGGGATGGTCATGCGTCCCCAGGTGGGCCCTGCCTTCTGGGCCTCAGTCTCCCCAACTGAGACCTGAAGGTTTGAACTAGACAAGCCTCACGTTTCTCACTAGTCTCACTAGCTCCCTTGGTCAGAGGGCCAGCTCCCCACTCCCCACAAAGGGTCCATGGAGCTACAGCCACCCCACCTGACCCTGCTCCAGGACAGCAGGGCCCAGAGATGACACATACCACCCCCACCCCACCCCTATTGCTGCCCTCAAGCTGCCCTAGGGGGGGAATGGCGGGGAGTCAGAGCCGGACTGGGAGGGCTGAGCTCACTCCACCAGCATAGGGGGCCGTGGAGAGACCCTCAGGACAAAGAGCCCCCCCCCAACCCCCAGAGCCAGCTGGGACCCTGCCTCTGACAACAGCCCCATCCAGATGACAGACCAGTGTGATTTGGGGGCCGTGGAGCCAATGGGGGTGGGGTTCGGTGGGAGAAGGATCCCCCATGGAACGAGCCGCCCTGGACCTGGGCACTGGGAGTACAGCACCCTCTGGCCTCATGCCGGCTCGCAGAGCCCAGCTTGCACCCCGGCCCCCAGCCCCTGCACTGGCCCCCGCTGAGAAAGGCTCAGAGACTGGACACTGAGCCCACCCTCCTGCAGCAAGTCAATAAGCAGCTCCCATCCGAGGACTTTGTAGCCGCCCAGTGTTTGGGGTCGAAATGGGTCGCTAGAATTCATTACCGCTCACCTCCAGGACCCACTCGCGCCCCAAGCAGCTGCTAGATGGTTAAAGTGACAGAGAAAGATGGTCCACTTAAAGAGAAAAAATGAAAACCCTTTCGAGCCCCTTGGAGGCTTGGGGGCGGGGGCACATCTCATAGCTTCAGCTGAAGTGGCCTCGGACCTGTACCTGTGCCGTCAATATGGCGGCCAGGAGCCACTGGCGGCTGCTGAGACCTGAAATGTGGCCGGTCCCCATCGTGAGGTGCGCGGCACACGTAAAGCACACACTGGATTGTGAAGACTTAGCACAAAAAAGGACGTATGACGTCCCAGTAATTTTTTACACTGATGACATGTTGAATGACACCCTTTTGGATGCAGAGGGTTCAATATAATTTCTCATTAAAAAGATGTCATCTGTTGCTTTGTATCTTTTTTTTTTTACATGGCCACTAGAAAACTTAAATTACCCAGGGGGCTTGCACCTGTGGCGTGCATTATATTTCCACAGCTCAGCCTTGGGCGCTGTGGGCCTGGAGCCTGGCCCGAGTCTGGCACTGCACGGGCACTTGGTGAGCCCCAAATAAATGGATGGATGATGGATGGATGGATGGATGGAGAATGGATGGATGGATGGATGGATGGATGAATGGATGGATGGATGATGGATGGATGATTGAATGGATGGATGGATGAATGGATGGATGGATGATGGATGGATGGATGAATGGATGGATGAATGGATGAATGAATGAGGGGATGGATGGATGGATGGATGGATGATGGATGGATGGATGAATGGATGGATGAATGGATGAATGAATGAGGGGATGGATGGATGGATGAATGGATGGATGGATGGATGGATGGATGGATGAATGGATGAATGAATGAGGGGATGGATGGATGGATGGATGGATGGATGGATGAATGGATGGATGGATGGATGATGGATGGACGGATGAATGGATGAATGAATGAGGAGATGGCTGGATAGACGGGTGGATGGACATAGGCCCAGGCCCAAGGCCAGGCTGAAGTGGGTGGGGCGGAGTGGCAGGCTGCACAGTCCTGACATGTACTCTCCCACCTAGGTGGTGTCCATGGGTGGGGAAGCCCAGGTCCCTTCCCACCCCAGGAAAGGATCCAAGACACCAAGGGTCAGGGCTCAAGGCTTTAGCTGGGTGGCCCTGACAGAAGCTAGGAGGGTGGTAAGGAGCCCAGAAATCAGCCGGTGCATCCCAGAACTGTGCCAGCCTGCACCCAGGAAGCCAGACCCCAGAGGGCCAAGACACTGATTGAAGGATGGAGACATCTTTCTGTTCAGCACCTCGACTGCCCAGCCCCCTGGGCAGCACCTTGCTGGGGGTGGGGGAAATGCTTAGGGGGAGAGTGCTGGGGCCCTCGGCTGGCGTGAGTGAAGGGAGCTCTCTTTCGGGAAAGGAGAGCACCACTGAGGTGCACACTGTCCCAAGACCCTCCCCAGACCCTCCCAAGACCCCCCGCCCCACCCCCAGGGGTCTCAGCCCCCAGTGCCCACCACAAAAGGAGAAGCCTCTTACCTTAATCTGGGGGGCCAGTGAGTAGCAGGTGAGCTCAAACCGGATCTGGTCATTCCCCTGCAACACAGAACGGGGTGTCAGCAGCCGGACAGGCGGTGGGGCCGGGGTGGGAGAGGGGGCCAGGGGGAGCACTCATGGTCAACGACATGAGGCTGCTCGGGGCAGGCCGACCCCATGGCTCCTCCCAGCCTTCTGAAGCGGGCACTATTATTAGCTGTTTTAAAGATGAAAACTGGGCTTTCTCGGAGAGGAAAGGGCAGCTCCTGCCCTCAGGCAGAATCAGGACCCCGGAGTACAGAGCCAAGCCATGGGGAGGGGATAGGCGGGCAGGGCCAGATGCCCACGTGCACGGCACATGTGGCGAATGCCATGACTCTTGTACATGCGCTGGTGTGTCAGCATGTGGGCACGCAGTGGGGTGCATGGGGTGCGGGAACACAGGCTGGAGCGTGTGCACATGTATGTGTGGGCATGTGGCAAGGTGAGGGTGTGCATTTCTGGGAGCACAGCAGGGATGCACGTGAGCCATCACACATGTGCACACTTCAGGGGACACACCCATGTGCAGGGCTGGGGGCCCCGCTGGGAGCAATCCTGTCTCCTCTCCGAGCCTCAGTGTCCCCCTCCATACAATGGCTGGTAGGAGGGAGGGGGTGGGACCAGGTGACTACTGAGGGCCCTTTGCTCCTCTCTGAACGCAGAGGGAAACTGAGGCCCAGAGATAGAAGGGACTCATCCAAGGGCACAGAGCCTGGCCCAAACACCCTGTGTGGGTTGCCCTGCCTCTCCCTGCGTGTGTTCTCTGCAGTAACACGAGAATCACCAGACGCCCCAGCGAGCCGACGATGATGGCGGGGAGGAGGCTGCCTGCAGCGCTGGCCTCAGCCGCACGGCCCAGACCCGGAGAGACAATGGCTGCTGGTGTCCTGCCTGCCTCCCATACGCTCAGCGGCCCAGAGAGACAGCGCCATGGAAATAACAGAGGGACCTTCTGCCTACTGTGACAACGGCCGGGTGCAGAGAGCCAGCGGTGGGAATAACATGTTATTTTCCAGAGTCTTGTCAGACGACATGGAAATAGAGGTTTCAATCCCTCTGTGGAGCCAGGAGCCAAGGGGCACAGGCTGCTCCTGTCCTGCATCTCCCGGGGCCCAGAGCTGCACTGACCAGCCCCCCAGAACACCCTCCATCCAGGCCCTTCAGTGAGTACCTACAATACGCTGGTTGTCATCAGGAAAGCCCCCTGGGACCAGTGGGATATTTAACCCTGTTTGCAGATGAGGAAAGCGAGGCTCAGAAGAGGGAAAGTCACTCGCCCGACGTCACACAGCCAACAGGCAACACGAATCCGAATAGCTCACATGGACTCAACAGCCCCGCACGGGAGGAGCTCAGTGAGCCCTTGCAGCGGCCCTCTGCGGTGGGCTCTCTTGTAGCGTCCATCTCATAGATGGGCAGTAAGGCACAGCGACCCCTGCCCGAGGGCCCAGGGCCAGCGCCATTCCCAGAGCACTGGCAGCTACGGTAAGAAGCAGACTCGCTTGGTAAGGCACACGCTCTCGTGTTGCATATCCTGGTGATTTTTCCCCCCATGGCTTCATGTTTCTACGGAACAATGGTAGCTTGTGCCTCCTCAGAGAAGCACTCTGGGCTGGTGCCTGCCCATCCAGACCTGCCAGGGGGACCCCCATCTGTTCCAGAGCCAGAGACCCTCCCAGAAGCCAAACAGGTTGCCCTGGTTCAAACTGTGTCCCAGACAAGGGCCGAGGCCTGTCCGGCCCTTCCACTCCCTAAGCCCTGACCCCGGCTCCAGGGCAGTCCCTGGCAACATCCCGGGGGGCTGAGAGGGGGGTGTAGCTGTCTCATACACACCAGGCACATCCATGTGCTGACACACGTGCTGATACATGTGTGAGTGTGGGTGTGGCGCCCACTGGGACTGGAAGGGCTGCTGGGAGGGGGGTGGCCCATCTGCTACCAGGCCAGCCACACAGATGGCGCCATACACAAAACCCCTGTCCCTGCACGCCTGCCCGAGTCTCAGGCTCAGATTCCCAGGCCCCTTTTCCAAAACCTGTGGGAAGGAGGTCCTGGAGGGGCCGCCCAGCTTCTGCGCCACTCCTTGGCGGGGAGGGATCGGGGTCTCGGTGGGGCATGGGGGTGGAGCCCAGCTTGAGTCTGTGACTAGTGCCCCTGGGCTGGGTCCCAGAGGAGAAGCCACCTCTTGCCCCCGGGCCTGTGCACGGTCTGCTCCTGCAGCCTGGGCTGCCCTTGCCCCTTGGTGGCGTTACCGGCTGACACTGGCTCCATCGTAAGTCTCAGTGTCACGTCCCTCAGCCCCTGCTAGGTCAGGGCTCCCGAGTTCCTGGTGTCCCCCTGGCCCCTTCTGTACTGCATCCCCGTGCGTGGAGGAAAGTCGGTGCTGGACAAATAGTGCCCAGAGTGAATGAACACATCGTGAAGGTGACAACTGTGAGGCTGGGACAAGGACTCCGAGGCCCTGGCTCTCTTGCCTGGGAGAGGCCAGCAGCTGACCTGTCCATGGGCCAGAACCTTAGCACTGGCCTCGCGGGATCTCTTCTGCATCTGTGGGGAGCCCCCTGCCATCTGTTTACACCCGGCTCTTTCTCTTCATGGTGAACCCCCTGCAGAAAGTTCTGCCAAGATGCCTTGCTGGGACGTGCCCCAGGATTGCCCATCTCCGGCAGGCCCAGCCAGTGTGGCCCGGTTCTGCCTTCGGGGGCCACAGGGCCCACCTCCTGACACGTCAGTCCCTGGTGCCCGCCCCCAGCCAGCCAGGTCACCAGCTCTGCCCTTCCCAAACTCTACAATTTTTTGGACCCCACCTCAGGCTTTTCTGGTCTTCCCCACCCAGTTCCGGGAAATCGTCCCCAGAGCCCAGTGGGGACCTGCTCAGGTCCTGTAGCCAGGACACTGAGGGACAGGAGTGTGCCTTGCCCACCAACCCCCAGATGAACTGACAGACGCAGGGTGCCACGAATACCCCACCAGGGACCTTTGCACCACTGGTTGACGAGGCCCCCAGTGATGTTTCAAGGCAGACTGTGCCTCTTTGGGACACTGAGTATTAACTGCAGGGAAATCCTCAAGTCCCAAGGGGCCACACAACCGCTGCAGAGGGTGTCGTTCTTAGAACCACATCCCTGCAGAACCAGGGTGGGGGACAGAGGACCCTGGGGGGGCCCCCCGCCTCCTTCTCCATCTGCTTCCTCTAGGGTCAGCCCTGGATAGTCTCAAATACGAGCCTCTGGTGCCCTCTGGTGACCAAATGGAGCAATGCACACAGCTGTTGGTGGCTATGGCCCACAACGTGTGGGTTACTCTGGAGCTCTCTCCCTGGACCCCAAGAGCCACTCAAGCCAGGGCCAGACCCATCAGCCACCAACCCACTCGCTCTACCGGCCCTGAATACCACCCATCCTCAGTCCGGATGGCACCACTGGAGGAACCTTCTCCTGGCAGGAGCCCTTCCGGAATCCTGATCTCCTGGCCTCAGCTTGCACACCTCCTGCAACGGGCGTCTCACTGCCCAGCTCCTTGGCTCATGCACAGGTGAGAGGGCTCAGAAGCTTTTCTGTTCTGCGCTGACATTTATTCTGACCAACCCTCCTCTGCCTGCAGGGCCCTGGTATGGGTCTGATCCCCGTATGACCGGGGCACGTGTGCTTCACTAAGCGTTCACTCCATGCCAGGCCCGTGCTGTGTGCTTGGCTGGAATCGCCTGCTTGTGACTTCGAACTGCCCGGTAAGCTGGTTCTAGTTTATCTGCACGGGGGGCAAGCCACACAGCTCGAGAGTTGGGGAGCCAGGACCTGACCCCGCTGTACAGGCCCTGCAGTCTCTGGGTTCTCCTGCACCCTCTCCTACTGCCCTCTAGTGGAAGGCAGCATGCCCACAGCCAAACCTCACCATCCCACTGGGGGCGCCGGCCACCTGGGGCCCTCCCCGCTGTGTCTCTCACAGTGGTCACACCCAACTCGTGCCCCCTGTGTCTCTGGGCCTTTCCACAGGCTGCTCTCTGTGCCTGGCACACACTTCCTGTGCTCCACTATTCATTCGCCTCCGCTCACCCTTCAGAGCTGTGCTCTGTAAGACAGCTTTCCCTCAGCCCCCTGCCCCCATGTTGCCCCTGGCATGGACCCTCCATGCCTTATCATGGGACCATCCTCCCCCACCTTGCTAGGACACAGGCTCCCTGAGGGTGGAGAAGGGGCCCAAGAAGGATGACACCATTGCCAAGCTCAGCACCTACTCAACCCCTTACAGATACCCAGTATGAGCTCGCTGACCCGCAGCCCAAGCAAATAATGAACGCGTGAGCTTTCGAAGACATGAACCACTGCCACCCTGGTCCTGGCTGTTTGCAAGCACTGTCAAATCCAACTTCCTGCATCAGAATCTCATCTGGGGGTGTTCCTGTGTCACAGTGGACTGGGACCTGCGCCCCCACCACTGCCTCGGCCACCCCGGGGTGGGGCAGGGGCAGGTTAGCACCTGTACGCGGGCGAGGTAGTGAGCTCCCCGTCACTGGGAGGTGCGGAGCCTTCTGCCTGGGGGGTGGTTAAGCAGCCAAGCCCTGTACCTGGCCATTGACACGGTGCCCGCTGACTCTGAGGGCTCACAGTAACAACTCTGCACAGTCATCCACGTGGTTCGGAACGTTGAGCCCTGCCACCTGCGGGACAGTGTGCCGAGGAGGGCTTTCCTGCCCTGCCCCTCCTTCGGCCTGCTCTGGTACAGGCCGGGCCAGGAGAAGGGGAGTGTTACAGGTGGAACTGCGTCCCCACAGAAGATACGTGGAAGCCCAAGCTCCCAGTTCGAGTCTGTGACCTTATTTGGAAACAGGATCTTTACAGAGATAATCAAGGTAAGAGGGGCTACTGGGGTGCAGGGGCCTGATCCCATATGACTGGTGTCCTCATAAAAAGGAAATTTGGACACAAAACTGGATACACACAGAGGGAAGGCGACAAGAAGACAGAGGGTTGAGTGATGCCTCTACCAGGAGCCAGGACAGGACTGAGTCAGTCCCTTCCCCACCCCTTCAGAGGGAGCACGGCTCTGCTGACACCTTGATCTTGGACTTCTGGCCTCCAGAACCGGGAGACAGCACATCTCTGTCATTTAAACCACCCAGTCTGCGGCCCTGGCAAACCGAGGCAGAGTCCTATCCCTGTTTTGCACATGAAGAAACTGAGGCTCAGGCAGGGGAAGGGCTTCGTGCGGCTGGGATCCAAACCCGCCCTGCTCACTCGGGGCTTCCCACCCTTCCCGCTACAGAGATGGCAATTCACGCGCTATGGCCTCGGCCAGTGGTGATGTCCCACGGCTCAGTCAAGTTTGACAAACAGGGTGACCTCACTCCCGTTACACGTGGGACCTGCACACGTACGCGGTGCACATGGGCCGCAGGGCACAGCTGTCGCTATGCCTGGGTGTTCGCTACTGCATACTAGTACTATTCCTCTCAGTCGGGCCAGCCCGCCTGCTGTGCGCCTGGAGGCCATGGGAAAACACCCACAAGTGCGCAAGGCCCGTCTATCCATCGCCAGTGCCTGCATCTCCCCGCGCAGCCCTCGTCCCCTTCTCCCTCCGCCCAGCCTCCCTGATGCCGTCTGCCCTTGGCCTCACCTTTCCCGTGGCGCCGTGGGACACATACTTGGCACCCTCTCGCTGGGCAATCTCCACTTGTTTGCGGGCGATGCAGGGCCTGGCCAGGGAGGTGCCCAGGAGGTAGCGGTCCTCATACAGTGCGCTGGACTGGATGGCAGGCCAGATGAACTCTTCCACAAACTCCTTGCTGACATCCTCAATGAACACCTGCAGGGGAGCCCATGGGAGGGAGTCTCAGCAAGGCCGCAGAGCCCCAGGGGACTGATGTGGTCTGCGTCTAAGGCAGACCCTGCTAATGGACCCTGGCAAGCTGCACCTCTATTTCTCCTTCTGCATCTGGAGCAGACATTGCTAATCAATCCCAGCACGCAGTACTGTTACTCTCTATCCTGCTTTCACAGCAGACATTATTAATCAATCGGGATACACCATCCCACTGAAACTAGCTGTGGTTCTTAAATCCATCCCAGCACAGCACTCTGGGCCTGAAATAAAACTTAGTTGCCACCTAAGATCTGGAGCCATAGATAAATGTCACCCACAAAAGCCAGCAATGATTTTAACTGCAGGGGGCAGCTGGCAATCCTTGGAGGTATTTTTGGTTTTCACAACTCGGGCTGGGTGAGGGAACTGGCTCTGACTCGCATGTCGGGGATGCCCCCATGGGAGCTGCTCACACTTGCACTGTGAGCCCATGTGTGCCGGGACCACATTCACCACGTGGGCCCCGCACCCAGCCGGGCCCGCCCGCCGCACGATTACATGCACTATCAACGCACTAACTCAGCTGGGGTTTCCCGAGTCTGTTGAACGGATGGCAGGATGGGTAAATGGACACAGACCCAAGAGGGATGGCCAGGGGGACGGCTGGGTGAGGGATGAGTGGGTGAAAGAGTGGAGGGACAAATGGACAGAGAGAGAAAAGAGGGATGGCCAGGTGCATGGATGCATGATGGACGGGTAGGTGGACGAGGGAGCGGATGGGAGGCGGCTGGCTGAGGAAGAGACACATGGGTGGGGAGGTGGGAGGTGGAGGAAGCTGGGTGGAGGAGAGCTGAGGTGGCACTCACACCCCTGAAAGCAGAAGGAATTGATTTCATACTCTTGGAAGCAGGGGGGCCAATTGGAAGGGATGCAGGGGACAAGGAACTCTAGGACAGGGGGGCCCACTGCTGCCCCCACCACGTCATAACCCCACTTCCAACCCCAAGCCCTGCCTGGACATGGCACCTTTTTGGCCCCGAGCTTCAGCGCCTTCTTCCTGGCTTCCTCAAAGTCTTCCTTCTGGCCGATGTTAGCCTGAGGAGCAGAAGCAACCAGTCAAGAGGCAGAAAGAGCAGAGAAGAACATCAGCCCCCTGCAGGGGGGCTCCATTTGACGGCTGACATCATCCTAAGGAGAAAGGGCACAGGCCGGGGTCTGGAGAAGCTGGCAAGCATGCAGGAGCCAACCCAGGGCTGCAGGGCTGGCTGAGCCTGGCCCTGTGCAGCCGGTGGCTGGGCTGCCCCATTCGCTATCTCTGCCTTGAAGATCAAAGGCTTCCCTCTAACCATTTTCTCCCGCCTCCCCCTAAAGCCAGAGCAAAGTTTGGCTTGCCAGGAACTGCCCAGCCCCCAGCTCACAGCTCCCTTCCCCAGCCACGGCAGCCACTTGACCAGCACATTCAAGCAGACAGGCGGCAGAAGGGCCTGTGCTCGGGCTCCCGGCTGCCCTGCACTGCTGCCTGACCCCTGGTTCCCAGGGCCCCCGTCTAGACACTGACATACTCTCTGCTGGCCACACTCGGGCCTGCTGCCCGGACCTTGGCCCTGCATCTGCTCACCAGACTCTGGGATCCTCCCAGAGTCCGGCTGCAGGTGGTCCTCAGAGGCCACTCAGCCTTAAACCTGTCCCCCTCCCCCGGTGGCCCTGGAAGCAGACTGGTCCACTGGGCTGCCGACAAGATACACCTGGGCTCTCTGCACCCACACCCAGCTGTAGCGCTCACTCCCCAGGTGACTGAGCCCTCCCTGGGCCTCCCTGGGTCACCCCACCTAAGTGACCTGGGAATTAGGCCTTAGGAGGGATGGTGAAGTGACATTACGTGCAAACAAACCGCTCTGGCAACAGCTGAACTTGTCTGCTCAGAGCGGCACCCCCACCTCCTCTGGGAACAGAACCTTCTTTCCTGGGACTTCCTCCCATAGGGTTGGAGGGGAGCAGAGCAAATCATGTCTCCTGCTCACTGTAGGGGCAGGCTCATGACCCAAAGCTAGCTAATCAGAGTCCTCCAAGACACAGCTTGTGATCAGCGTATGATGGGCAGTGACTCAGGCCAGTGAGAGGACTGCTGGGCCCTGGTGTCAGAGCCTCTGGGGGAAGTTCTCCTTTTTCTGGAAGAATGAGGCTCTGATGATGTGAGCATTGCCTGCCCTGTGGAGAGGCCAAGGAGGGAGCTAGGCAGAGAGGGAGACAGATCTAGATGGGAACCTGGATCAAGCCTTGCCTGAAGCCATCTTACCCCTGGACCTCTCAGTTACATGAGCCAAGAATTGTCTGGGTTTTGTTTGTTTGTTTGTTTGTTTGTTTGTTTGGCTTAAGCTAGTTTGAGTTAGATTTTTAGAATTTGCAGCCTGGAGTCCTGAATAGCACAGCCACATGGCAAAAGATTCAGAAGCCACACCCCGGTTCAACAGAAGTGGGGCTGGTTCAATGAGTGATGTCTGCCATGCACCCTGGGTGGGAGACTGGCATCACACATAACCTATGGCCTATGGCCTGTGACCTCCTTGCCATTCCAGAACGAGGTGGTCTGCAAGGGCTCCAGCAGCTCAGCCGTGGCAGGATCCCATAGTCTGCTGCATTACTAGGGGCTGGCCAGGACTTTGGGAGAGCGGAGGACTGGGTGGCCCTCAGCAGGCCGAGCCCAGTGTCCTCCAGGCAGGTGACCAGCAGCACTGCCAAGTTCGTGTCTGGCGTCCCTTGTCCAGTCCCGCACAGGAGAGCTGGCCTACTCTGTGCTGGGGGGCACATCTCAGACCTGGGGGGCCCCGGGGATGCTCATTGTACAGATGAAGAAAGTGAGACAGTACACTGGGGTGGGGAACAGATTTCCCCACCGTCCAAGTCGGGCTCAGAGCGGGGCGGCCAGGCTTGGGACAGAGACAGTGAGCAGCTGGGCAGGCTGGGCGGGCAGCAGCAGAAAGACAGACACTCCGGGAGCCTCCTCACCAGGTAGGCAATGACATCGTAGCCTTGCTCCTTTAGCCACACAAGGATGCAGGAGGTGTCCAGGCCACCACTGTAGGCTAGAACCACGGAGCCCTTGCTGGACATGTCTGGAAGGAGGCGAGGAAGAACGTGAGTGACGGACCCAGCCCAGCCCCACCTGCTACCTCTGCAAACAGCTCCCGCCTGGCCTGTCCTTCAGCTCCCACCTCGGTCTTCGGCAGCCTTATCCCCTGGACAAGCTGCCACTGGGCATTGGGGACAGGATGTTCACCATCACCAGGGCCAGCTGAGGAGCCCCTCCTCCTTAAAGCCACACCCCTTCCACACCCCCAACAGCCCCCACAGGGGGCCCTGACCTGCACAAGGCTCACACACACCCACAAGCCACACCGGGGCCTGGGAATGCTGACAGCAATTGGGGACGGTGGGGGTGGGGGGCGCATGTCTAGGAGCCAATCCCCCTCCAACCAGAGAAGGTGCCTGAGGCCAAGCTGTTTGGCTGAGGCCGGGATGCAAAGCACCCAGCAGCCAGGAGCCTCCAGGGGCCCCCACGCCCCAGTCAAAACTGCTCCTTGCTCAGCTCACACAGTGCCAGGCAGGGTCACTCTGCACCCCGACTGTGACCCCAGGGAATAGGTGTCGTCATGCCCACTGGTGAGGCAGAGACGGGGCTCACAGAGGTCAAATGCAGCAGGAGGCCAGGACATGTGTCTGTGCCTGGCTCCGGAACCTGGAGCACGCAGTGCTGCCTTCCCGCTGTGGGCCCCCCAGGGACAGGGCTCACACCCCACCCCCAGGACCTCTCCCACCTGGGGCTCCAGTGAACCTTCATATGTTGGGATTTCAGGCTCTTCTCAAACGTTCTGAGGAGGGAGGCACAGAGGGCTGAGCCCCTCAGTGAACCCCACTCTGAAAATGATCAGTCGGGGAGGCTCAGAAGCCAGCCCCCCGAGTGCAGGTGGGGAAACAGGCGCAGAGAGGGAAGGTGGCATGCAGAATCATAGTGCCTCTGTGACCTATAGCTCCCTCCCAGAAGGTGTGGATGCCAGAGGTGTCCCTCTGCAGTGAGGAGAGCGGACCATTTCCCACTCTGTCCCACTCCTCAGCTACAGGGAAGCACTTGCTTGAGGCCATCAGCCAGCAGGGGCAGGGCCCCAGCATCCCAGTTTACAGGGAGCATGCTTGTGTCTGGCGGGAGCGGGTACGCTGCAGCCTGACCAAGGTCAGGGTCCTTATTGTACACTATTGGGAAAGACTGTGGACAACCCCGCAAAGACCCATGGGAACCAGCGGGGGCCATCAGCACTGAAGTGCAGGAACCTGTCCACTGGACTCCCATGTGGCTGGAGGGTCAGAGAGGTGAAGCACCGGCCCAAGGGCCCCTCCCTGGGCAGCAGAGCCTGGACACGAAGCCTGACCATGTGACAAGACACATGTCCGCTGTGCATTTCCTGACATGTCACAGGCCCACCCACCAGCTGGCCCCAGGGCCCACAGGCTCACACTGCCCTTTGGACTTGGAAGAAAACACCCCATGGGACAGAGAGGTTGTGGGTGGGTCTGGCTCATATCCACAACTCTCCCCTGTACTGGCCATTCGGCCACCTGCCAGGCCTTGTCCCCAGCAGGCTGGGCTGCTGGGGACTCCTAGACCCTGACTCTGGGGCCAGCAGACAGTGCCCGTGGCCATCTTGGCCAGGGAACAGGCCATCAGGGGCGGAGGGAAGTAGAGAGGAAGGAGGCAGGAAGGACTAACAGCGAGAAGTACCTGGGTTGGAGGTGTGGGTTCCCGGCTTCTGGAATCTGTTGTCCCCTCTTGGTGAACCTCTCTCTGCAGAACCAAAACCAAGAGCAGCTCAGCTTCCGGGCTCTGGCAGCCCCAGCAGGAGTAGGGGGCTGGGGGAGCAGCAGGAGGCAGAGGCCCTGAACTGGGCTTCCCAGTTGCTGGAACCCCCTCAGAGCAGCCTGGCCAAGGGGGCCATAGGCCAGCGCCTCACCTTGCCTCTCTGATTTGAGAAGGGTGTGTAGTTGGGGAGGCATGTATCCTGTTACATATTTTCTCAACAGCTCTCTTGAGGCGTAACTGACATGCAATAAATTGCCTGGGTCGAGGGTGTCCAATTTAGTGGGTTTTGGCACCCCCAAAACCATCACCACGATCAAGATCAAGAACGTGTCTATTAGAAGCTGACTGTTCCAGTCGTGGTGCCTCGTGTTAGACAGGGAAACTGAGGCTCGGGTTACGGACATCGCTCAAAGCCGTGCTTGGCTGGTAAGCAGCAAGGCCAGGACCGAACCCTGTGTCAGCTGGGTGTGTAAGGACAAGGCTGCCCTTCTCTGGGAAGGTGCAGGGAGGGGGATCCCTGGGGCCACGGCTGTGATTCCTGGGGCCTGAGACGTGCAGACACAATCCAGGTGTATTTGGGAGGTGGCACACCAGGGGTGACTAGAAGAACTGGCCCAGGATTCGCCAGCTCTTCAAGTCACCCCTGGTCTGCCACCTCCCAAACACACCTGGAGCCAAGAGGGTGGGCACCAGAGTGGGGGAGGGGCAGCTCCATGGAGACAGACAGACCACAGGCCGGCGGCCCATCTTGCTCTGCCGCAGTGATTCCACCATGCCTGGTACTTTACCCATCACAACACATGACATGCTGTATTCTAACTGCCCCCGCGCCTGCTGTGAGCTCCGCCGGGACAGGGGTCACCTGGCAGACAGTGCCTGGCATGCAGCAGGCACAGAGAACAATGCTGCCTGCTCTACTGTCCAGAGGTCGGTTCCTCACCTATAAAGAGAGAGGGTTAAAATCCTCCCACGTCTGCAGTTCTGTGAGTGCTCCTTTAGAAACTAGCGAGCCCTCCTGCCTGCCACGCTGTGCGCATGCGCGGACACGGAGGCCCTTGGTCCGGCGTCTGAGCGGTGTGCAAGAACCAGTGTGTATCAAGCACCTGGGAGTGTGTATCTGAGAGTGAACACGTGTGCCGCACCTGTATGAGTGTGCATGCACTTGTGTGCGTGTGTGGGCACGCTGAGATTAGGCAGGCAGGTGACCTGGAACATGACGCAATCTGACACGGGCATTGCTCCTGCCCTCCCAGCCTCTGGGGAAGCTCCGCCCTCAGCAAGCAAGGCCCTGCAGCAGAAGCTAAATGAAGCTGAGGCCTCAGCTGGGGGCTGGGCGGGTGATAGGCGGGGAGGAAAAGAGCGATAGGCCACTGACCCTTGAGCAAGTACTCACTCCCGGTAAAGCACAGTGGCCAGGTCCTCCAGACCTGGGTTCAAGCTACTTAAGCTGCTCATCTGCAAAACTAGTGAGAACCACCCATCTCCCACGGGGCTGCAAGGATTCAGGGAGATGCTGGGGAAGGAGCCTGTGCCTACTGAACTCTCCTTCCTACCACTGGTGCGGTGACCTGGGGCAAGCCCCTCACTGACCATCCATGCAACCTAAAAACCCTTCTGGTCTGACACTGAGCGGCCTGCCGGTGGGAGGGGTCTGGCGGATCCCAGCTGGACTCAGCCTCCCCCAGTCCTAGCCTTGCCCCACCCCACCCTTCAGGAAGGGCCCAAGGCAGGTTTCCTCAGCTCCCAGGGTCAGCCCAGCCGTCCTTTACCAGAATCCTGGCCTGAGTTGGGAAGGCAGGGGACATCCTCCACAGCCCCAGCCAGCGTCATCCCACCAGCTTCCAGTGGAAGTGCCAGGCCAGCCTGGCCCTCGCCCGAAGCTGAGAAAACCCAAGAGGTCTAAAATGTTACAGCTGGGACGGTGACAAGAACAGATGCTATGTTCAGTGCCGAGTGCACGAGATCTCGTGCATGATTTCACGGTGGAGAGACTACTGTTACCACCCGAAGCTCAGAAAAGTTAAGTGACTTGCCCAGGCAAGGAGCTAGTGAATGGCCGTGCTGGGCTGGAAACCCAGGCTGACCGCAGACCACCTGCACTTTACTGCTCTGTGCCCTACGTGCTGGGGCCTCCAGGAGACCACGGACCTCCCTCACTTTACACGGCTTCCAGAAAATAAAACCCCCAACGAATCACCTCCTCCCAGTACTCTCTCTGTTCGCAGGCCAGGGCGGCAGCCTGGTGAACGCCCTTCTGAAACCCCTCTCTGCCACTCGAACTCAGCTGAGCTGGGTTCATTAGTTTGAAACCCGAGCCCCACCTAGCCCACAAGAATTCTCCTGGACTTGGGATTCCCTCATTCTAGGACTGCAGCTCCTATCTCTTTGCTGCCCTCATTAATGTCTGATAGAGCTAGGCTGCAATTCCACACTTTGACCATGAGGTAGCGCCATCAGGACTCAGTCTGAACGTTTGTGTGACAGACCGCACTCATTTCATCTGCCCGTTCTTGATGAGACAGGGAGGTTTTTCCCCCAAACAACAAGTAAGGAAGCTGAGGGCTGGAGGCTTGTCCTAGGCTCTGTACTGAGCCAGCTCTCTCTGGTGACTCCTGGGGCCTGAGAATCCATCAAGAACGCTGGCCTGTGTTGGGGCTGCCAGCACCCCAAAAAGCTTCCTCCACCCAAAGCTGAGGGTCATTCGGGAGTCTGCCTTGGAGTAGGAAGATTGAGCCTCCAGTTTCTTGAAAACACCCTGGGCCAGGCGAAAGGGAGACTAAGTAGACTCACTAGGTGACAGACACTCAACCCCTCTTCAAAGAGCACTTGGCCATAGGGGAGAGAGTGCATTCATTTACTCGTTTACTCTGTTAATAATACTGCACCGCATATGGGGGTCTGGCCTACCCCGAGTCTGGGGAGGGGGCCTGCCCAAAGGAGGGAGGGAGCCGAGGCCTGGAAGGCCCCCTTTCCCAAAGCATTACGGCAGAAGTCAGAGTCCTGGGGCCTGACTCCTGCAGGCTCTTTCCACACCGGTGCCCACAGGCAAGCCTCTCACTTCTGGGGCTGTGAACCCCCACGGAAGGGGCAGCAGCCCAGGGCCCATGGGAAAGTGCTTGCGCAGCAGGTCAGTCTGAGCCTGGCCCCTCCTCTCCCCCCATGGAGGCCCCCACTGGGGTCATGGACCTGGAGAAAAGGGTTACCATCAGAGCCAACTGAGCCCAGAGCGGGCAGGCAGGCAGCTGACGGAGGCACAGGGGAGCCCTCCAGAGCTGCGTGCTGAGTGGGAGCCTTCCTCCTCCACCCGCGCTCGGGGAGCAGGATGCACCACTCATTCCCGAGCGCTGAACAGAGCCAGAACTGCCAGGGGAGCGCACAGGTAGCTCCACCTGGGACAGCCCAGTCCTATGCGCCCCTGCCCTGGCTGAGAGTGGGATGGGAGGGCGAGGGAGTTTTTAAGGGCGATTCCTCCAGTTCCTAATATCACCCAAGTTCCCATTCCTCTGTGGCAGCTTCAGCCCCTACCACCAGAACCTAAGGGAGGAGGGCAGGGAACCTGTCCCCTGTTCCTGCCCACAGCAGGGCACCACCCAGACACAGTGAGTGCGTGGACCCAGGCACTGCCCGCGACCGTCTGCAGAGACCTGCCACTGAGCCCCCAGCCTGTGGCAGCTCTGACAGATGGGGCACCTGGGGCTCGGGAAGCAGAGAGGCTGACCCAAAGCCTCCAGAACCTGCACTCTCCTGACACAGGGCGTGGGCTGGGACAGAGGGATCAAAGCCCCATGCCTATTTGATCCATCCCTGGATAAAGGACAGGTTTGTTCCTGCCCAAATGTGCGGCCAGACGGCCAGGCTCCGGAGGAGACGCCTCACTTTCAGAGAGGAAGGAATACTGAGCGGGGCGGAGGACGGGGGTCACGGGACCTGCTCGGGGAGAGCCCATGAGAGATGGAAGAGGACTTTCCTCCGTTTCACCATGACCCTCCCTTCCTGCAGGGCGCAGCCGCCCGGCTGGCGGACGGTTTCCTGCGGAGCGGCCACTCCCACAGCCTGGAGCCCAGAGCCCAGAGCCAGCCGGAAACCCGGCACCTCGGCCGGGAGAGGCCACGGACCCCGCCTGGGCAGGGAACGCAAACCCCTTCTAGGGGGAAGAAGGCGACAGACGCCCCCTGCTGGTGAAGGGGCCCAGTCACATCCCAGGCACTGGCCCGGCAGCCCAAGTAGGAAACTGAGGCTGGGAGCGGGGGTGGGGGCGCGAGGGGCCGCTGCGCGCAGGCCCCGGGAGATGAGGGGCACAGGTAGGGGGGAGCTCTGGCTTCACCCGGAGAAAATGAGGGAGGTGGGCAGAGGGGGGACGAGAGCGTCTGGGACCCTCACACCCTCTGACTCGCCAAGTCTCCATTTGAGGGTTTCGCGTCATAGAAGCGGCTGCATCAGAGAAGGGAAATTCAGGAAGGACCTCGCCCGCGAAGGGGACGCATAACCCGACCTGCCCCCAAGGACTCGGGACTCGCGCCCCAGTCCCATCCCCGCGGCCGAGGAACCCAGGAATCCGGCCGCCAGGCATTTGAGCCACAGGAGCGGGAACGTCGGCCCCTCCCCTCCCGTTCAGGTCCCAGCCGGGGTCACGTCCGCCTCCTCGGTGTGATGGGGAGAGGGTGACCTAGGCTAGGGATCGGAATGGGGGATCCTTACCGGGGTCCAGGCGGTGGTGGCGAAGCAGGGCCGACTACAGCGCGTATCCTAGGTTATAAGCCCGGGGCCGGGGGCAGGGCTGGGGACCCGGGGCACGTGGGGGAAACGCGCGGGTCAGGCCCCGCCCCCGGGCCCGCCCCCTCGGAGGAGCGGCCCCGCGTTCCTGGCCACCCGCGGATGGGCAGAGCCTCCTTTCCCTTCCTCCTTCATCCTCCCCTTTTCCGTCCTCCCCACTGCAGGCCGTTCCACCCTCGACCCCTGCCTGTCTCTGGGTGCCCGCACACCCTCGGAGGGCGCGCGCGGCGCAGGTCTCCCAGCCCTGGACGGGAAGCAGTGGCCGATCAGGGCGTCGCAGGCGCTGGAACCCACGCAACGGGCAGGCTGAGCGCAGCCGTTCATTTAGAGACCTGCCCCCTGGCCCGGCCTGTGGGGAGCGTACACGCGCTTCGAGGTGGGAGTGGGGGTAAAAGTCCCTCAGGGGCAGTGAGTTTCAGGCCCACATTTGGGTGCTGGCCTTTCTGTAGACCTTACAGCTGCTCCCTCACCCACACCGGCTCCGGGGAGCCGCGTCCCCATTGTGCGGGTGAGAAGACCGAGGCAGAAGTGGAGGCGCCAGTAGAAAGTCTGGGTTTCCTGCCGGTCTGGGATGGAGTCCTGGCTGTCTCCCCAGAGTCCGGCACCTGACTGGACTCCCAAGGGCGCCCAGTAAATAGAGACTGAAGACTGGCTGAGTGCTCACCCATTGCGCAGCAGGGAAAGTTTAGGTTCACAGAGGTGAAGCTTCTTGTTGCAAAAAGAAACGGAGCTGTGAGCTGGGGCTGGCCTTCAGAGATTCCAGATTCGTTTCCCAGCCAGGTTTCCCGGCCCTGACGCCCCCATCACTGCAACCACAGCCCCATGAAACCACAGGTCCTGGCCAGCCCCAGGCTGCGCCATACTTAGGACCGCACCCCCTCCCACCCCCACAGCAGCTTCCCAAGTTCTCTCAGCCCCTGTTGGAGGTGGGAACCTGAGGTCACCCTGCTGGGTTTGCCATTGAGCCATCTTGGAAAAAAACACAGGGGGACAGGGGGTATTAAGGAGGCAGCCCCATCCTGGGCCTTTTCCTGCAACCAAGAAGCAGCCAGAGATCCGGGACCTTCAGCAGAGAGGGGCCAAGAAGTTGCTGCAATTATCCCCATTTTACAGACAAGAACCTGCAGCACAGAGAGAGGGTGTGTTTTCCCCGAGACCGCACAGCATGCAAGTGGCAGGACAGGCCCAGGCCCCAGTGTCTGAAGCTCGGGCCCAAACCCTCTGCTCTGGCTGAGACTCAAAGTGAGTTGGAGGAGCCAGGGTCTCAGTCCC
This sequence comes from Desmodus rotundus, assembly GCF_022682495.2. Classification (NCBI taxonomy): domain Eukaryota; kingdom Metazoa; phylum Chordata; class Mammalia; order Chiroptera; family Phyllostomidae; genus Desmodus; species Desmodus rotundus. The sequence continues at coordinate 4,547,236 of NC_071387.1, forward strand.
CCCAGCCATAGGCTGTGGGGACATTGACTCCTTGCAGTTCTGTCAAATGGCTCCAGCCCAGGGCACTGTCCCTTCCTGACATACAGGCGCTGATGACGTGGAGGGCGGTGAGATCACAGCTCTGCGGAGAGGAAAACAGGGACCCGACTGCCAGCAGGGGCCCTGCCCACTGGGCCTCAGGGTGGATTTTGCCCAGAGGCAGAGATCAAGGTGAGAGGAGGTTGGCCAGCTCCTGAGTGAGCCACTTCTCACCCCCGCTCCATCTGCCAGGTCCCCACGTACACCCTGCAGAGCCGATCCTCGGTCCAGGGCTGGGGCGTGACCGGAGGGGACCCCCACCTGGGGCTCCACCACCATGGCCTTGTCCTTTCACTCACATGCCGGTTGGGGCTCCTCAAGGAGCCTACACGCCTCCCAGGTAAGTGGCCGTGGGTGGCACCTCTAAAAGCACAGCAGCCTACCCAGGTGGAGAAACTGAGGCAGTGGAGTCTGAGATGTACATATCTTCTAAATACATCCATGTCTGCCCCACTCCCCCCTCCACCTCCTCCACATGGGACTGCCTTCTCCTCACTCCAACCTCGTGACGGTGTCCTGACCCTTTCCCTGCCTCACCCACATCCCCCTCCAATCCTTTCTCCATCCAGCAGCCAGGGCGTTCTTAAAAACGCGCATCAGCACAAGTTGCTGCTTCTTAAAACACTTTGAAGGGTCATTCCCCGCCCCCATCAGCTCCCAGTTGTTCTAGCCACCTTAGCTGAAGACTTTCCTTTTCCCAGTGAATTACGTGGGCACCTCTGTTGAAAAGTAATCGACCGTGTAAGTGTGGGCCTATTTCCAGGTTCCCTCTTCTGTTCCATGGATCGGTTTATCTAGCCTTATGCCAATGCCGTCTCGGTGACTATACAGCTTTTACAGTAAGTCTTGAAGTCAGTGTCCGTCTTCCAACTTCGTTCTGTTTCCAAATGTTTTGGCTACTCCAGGTCCTTTGCATTTCCAAATAAATAGTAGAACCAGCTTGTCAATTTACATGAAAAGCCTTCTGGGGTTTTGATTGGGGATTGTAATAAATCTGCATATATAATATCAGCCTGAGGAGAAAGGACATCTTAACAATACTGAACTTTTCAATCTGTGATCATAGAACTTATCTCCATGTATTTATATCTTGAAAAATTTTCCAGAACTTAAAAAAACATACCACCAAACCACCTTAAAACTGTTCAAAAGTATCCATTGCTACTTACATGAGCAATGGGGAAGAGACCCAAACAGTCGGCTTACTCTTTAGGAGGCTACACCGTGAGTGATCCTCGGTTACGGTGAATTCGATTTTTGTTTGAAATCAGAGGTGTATCTCTAAGATAGTGTTGAACTATATTCCCTTGAGTGCCACGAAATAGCTCCTTTATTGATGTGAAACCCCAGGGAAGACTCGTCTAAGCATACAGACCAGCGGGCTCCAGAGCTAGAAGAGCTGGTGTTTCAGAGGTCCCTGCAGGTGATGAGGCTTCGAAATGGACCAGGCAGGGATGGACACACTCCAGCTGGAAAAGATGTGTGGTTACTGTGGGACAGACCTGCAGTCTGCGGCGTCCCTATGAACAAGGTCACCTCTTGTGCTCAAAGAGATAGGGCTTCTTGGGGTCACAGGTGTGGCTGCTCCACAGCCCAGCTTTGAGATGGACATTTTATTGGACACTTTGGATAAATCGCCAGGTGCAGGCCTGTTCTTCTTTCAGGCCTATTTAGAGAAGAGAAAGAAAGAAGACCTGGCAGGTTGGAGCATCTTCGATGAGTGATATAAAGCCCACAGTTTGAGCAGGAACGCCAGAGACCCTTCTTGGCTCAGGCATCTGGGCTGTTTTATAGTTTCAGATAGGTCTTGCCTAAGACCTATTAAATTTACTTCAAAGTATTTTAAGCTTTTCGAGACCATTGTAAATAATATTTAAAATGTCATTTCCAGACTTTTGTTGCTAGGATATAAATATAAAATTGACTTTGGTATATTGACCTTCTGTTCTACCACCTTGCTAAATTCACTGATTGTATACAGTAGATTTGTGTAAATACCTGAGGATTTTCTGGGATATTTCTAGACAATAATGTTGTCTGTGAACAGAGACAGTTTTACTTTTCCCTTTAGTATCTTTATGTATTTTTTTCTTGCCTTATTGCAAAGGCAAGGGCCCCTAGTCCTCAGCTGGTGAGAGTGGATACCCTTGCCGTGTCCAGGGTCTTAGGGGGAGGCATGCACTCAGGCATCCAGTCTCTCACCATTAGGTGTGATGTGAGCTGTAGGTTTTTCAGAGATGCTTCTCCTCAGGTGAAGAAGTTCTTTTTTATTGTTAGTTTGTTGAGAGTTTTTACCATGAGTAGGGGCTGAATTTTATCAAATGCCTTTTCTGCATCTATTGAGATGACATTATGATTTTCTTTATTTTATAATGTGGTGAATTACATTGATTTTCAGGTGTTAAACCAACCTCACATTACTGGAATAATTATATCTCAATAAAGGTGACTTTTAAATTTTTAAGGTGAAAATGAGACGGGGGGACTTTGAGTGAAAAACACATAAAGGACATAATCAATCACAATGTACAGAACTTATCTGGATCTTGATTTTTTTTAAGCATAAAAGAAATACCATCTTTATGAGCAATTGGAAGCTTGAAGACTGATCGGCTATTTGATGATAAGAAGACATTATTCCTGCTGGTTATTTTAAGGCATGATAATGGCATCGTGGATATGTGTTTTAAAAGGTTTTTCAAGTTTGGAGATGTATTCTCGAGTATTAATGAATCGACATGATTTTTGAAAAGCCTTGGCTGCTCCCCCATCACCCCCAGGGTCACCCCCAGAGCCTGCTCTCCCTCCCCTGCCTGAACCCTCGGTGCTCCAGCCGCACCGGCCGGCCGGGGTTTCTTCCGTGTGCTGAGCTCTGGGTCCTTGCACTCACTGTTTCGTGGGGACGGCCCCTCTGGCCCTTTCGCCTCCTCCACCAGCTTGGTCCCTTGTCAACTGCTCTCTCCCGTGCTGGCACCACAGGGCAGATGCCTCAGGTTTCCATCAATAAGACGGAGCAGCACGATGGCCACCATCTCCTCTCACCTGTGCCTCTGCAGGAGACCCCTCACCTGTAGTCCTGCCTGGGCTCCCCCCCATTTCCAATCCGCCCTCCACACTGAAGCCGGGGTGAACTTTCTCAGGGTTGGAACTGACTTTTGTGGCTACTGGTCTGAACTGCTGAAGGGCCCGCCTGGGGGAAGTGGTCTCATTAAGTCCCCCAGAGACCTGCAGACGCATACGCTGCCTGTGCAGCTAACCAGGGACCTGGCCCCTCCTGTTCCCTGGCTCCCCTCTGCCACTCAGGGGCTCTGCACCTGCAGGTCATGGAGGGGCCCAGTGTGCAGGGACCCCAAGCACCTTGTCCTGTGGCCATCTCATGGCTGGCACCAGAAGCCACTTTGCCACTGCCCAGGCCAGGGAACCAGCCCCAGGGACAGAGAGTGTCCTCCAGGCTGGACCCCACGTTGCCAGTCCCCACCCAGAAGGGACACAGAGTTCAATTGTTGGGTTCTTGGAAAAGCTGCATCATGGAGTTTAATCAGTGACCTGCTGGGTTGTTTTCCACCCCAGACGGTTCGGGACAGCCTCAGAGGTCAGGTGGCCCCAGGGGGCTGGGCAGCTGGACACAGCCCTGGCCAATGACAGCCAGTAGCTGGGATAGTAGAAGTGGAAACACCCCTCGGAGCTGGCTACTACACTGGGTGCCGATCCCTGTGGAAGTGGGTGGGGGTGGATGGGGTAGGGGAGCGCCAGACTGGGGAGTCACAGCCTGGGTTCCAGGCCAGGCCTGCCACAGCCTCGCTGCGTGACTTTGAGCAACCACTTCTGCACCAGCCTCCCTGTGTGTCGTAGGAGAGAGTGGGGGAGGAGGGAGGCTGGACAGACCAGCTTGCTCTTGGCGGTGCCTCAGGTCTCGAATGGCTGTGGTTCCTCCTCTTCATCCTGCTCCTGGCCCTCCCTCCCCTCCCTCCTCAGAGAGTGGAGGCAGGGCAGGTGGTAGGCCAGACGCCCTGGGGCCTTGGAGTCGGCCAGGCTGGGTAGAGTCCTTCTTTTCCCCTCCGGGCTGTGTGAGCTTGGACCAGAGGCTCACCCTGTCTGAGCCCCCAGGCCCACATCTGTGAAATGGGCATACTATTTTTTGCCTCTAGAACTGCTGGGGCCCCAGTATTAAGTAAATTAGTTAGGTTCATAAGGCACTGGACGTTTAAGGAGGAAATAACTCAGACAGCTTTCCTTGTCATCAACCAGATGAGAAAACGCTAAGGGGCAGATGACAGCATCATGTTGAGCAAGGGGAGCAGGGAGAAAGGATCCCTCCTCTCCACACCGCGTGTAAGAGAGACAGCCTCTGTCCGGAGGCAGCACAACAGGGTGGTGGGTGGCAGAGGTGGGGCCACAGTGCGCCCAGGAAGGAGGGCGGGGCCGGGGACTTTGGGGGAGGAGCGTTGCTGAGACTCAGAGCCTATCCCTGGATGCTGGAGAGGTGCCAGTACAAAGGTAGATGTCCTTATCTTGTCCCTCCCCATCCTGCTCCGCGGTGGCTCAAAGGACCTGTCCCAACCCACTTATCTTTCAGATAGCGCCTCCCTCATCCTCCCCGCCCCCTACCTGTCCGAAGCCCCCCTCCAGCCTCCCCCGCCTTTTTGACAGACCTCCACCATCACCCACAGTCCTGCCTGAGAGCCTCCTATCTGCTGTTCCCTCTCCCACTCCCACGCTTCTCCAGGGGTCTGCACAGCTTGCTCCCACACCCCCCTGGGGCCTCTGCTGAAGTACCGCCTTCTCGTGAGGCCTACCCAGACTGGTCTCTTAAAAACAGCCCCTACCCGTGCCCCACCTGCCCAGCTTGGTTTTCTCCCTCACACCACTAACAGGTACACACATTGCTCTTCTTTTCCTTCCTGCTGATAAACCCTTTGCTTCTAGACTGAGAGTCACGTGCGGGGATTTTATGTCCACTGCCTGGCACATAGGTAGGACCAAATGAACCTTTGGTGTTTGAGTAAATGACTGAACTCATTCAATCACTAAGAAAAATGGAGGCCCTGGCTGGTGTGGCTCAGCTGGCTGGGTGTGGTCCTGCAAACGGAAAGGTCGCTGGTTCATTCCCTGTCAGGGCACAGGCCTGGGTTGTGGGTTCAGTTCCCGGTCAGTCAGGATCGATGTTTCTCTCCCTCTCTTTGTCCCTCCCTTCCCTTCTCTTTAGAATCAATTTAAAAAATTTTAAACGTTAAGGATTATTCTTAATTCAGAATTACTTTTTGCTACCACATATTGCTTTCAGTGTGACGCAGTTCCTTCTCATGTAATTCTCCCCACAGCCCCATGGAGGGGGGGCGGCTATTGTCGTTTCATGTTTTTGGATGAGAAAACAGCCCACAGAGGTGCCTGGGCCACCCTACCCAGAGGGAGCCAAGCTGCTGGTCTCAGAGTCCAGGGCTCCTGGACCAGAGGGTGGTGGTTCCCTCCCAGCTACAGCCCCTCCTTATCAAAGCAAAGAATTGAATGAAGATATCGAGCTGGTTAAAAACAAGCATTTTAATGGTATACATGCACACACCCCTGGCCCAGGATGGCAGTGCAGGTGTGAGCTGGTGGCAGCTGCTGCCATCCCCAGGGTCTGCTCCCCTGGGGTGTCCTGGGACAGCTGTGTCCCAGCCCACCTGCAGGCTTCATCCCAGTCCTGCCTGTGGGCTTTGCCAGTTAAGGTAGCCTTTGTCACCTGCCTGCAGGGCTCCGCCCCCACGGGGAGTAGGGAGGATAAGGGCAGCTCCGGTCCTCGAGGTTCTGAGGTCAAGGCTGTGCGCAGGGTCGTGTTTACTAAAAGTCCCCGTGACGCATGGATGGGGGAGAAGATGACAGGCCCTTGCTTCAGTAGATGGAGTACGCAAGGGCCACCCTGTCCCACCAGTGGCCCGGCCTGGGCGGTGACTGGTTTACTTAGGCTCCTTCCCACCTCCCATCCCCGGAGGTCACCGGCCCCAAAGCTGCTGCCAATAACCCCTCCCCTCAGTAGGGGTAGGGGGACACGGAAATGAGCAGGACGTAGATGCTTCGGTGGCGTGGTGCCGCTGCAAGCACGGTGAGCCGGTAGAGGCCGGCGCGGGTGAGCGCGCGGCGGGTGTAGACAGCTCCGAGGCCTGCGCGCAGCTGACGCAGTGCAAATGGGCTTTGCGGGTCTGGCTCGAGCACGCTGAGCTCCGTGCGGTTGGCGGGGACACCAGCCTCGGAGAACGCAGCCAGGCGGGCCACGTCGTGCTGGGCACGCACACCCAGGGGCAGCGGCAGCAGCTTGTACTGCAGCGTGGAGGGGCCGGCGCTGCAGTCCTGCGAGCAGCGCCGGAAGCACGTCCTGCGGGAGGGACAGACGTACAGCCTGGGTTGCCCTGTAGCACTGCTTGGCCCCAGAGACGGTACCTCACCCCAACCTCCGCAGTTCTCCCCTGCGCCGCCATCCCCCAGCCGCCAAAATGCCTTCTCTACAAACACCACTGTCAGCCCATTTTAGAGACCAGTAAACTGAGGCCCAAAGAAACCAGAGATGTGCCCTTTCACATCAGAGCGGGTGCCCCAGGGGCCTTGGCTAGCCGCCCCCAACCCCAGCGCAGGAAGCACAGGTCAGCCATAAAACTTGGAGCCCTCCAAGTCCCTCCAGAGCCTCAGAGCTGAGTCACCTGATCTGGATGGGGGCAGGAGTGCAAAGGGGAGACCAAAGACACGTGCTCAGCCTTACAAGGTCACCCCACTCCACCCCCACCTGAAAGCCTAGGGCTGAAGGGCAGGTTACTGCCCAGGACACTTTTGCTAACGCAGCTGCGCCTCCTGCCGGCTATGATCCCCGAGTCTGTGCATCCTTATATGTGCAGCCCTGGCGAGTGGCATGGTTGTAAACATGTTTTGTGTTTGCGGGTCTGTGCGTGTCTGAGTCCTGGGGTTTTGTTTCTGGGTGGCGTCTCTGTGTCCACCGTTCTATGTGCGGGTTCACGTGTCCCCATGTGGGCAGGTCTTCCAGCCCCGCCCCCCCAGTCCTGTCCCAGCTCCCCCTCCCCTGGCCCACAGCTGGTGTGCTGTTGCATCGCCCTGCGGGAATGAGAGTGCCCAGGTGAGCTTGCACTGGATTGGCTGCAGGCAGGTGCAATTCGTGAGGGCACACTGCCCAGTTGGCACAGAGGCCCTGTGCTGGAGCTCTGGCCAGGTGGATCACGCTGGCCCCAGGAGGGCCCCTGTCTGAGACACGGCCTGGAGGAGGGGTCCCGGGCAGAAGAGGAGCAAGAGGGCAAGCTGATCAGCTCTCTGCAGATAACACTCCCCCTCCCCCATCCCCAATTCATGTTCCCCACACTCCTCCTGGGCCCTCAGCCAACTCAGCCCTTACCCTGGGCTGGAGCCCTGCCGATAGGTGCCAGGGCAGGGCGTGTCCACGCACTGGTAGCTGCCACGGGTGTTAAAGCACATCTGGCCAGGCCCACACTCCACGCCATCTTCCTCACACTCATTGATGTCTGCGGGGGGTGGGGGGGGATGGCAAAGGACAGAAGGGGGGGTGAGAAGAAGGAGCAAAGGCGAAGGGCAGAAGCACAGAAAGCGCAGGATGGATTCAGTGGGAGAGCAATGCCTGCGGAGGATCCAAGGGGGGCAGCCCCTGTCCACTTGTCCCCAGCCAGCCTGATGCGGGACAGCCCTGCCGACAGGCCCTAGCAGCCCTGTGCATGGTGGTGGGCACCCGGGGGGCCTCTGAGCCTAGAGCTGGGCTGGGGAGATGAGGACCCTCAGACCTCCAGTGCCCACTGCCCCTGGACAGAGTGCCCCCATCCTGGCCTGCCCCAGTGGATGCCCCGCTGTTCTCAGAGGACACTCACTGACCCCTGGGACAGAGAGGGAGGGATGGAGACAGGCAGGGCAGGAGGATCCCCACAGTCTAGCAGGGGGCAGCATGGCCGGCCTGGCCCAAGCACGGTCGGTTGGGAAACAGCGCTGACTTGGAGTGAGGGGACTTCACTGTCACCACAGGCAGCAGCTGCTGGGCTGGCCCTGTGCCCACCTTCCAGCGTCTCAGCCAGGCATCTAGGGGAGCCCTGTTTTAGCCCCATTTCACCGGGAGGCTGAGGCTCAGAGAGGTGGAGTGAGTTGCCTGGGGACACACAGCCGAGCTGGGAGGGACCCCTGGGGCTGCTTTCCGATTGTGCCCATGCAGTCCCTTAGCTTCTGCTTGGAGTGCAGGGCCTGGCCTGGCTGTGGGCACCCAGGGCACTCACTTAACTCCTCTGAGCTTGGCTGGGCTCCCTGTCCCTCTCCCACATGAGGTGGAGGAGAAGGGGCTGGAAAGAGCAGAAGGCCCACAAAGCCCTGCCTGGGCCCCTCTGGCTCTGGGCTGAGGCTCACCCTGGCAGTTCTTCCCGCTGGGGAGGAGGCGGTAGCCGGTGGGGCACAGGCACTGGTAGCTGCCCTCGGTGTTCCGGCAGGCGTGCTGGCACAGGCTCCTCACCTGGCACTCATCCCGGTCTGGCCGGGCATCCGTGGTAGGGTGACGGGGGCAGACACACGCTGAGTCACAGACACCCAGAGGCCACACGCCTGCCAGCCAGGCTCGAGGCAGGCCAAGGAAGTCCCTGATTTAGGCGGCCCACCCCTTCTCCCTGCCCTGGATTTGGGGGGTAGGATGGTCCAGGGCTTGCAGGGCTCAGCAAGAGTTAGGGGCTCCATCCTGCGCACCTGGGGTTTGCCAAGGCCTTGGGGTGCACCACTCCCAGCCCAGAGCCTGTTGTCCAGGCGGGAGTTCAGGAGCACGCCCACCACCGGGCTACTCCCCTTCACCTCTCTGCAGCCAGGGTGCTGACTGCAGGGTCCCCACCAGTCCCTGTTCACATTCTCATGTAACGGTTTGGAAAATAGTCCACCTCCCTCTTGGCAGGCCCTAGCCCACTGGCACAGCCAGGGCTCCGAGACACCTTGTAGGGAAGAAGCAACGCCCACCCCACCTGTCTGTGAGCCCTGAATTTCCAAACGGGGAATGCTGCCCACCCCCCCTTCTCCAACATTGGGACCTCTCAATTCTGCCAGCTGCAGGGGGTGGAAAGGCTACAGGTCCAAAAGAAGACAGGGGTTTTGGAAGCAAGGTCCTGGATTTGGACTGAGCTCTGCCACGTCACTTGGTCCCCGAGACAGCACAGCACGGCAGGTGTCCCAGTGGGGTGGCTGGAGCTTGGCCTTACCTGTGCAGACGCCGTTCTGCCGGATGAAGCCAGTGGGGCACCAGGCCCGGCCAGCGCTGCTCAGGGCTCTGGGGCCCGGCCGGAGGGAGACCAAGGCATGGTAGGAGCCACTGGAGGCAGGGGCGCGGGGCCGCAGCCAGGGCACCAAGGGGCCCAAGTGGCTGACGGTGGTCACGTTTTGTGCGCTCCGCTCCAGCGGGGTGCAGGCCTTGCCATCTGGGAGGAGGGTGTGGCCCGGTGGGCACAGACAGCGGTAGCCACCCTGGAGGTTGCGGCACTGGTAGGCACAGGCCCGGGGCAGCTGCAGACACTCGTTGATGTCTGGAAGGGGCGGGGCCAGGCAGGGTGCTGAGGGAGGCTGGGGGTTTGCCACCACAGCCGTGAGGCCTTCCCTAGAACCCTGCTGCCGGAGCGGCTGCACGCAGGCCTGCCTCCCAGCTTCCCTAGAGGCCAGGCCTCCTCGCCTCCTCTCCCACTGAAGCACCCACTGCTCAGAGAGGCCTCAACCTCCCCCAACAATGAGCTGCTCCCAGACTCCCACCTGCTGCTCTCCACCCTCCCCTCCTTGGGTTCCCCGGGAAGGTGACCTTGCAGGGTAGGGGTGAGGTTCAGGGATACAGCGGGCAGAGTAGGAATGCAGGCACGTGGTGGGCGCACAGGCAGCGCTGGCCGCGTTTGGTTACTCATAGAAGACCGCCTTGTCCTAAACACTGCCTGCCTGTGAGCTGGGGTCCCAACTAGGGGGTGGCGTCCCCATACCTAGGCAGGGCAGGCCGGGGCCCTGGAGCCGGTACCCCCTGGGGCAGCTGCAGCGGTGCCCGCCGGGGGTGTTCTCACAGATCTGGTTGTAGTGGCAGCCATCCGACTGCTCCAGACACTCGTCCACATCTGGGGAGGCAGGGGTGGGGCAGCGGCAGGGCTGAGCCTCGAGGCCCGCTCCCAAGGGACACCGCGCCCCTCCACATCTGGGCCCCATCCCACCCAGCCCCATCTCCACCTTCAGGGCCCCCCAATTCTGCCAGCTGTGGAGGTCAAAGGGTTATGGGTCCAAAAGAAGGCAGGGGCTTTGGAGGCAGAGCCCGGGGTTTTGACCCAGCTCTGCCTTGTCTCTTGGTCTTTGAGCAAGTAACTCCCTGTCTGAGCCTCAGTTTCCTCATCTGTAAGGAAGAGTTGGGACCAGACCTCTTCATGGGCCATGGTGAGGAAATTGGATCATGCATGTGCAGGGCTTGGGAGCCTGGCACATGGTTAATGGAAGAAAGAAGGGAGGGCAGAGGGAAGGCAGGGGATGGGGGAGCCCGACCCCGCTGAACAGTCAGGGCGCCCTGAGGGCCCCACGGCCTCTTCTCAGTTCAAGCGCAGCCACGCTCTTCCGCTCCACCGATGGCCTCTCTTGGAGGGGCCAGGAGAAGCCACGATCGTGAAACCATAGAAGGATGGGGCAGGAGGACCCTATAGGTCACCCGTCCAGGGGCGGCACCCAGATGTCATTTCACAGGCTGTGGGAGGAACTATTGAGGAGGGTTTGGAGGCTGTCTTTAGGCTGGGCCATGACCCAGGAGGGGAAGCAGGGGAAGCAGCAGCAGAGATGGCACATGCTCCCCATCCCCACCCTGGTGCCCCTCATTGGATAGACGGGCAAGCCCGAGGCCCAGAAGGAAGACTGCTGTCAGGGGTCCCTGTCTGCCAGTAGCTGCCCAGGTCTGGACTCAGATGCCTCCAGCCCGGCTCAGGCCCCTCCCTGGCTGCCCTGTGCTCCTTCTGCCAAGAGGGTGCCAGTTTCCCCGAAGGCCCGGCGTCCCAGTGACACACAACGCCCCCTTTGCTGAGCCCCGGACAACCCCACCCCATCCCCGTCACCTTCACAGCCAGCCCCTTCAGTGGCCTCCCGGAAGCCAGGCCCGCAGTCGGGGAGGCAGCGGTAGGAGCCAACCAGATCCACACAGCGCTGTCCCTCTGGGCAAAGGCCAGTGTCCCATGCACACTCGTCCACATCTGGGGGTGGATGGGGACAGGGGCTACATGAACACAGGTCCCCAGGCCCCCTCACCACCCCTCCCGCTGGCCTGGCCCCTCATCCTGGTGCCCCCACAAACACAGAGCCCACCCCAAAGGACCAGAGGGTGACTGCTGTGTCCAGGCTCAGTGGATATGAGTGTCATGAGTGCATAGTGGCCTTGTGCATGTTTGGGGGGGATCCCTGCCACCCCCCAGTACTTGAGTCTTTCCCATCTGTGACCCTCGTAACAGGAAGTTCCAGGGGGACAGGGCATTACAGCCCCAGGCCGGCACCCAGAGCCCTCGGGAACGGGCCATCCTCTGAGTGGCCCCAGGCCCCACTGCAGGCCTGGGCCAGGGCCTCTCCGCAGGGCCACGCACCTCTGTAGTCCCTGTTGTGTCCCTGGCCAGGGCGAAGCCAGCCAGGCAGGAGCAGGAGTGGGGGCAGGGACTGGGGCCACAGAGCGCTCGTCCCTGCCTGGGGGTGGGGACAGCCAGCTGAACCGCTTATCCCTCTCAGGCTGACGGGTCCCCCATCCATGCTAGGGTGGGGACAGGGTGCTCACCCATGCAGAATTCCCCCTGGGGGTCCAGCTCAAAGCCCTCCGGGCAGCCAGCTTCATTCTCTTCTGCAAGGCAAAGAGGACAGGCCCTCAGGACACAGGGCGCGAGGGACAGAGAGCAGCACTGGCCGTAGCCTGGGCTCACCGTTCCCACCCGCCAGCCTGGCCAGGCCGATGCCTGCTTGGCTGGGTGCTCAGCCCATGTCCTGGGCCCACGAGCTCATTCCCAGCCCAGGTCCTGTCCCGAGGGGCTCAGGGTGGGCTGGCCAGACCGTGGCTGCCTGGCCCAGAAACCATTAAGTACAAAACGGGAATCCACACACTCGACACTGTGCCTCTGACAGTGGGGAGGAGGGGCCTGGCCACCGGCCGGGGTAGACGAGCACCTGACCGGGCAGTGAGCCCACGGCAGCGTGGGGCAGCCCGTGTTCCAGAGACAGGGAGGAGGCCACACTGTCTAATTGTCACAGGGACAGCGCCCTTGATAAAGCAGTCACTGGGTGCCAGGTGAGGGTTCAGAGACAGCACCTCTGCTCCCGACACCCTGCAAGGCAGGCGGTGCCATGCCCATTTCACAGGTGGGGACATGGAGGCTCGGAGAGGGCTCTGCCCCCAAGGTCTCACGGCCTCGTGTGGGGAACTCCGTCCTGCGGAGCTCTCCCAGCCACCGCAGATGAGAATAAGTCGTCCCGGACACAATCTGCTGTTTCAGTGGGAAAGGGGTGGCGATTCCCTCTAGTGGAGAATGCTCTGAGCCCTTCTCCGAAATGGCTTTTATTGGGATCGGTATGTGCAGGGATAGACAGCATGCATGCATAGCTCATCATCAATCAGTGTCCAAAGGCTGTAGTTATAGAAAACAGATATTATCTATAGATGACAATTGAAGAAACGCAAAGATCTGCCTCAGGTCAGGGTCTGTTAGACACGCTGAGGCCAGAAGATTGTTAAGCCGTATTTCAGGAGATAAGGAGTTCACTCCTCATGCTTTAAACTTAAACATCTGGCTTATACCAACAGGGCTATAGCAAAGTAAAGCAAGCTTCAAAGGATACAATGTATACTTCAGGCCTGATTTCCCATGGGAACCCAGTGTTAGTATCGGTCCCGCCTGCCACCAGCATTCCCAGCTTTCTGGTCGAGACTTATAGGCAAGGCTTTGCTTGCGTGGGGCTACAGTCTCCAAAGCCACATAAAGTGGTCCCCAACAGCCTAGAATTGGGGTGGCTGGGTTGGAACCAGGGTCTGCCTGACCTCAAAGCTATGTTCTTACCACTGTCTCATGTTCAAGGTTAAAAACATGTTGGGACCTCAAATCAGGGTGACAGGTATATTTTCAGCCTCCCCTGGGTCTCCAGGGGCTCCAAGGGTGGCCCCTAGCCCCCTAGGTGAGGTCTCAGCCACCCTTGAGAAGAGGGTGGGGTACAACTCAAGTCTGGAACATCAGCCTGGAGGGTGGTTTGCACCTTTCCCTTGGGGCCTGGGAGAAAGTTCTGGAGGGTTTGGATAGGAGTGGCCTGAAGAGCTGTGTCCCCTTTGGGGTGTGGATGGATGGACAGGAACAAGGAGGTGAGCTGTCTCCGTCCTGAGTCTCTGATCCATGGTCAGTGGGTGCAGGGGGTGGGCTGTCACCTGGGCCTTCAGCCAGGTGCATTCAAGGCCGTGCACACCTTTTAGCTGGGGCAGTGGGGGGCACGGGGACGGGATGGGGCCCTCACCAGCTTGCAGGGCAGTGGTGAGCTGGAAACGCAGGGCCTCAGCCTCGGGGTCGAAGGCTGAGCTGACAGCCGAGGCCCGCAGGTGCTGCACCAGCTGGGGCTGGGGGCCCCTGGCCGCATCGTACTGGATGCTGTGGTTGCAGCGCAGGGACAGCGGGCCGCTGTCCTTCAGAAAGCGCTGCGTGGAGCCCACAAACAGCCGGCCTGGCCCCGTCTGCACGTACAGCTCCTGGAAGTCCTGGCAGAGGGAGGGGGTGGGGAAGAGCATCTGGAATTTCAACCTCCAGGCAGCCTGGGACCTGGGACCCTCAGCCCCACCCACTGGAGGCTCGGGGAGGAGAGCTGGTGGGCCTCTCAGGGTTCCTCCGACCAGCTGGGCAGCCTTGGGCAGGTCACCGGCACTCTTGTTTATGGAATGCCAAACGTCCCCAGAGGCCAAGAGTCCGGGCCCAGAGCACCTTCCTGCCAGTTCTTGCAGACAGGACTTCCCGTTGTCTCTCACCCACCCCCGTCTGTGCACCCTGGGCTCGCCCCACACCTGCACTCGAAGGTCTGCGCCAGCTAGGCTCTGGGGGATGCCGCCATTGACCGCCACATCGAGGAGGAGGAGGCCGTTGGGATCCAGGCCCCGGGCAACCTGGGTCATCCTGAGCAGCTCCCCTGCAATCCATCCCCGCCCAGCCTGGAGTCACCATGGGGGCGAGGCCCTGGGCTCAGGCCCCAGTCCCACCTGGCCCACCTGGGGGGAGCCCCCACTCACCTGTGGAAAACTCCAAGTGCGACTCCTGCCGGAAGCTACCTCCCGTCAGAGACTGGCCGTTCAGGGCGGCTCCGGTCTCTCTGGCCAACGCCCAGTAGATGGGGGCAATGGTGACCACGAGCGCCCGCATCAGAGGCCCTGGATAGGGTGGGGCGCGGAGGCCAGGTGCTGAGGGCAGCCACTCGTCTGCTCCAGGTCCCTCAGTGGCCCCCTATCACCCCCAGGAGAGCTCAGCCCCGAGATTACCTGAACCAGCTGTTGGACCAGAACCAAGGGCAACAGCCAGTATCTACTTGGAGGAGTTGTGGAATTAACAAAACATATTTATACAAAAAAGTGCATGTAACCTGTTGATATTCAACTCAACTCCACAAGCACTGAGGGCTGCGAGGTCACCCCCGAGCGGGGACCACCCGGACCGTCACTGCGTATGTGCGGGACCGAGCTAGAAATCGGCCACGTCTACCACCTTGCGGACACCTCGCACCGCAGCCTGGGAGCGGAAGGATTGTCTAAACCACTGACTGAAAGAGAGCCAAAATTTTCCCTGGATAGGGATTTTCAAACCTTCACACGATGCCCAGCTCTCCTCTTGGGACGGGGGTGGGGGTAGGGGGGCCTTGGACTAGCAAAGGAGAAGGACCGCTCACTTGGGGCCCCGGAAGTCAAGCTTCTCAGCTCAACTGCAGGCTCTCAGACCGACGTTCCGGGAGCCCCCAGGCCCTGTGCGTGGGAGCCGAACCTTCTCAGCCTCTCTGGGCCTCTGTTTTGACTAGATGCGGCCTGGCCCCCCTGGCTCGGGGCCAGAGGCTTCTCCACGGCTCCTGCTCCTGCAGCTGGAAGAGGCTGCCAAGTCTGGGAAGTGTCTCACCTTATTCACTCTCTGCTGACAGCCAGCTCTGAGTGACCCCCGGCCAAGGTCCCGCACTGTTCATACAGGTCTGTCCTTAAGAGCAGCCTTGGAGGAGCCGCTTTTAGCAAAGACCCCGCCCCCAGCACGACCCTCTCCCTGCTCTGGACCCCCACAAGGGAACACAGGGTGTCCTGGAAAGGGGGAGGTGTCAGGGTCTGCAGCATCCTTCCATAACATTCCATATGTTTGGGACACACTATTTTATGAATCTGTCTGCAGGTGGGCATTTCTTGGTTCTCTGGACCCTCTGGCTAATTTTACTCTCCCCGTCTCTCCCTTCCTCCTCCATCCTGCCCAAACACCACCTTCGCTTCTCTCTCAGCTGTTGCTTTAACAGAGGAAAACAACTTCATACCTCGGCCCATGGTTTCAAGTTCATGAGCTGACCCGTGTCCACCCAGCCCAATCATTTCACATGCTCTTGGCCTGCTTTTCAATGCAGTCCTTTTGTTTTACTTGGGGCTGTAGGGCAGGGAAGAAGTGGCTGCCCCTAGATCCACTTTGGCTTGGACCCAACCCTCGGAGGTGGCCGGCAGTCCCCTGGGAATCGGACTCGTGCTCTGCCTGCTCCTGGCTCTAGCCCAGCTGGCGGGCCCCACTCACCCACACTCGCAGGGATGTGGCCGATGCTGCTCCGGAAGGTGGTGAGCCCAGAGCGCGCCTCATGTTGCACAGTGGTGTTGAGGGCAGCCACCCCAAATTCCTGGCCGTTGATCGCCCCAATCATGCTGCCCCGGCCCCCCCGGGGCTCCCCTGGGAGGAAGGAAGAGGACAACAGTGACATTGCCCACCGCCATGCCACCGTATAAGCAGGTACTGATACCGATTTCCCGAAGGAGTACTCTGAGGCTCGGAGAGGTGAAGTAGCTGGCCCGAGGGCACCCAGCTCATGGGGGATGGTATCAGCTTCTGATTCTGGCTCTGCCATCACCTTCCTGGACACTCGGGCTCTTCAGGCCCTCAAGCCACGCTTGAGCTCGCTTATCTGTCAAGTGAGGAGGCGGGACCAAAGATGCGCCCCAAACCTGCTAGGGTCTGAGACATCAGGAGCCCATGACAGTGGGGGCTGGTGTCCTGAAGGAAGCCAGGGCTGAGGGGCAGGG
Source organism: Desmodus rotundus (assembly GCF_022682495.2). Lineage (NCBI taxonomy): Eukaryota > Metazoa > Chordata > Mammalia > Chiroptera > Phyllostomidae > Desmodus > Desmodus rotundus. Next base: position 4,563,581 of record NC_071387.1, read on the forward strand.
CACCAAGCAGGAGTGGAATGCCACCACCTGAAGGTCCCCCATTCCCACAGTGGCCTGGCTCTGGCCGCCCTGCAACCTGCCTGGCTAGGGAGGACTGGGTTTGGAGGAGCCGCCAGGCTGTCTGCCAGCAGACGCTCTTCGGCGCTAGTCGGGCGGATGGCGTGGGCACTCGGGGGTGCTTCCTCTGGCTAATGGGCCAGCTGCCTCATTTGGACAGATGGCATTCCAGGGGGTGAGAGACAGAAGCTAGCCTGCCTCTTCGCTCCCCAGCTCTCGGGGGAAATTAGCAACAGATTGCCCAAGATCTGTCAAAAAAATAACATAAAACAGAACTGCCAGGACCCTAAACGGGTTGATTCGGGGGGAGGTTCATTTTGGATTCCAGGAAGCAGCGCCGTTGCCTGCAGCCCATCTCTGGGGTCTGATGAGATGTGACGTCCATCTGGGATGTCTCCTGTCAATAGCTGCGGCTCTGGCCTTCGAGGGAGGGGCAGGAAAAGGCCACGAACCCGCCCTTGGCCTCGTAATAAGGGGAGGAGGAAGGAAGTGGACCTGCAGATAAGAAGGCAGCAGCAGGCGCCTGGCCACTTTCAAAGGGGAGAGGGAACTGGAGTTCAGGAATGACAAACCTCCCTGAGTTTCTCAGACAGGGGTGACTCCACAGCCTCCCATTTCCCACGAGGCCAGGTGGGCCCTGAGACAGGTGGGAAAGGAGGGAGAAATGACCATAGTTAGGGGGCCTCAAACTCTTTGCCCACCTTTTAACCAGCAATGCCCCTTGAAGAAGTTGACCCTATAGAAATATTTGGGCCAGCATCTAAGGTGTGCACCTCAGTGCAGTTTTCAGAGGGGAAAGTGGGAAAAAAAAGACCCTGTTGCTTATTGACAAAGCCAACAGCAATTAAATTTTACAAAATGTTCCTATGGAAACCATCAAAGAAGATATAGCCCTGACTGGTGTGGCTCAGTGGATTGAGTGCCAGCCAGCGAGCAGAAGGGTCACTGGTTCAATTCCCACTCAGGGTACGTACATGCCTGGGTTTCGGGCCGGGTCCCCAGTAGGGGACATGAGAGAGGCAACTGATGGATGTTTCTCTCCCTCTCTTTCTCCCTCCCTTCCCCTCTCTCTAAAAGCAAATAAAATCTTTTTTAACTAGATGTGGACTGGGTTTGTTGTCACGGAGTGCTGCCTGGAGTATGGTAGAATGAGGAGCCACGGCAGGTTGTAAAGACAACTGCATATTTGATCTTATTTGTAAAAAAGAAAACAATGTATCTCTTTACATTCGGAGAAAGATATATCCCCAATAATAACTGTCAAAGCTATTTCTGGCCATCGGATTATGGAGATAATTGATCATTATTCTTTCTTCACAGATTTTTTCTAAATTATCTGGCCTTCCTACAATTAACATATATGAAGTAAAAGGTAGCTGTTTCCATTAAAAAGGCAAGGAGGCCGTTATGGGTTGAGCTGTGTCCCCAGACCTCAGAGGGAACCAACGCTGCCGGCCCCTTGGTCTCGGACGTCCAGCCTCCAGACCTGTGAGCAACGAACCCCTGTTGTTTAAGCCCCTGGCCTGTGGTCCTTGGTCATGGTGGCCACGGGAAACTCGGCCAGCAGCCACGTGGGCTGGGTTGGGGGCTTTTTGGCCGGAGGGGGTAAGAACTGAAATGAAGGGAGGGTCTGCTCAGACCTGAAGGTGCCCCATCTTGGCTGGGTGACAGAGAACCCCGAATTTTCAGAGCTGCATGTGTTGATACTCCAACCCTGCACGCCAGAGAGGAGGAGGCCAGTGGCCAGAAAGGGTCCCACTGGGTTGGCGGTGGGTTTCAAGACAGTTAGTCCTTGGAGAAGGGTTCTATGGAGAAGGGATCTGATGTTGTATGCGGTGATAGATTAGTGATGTCTGCCACAGACAGGGGTGGTGATACAAAGCCACGAATATGGAGTATTTACAGAAATAACAGAGGCACAGAAATAATACTCAGTGACTTCCCGTTAGTCGGGCTGGGTCACCTTATGGGTTCTCAGGATAGTCGTTTTCTCAGTTTCAGTTTGGTCCTCTGACCCAAGGGAGAAGGAGACCCGAGACCGCAGGGGTCCGTAACACAGTGAGCAGCTGCTGAGCACCCACCACGGCCAGGCAGAGCCCAGGACAAGCACCGACTCACACACTTTTCACAGCAACCCACGGAGGCCCCTGTTATACTCTGCCTACTTCGCAGGGCTGTGAAGTGTCCAAAGAGAGGACACGTGTCTATGCCAGGTGAGCTGAAAGAGCCCGAGTCCCCCATCCACCAGGAGCTGCAGGCGCTTAGCATCCCAGAGCCTCAGTTTCCCTGACTGCACAGGACAGCGAAGATGAGATGACCCCCAAGGCTCTCCCAGCCGGTTCATTCGAAGTTCATGTCTCTCAGTGAACAGTCGGGGAGCAAGCAGAGCAGTGGGCCAGGCCCCCCACAAACAACACACAAATCCCCACTTTGCAGGAGACGCCCCGTACCTTTCACAACCAGGAACGCCCGGGCTGTGACAGAGCCCAGGAGGTTGTGAGCAACGCACTCATATGCACCCGCGTCCCTCTTCTCCACGCGCCCCATCCACAGGCTCCCGTCTGGCAGGGTCCGGAGCCGCCGGCCGGCCTGCAAGGGCTGGCCCGCACGCAGCCACTCCACCGTGGGCGCTGGCTCTCCGGTGGCCTGGCACCGCAGGGCCACGTCCTCCCCGGACCTCGCTGTCACGTCCTGGGGCTCCACCTGGAACACCGGGGCACCTGTGGGAGGCCCGGGGCAGTTTTTAGAAACATTTTACTACTTTCAGATATTCAAGAGGTACATATTCATTTCGACAGAAAACACAGAGGCAGAAAGAATAACAGAGTCACACGTGATCCTCCAGGCCAATCCCTGTGCTTCCCTGTAGGTGCTGCTTCCTCGTGAGAAGGTGACCACAGTGCACCTCCTTCCTTCCTTCCTCCCTCCCTCCCTCCTTCCTCCCTCCCTCCCTTTTTACTCCAGGAAAGACTGTGACTACCTCTCACATCATTAAATATTCGTGACATGATATTGCATCGTTGGGATCTATGATGACTTCCTTAACCATGTCCCTATTGTTAAGGCAATGAGGGTGCATCCAATAGGAGGATGGCACTTGCCAGAACTGCCTCTACTCGAGGCCACATGAAATGGACAGATGCGGTTTTGTCACCGGGGAGCGATTCCCACCAAGTCACTCCACAGCCCTCAGTTTTCTCACATGAGAGAGAACCATCCCTGTCCACGTGTGACCACAGCCCTCTGGATGGCTGCAATGAGGAAGACAGGCACTGCCCGCGGCGGTGAGGCTGTGGACCAGCGGAGCCCACGCACAATGTGGGTGGGAGTGGGAGTCGCTGCACACACCGTGGGACACTGTTGCCCAGGGTATTGGTCCCCCTGGGGCTGCTGCAACGAATGCCACAAACTGGGGGCCAGACATTCAGAATCAGCTTTCACAGGGCGGAAGTCAAGGTGCCGTGGCCCCCTGGGCACTCCGGGGGATAATCTGTTCTAGGCCTCTCTCCTTCAGCGTCTGGTGGCTTCTAGCATCCCGTGGCTTGAGGCTGCACCACTCCACTCTCTCCCTGCACCTTCATATCGCACGCCCTCCTTTCTCTCTCCACTCGCCCTCTGCCTCTGGTGAGAACACCAGTGATGGCATTCCGGGCCCATCAGGACAATCCCAGATGGCCCCCTTATCGCAAGGTCCTTAACCACATCGGCGAGACCCTTTTCCTAAACATGAAAACCTTCACGGGTCCCGCAGACTGGGACATGGCTCAGTCTCTGGGGGCCATTTACCAGGTGACATGGCCACAGTGTCTCCTGCAGCCAACAGTCCTGTTCCGTGTGACCCAGTAGCACCCCCCTACTCCGAGATTGACGCCCTAAGAGAAACCAAAGACGTGCAAGAATGTCACCCCAGCATCGTCCCTCACCGCCCCAAACGGGGCTGATCTACAGAGGAATGCATAAGTAAATTTTGGTTTAGCCATAGAGTGGAAAAGCGAACAGCAATGGGAGTGAACAAGCTGGTTCCATTGCCACCTCTCAAGGACGTGCCCAAGGAGCATGCCACGGAGCACACAGCAGAGGCTTCATTCCATGAAAGTCAAGGTCAAAAATAACTCCCGCCACACTGGCTCAAGAGATTAGCAAGTCAGCTCCCCCCATAAATGAGCACAAAACTTGACAAAATTGTCAAAACCAACTATTCTGGGGCTCTGGAAATCAACTGAAGGCAAGCGATAAATTGAGAATCATTTATCTAGGGAAAGATCCAGAACTTTGGGCGAGAACAGGGGAAGTTCATGGCCTTCCTGCCTGGGCTGCTCCATCTCTGACCCCGCCCTTCCCCGCCCAGCCCTGGCCATCATAGCAGTTCCGTCAGGGCGGGGTGGCTGCCAGGACCTGCAGCTTTGCTGGTACAAAGGGCTGACTCGGTGGGCAGTAGGGATGGACTAGACCCGAGGACCCAGGCTGTCGTCAGGGAAAGGAGCCGATCTCGTCAGAAGCAGGTGGGGAGCTGGCACCTCTGCTGGCCTGAGGTCTGCCCCACTTGAAGACACCAGGGGGTCACCAAGAACACAATGAGGGGAACCTAGAAATGAGGGGGGCCTGGATGACTTGAACATTGTCTTTTTAAAAAAGTTTTTTGATCATATCTCAATAAACTGGTTTGAAAAATCACATCTTAATAAATACCAAAAGTGTGAATAAAAATAATAGTCAGAAGAGATGGCATTTATCGGTCACTTGCTATGTGCCAGGCACTGGGCTAAGCACCTGCACGCACTGTCTCATTTAAGCCTCCCAGCTACTCAGACGGCTGTTCCGCCGCGGTCCCTACATAGAAGAAAAGAAAGCGTCTGTGCTGCAGAGACAGGAAATGCCTTGCCCAGGGTTACAGAGCAGGTGGCTGAGCCCACAACAATCCCACTCGGACTGAGTCCAGGGCCTGCCTTTTCCTTAACCACTGGGACTGAAGCTTGTGCAGCTCACTGCCGCCTCAGGGCCTTTGCACCTGCGGTTCCTCCTGCTCAGACAGCTTCCCCCAGACTGTCACGCGGATGCCGCCTGCTCGTCATTTGGATCTAACTTAAATGCCACCCTTCTGGCAGGCCCTTCCTGACCGCCCTCCCAAGTTGCCTGGACTTGGAATTACTCCACAGCCACTGAGATGCACCGACGAAGCCTCGTCCTTGCCTTTAATTTTCAGCAAGTCTGACCGGGATGGGTCTGAGTTTTTCCTGTTTGCGTTTTGCTCAGCTTCTCGAATGTGCAGGTGTATGTCTTTTGTGGGATTGGGGGTCACTCTGAGGCTGTCATGGTGCTTTGTAAATCCGAGAGTCATCCCAAAGAGCTCGACGTCAGTTCTGAGTTTGGAATGAATGGCCCCCCGGGCCTGGCTGTTGGGTCCCTGGTGTTCAGTAGCCCCTGACTCCCACTCTATCCCGGGGACGTTCCGCAGGAATTGGGTTTGTGTTCTGAATAACTATTTGTAAAAGAATTCCAAGTCCCCAGCCCTGTCTCTCTGCCCTCCCTTCTTATTAGACAGCCTGGACCACCGCAGCCTCATCCCCGCTGCCTCCAAGCGCCCGCCTCCCACGGCCCCCACCCAAGGCCCGGGGTGGGAGGCCGAGACTCACTCTGCAGCACCAGGACCACCACTTTCGCCACGGCGCCCATCTCGTTCTCTGCCAGACACTGGTACTGCCCCGCGTCGTCCATCTGCAGGTGGGCACATGAGGGGGCGTGGTGTTCAGGAGAGGCGGACGAGGGGGAGGGGGAAGTGAGGGGCAGCTGGGCACAGGGTGGGGGGTGGTAACTGGAGCAAGACCCTGGAACCGGGAAGAGCTGAGAGCGCAAACCAGCCTGGGACTCAAGGACCCCTCACAATGACGCATTGGAGGGGACTCCATGGCCACTCATCAATAGACATCCAAAGAGAATCCAGCCCCTTTCCCCGCTGGAAGCTAGGGGTGTCGACTGAGGGCGTGGACTCGAGGTACAGCCCCGAGCTGCACAAGAGGACGGAGTGCCACCTTCTGCAAACACGCACACTGAAACGTTGTTGCTCTGTGGGGCACTGTGAGGGATTCCTTGAGAAAAGTGCCCCAGGGTCAGGTAGGCGGGGAACTGACAACAGGCGCCTGAGCGGCAGGCTTTCCCAGGGCTCTGACCACCCGGCACAGAGGGGAGGGGTTTGGTGGCAGCAGGAGGGAAGCTGTTTTCACAGGCTACCTGTGACCACAGACAGTGATGGAACCCACTCCTGAGTGGCAGCATCACTGTGAGATGGAGCTGGGGTGGCCTGAGGCCACCGTCCATGCCATCCCGGTGACATCCCGGGAGTGGCTCCCAAGCCAAGGAACCGTCCGGGGGCAGCATGGCACACAGTGAGGAGTATAGATTTGGGGGTCAGGCTGACATGGAACCGAATCTGGGCCCTGTTGTTAACCACACTGAAGCCATTTCTGGACACCACTGTGTTTCTGCAGCCTCAGTGTCTCCGTGTGTAAAACGGGGACAGCAGCCGTTAAGTGCCTGGCCCACGGTACCCACGCCGCTAGGACCAATCCTGTGAGTGTAACTGTCCCGAGACAGGCCCCCAAAGGGGCGGGTCAAGGGCCTGCGATGAGCTTCACAGGAGCGAACTGTGAGTTCCTGCATGATCGCTGGGACTGGGGACACAGAAGGGGAGGTGGGTGGGGGCCGCCCAGTGCCCAAGGTTTTGCAAACAGCACGGGGCAGAGGTCAGCAGTGCTGGGGCACATTCCTGCCTCGGGTGCTTGTTAGTGGTGGGCCTCTCTGAGCCTCAGGATCTTCCTCTGTAAAGTGGGGCACACCGACCTGTCTACCCTGCCATAGGGTTGTTGTTATTAGTAACATTTATTGGCATGACCGAGGGGCCAGTCACTCCTAAATTCCTGGTACAGGTCATCTCACTGATTTCTGACCGTAACCCATGAGTGGAAGTGATTGTCAGCCCCACTGAACAGGTGGTGTCCCTGAGGCACAGCGCCCCCTAGTGGGCAGACAAGTGCCTTGCAGACTATGGAGGGCGGTGCCGACCTAAAGAAGCCTTCTGAGCAATCAGGGAAGGCCCAGGGTTGTCCCCGATGTCCCCACCCACGGCGCCAGGCCCCTCCTCGCCTCTGTCCTGCGGATGGCCAGTGAGCCATTCTGCAGCTGGTGCCAGGGACGGCCGCCCCGCAGCGGAAGACCATCTTTGATCCAGAGGAGGTCAGGTGCCGGGTCTCCGTGGACCACACAGTCCAGTCGGATGCTGCCCCCCACAGGTTCCACCAGGTAGGAGAAGGCCTCCCCTTGTAGGACAGGAGCCTCTGCACAAAGCGACATCAGACAAGGGGTCAGAAGCCTCCCATAATCCTGTCCCCAGACCCAAGGGCCTGGCCCAGCACGGCCGTGTTGGTCCACGCATCAGGGATGGCAAATAGCTTCCAGGCTGTGGGTCAAGTGAGACAGACTGGCAGCGGCTACCAGGAGCACTGTGCTGAGGAGGACCTGAAGCTGGGTGGGAGTCGTGCTGCGATTGATTAGCGATGTCTGAGACAGGTGCAGGATGGAAGGCAATGTAATGAGCATCATATACCCACTCCCGTGGATGGGTCACCCCAGCTGCACAGCACCCACTGGGGACTTTGGAATACAAGGACCACACTTGCATTAGGATACCTCTGTTGTCCCCAGCAATACTGAGATGTCCCTGGTCCTTGTTTCACTCAAATCCTAAACCACCCTTGGACGGCTATACCAGTGTCTATCCTTCCCCGTGTGCTGAGGTTGAATCTTCCCACTGAGGCGACGACTGCATCCTGGTGCTCGCTGCCCTCCCTCCACCCCACACGGCCCTTCCCACAGGGGAGCAAATGTACTCATGGCGTCAGCGAGGGTTACTGTGCGCTCCTGGCTGATCGGGGGACATGGCTGGCAAGCATCGCGCATTTTGCCACCAGAGTGCCCTGACCCCTTGCCTGCCTCCCACCCGGGCACCGTCCAGCTGAGAGTGATCCTGCGGGCCAATCGGGCAGATCTCCATTCTACCTGCAGCCAGGTTTTCTGGGGAGATTAAAAAATACTAGTGCCGGAGCCCCACCCACCCGGGGGGGCTGGGCCACTGAGTCGGGGTGGACCCTGGGCCTCAGTAGTTTATGAAGTGCCCAGGGATTCTCTGCACAGTCAGGGTGGAGAACTGCTGGTTCAGAGGTCAGGAAGCCATTTTCACAGATTTTCAGAAAAAACCCAGTAGACTGAGCTCAGCATGTCTCGAGAGAAAAGCCACGTGGTTCGTGCCTCACCCTTCACGTGGACGAAGCTGACTGCCTGCACACGGCCCACTCTGTTCTCGGCCCAGCAGATGTAGGTCCCACTGTCCTCTCTGGTGACTGCCACCCTCTGCAGCGTGCTGCCCCCATCCTGTTCAGACACACCCTCTGTGAAAGAGGAAGGGACATGCCTAAGGGCCTGAAAATACTTAGGCTCATGCCTAAGCCCTGAAATACTTACCCCGGGCCTGAGTACTAAACACACAGAAGCCCTGACTGGCGTGGCTCAGTGGGTTGAGCATCATCCAGCAAACCAAACGGTCACCAGTTCGATTCCCAGTCAGGGCACAGGCCTGGGTTGTGCGCTAGGTCCCCAGCAGGGGGCATGCAGGAGGCAACTGATCAACGTGTCTCTCCAACATCGATGTTTCTCTCCCTCTCTTTCTCCCTCCCTAATAATAAATCAAATCTTTCAAAAACAAATAAAGACATAGAAAACAGGTGGCCCTTCCCTGTTTGGAAGGTGGATGCCTGACTCCAGGGAGGCTCAGGCCGCATTAGAGGATGTGGTCGGAGAACCTGCCGTTTCTCATTTTCAGGCCCAAACTGTGAGTTGGGTGAATGGTCAAGGGTAAGTCTGGGGCCTCTCAACGCGGGCCTGCGGCGTTAAGCCACCCACCCTCAGGACCCCTGCTATCTGCACTTTAAGACGAAGACGCTGGGCTCAGAGACTGAAACATTCGCCCACGCTCCCTCCCCAGGAAGTGGCAGGAGAGAGCCTTCTCATGGGCTCAGGGGGGCCTGAAAGTACCATTTTGCAGTGACTTTTTGCATTTTAGCAATTCAGCAGATGTTTATTTAGTACCTACTATTACAGCCTTCAGGCCCCATGTTTCCCTAAACATCACCTGGGGCCCAGGTGGGGAGACAGAGCCCTCAGGAAAGGTCAGCTCTAGGCTGGAGCACAGGCCCCTCCCCTGGCCCCCAGGTCTACAGGTTTGAGTCTGTTTTGCAAGGGGCTTCTTGCCAGGTCTGATGTGTGATTGCTGCGTATGGCCTAGCATGGGCTTGCCCCCTGCCCCCTGCACAGGACCGAGTCTGGACACCCAGAACCCACAGCACTGACTAACACCCTCTTCCTCTCCAAGAGCTTGGGGCTCCCCCCTGCTTGCCCTCCTCCACCTCCCAGGGTCCCGGGTCCTGTCCACCTGCCCCGCCTCAGGCCCAGACCTGTCACTGGCCGGTCATTGACGATCCAGCCAATGCGAGGGGTGGGGCTGCCCCGGGCCACACAGCGGAGCCACAGTCTGTCGCCGAGGCCCAGGCTGCGGTCCCCAGGCAAGGTGGTGAAGACGGGCAGTGCCAGGATGGTGAGATGCACACGACGGCGGGCACGGCCCACAGGGTTCTCCGCTGTGCAGGTGTAGGTGCCAGCGTCCTGGGTCTGTGGACAAGGGGCAGCGTCAGCCTGAAGACTGCCTCTGCCCTGCAGGCTCCCACGGACCATCCAGCCCAGAGAGGCCAAGTGATTGCCCAAGGTCACCCAGCTTGGCTTCACCCTTGCACCACTGCGCCTCTCCAGAGCTCCCCATGGCCCCGCAGCTGCAGCTGCGTAAGCCAAGCCCTGACCACACCCCCCTGACAGTCCCCGTCAACCGAGTACCCCCACATGCAGGGCCCTGGGCTCAGCCCTGGCTCCGTAACAGCAGCTCATCCATGCTCACATCAGCCCTGGGGAGGCTCCTACTCCTGGTGCCTTCTCTGAGAGGAGAAGGTCCACTGTGTGTTCCAGCAGGGCCGGCACACTCACTGCTGCACTACCCGGCCCCCGTGTGGCAGGGTCTGAGGCGCCCTGACCCCCTCCAGGTGTGCCCACCCAGCAGCCGCACATCCACCTAGAGAGCAGCCCCTTCTGTAATTACACAGTCCGCAAAGTGCTGATGGGGAAGGGGTCGGGGTTCCCACCCGTGGCCCTGGCTTCGGTCACCATGGACATGAGGTTGAGAACAACCAGATAGGGCCAGTCTGGGCCACAAAGTCACTGCCACCGCCCTGCACCAGTCAGGGCTCCCTCCCTTCCCGGGAGCAGTCCTGGAGGTCCGGGTTCAAATCTTGGATCTGCTTGGGAACAGCGTGTCTTGGAAACACCGGCTGCACTCAGAGTCTCGGTCTCATCATCTGCCCTCGGGACGGTAACACCTGCCTCCCCAGGATCCTGGGAGTGAGGCTGCACAGTGCTCGGCACGCAGCACGGCACACGGGGGCCATGCCGCAGACGGTGGTTGCTCCCTTGTCACTGTGATGCCCCTCTGCACTGCGGGGCCAGGGTCGGGGCCTCACCTCCGAGTTCTTCACCAGCAGCTCCCCGGAGGGCTGGATGGTGAACTTGCCCTCTGCTGCAGACACAGGCTGGCCGTCTTTTTCCCATGTGATGTCAGGCTTGGGGCTGCCCCTGGCAGTGCAGGGCAAGAGGGCGTGGGACCCTTCAGTGGTGGACAGGTCGGGGAGGCCAGCCTCGATCACAGGAGGGACTGTGGGGACAGGAAGGTCCACTCGGGGACTGAGGCTGGGCTGGGGGGTCTGCCTCTGCCCCAGGGCCCTTGGCACACCCTCAGTCCCTTCCTTCACCCCCATCTGCTGCCGCCACCAACTCCCCGGTCTTAGACCCCTGCCCGGGGTCTGGACAACAGGGGACTCCTGAGTTTGGTGAAGAGCTGTGCCAGGCTGACCTCATCGTACACACATGCACCTGTGTGTGCACACACGTTCATATCCACACAATGACTAAAGCTTCCAGGCAGAGGCCTCCCTGGTCAGCCTCCACGTGGGCTCAGACCCCCCACTGGGCAGCCGATGGGACCAGGGAGCCTGAGCGCTCTCCTCCTCTGGGGAGGAGCCGTTCGGGGGCAGAGTGCGGGTCACTGGCTGGACGGGCATGGCATCCAGCCCTCTGGTGACCAGCGGTGATGCTCCAGGTCACAGGGAAGAGGAGCACACTGGACAAGGAGGCTGGGAGGGGGCATGGAGCCAGAAGCCCCTCTGAGCTCCTAGCCAAAGTCTGTCCCCAGCCGTATCCAGCCACCCACAGGGACAGCCACCGAGACAACCCCCAGAGTCCTGGGGTCAGAACAGGTGGGACCCACGCTGGATATGCCAGGAGGCCCTGCATACTCGGGGCCAGTGACGCCTCCTTTACCTTGGGAGACACTGACTGGTCACACTAAGGAAACACACGTTGGACTGCGTATGTGTGCAGGGGAAGGGACAGAAAGGGCTTGCTACAGGAAAGCCAAAAGAACGAGGGATGAGGAGTTTAGTGTCTCAGGAAGGGCTGGGGACGCACAGGGGACCAGAGCTATTATCTGTGTATCTCTCTATTTTTTAACATTCTTTTTAAAAATTTTATTTGAGAGCAAAACATCAATTTGTTGTTCCACTGAGTTATGCGTCAATTGACCAGGGGATTAACCCGCCACCTCGGTGCATTGGGACGCCGCTCGAACCAGCTGAGCGCCCGCCAGGACCAGAGCTGCGATCTGAAGTCGGGCCCGGGCACACACTCTTCCCCCACTTCTTTCCAGGCCCATGAGCGGTGGGATGGGGAGACACAGGGACATGCATGCCCAGCGCCCAGCAGTGAAGGTAGAGGTGCTCTCAGGAGCCTTGCAGCCCCGAGCTTGCCCCTCTACCTTGGCCCCACCCTGGGCCCACCTTGCACCACCAGCCGAGTTTTGCCCACGGCGCTGCCTGCGCTGTTCTGGGCGATGCAAAAGTAGTTCCCAGCATCCTTTGGGCTGACATGGATAATCCATAGCTGTCCACCGGGTAGGACCTGGCTATGCCCTCCTGGGTTGGGTGGGAGAAAACCAGGGGCTAGTGGTTAGGGCCACAGGACCCATGAGGAGGGCAGGAGGGTAGGAGGGTGGCTTGGCTGCTCTGTCTGACCAGATGGCAGGTGACTCACTGTGGTCAGAGGGGGATGGGGGACCAGAGTGAGAGCAGGCTGTCTCCTCCCGGACCTCCCAACCCAGCCCCCGAGTGCTTAGGTACAATCTCAGGCACTGGGTGGTGAAAGCAGGCAGGAGAGCCGGAGGTGCAGAGGGGCCAGGGCTGTAGAGGGTCCGGGGCTGTCTGGACCTCCCGCAGGTCTGCGGAGGCCCCCGAGGAGGAGGAAGGGCCCCATGCTCCTTCTGTCCTCCTCCCTCTGGCACTGGTCTTAGTGGAGACTCACCTGCAGGGATGCTGAGCCCCTCCTTCTGCCAGGTGATGCTTGGCCGGGGGACACCCAAGGCCTCGCAAGGCAGCATCACCTGCTCCTCCGCCAGGGCCTCAACTACGCTGGGCAATGGCTTCACCACAGGGGAGCCTGCAAAGGAACAGGGCTACAGAAGTCCCCAGGGACACCAACACCCAGGCCTCTCCAATCAGGGGGTCTCTGAGCACTGGAGAGAGGACTTCAGAAAGAACAGGAGGTTCTGGAAACTTCGGCACAAAGACACAGATGGGCTGATTTTCTCCCAGAGGCCCATGAGGGAGTGAGATCAGAGGCAGGTCTGGACATGGGCACCCTGCGTCCTCCCATGCCTCCCCAGCCCCACACACCTCTTGCTCTGTCTGTACCTGCTCCCCTGCCCCCAGGGCCATGGCTATCTGAGCTGACGGCCCTCAGGACCCTACCTTGCACGGTCAGGACCATGTGCTTGTGGGCCACACCTGCGGCGTTTTGGGCTGTGCAGGTGTAGCGGCCAGCGTGGATGGGGAGGGCCTGCCTGATCTCCAGGGCACCTGCAGGTAGGATGAGGCATGAGCGGGGGTTGGGTGACTGGGGACAAAAGTCCTCAGTGACGAGCCAGCCTGCCTCACAGGCCCCTACCTGGTGTCTCTGGTCTGAACCACCCCGCCTGCCTCCCTGAGCATTGGTGAGCAGCAGGGGGGACCTGGGCTCTAGGCCTGCCACTGCTCCCTGCTCCGAGCATGACTGTGGGCAAGTCCCTTCCACTCTCGGTCCCTCGGCTTCTCCACGTGCGCAATGAGGAACCAGACAGGACGGTTTCGGGACCCTTCTGGCTGAGATGTTCCAGGATCTGCCACTGCCCTGCCTGGAATCCCTGGCCCACCCATGGTTCCCCAGCCCTCAAAACTTGCCTCTTCCAGGAAGCCTCCCAGATAACTGCCTCCTCTGTCCTCCCTCCTTCACCCTGGGTTCTCAAAGAACACCTGTTTACCCTTCCAAAACCACAGGCTGCACCTGAGCAGCCGGGTAAAGTGGTTTCTAAACTGTCCCCCGTGCAGCCTGCGGGCCTGCTGGGTGGGCAAGTGAAGGGAGGGCCACCGCAGCACCCACCCTGGTCCCAGGCCCCCCTGGAGCCTCAGCTGTTTTGCAGGTTGGGCCTCCCCATAACCACTTGTCAGAAGGAAGGTTTCTATCGCTTCGGAAGGGTTTGAAAACAGCAGAACGGGCCAGTAACTCTCAGACTTTAGGATTTGACCGACTAACCAACGAATAAATTTAATTTGAATCCACATAAAGTGGCCATCTTTTTTATTGTGATTAAGACATTTTAAAAGTCACCACCTACAATCACCTTAATTTCATAAAAGAAAGGAACTTTCGACACCGAGTGTCAAGAACAGAACCCTGTCGACACGCAGGACAGCCCGGCCGCGAGCGGCCGTGGGCTGAGTGGAAGCTCGCACAGGCTCCTTGTCCTGCCACGTGGCCACGAGGCAGCACGGCTTTGCCAACCAGCACCAGGGGACCCTGAGGGACAGCAACACCCTAGTGCACGGGTAGGGACACAGAGGCCCAGAGGGAGCAAGGGGCCTCTGCCAGGTCACGCAGCAGGGGAAAGGCAGAGCCAGGCCACACTTTCACCTTGCTCCACCACACGGCCCAGGGGACGCTTTCACACCCTCCTCCCAGTTCCCTGTCCCTCAGCAGCAGCTTCCCTGGGGTTCCCCTTTACTCACCCGAAGGCGAGACACGATAGCCACTCCCCCGCGCCCCCAGGGGGATGCCTGCCTTGCTCCAGGACACCACTGGGGCTGGCACGCCCGTGCTGTGGCACGTGAGGACCACGGGCGCCATCTTGGTCACAGTGAAGTCTGTCTGGTCGTCGGCAATGGTGGGGGGCACTGAGACAGAGCAGCAGGCGTGAGGCCCCCCGAGGTCCACGGGGAACAGCACCTGGGCCCAGGCCAGGTGGATGAAAGCCGTAAGCAGAGACTGAGACCCTCGGTGACATCAGTGACGAAGGGCCAGGAAGGGAGGTGCAACAGAGAGAGAAGTCACATGCGCCCACTCCGGAAATATTTTTGACTGGGCACGGGGACAGTTATGAACTGTTTGCTGTAGAGACACCAGCCCGGCATCTCAGGCAGCTGAGAGCTGGTGGCAGCGCAGAGCAGGGGACAGGGCATTTACCCTGAGATCTGCAGGTGTAGGCTGGGTGAAGGGCGAAGGGAAGAGTGTTCACAGTAGAGGGAACAGTATGTGTGAAGGCCCAGAGGTGAAGACGCACAACAAAAAGCTAAACAGCAGACTGGATCCCAGAGTGAGGCTGGCCATGGAGTGAGCTTAACCTGGGGTGGGAGGGGGTCAGTGGAGCCAGCCCACAGGGAAATTTGTGGCCCAGGTGACACCTTGCATTCTATCCCAAGGACAGTGGCACTAGGGGGAGGGATTTTAACCAGGGTGAGGACAAGGTCAGATTTGGATTTAGAACCTTCTGGATTGGGAGAATTCTCTCCTGTGAGCTCGCACATGCCAGGGCTGCGCTGGAGCCATGGTTACGTCAATGTGGGTGGGGCAAGATCAGAGAGGGCCTCCTGGAGGAGGTGGCCCATGCAGCACGGGAAGGCTTCAAGGCACCCAGCCCAGTCCCTGCAGGTGAGAGCACCAGGAAAGGAGGTGGCTGCCCTATCCTGGCTTCCTCCTCTGCCTCCGCCCCCAACTCACCGTGGACGGTCACCTGGTACAGCCTGCGGGCCTCGCCCACCTCATTGCTCACCACACACTCAAACAGGGCTGAGTCCTGGGGGCTGGGGGCTGTGAGGAGCAGGGCGTTGGAGGGCAGGAGCCTGGGATGGACAGACAGACAGAGACAATTGGTTGCTAAGTGACTGGCCTGACTGACCTGGGAATCTAGTAAGTGGGGGGAAGGGGGGTCTCATGACTATTTCCCTTTCCTGTGTCTGGCCCACAACCCCGCCTCTATTAGTTTCTTCTAGAAGTTTCCACCTCCAAAGGTCTAGTTTGGGGGCGATTTCCATTTCCATCTCCACTTCTCTGTAACCCTGCATGTTTCCTGCGTTCGCTCTCTGTGATAACGTCTACAATAATAACCACACCCAACTCCCCCGATCAGACCGCTGTGTCTAATGAACTCCGGCTGTGGCCACAAGGCCCCATGACACGCTGGCACCTGACACGGCCACGGTGGGCCAGTTAACTGGCGAGCGCACTCCTCAGCCTCCCAGTGGCCGTTCCAGGACCAGCCACGTTTGAGAAGTGGGGAAGGCCTGGGTCCAGGCTCCGCCAGCGGGAACCTGGGCTGCCAAACGTGTCTTTAAACAGCGACAGCCCTGGTTTCAAAGGCCACACACTTTCTGTTCGGCTGCATGTCTCAGATGCCCACGCCCCCTGCCTGACATCTGTGTGAAGACCCTCCTGGCCCCTGAAGGCTGGGACCCCAGTTCTGGTGACGGCTTTGCGGAGCCCCAGAGCACGCTCCTGCCTCGTTTCTGACCTGGGTCGCCCTCCGTGAGGTGGGCGTGCCCTTCCTCACCCCAAGCGGCCCAGGAGACTACCAGAGGGACCACTCAGTACCGGTAGGTGCCCTGCTGCAGGCTGAAGTCCAGCTTCTGTCCATCCTTCCACCAGGCCACAAGGGGCTTGGGTGAGCCACTGGCCTCACAGGGCAGTGCGGCGGGGGTGTGAGCCATCAGGGTCAGGCTGGAGGGGCTGGGGGCGATGGTGGGAGGCTCTGGGGAGAGAGCAGTGGTCGGGAGACACTCAGGATGGGGGTGGCCAGGGCTACTCCCACCACTCCAAACCCCGCCCCACCAAGGAAGCAGGGGAGAGGAGGCAGGAGAAACTCCCTTTGGGGACCTAGTGACAGGCTCTCGAAGTTCAGGTAAGGGGCTTCTGCTCACCTCGGGGGCTGGTGCCCCTCTAACTACCTCTCTGAAAGGAGGCCTTGTGGGCTGTTGCAGCTCCTGCCAGCCCACTGAAGCCGGGCCCAGCAGTGCAGCCTCCCCCAAGGGGAGGGGATGGAGTGGGAAAAGCCAACCGGAGCACCTGGCTTAGTGGTTCTGAACCCCATCCTTTCAAGTGGTTTACAGCTTTTGCGTGTTTTATCACTCAGTATAACAGCATAGTAGTGAGTGTGTGCAATATATATGTATAAAAATAAGTGTGCATCTTTTGAGTGTGATGCTATAGTTTTTACTAATGGGCTTCATTGTCATAAACATTTGGAGACCATTGCTGTTGGCACCTGACAGCTAGAATGAGCCAGAGACTAAGCAGAGCGTGGCCCAGACCAGGGTGGGTGCTGAAGGCAAGAACACACTTCCCCCATCCACCTACCGAAGACCTGGAGGTCACGGCCTTGCCGGTCAGAGCCTGCAGCGTTGGACGCCAGGCAGAGGTAGTGGCCAGCATCCTGGGCAAGGACTGGCTGGATCCTCAGGGAGCCCTCAGGCAGAACCTGCAACCTAGAACCGGAGGGAAGGGTTGCCATGGAGACCAGCACACCAGCGAGACCCTCCCCTGTGCGAGGCTTTCCCAGCAGAAGAGTGCTGACTCAGGACTCCTGCATCTGTGAGGCCGAGGTCAGCGAAGCCACAGCCATGGGCCCCAACCTGGCATCAGAAAGGGCAAGAGAGGCTGCTTCAGGGCTCCTGTGTTCCCATCTGGGCCCAGCCTCTCCCCAGGAGTCAGCAGGCAGAGCACCCTGACCTTTCTGAGAATGGCCCCTTCCCAAGGGCCATGTCTGCTCTGTGTAACCCCGCCCTTAGCCAGAGCTGATTGGACTGAGGAGGAACATGGCACTCAGGCTGGGCCAATGGAATTCCCTGCCCTGGGAATTTGGAACTGGGGTTCTCAGACAGTTGTCTAGGCTCTGAGGTTGTGTGAACTGAGGATTCTAACTTGGGGGCCAAGGGGAGTCACCTCTGCCATGTTGACAGAGAAAGAAGGTATAGAAGATTGGTTTGAGAGAGGCATGAAGGTCCCCTTCCCCACAGAAACAGATTAGCAACCAAGAGTCAAACCAGACAGACAGACAGCCACCAGGGATTCTTAGCACCCTTAACAAATGCACATGCCTGTTGCTGGATTCTGAGAAGACCCATGTCCTGAGACACAGTTACCTTCTACTCCAAATGCCCAGCTGGATTTCAGTCGATAATCTGCAGAGACACCTGAGACCCTCCCCTTTCAGCTCTCACCTGGGGCTCCCAGGATCCAGGGGGACCCCATCCTTCCGCCAGCTCATGAGGGGTGGGGGGGCCCCATCCGCCTGGCAGGGCAGCAGGGCTGTCTGGTTCACGGAGGCGTTCACTGCTGGGGGTCCCGGCTGGATGGTGGGCACCGCTGCAGGAGGGGCACAGAGGGGGCGGGTTCTGGGAGCCTGTGGTCTGAGGGGGGTGGGCAGGGGAGGGGTGGGCCCACTCACTGTGGATCTCCACACGAAAGGCCACACTGGTGCTGCCCGCGGCGTTGCGGGCAGTGCAGCTATAGTCGCCACTGTCGGCCGTGCTCAGGGCCTGCAGCTGTAGGAACCTGCCCCGCTCTCGGAACTGGGTGTGGGCATCTGCCTGCAGGGCCCCCCAGGGTGGAGAGACCCTCAGCAGTGCTGGGCCGGGCACCAGCCAAGGAGGGCCAAGGAACCCATGGGGCCCGACAGTGGCTCCTGTCCCATTGCGGGCTGCCCTGTAGCCCCGACTTGATTCCCAGCTGAGGACCCTCCTGGGAAATCGGGTCCTGTGGGAGGAAAGAGTCCCCCTGCCCCTGGAGCTCCACCCATGAGGTCCACAGCAGCAAACATCCCCTTTCAGGGATGAGCACAGAGAACCTCGAAAACCGGCCCGGGTCACGCAGACACTGAGTGTAGCTCAGGTCATAACAGGAAGAACTCAGGCACACATCCACAGCCCTGCATGCAAATCCAAGCCTTGCCTCGGTGTCCCCATCCAGGACAGGGGGTGACAATAACAACGGGGCGGAGAACACCAGGAGTGCAGGCCTGCAAAGTGCTGGCACAGAGCGGGCCCTCAGCTCCTGGGTCCAGTCTGCTCAGGGTCTGGGGCCTGAGGGGCACAGGAGGAGGTATCCCTGGGTCCCCAACCTGTACCCACCTGCAGCAGGATGCCATCTCGGTGCCACTCAATCTCAGGGGCTGGATCAGCCTCCACAGAACATTCCAGAACCAGCTCCCCCGGGGCCAGGCCAATCACAGAGCGGGGACCTCGGGGCCCAATGATGTTTGGAGGGGCTGGGGGAGCAGGGGAGGCATGAGTGATAGACCCACCCCTGCAGGTCCCATCCTGCCTCCCTCTCCTGCCCACCCCGACACCCCTACCTTGAACTCTGACCCGGAAGCTCTTCTCGACTTCGCCGGCCGGGCTTTGGGCCAGGCAAGTGTACAGCCCACCATGGTCCACCTGGGGATGGAGCAGGGTGAGCAGCTGCCTCTGCCCAGCCTGCCCACCTCCTAACCTGGTTTCCTTCCTTCACAACGAAGGACCCTGCTGAGTCTGCCTTCCCGCTTTTCCACACAACCCATTCTGCTCTCTGGGATGTTTCTTCTCTATCTCACCCTTGTTAGGGCAAAGCCTTCCTCCTCCAAGAAGCTCCCCCTGACTGCACTAGCCCTCCTCTGGTTATGCAGTGTTTATATCAGCCTTGGCTCTGACCTGGCTGGGAGGCCCTGAGGGGATGGCTCAGGTGGGTCAGCTCTACATCCTTACCCCACACAAAGCAGGAGCTTGGCCAGACCTTACCAGGTGCTGCTGGTTCCTCCCTGTCCCTCCCCACCACCAGACTCACACCACAGACAATGAGGCAGCAGCACCTGCACGGCCTCCACCCGGAGCAGCTGCCCAGCCCCTCTGCTGTCCTCCTGGCTGCTCAGGGCCTGTCCGTTCTTATGCCAGGTGATGTTGGGCGAGGGGGTGCCCCGGGCATCGCAATGGAGCTCCAAGGGGGAGCCAAGGGGGAGCCACAGCTCTGCAGGCTGGCCCGCGTCCTCGATGTGGGGGGGATCTACAGAGCACCACGCTATGGGTCAGCTGTGGGGGCTCAGGGCAGTGGGAGCTGGGGTGCGCCCCTCCCCCGCATCCAGATGCCGACAGCAGGCACAGCCACCAACAGGCAGGTGGGGTTGGGTGGGAGGGTCCTCAAAATGAGAGAAACCACAGCCCGAATGCCTGGGACAATGGTCTCTGCTTTAAAACCAACAAGGACACAGTGTGGAGGGGAAGGCCCAATGACACACTTTTTTCTAATGTGAAACAAACAACACTGGAAAGATCTTGCACTGGACACTTGGGACTCAGCCTCCCCCCAGATTTCAGTGGCTCCTGCCCCTGCTCTACATGGTTTGGGGGACAAGACTGAGGAGCACAGCCCAGGAGAGTGACACATCCCAGCTGCCTGTTCCCCATGCCTGCTCCAGGCCTCCCTCACCGCCTTCTCCATCCCCCCCAGAAGCCCACCCTCCCTCCCCTCCTGGCCCCAGGAAGCTCACGCTGGGGGCCAGTGACCCACCCATCACTGTCAGCTGGAAATGCCTCCTCGCTTCCCCTGCCTCGCTCACGGCCACACAGGAGTAGGTCCCCGAGTCCCCAGCTCCTGCTCGCTCCAGCTGCAGGCCGGGCCCCTGTTCCAGGCTCTGGGGCAGCAAGGGCTTCCCATCCTTCATCCACGATACTAGGGGCAGGGGGTGGCCCTGGGCTTCACAGGGGAGGACCACCGGGGAGCCATGGACCACCGCCACATCATTCTGGAATTCCGTTGGCTCCAGGACAGGGGGCACTATGCAGGGCAGAGGAGTGGGCACAAGTCATTTCATTCCATGCCAGGTGGCCCTCACCCCTGGATCATTTCCTGGACAATTCCTTCTCATTTCCAATCCTCAACGTAGACCTCACCTCCTCCAGGAAGCCTTCCCTGATCCACCGAGGCCAGGTGAAGTACCCGCCCTGTGCTCTCACAGCACCGTTTTTCCCCAGGTAGCACCAGTCACTTGAAATTGTGATTCTCTCTTTGCAGAGCTGTGTCCTGCACTGACCTCCTGGTGGCAGGGGCCACCCCTGCTCACTGCTGTATCCCAGTGCCTGGCAAGGCTCTGGAGCACCACAGTGTCCAACGGCTACTTGTGAGATAAATCAGCCTGGGTCACCGTGTTGGCTCACAAGGGCCTTCATTCTTATACCCTAAGGCCAAAGGTCAGGCTGATGCCACGCCCCTGCTCCGTACCGTGCACCTGCAAGGTGAAGTTTCGGTCGGCCACGCCAGCTGGGCTTGCAGCCACACAGGTGAAGATGCCGGAATCTGCCAACTGCACCTGGGAAATCCTAAGCCCCTCAAGAAAAAGGGGAGACAGAGAGGACAGAGACAGGGAGGGGCTCAGTGGAAAGGGTCCCACCCCTACTCATCCTGTCTCCAAAGGCTTGCCAGCCAAAGGGCAGCTCTGAAACACGAACTTGAACAAGTCCAGCCTCTGCTAAAACCCCTTTTCTGCGCCCACCGGAGCCCCTAGAACAAAGCCCCAGCCTCCCTGCCCCAACCCTGCTGCCTCCTTCTCTGACCCCCCTCACTGGGACACCAGGCTTCCTGCTTCCCCATCCAGAAGCTCCCCTGTCCTAGCAGAGAACAGCCCTTTACCCCCACCCTGTCTTCTAGACAATTCCTCCTCGTCTTCAGGACTTACCACAGTCGTCTCCACTGTCTGTTCCCCACTTTCTCTCGAACCCCCTTTCACTTCAGCCACTCCTCCTGAGCTGCTCCTGTAACGTCCCCAGTGACCTTGCCAGGGTCCTAACACTAGGGGCCAGGGCCGCAGTCGACACTCGCTCCTTGGGGGCTGCCGCCAGTCTGGGCTCCCAGCCCCACTTGTGGGCTGACACCCCCAAATGTCTCGCTCCCGGATTCCCAAGCGGAGTAACGGACGTCTGGTTGCTGCCCTGCCCAGATGTCTGAGAACTCCTCAGACCCTCCATGTTCAAACAGAACTCGGGTCCTCCCCTCAGCCCGTCCCTCCCACATCGGACCCACCTCAGAAAAGAGGGGGCTCAGCCTCCCAGGTTCCCGGATAAAAGCCCCACAAGAGTCTTGCTCATCTCCTTCCCGTCTCATCTCTCCGGCCACCTGTACCACAGAGCTCCCACCCAGGCTGTGCTGTGCCCCACTCGGGCGGCTCCTGGGGCCCCTCACTGCCCTCCCTGCTCTGCCCTTGACCCCATGGTCTGTGGTCCACACAGCAGCCAGAAGGATCATCTAAAAACCGAAGTCATAACCCAAAAGAGTCGGAAGCAAAGACTCAAACGGACATGCGCACACAAGCGTTGATGGGAGCATTATTCACAACAGGCAAAGGGGGAAGCAGCCAAGTGTCCGTCGACAGGTGATGGGCGAGCCCAGCGCGGTCCGTCCATGCGGTTCTATAGTATTCGGCCTTAGAAAGGCAGGACATCCTGACCCTGCCCCACCCGGATCCGCCGGAGGACGTCGTGCTGAGCGAGAGGAGCCAGACACAGGAGGACAAATCCTCCACGACTCGCCTCGTTGGAGGCCCCCCGAGTGGTCGAACCCACAGAGACAGAAAGGAGGACGGTGGGGGAGGGCAGGAGCTGGTGTTTCACGGGGACAGAGGTTCAGTTTGGGAAGATGAGAAAGTTCTGGAGACGGGGACCCACGGTGTGCATGTGCTGAGTGCCACTCTATGCCTAACCGTGGTTAAAACTGCGTACTTCACTACGTTCCGAAAGGGGTCGGAAGGTAACTTTTACACTGTGTGCATTTGACCACAGCAAAACAACGTGAGTCCTATCCTGATGCTTCTCTGCTGCATCCGTCTCTCCGCAGGAAAGCGCGGGCCCTGCCAAGGACTGACAAGGTCCTGCATCACCTGACCTCTGTCTCTGTCTCTCTTTCTCTCTCTCTCTCTCTCCCTCTCTCTCTCTCTCTTTCTCTCTCTCTCTCTCTCACACACACACACACACACACACACACACGTCCTTCAACACACAGGCACATGCCCACCTCAGGGCTTGGAGCCTGCTGTCCCCGCTGCCTGATGCTCCTCCCCACAGAACCCACTCACCTTCTCCTCACTTCCTATGACCTCTGCTCGGGCGTCACGTTATCCGAGTGCCTATCACCGACCACCCAGCACAGCACCCTGCACTGCCAGCTCCCATCCCCTCACCTTTATTTTTCAGAGCACATATCCCTTGTGAGATTTCACTGTTACATCTGTTTATTTCCCATCCTGCTCCCTTCCCAAAGCTGCAGGTGCAGGGGCTTTATCTTGCTCACGGCTCTATCTCGGTGCCCAGAACTACGCCTAGAACGGTAAACACCCATAAGTGTTGCTGAATGCATGAAGGCTTTGCTTGTGCACCTTCTTCCAGGAAGCCTCCCCTGATTTCCTCCACCGCAGGCCAGGCTGAGTCAGGTACAACCAGATGCCATCCCCTGGATCTATGCCTCCCCCGTTCATCTCTGGAGTTCCATTTGGGGGTGGGGTCCTCTCACTTTCCCCATCATAAAACTGTATGTTTATATTATTTTTATTCTGAAAAGCATGGAGTTGTGTCTTTAAGCCTGGAGCCACTTGAAAACAGAGTGGAGCTGCCCTGGCAGGGGCACTGCCGCGTACGTCCTTTGTCTCACATCTCTGGAATGTTAAAACCGGGCAAGATAACCTTTGGGCTGGGCCTGGGGCGACTTGTATCCCAAAGAGTTGTGACAGAAACAAGCAAGCAGTGACCACGACTACCAGACTGAAAAGCAAGATGACCGGTTAGAACCTATGTCGCCGTGCTTCAGCTTTCTGCGCCGACAGCAGCGCCCCCCCACTCCCTTCCCACAGACGCCCCTCGCCTTTGTCTCCTAGTCCCGACAGTGTCCGGGCTTCTGCCTGAGTCCGCGGGCCCTGAGTGGCTGTTGTCACTGATCTCAACAGATGCTTGTCACCGCTCACTCTGAACGCTTTTCCTTTTTAGGTTCACAAGCCCAGGCTGCCGGGAGGTACGTCTGCAGCCTGCCACGCGCTGGCCAGTGGGCACTGGCCAGCAGCTGCTCCCTTACCTGAGGATGCTGCCGGATCCGTGGAGGTGGGTGCGCTGGGAGAGTGGGAGGGGCAGGCCGTCCTTGAGCCAGCTCATGTGGATGGGTGGGGAGCCTCGGACAGGGCATGCCAGAGTCACCATCTCCCCTGTCCTGCGCACCAGGGGCCCTGCGCCCTCTGTCCCCTGCTCAATGGTGGGAGGCACTGGGGGTGGGAAGAGAGGAAAAAATGGGCAGTGAGGGGGCCTGGGGAGAGGAAGGGTCTTCTCCTAAGGAGGTTCCGGGAGGCAGCCCCAATGCCTAGACTTTTGCCACATTCCCCCAGGAAGGAATGAAGGCCGCTGCCCAAGGGCACATCTCCACTCCCCGCCCTGCGGTTCCCTTCCCATCATCCTGTCTCCCCAGGTCCCCCGCTGCACGCCTGAGCAGCGGTGTTCGGCCTCTAGTCAAGGACGGGGAGGAGGCCCAGAGAGGTCTCCCATGTCCTGCCCTCCAGATGCCCAGGGTGGGCCCGTGACCACCAGGTCGCTGCAGTCCCGGGACAGCGGGCCACCCGCCTCTCCACGCCCTGCGCTGCTCACCCAGCACGCTCACGGCGTGCAGCCTGGCGTCCTCCCCGGCCGTGTTGTGGGCCATGCAGGTGTAGGCACCCGAGTCTGCGGCCTTCAGGCCCTTCAGCACCAGGGAGCTGCCATCCAGGTAGAACCTGACTCAGGAAGGGCGAGGCAACAGCAGGTACGTGAGGGTCAGAGGGTGCTGCTGCCTGGGGTGGGGACAGGGCACAGGGCACAGGCCAGTCCTTACCGGAGGTGGGGGCCCATGTCCCGGCCCAGTGGGCTACCATCCTTCAGCCAGGTCACCTCTGGCGGTGGCTGCCCATCAGCCTCGCAGTCCAGCCGCACCTCCTGCCCCTCCAGGACGCTGTGCTCCTGCGTGGAACCTGAGCTCCGGATCCGGGGGGCCACTGCGGCAGGGGCTTCAGTGAGGCCCAGGGTGGTGGCAGGGGCTGGCATGGGGGTGGGACACTGGGAAGGGTGTGGGGCGAACACTCACCCAGCACAGCCACTATGAAGTCCTTGCGGGCCTCGGCCTGGGCATTCTTGGCCACGCAGGTGTAGGTACCAGCCTGGGCCAGCTGCAGGCGACTCATCTGGAGGCGGCCCCCACGGGAGACCACGCCACGCACCACGCTGCTCTCTGTGGGACAGAGGGACAGGCCAGCCTGTCACCTGCGGCCCTGCCACCCCAGGTACTGCATCTGGGCCAGACACAAAAGTCACGTGACTCCCTGACTCTGAGTATGGGCCTCCCAGCACCCACACTCACAGAGCTGGAAAGACCCCAAGAACCCCTGAATCACTCACTCCTTTCCTGTGTCCACAGGGAAACTGGGGCCCAGACAGAGGCAGGGCCTCCTCCGATCCGCACCGTGACCTTCCCCAGCCTGGTCTTTGTCCTTACCACCCTTCCCTATTTCCTTCCACCTGGACGTTTCTTCCCAAGTGTCTGGGACTCTGTCCTCTCTCTGTCACCTCTCAGGTCCACTCCACCTCCCACCTTCCCTCCAGCTGCACCCCGCCCCCTCCCACTGACCCAGCCTTCCGATCAAGGTGAAGCAGCTACTCACTGACCCTGACACAAGCCACCTAGGGGCTCCCCCTGGGGCTCAGCTCAGCTCAGCTGCATGCCCACCCCCAGCCTCTAATGCTCCCCATTCCCTCCCTCCAGCCGCGCCTCTGCCCCGAAGCCTTCTCTAACGCACCACCCAGCCTGATGTGTGCTTGCCCGTGCCATCTGTCCAGCCAGCCCTTCAACAGCAAACTGAACAACTAGGACATGTCCAACTGTGAGCTTGGGAACCGAAGATGAATAAGACAGTCCCCATCCTCAAGGAGCTCCCAGTGCATCCAAGACTCTGAACCAGGTGCAACCCTGTGGAATGCCCCTGGGAAGCCCCTGACGGAGCCAGGAGCCAGCCCGCAGCTCTTCCGGGGGACGTGAGTCTCAGCTGAGACTCGGGGGTGAGTGCGGATCACCCAGGTAGAAGTGGAGGCGGGCAGGGGCGTCAGGGTGGGCCTTTCAGGGAGGGAGCAGCATGCGCCAAGAGCTGGAGGCATCAGAGACCAGGGCCAGTGTGATCCCCGGGGAAGGAAAGCACACGCCACCCAAACACATGTACACAAATGGTCACCGCATGCTGGTCATCACAGCCGAAGGTGGGAGCCACCCAGGTGTCCACCAATTGGCACGTGGACAAATGGGATAGATCCACAAAATGGGATGTTCAGCCATAAAAAGAATGGAACAATAATTTAAATTTAACTTTAAAAATGAATGAAGAACCGACATGCTACAACATGAATGCACCTGGAAAGCAGGATGCTGAGTGGAAGAAGCCAGTCAGTCGCCCAAGGCCACACGCTGTGTGACCCTGTTTACATGGGCTGTGCAGAAGAGGCAAATCCATAGAGACAGCCCCCTAGGGCTGGCCGGAGGAGTTGGGGGGAATGGGAAGTGAAGGGTAGTGGGTATGGGTTTTCACTTGGGGGATAAAAATGTTCTAAAATTAATTGTGGGGATGGTCTGTGAATATACTAGAAATTATTGAGTTACATGCCTTAAATGGGTAACTTGTATACTGTGCAAATTGTATCACAATAAGGCTGTTATCGGGGGGCACAAGAATGTGTGTGAGGAGCCAGGATGGTTTGTGCAGAGCAGGCAGTGGGCAGCGGGCAGCGGGCAGCCGGAGGTGGGCTGGCCTCTGGCCCCACAGGCTGTGGTGCTGAGGACTACAGCCACGAGAGGACTTTGACAAATGAGCCACTCAGCT
This sequence comes from Desmodus rotundus, assembly GCF_022682495.2. Lineage (NCBI taxonomy): Eukaryota > Metazoa > Chordata > Mammalia > Chiroptera > Phyllostomidae > Desmodus > Desmodus rotundus. The sequence goes on from NC_071387.1 coordinate 4,590,042, forward strand.
GTACTTTGAGGTCCCGTCTGCCCTGCATGGAGCCTGTATCGGAGGCATGGGGTGGGCCCTGGAGACCAGGGTGGGGCGGCTGCCCTGGCCCAGGAGGGACGGTGGTGGCTGGAACCAGAAAGGGTGTGGGTGGAAAGCAGTGGGTGGCCCCGGAGGTGTCTACCCGCCCACAAGAGCAGGGGGCTTCTGGCTGACAGCTGGGTGGAGAGAGGCAGAGAGGGGCCAAGAACAAGGCCTGAATGGGGTGACCAACAGCTGGGCCAGGACGCAACTGAGCTATGGGAGGAAGAGTGGTTTAGGGGCCAATGCCAGGCCCAGGGCTGGGCCAGCTAGGTGCTCAGCGCCCACCCTGCATTTCTGTCTTGGTTGCTGACTGTGGCACAAACCCAAGGAGCCTCAGTGCCCCCATGAGACCAGTTTCCAATGTCTGGATTTCCAGGCCGACAACTCCCTTCAGCTTTCTCTGTCCCTTTGTGAAAGAAAAGAGAGTATTTAGCACTAAAAAGGTAAGAAGGACCCAATGCACTCACCAACAGGCATTCTGTCCTTCAGCCAAGTGACAGTGGGGGCAGGGACACCAGTCACATCACAGGTCAGGACCAGGGGACTCCCAGCCACCTGGCTCACTGTCTCCGTCCTGGGGTTCTCAAACACTGGCGGCACTGCAGGAGAAAAGCCAGATTCTTGGAATCTTAAGACTCTGCCCTCCCTTCCTCCCTCTCAGGCAGATCTGGGGTGTTGAAGAAAGCCCTTCTCTGTGGCTAGGAGTTGACATTTTACGCTTTGCCATTGATGGAGATGTGCATTGCTTTATTCACAAATAGAACCAGCAGCTGGCTGTTTCAAAACACCTACAAAGCAGCGTCCAGGAAGGGTCCACTTAGACCAAGGATGGTAAATGCATGGCTCACCCACCAGCAGTTCTTAGCCTATGCCAGGACAGACATCACTAATCAATCCCAGCACTATGCCAGGAGGAAGTCATGCAGCCACTACCAGTGGAACAGAGACAGCTGTGCTGAGGATGAAATGCCTTTGCCCTCAGGGACCAGACATTCCCCCCTGCCCACTGTTCACCGAGGCAGCCTTCAGGAGAAGGGGCTGTGGGCTTTCAGCAAGCATGGTATCAATCATTTTTAACAATGGTGTTCAATGTGGCTCGGGGTCTGACCCTTCCACGGCTGGCCTGGGGAGGAGGCTACTGCTTTGCCATTCGTGGCCAACAGCTGGTGTCCTCCCAACCTGTCCCCTCCATCTCGCACAGCAAATTTAGCTGAGCGCAGTCACTCAGGTAGAAACAACATTTCCCAGCTGCCCCTGCAGCTTGGTGTGGCCAGCTGCCGAAGTCCTCAACAAGTGGGATACAACAGAGGGAAGAATTCTACTTCTGCTCTTTTCTGCTTACTGGGGGCAGGGACAGGATGCAACACGTCCCAGTTTCAACCGCATGGACACGGGCAACACCCCAGGGGATAGGAGAGCAGCAAGACGGAAGGACCCCGAGCCACTAGATTTCCATATGGAGCCCTCACCTCTGGGTTTATGGGTGAGAGAGATAAATTTCTCTCTCATTTAATCCACTGTATTTGGGGGTCTTTCTGTTACGCAGCTGAGTTTATACCCTAACTGACATGACATCTGACCCTGAGAAAATGTGGCCAAGGCTCCATCGCTTGCTTCCCTAGCCAGCTCCTACAAGCTCCCCTCACGCCCAGCTGGAGCCACACCCAATCAAAAGCCATCTATGTTCCAGCCTTGGGCTGAGGGGACAGGCCTCTCAGGGCTCAAGGCAGAGGTGACGTGGCCCTAGGCCACCCCTGTGTCTGATCTCTGAGGGTACCCGTCACAGTGCTCACATGCCAGGTCCTGTGCCTGGCACCTTATGGACACGAGTCCCCGCAGGCCATCGATCGAGGCTTCCCGGGTGCCTAGCGGGCGGGTGCAGCATTTAGCTTCTTTTACGGAAGATGTGCCTGAGGCTCAGGGGGAGTCACTCCACGGAGACCCCCACGGCAAGTCTTGTCCCAATCTTGCTCCTTTCAATTCCAGATCTGTCCCCTCGACACCCAGCACCCCGCCTCTGCCCAGCCACTGCCCTTCCCATCCTTGGCAGCCCCATGCACTGCTAAGGATTCCAAGGCCATGCTCGCAGGCTGGTCCCCAGCTTACCCTGGACAGTGAGGATGAACGTCCGCATGGCCTCTCCAGCCACGTTGTTGACTTTACAGCTGTACAGACCTTTATCTGACACCTGGGACAGAGACAGCCCGTGGTGACTGTGTGCCCGGGGCTGGGCTCACCCAGGTCCCAGCACCTTGCAGAGCAGGGACGCTCCATATGTGCCAATCCTGCTTGGGAAGTCAAGGGCAAGCCTCTGGCCTTCCCCGAGCTTCAAGAGGCAGGAGGGCCCACAGCAGGCGAGTACACAGGTGCCAGACCCTACCCTTTCCAAGTCTGGAAGAAAGGGCCCCCTTGCTGCAGGGATTGAGCCGAGCCGGGTGGGAGGAGGCCAGGATGCATTTTGGAAGGAGGAGCAAATACCCGCAAATGCTGTTAGAGTCTAATCCACACAGGGGCGGGGGGAGCAGAACTCACTCCCAGCGAGTCAGAACCATACAGCCTGGGAAAGCTTCTAGATCCTGGGACACTGAGGCAGATGGCGAGGAAGGGACCCACCCAAGGGTGTTCTGTGGGTCAGTGTGGAGCCTTGTGCCCTTCCCACTCTCCAGCCCTCGAGGCTGCTATTCACCGCCTGGGCTTGGGGTCTTGCAGGCTGATGCGGCAGCAGCCCCCATCCCGTGCCCACCAGGACCAGGAGGTGACATTGCATGGCCTCCCATGGCCGCCCACACCACTGGGTTGCTCACCTGGGTATCCAGGATCTCCAGCCTCTGTCCACCCTGCAGAATCTGGGTCCGCTGCGCTGGCACCAGGGGCTGCCTGTCCTTGTACCAGGTCACGGCTGGCTCAGGGAGTGAGTCTGCCTCACAGCTCAGAACCGCCTTGTCCCCTGCCTTCACCAGAAGCCTATCCTGGGGGATTCTGGGAGCTTGCCTGAAGGTGGGGGGTACTGGAGCAGGGGACAAGCAGAGTAAGGGGCTGTCTGTGGCCCTCCCCATGTCCTCCCAGCCCCAGCCACAGGAAGCAGCCTATAGGCCCACACGGGTTACATGGCAGACCCCACCCTGGGGGATGGCACAGACCCAGGGAGTCAGAGGAATAGACTTGCTGGGTGACCTGGGGAAAGCCTCCTGTCCTCTCTGGGCCTCAGCCTCCTGGATGGGGCAGTGCTCTGGCCCTCCAGGGCTGTTTCCTATGAAGGGCAGGCCCTGGCTGTGTTCCAACCCCCTGTGGGGGTCCCCAGAGCCCCCTGTCCCTCCAGTAAGCCAATGCTGAAGCCCCGCTCCCAACTGTGAGCGCACAGGACCCTGTTCGTCACATGGTAGGTAAACACAGGCAAACGAACGAACCATCCCTGGGGCTAGAACAAACCTTCCCGTGTATCCTGGCTCATGACCTCTTAGAGCCCAGCCACATCGAGAGCCTCTCGATCAATCAGGCTGGGGAAGGGCCCTTCCTCTCCTCAACACAAGGGCTCACTGGGCACCAGGCACAGGGCTAAGCTCTCACGTACCATCATTTAGTCCTTATACTAACTGCCACCTACAGATGCCAGACCTGAGCCTCAGAGAGGGGGCGTGATTTGCCCAAGGTCACAGAGCAAACCCAAGTGTGTCCAACTCTACAGACCCCACCTCCGCCACTGTGCTGCCTGAGGGGTGTGGGGCTGAGGGCTGACTGAGGGAGCAGAGGACAGTGCGGGGCGGCAGGGACAGACAGGACGTACCCAGCACACGGAGCTGCACCAGCTTCTGGTCTCGGCCGGCGGCATTGAGGGCCTCACACGTGTACATCCCCGAGTCCGAGGGCTGTGCCCGGGCCAGCTGCAGCGTGTGGGTGCCTGACGTAGGGGGTTGGGAGTCAGCCCCTTGCACCAGCAAATGCCCAGGCCCACACCCCCAACCCTAACTCCCTCACAGACTCCCAGTCCTGCCCCCACAGAGCTGGACCCCAAGCCTCAGTTTACCCACCAGGCAGGAGGAAGACCTCTTCTCCAAGGGAGAGGGCCCGGCTGTCCTTGTACCAAGTGACCTCGGGGCTCGGGTGAGCGTGCACATCACAGGGGAGGGAGATGCTGCTATTGAGGATGGCTGTGACCTGCTCCGAGTTCTGGCCTGCAATTCGTGGTGGGACTGTCCCCGTGGCCACCAGGGTAAAGAAAGACACTTGAGAAGGCACTCTGGCAGGGGAGCAGAGAGCTGCCGAGTGAGACCCGGGGCCTGAGCCGGCTCCTGGTGCTTCACCGGGGCGTCCTCAACAACGCCGTGCACAGCCCCTATTTGCCCGAGGGCTTGCAGACCAGACAGGGAGAGTCACCTTTCTGAGGCCACTCGTGATCTCTCTGAGCGTCCCCATAGCTGTGAGATCGGGCTAACCTCCCAGCTCTACTGGAAGGGGTCAGCCCCATGCTAGGTACACAGTAAGGGCTTAATAATGGTGCTGTAAGGCCTCAGAAGAGCCGTTCCCTGCCCATCTCTAAAGTTGCTTAAAATCCTCGGGGGCTGGCCTTCAGTGACTAGGCTCCCCAGTGCTCTCTGTGGCTGGTGCCAGGCCCAGCCCCCTAACCTCTGGGGGCAGCCCCAGGGCCTAGGACCCAGGAAGCACCAAGGTGGTGCCCCTTGGGGAGGGGCAAGGTACTGTGTCCGCCTGCATGTTAACTCACAGAGCAGGGTGGGGGGCGGGGGTGGCAGGCGGGCTCAGAGCCCCAGCCCCTCCTCGGCTGGGGAACCCGAGGGGGCCGCCAGCTCAGCCCAGCTCACCTTGCACCCTGAGCGTGAAGAGCTTCTCCGCAGAGCCCGCTGGGTTCTCGGCCACACACATGTAGCTGGCAGCGTCGGCCACCTCTGCCGTGGAAACCTGTGGGTGCAGGGACATGGCGCCGGGCAATGCCATGGGCCTGCGGCTCTGGTCCCCGCCCCCCAAGGACCACTGGGAGGGATCCCTCCCACCATACCAGGCACGGCGGGCACCCAGAGGAGACCCTCAGAAGGCCACGTTTGTCCACACAGGGTGCCACTGTCGGGCACACGCACCCCATGTCCATCTAGAGCTTTCTGTGACATTCTGGACGGGACTGTCAGGCTGGGGCTGGTGACTCCCTACAGCAAATGACATGGTGACAACAGTCTCCCCCAGCCCCAACAGGGGCTGCTCTACGCTGTGTTGGGGCCTGGGGGTCCTGAGCAGCGGTGTCTGGCTCCTGGGTGGCCAAGGCCACTACCCGAGGTCCTAGGTGCTGGGGGTGGCTCTGTGACTGGTGGCATTCATGTGCATTCTTCTCAGATGTCACCAGGACTTCCAGGTGCCATGTGTGGCCCTGGGCCTGCCAGCGAAGCCCACCGTGGTGACTGAGTTCCATAATTTGATAGGTGGAACGAAATCCCTGGTGCCCCTGCATGCTCGTGGGCAAAGGGCATGAGAACGACAGCTCCTGGGCTCCCGCACAAGCAGTGCTGGGTTGAAGCAACTGCTGCCTTTAGCCCGAGTCAGGGGACGCGCTGACCTGCAAGACCTGCCCGTCGTCTAGGACCTGCCGCCGTGGGCTCGACGAGAAAGGCAGCCCGTTCTGGAGCCACGAGATGGTGGGCGCGGGGTTGCCCAGGGCTGGGCACTGTAGGCTGACGGTGCTGCTGGCATTGACGGTCACCTCCTCCACCAGCTCCTCCGTGTCACCCAGGATCACAGGTGGGGCTGGGGTGGGGGAGAGGAGGGTGAGGAGCAGGCAGCTCCCAGGACAAGTCCCTGGGGGTGGGGGGAAGGTGTGGAGGTGACAGCAGCGCGTGGTGCCAGGCACTGGCTGGGGCTCCTTGTGCCCTGCTCAAGCCCTGATGCAGCTAAGGAATCTGGAGCACAGAGAGGGCTATGAATTGCCAAGGTCACACAGCAAGGAAGCAGCTCACCTGGGGTTGGAACCCAGTCCTGTCTAGTTTCAGAGCCCAAGCTCATGACCCCTAGGTTGTCAACCTCCAAATACTGCCAGACTGAACATGCTCTCCACCACAACCCCCTTTAAGAGGGGCCCGCATAGGGCCTGCAGACCTGAGACACCCCCACCCCCAGCCTCCAGGCCACCACTCACTCAGCACCATCAGCTCGTAGTGCAGCCAGTCCTCGCCCACCTCGTTGGAGGCCTTGCACGAGTACCTCCCGGCATCCTCTGCGCGTACCAGGGGGATCTGCAGGACCCGGCCTCCTGCAGGGACAGAGGACAGGGGCCTGAGCACAGGGGCCTGAGCAAAGGTGAACAGCCCAGCTCCTTCCTCTAGGAGGGACCTGGGACACATCACCAGCACCCCCTGCTGCCTCATCTGTGAAGTGGAGAGGACTGCCTGGCCTGCCCAGTTCATGGGGCCAGGGGCAAACAAAGCCCAGGAAGGCTGCTGTGTGCCAGGCCCGGCCGAGCATTTTCCTGCTCTCAGACTCTGTGCTGCACACACTCCCATCTTACAGATGGAAAAACTGAGGCTTCCCGAGGGTGCCCAGTGGTGCCACCTGAGCCCAGCTCCTCGATGAGGACAGGGGAGGGCCAGCCAGCTGCGCAGAAGCTCTTAGGAGGCAAAGAGGCAGCAAGGTCTGTGGTGGTTGAGGGTGGGGGCTCCTGGGTGGGGGGGTTGTCACCTGGGATCTGTGACCCAGAGCCAACCAGGACCAGCCAGACCCTGGCATCTTTGGGGGGCTGCAACTGGTCTCTGGCAGGGGCCAGGTTAGGGTCACTATGTGCTCATATGCTGGCCCAGGCTGTGGGGGCTGGTGACTAGGATTGGAACCAGGGGCTCACTGTATGTAGAGCCAAGGGACAGTGTCATGATTAGGGAGGGTGTGGCCACACTCGGGGTCACTTTTGTGCTCAGGATTAGGAGTCAGTGGCCAGGGTCAGAGGTCGATGGTGGGGTTGGCGGTTCATGGCTAGGTCTGGGGGTCAGTGGCTGTGGCTGGGGTTAGGTGGGTGGCTGGGATTAATCTACAATCAGAGTCGGAGCCAGGGACCAGAATATGATTGAGTTCACTGTGTACCCAGGATCTGGGTCGGTGTCCAGGGCAGAGGGCAAGCCAAGTGTCCAGGGGTTTGTGACAGGAGCAAACAGCTTTCAGTAAGCGTTCTCTGCCAGATCTCCAAGAGGCCCCTTTCTTTTGCAAGAGCCAAAGTACAAACCCTGCAATGACCCTGCCCGTCGGCATGCCCCACTCTGTGCGACCCACCTCATCTTTCCACCCCCCACCCCCACCACAGGCCCAAGCCTGGCGGGACACGGGGCCAACCCTAAGCCAGAGACCACCGAGTCCCTGGTCTGAGACACTGCAGCGCTCTGTGCCTGGAACTTCTGCCAGTTCCGGTCGGGCCTGGGGCGGCCGCCCGGGGAAGCCAGGCCTTTCGGAGCCCTACACCAGAGCCTTTTCATTCAAAATCCTCCACACACACACCAAAAAAAAAAAAGAAAAAAGAAAAAAAAAAAGAAAAGAAAAATCCTAAAATAAAAGTGTTGTTTTAAAAAACAAAATCACCTTAGATAAATATTTAAAGTTGTAAAAAATACAAGTCACATGAACCATGACCTTGGACCCCAGGGTGCTCCTGAGCCCAGGGAGAGGTCCTTCCACTTTGGGGGTCATGAGATGCTAACACAGAAGCGGCTCCCCCTCCCAGAAGGGCGACAGCTTCAGCCAATTATTTTCATACACTGCAGACCTTGACCCCCAGAGAGCATCTAGTCCAGGTTTGCAAAAGGCAGCTAAGGCCCAGAGTGGCCCCAGGCCCTGCCCCAGGTCACACAGCAAGCAGCACCTAGGAGAGCCCTGAGGACCTGTGGAAGGGCCACCGAGGGGACCTGCTCCAATGCCATTGGGGCCTGGGTCCCTGCTTGCAAGCGTCCCAACCTCTCAGTGCAGCCCCGGCCTACCCTGCAGAACAGACACCCCGTCTGCGGCCGAGAGGGGCCGGTCCCCCCGGTACCAGGTCAGCTCCGGGGGTGGGACTGCGTTGGTGTCACAGTACAGGTATGCGGGGCTGTTCTCCACAATCTCCTGGTATTCTGTCACCTGGCCCCGGGCCTCCTCTTCCTGGGACGGGCTTTCGAAGGCTGTGCTGGCATGGCCCACCTTCAGGAACATGGGGGGCACTGGGGGCAGGGATGACAAAGCCGTTATGAGTCGTTCTGACACAAAGCTGAGGGACGAGCCAATCTCATGGGTCAAAGCACTTTTAAAATTCACTCATTCCTTCAACTGGTGTTTCTGTTTGTTTTTTAAAGATTTTATTTATTTATTTTTAGAGAAAAGGGAAGGGAAGGGGGTAGAAAGAGGGAGAGAAACCTCAATGTGTGGTTGCCTCTTGCACGCCCCCTACTGGGGACCTAGGCCGCAATCCAGGCATGCGCCCTGACTGGGAATCAAACCAGTGACCCTTTGGTTCACAGGCCAGCACTTAAGCCACTGAGCTGCACCAGCCAGGGCCCTTCAACTAGTGTTTATTGAGCAATTACTACACTGGGCACCAGAAAAAAGTTCCTGCCCTCTGACACACATGTCTAATGGACACAAAAAGGCTTCTTGCGATGGGGCGATATTTTTCAGGGGAGGAAGCCAGGTACTGAGCTTTAGCCAGCATGTTTATCAGACACAGAGGCATAAAGTCACAGGCTCTTAGAACTGGGGGGTCGAATCAAGGCCACCTGATTCAATCACCCCATTGTACAAAGGCAAGACTAAGGCCTGGGGGCGGGGCCCAGACGTGCCAGACGGTGGTGAGAAAGGGGGCAGGCAGCCCAGAGCAGAGCCCTCCTGCCAGGCTGCTCCAGGAGCAGGCACTCCCTACCCTCAGCCATGCCGCCCCGCCCACGCCCCGGCCCGTGCCCCCACCAGGCCCTGCTGGCCCCCACACACCCTGGATGAGCACGTTGAAGTCCTGGTCATCCTCGCCAGCCACGTTGGTGGCCACGCACAGGTACCGCCCGGAATCGGAGACCTGCGTGGGCTGGATCTGAAGCAGCCGCCCTTCACCCAAGATGCGGAGCCGCTCGTTGGGGGTCACGGGCTGGGGGAGGGAAAGAGGGGGAGGAGGTATCACAAATGCAGGGGTACCCAGACAAGTGTTCTTAGATTTTAATAAAGTTTTAAAAATACAGCAAAATGATAGTTTCTAAACCAAATCCGTATAACTTAAAAACCGGAAGAGAATTAAACGGGTGAATGTAGAACTTTATGAGACTCGTTCCCTATACAGAGTAGGGTTCCCTATCAACACTAAAGGGGGAGGCAGGGCCAGGCCAGCTCTGGGGGCCCCGGGGAGAGCACCCGAGGCTGCTCGGGGTTCCCAAGCTCACCCGTCCATCCTTGTACCAGCTGATGGCAGGTGGGGGTGCGGCCCAGGACTCACACTCCAGGGTCAAGGTGCTGTTGACCTTGGTCCTCACTTCCTTCACAGCGACCTCCCCCAAGGAGTCGTCTTTGGAGATGGAGGGGGGGACTGAAAAGCACAAGGGGGTCTGAGCAGCAGGCCCCGGGCAGGGGCGCTGGGGCACTGCGCTCACCCTGGTACAGGGGACAGGGATGGGGGTGGGGTGTCACTTAGGGGCGACAGTGTTTGTTAGCAACAATTACAGGGCAGGGCCGGTCTGAAGCAGGGGGATTCCTGGGGTGACCTCGGGGGTGCCAGGTCTCAGGCTGTGGAGCCTCTGGTCACATCAGAGCAGAAAGAAGCCAGGACTGCAGAGAGTCTGGGCCTCCACGTGGCCCAAGTCCTAACTCACGGTCCCCTCCTCCTAGTGTCCGTGACCCTAATGTGGAATGAGGCAGCCAGCCCGGCTGCCTGGAGACTGTCAGAGGAGATGAGCCCCACGAAAGTGGTCCGGTGTCCAGCATAGCCCAGGAGCCGGAATCCCAGCCTCCCGAGCAGCCTCGGCCCATGCGGCCAGAACCCCAGAGGCCCCGACTCACTGACAACTTCCACGTGGTAGTTCTTCATGGCCTCCCCGAGCTCATTGGTGACCACGCAGGTGTACTGGCCCGCATCCTCCTTCTGGGCGTTCAAGATCTGCAGCCCGTGGGTGCCTGCTTGCAGGGAGGGCCCGGGGTCACCCTTAGGCATGACTCAGGTTCACCAGTCCCTTCCTCTGACCCCGCACTCCTCCCTGCAGCGGGCTTCACCTGGGAGCAGCTGGATGTTGTTCGAGGCCTCAAAGGGTGATCCGTCCTTCATCCAGGTGATGGTGGGGGAGGGGAAGGCCAGCGCCTCACAGATCAGAGAAATGGGGTTGTTGATGGTCACGGTCACCTCCTCGTCCGCACTGTCCTCGCCCGCCCCCAGGATGGTGGGAACCACTGTGACAGGAGGTCGGGAGGGTGCTTGTGAGCCGGCAGCCCCGACCCTGGGCCTGAGCACCCAGCACAGACTCACACCCTGCTGCTTACCTGCCAGGCTCCTGCGGTTTGCATTACCCAGCGGGAAACTGAGGCTCCAAGGAGCCCAGGCAGAGGTAGCCAGGCTTGAGTTCCAGCCTGGGTGGCCCAGAGCGCCAGCTCTCCCCCACTATGCAAGACCATAGGGGGAGCTGGGCAACTTCTGCTCACTTTCCCCAATAGCCTCTGCCCACCCAGAGAGCATCTACGAATTTAACCAGAGCCCTCTGAATTCTGTTCGTTTCCAAGCCGTGTGACTCCCAGTGGAAGGTCGGGTGGGGTGGTGGAGTGGAGTTTTGTTCCCCCCTGAGCAGAGCAGCTTGGCTCTCACTGGTTCTAAAAGTTCCTCTCTCGGATGCTGCAGGGGACTCTCCACTCCAGCACTGGCACTGCGAGAAGCAGGTTGTTCGGGACCAGTCTCTGTCCCTCTTGTTTTCTAACCCGTTTCTCCAGCCTAACCAGGCGGTTGGTGCTGCACGGCCCTCGGGAAACAGACGGCCTGGAAGGAGTCATGTCATCTCCCCAGGCCACAGGGCTTCATCAGTGACATGGGGACAAGCACGGCACCCAACTCCTGGGGCTGTTGTGAAGTTTCAACCAATTAGGCCTGTCCAAATGCCTGGCCTATGATAAACCACCAGCCACTAGAGCTGCTATTATTATGTTGTTGTTGAACTTGGAGAGGTGCAAGGAAGAATAGCAGGGAACTTTGTGGGAAGACGTCTGCAGGAGCTGGTCGGCTCGGTTCTCCCTCCCGCTGGCACCCAGTGCGGCCAGGAGGCGCCCAGCACTCACCCAGGACACTCAGCTGGAAATGTTTGGTCTTTTCCCCCACAGCATTGGCTGCGATGCAGGTGTAGTGGCCGGCACTAGACAGGTTGGCCTGGACGACCTGCAGAAGGGCTCCATCTGGAGAAACGTAGTAGGTGTCTCCTCCGGCCAGGGGTTGGCCATCTTTGAACCACGTGACCTTGGGCTGTGGGTGGCCTGCAGGCAGAGGAGAGAGGCAGGTAAGACAGTTCAGCAGGATCTGAACAGGCTGCAGCAGAGGTCAGAAGGTGCTCCAGGGAGGGGTACGTGACATGGGTTCTCCATCTCAGTCCAGAGGCCCATGCAGCAGGGCAAGACATAGAACCAGCCACCAGGCCTGGCCGGGGCCTTTACCCAAGTGGCTTGACTGCCTTTTCCTTACTGAGGAGTGGGCAGAGATGGCTTAGTACAGACAGAAGAAAGACAAGTTATTCCATCCATCCCCCCATCCATCCATCTTCCCCTACCCATTCATCCACCCATCTACCCATCTTCATCCACCCATCTACCCACCTTCATCCACCCACCCATCCATCCATCCATCCACCCATCTACCCACCCATACATCCATCCATCCAAAAGTAAATACATACATACACCTATCCGTCCACCATCCATCCTTCTATCCCAACCCACAAGCACTAATCGGAGCCTGCTATTCCAGGCATTGGGAGAACCATGGTGACAAGGTAGATCTTGGGTCCTCAAGGAGCTCAGAGCCCAGCTGGGGCGCAAAGATGTCACAAGGCCACTGTGGACCAGTGCGGTCAGTGCTGTGATGGAGAGCAGAGGGGCTGGGGACAGGCAGGCCAGATCCCCAGCCCCCTGTTTCTGAAGCTGCCTTGTCACCCTACTCCCAGCCGCCAGGTGTGGCCTTACCTGTGGCATTGCACATCAGGTGGGCCGTCTGTCCCTCAGGGACCTTGATAGCCTCCTCCAGGTCCTCGTTCTCAATACTGGGAGGAACTGGGAGAGCAGGGAGACAGCCGGTTACTAACCAGGTTGGCTCACTCGGCTGAACCAACCCACCAAGCAGGACACCAACAGCCCACGGCGTTGTGCTTCAGGTCCCTGTGCCTTGGTTTCCTCTCCCCTCGTGCCGCTTCCACAGGGCCGTGAGCTTAACAAAACTTCACTGCTGGCTGAGGGGAGTACCAGGGCTTCTGGAAGAAGGCCCTGATTGAGGCAGGCAGTTTGGGAGGCGCTAAAAATATTTTCTCCCTTCCACATGGGATTAGTTCCTGCTGTTTCAGAAAGTTCCATGGCAACCCCCTCAGAGCGGAGGTTGCTGATGAGGTGAAAAAACCCCAAAACACAAATAAACGAAGACAAAAAACAAGCTTTTGCCTCTCCCTTCTTCCTGGGCCAGGCCCCCTGCTACAGCAAGAGCCCTTCGCCCCCTATCCCATGAGCTCCCAGGCAGGAGGAAAAGGAACTGTGAGCTAGGGACGCGGGGCTGGACGTACCCAGGACCTCCACGCTGAAGTTCCTCCGCACCTCCCCAGCTGAGTTGCTTGCCAGGCACGAGTAGAGGCCTCTGTCCCACTCCTGTATCCGGGTCATCTTCAGCATCCAGCCGCCTGGGCAGGGGGGAGAGCGGGCTCTAGGCATGGCCCTGAGCAGCCTCTGTCCCAAGCTGAGCCCGGGCTGGCCCCCAGGAACAGGAGTGTGCCAGGCATCATAATGAGACGTGTATGCGTCTACCTCCCCCAGTGCTCCATTCCTCAGATGGGGAAACAGAGACCCAGAAGGGCAAACAGGTGGGTGAGGCCTCTTAGACATTACACACGCACCGGGGTAAGCCTGAGGTGCCATTGGAAGGAGAAGGACCTGCCACCTGGCTGGCCCCACTTCTGCGGACTGGCTGGGGCTAAAGGGATAGCACTGGGCCTGGCCCAGGTCAGACCGCCTTACTGCTCTGATGGAGCCTGTAAGATGGCACCTTCCTCCAAGGACCTGCCGGAGGTGAACCAGCTCCTCTCAGAGGAGACCAGGGATCTTCTAAGACCGGCCCAGGGAAGGCACAGGTGCAGCAACATTAGGCCACTGCTGCTCCTGGACCGGGCAGACATCACTAGTCAATCACCGCTCTCCCTTCCCAGCTCATCACAAGGCATCAGGCCACCCCCGCCCTGTGCTCCGAGGCCATGCGCCGGACGCTTATTTGCCGTCCTAGCTTTACAATAATGGGAACACCCCTGTGGGAAGGAATTGATGGGTCACTGAGGGTGAACCTCAGGGGGCCTGGAAGTCCTTGCGAGATTTGGATGGGACACTGCCTCTTGGGCCTCAGTTTCCCCACTTGTGTGCCAGCCAAGAACCGTGGCAAACCAACTTTGCGAGGAGGAAGAATACTCAGAGCGAAGGTGCTTAGGTCACGGTCTCCAGAGGTTTGTTACCGCGCGGCGGGAGGCTCTGCCAGGGCCGTGAGAACCTTCGCTGGGGGCTTATCAGAGCCTTCACTCTGTCCTCGGTCCCTGTGCGTCTCTAGGAGGGGAGCGGGGCAGGAGGCCTGTTTCCACACTTGTTTAAATCTAACATTTTTCCTGGAGCCCACCACTCGGCCGGTGTTTGGGGAGGCCTCTTAGGGGACTGACAGCTACAATGTTTAGGCCTACCTGGCAGGTCAGGGTCAGAGGTCTCGGGTGTGTGGTAAACAGGGACAGAAGCAAATGGCCAGACCTCATCCCCAGATACCCCCCTGGCTGGCTCCTTACCTGCCAACAGGTAGGTGTCCTCCCCAAGGCTGACGGGCTCCTCCCCTCGGAACCAGCGGACCCCCGGGAGTGGGACGCCTGTGGCTTCACAGAGCAGTGTCAAGGGGCTGTGCAAGGCAGCGGTGACGTTGGTCAATGGGTCTGAGTCTCCGATGAACTCCGGGGGCACTAGACACAGAGAAGCAGCTTCATTCAGGGTGTAGACGGGACTGTATGCTTCTTCCCTGACCCCCCACTGCCTCCTGGGGGTCCCCACCCCCCAATCAGGACAGGCTGAGGAGCAGAAGGGACAGAATCAGAGCTGCTCCCACTGAAAGGAGTGCGAGGCAGCCAGAGGCCGGGCTTTGGCATCCAGCAGGCACCGTGGGCCTCCATTTCCCCAGTCCCTCAGAGGGAGGCCAGGAGGATGGATGTGGGTAAAGTGCTCAGCACAGTGCCCTGGCGGAGACAGAGCCAAGCAAGGAGACAGGGACTAGACAAAGGTGACACAGACGCCTCCCCAGACCAAAACTCAGAGTCCCCTGGTCCTCTGCGGGTCTGACACGTCTGTTCCCGAAGGAGGCCACCCCTCTCAGGCCAGGAAGAGCAGGCTGAGCAGGGCCTCCCTAAACCAACCCCTGCCCATCTCTCCCACCTTCTCTCTTACCACGCCCCGCTTGTGCCCTGAGGCATACAGTAGGAACTTAATAAGATATTGAAATCACGAGGCTGATCTAGCTACCCTGAATGTGCCACCCTCTGGGCCTCTGTGGAGCCTGTTCCCTCTGCCTGGCATTTCTGCCCTCACGCCGGCACCTGGTCGGCTCCCACTCTGCTCTTCCGTTGCAGCTGGCAGGCCACCTCCTACAGGAGGCTGCCCGACTGCCGATACACGACAGGGCTCAGGCTCCTGAATCCCCTCATCATGTGTAAGCCACGCAGGAGAAAGACTGCTTATTTCCCCAGTGCCCGGAACAGAGCAGGGGAACAGTAAGTGAGGGAGAGAGGCGGGAAAGAGGGCAGGGCAAGCAGGGCTGTGTGAAGCCATTCCTGACTTAAGAGCAGTGTGGCCAGCTTTCCCCAACAGCCCGCCCTCCCTGGGGGTCTGCCTCCTGGGACAACAGGGCGTGAGATAGAACTGGCCTTGCCTTCTCCAATCCACCCCGCTGCCCTGGCATGCCCTCCTCCGGCAGGCTGCCGGTCCTCACCCAGCACCGACAGCACAAACTGCCTCTTGGCCCTCCCAGCCACATTCTCAGCCACGCAGCTGTAGCGTCCAGCGTGGGCAGCCTGTGCCCGCTCCACGTGCAGGCTCTGACCCTGGTTCTGCAGCCGCAGGCCCGGCTCAGCCCCCACTGGCTGGCCGTCCCGTTCCCAGGTCACCCTGGGCAGGGGTTTCCCTGTGACGTTGCATTCCAGAGTGACCTCCCCGTCCTGGACCACGGAGACCTGTGCGTGGGGCTCCCGAGGGCCAGCGATCTGAGGGGGAGCTGGGGTGGAGAGAAAGCTGCTGTGGCTGCTGGGCACCAAGCACTCACATGGGGCCCCAGGCTGGCCTGTGCTCCCCACTGCCACTCACTGGCCGTGTGACCTTGGCCAGATGGCCTCACCTCTCTGGGCCTCCACTTTCCATCCTTATAATGGGGTCACAACAGTATCTCACCCTCTCCCCGACCCAGGAATCCCGGGGAGGGCCTGCCGTGTGGAAAGCGAGCTCACAGCACAGCCTGTAAGATCGGTGGGTGGTTTCCTCCCTCAGAAGCAGGGGTTTCCTGGGGCTTAGACAGTCGCTGGGGCAGGTATTCCCCACGAAATGCTGTTCTTGGTTTTATTTTCCAGAATGGTTTTTATAAGACTGAGATATTCCATCACTGCAGGACAAGCAGCTGGAGACAGGTCTCCATTATGGGTCTCAGCTTCAGAGAAATTGTACACTTCTTTCAGTTTCCAGCTGTTTCCAGCTGTGTTTTTCCCTCTGGACCTGGGGCTGCTGGGGGCCGTGCTGCCCTGCAGGCCCAGGTCAGGAGCTGCAGGAAGCTCCCTGGGAGGGGCAGTTAATAAAATGCCGCTGGTCTAACAGAGGCCACAGAAAGTATTCTCATGATCGCTATTGCTGTCCTGGTGTGGATTCTGAGGGTGGGGTCTCCCCAGCCAGGGTACCTGGCTGTCCCTCCACTCTACCCCCCTGCTCAGCCCCTCCTGCCTGGTTCAGGTCCCCCCACAGCTCACCATGCACCTCCAGCTGCAGGGCCTGGCTGCTGTTTCCTGCCACATTGCTGCACTCACAGGTGTACTCGCCCTCCTGGGCTGGCTGGACCGGGCCCAGGTACAGAAGCCGCCCCACTGCTGACACCTGCTCGAGGCTGGACCCCTCTCCGGGGACCGGGTGACCTGGATGCAGCAAAAAAAAGCTGTTGGTTCCCAGTCCTTTCACCTGGAACGTCTGTCCTCCCAGTACCCTGGCTGACTCCTGCCCATCCTTCGGGTGTCCACCTAGACATCGCCTCTGCCAGGAAACCCTCCTTGAGCACCAGACCTGATCCTCGCACCCTGCTGAACTCTCGCAACCCCTGAGCTTCTCCCCATCACACAGATTTATCTGCAGGCATCTGTCTGAACCCCAGCCCAGCGTGGGCCACCTGAGATACCCTGCCTCACTCCACAGGGGTCCTTAGAGGCTCAGGGCCCAGCGCACAGCAGGCCTCAGTGAAGGCTACTGAATGAATGACCCTTCCATGGCCTAAGGGTGGAGACCAAGCGGTGGGTACACCCGGCAGCAGGAAGGACTTAGTGAGCCTCAGGCTGCATTGAACACCAACTCCCCTCACCCTGCACCTGTTTGTACAGGAGCAGCCCTCCAGGCTGGGGGCGGGGCTCCAGTGGCCACCTGGCCATGCTTCCTCCCTCTGACACTCCCTTCTCTGCCCTGGGGAACTACCTCCACCTGATGTCTTCTCTGAGCTACACCACCTACCTCTGACCTCCCACTAGACATCTCACTAGGTGTCTAAATCATCTCAAAACTAACATGCCCCGCACTCGGGGTCTGCCCCGCAGACCTGCCCCATGGCCTCTCGTACTCGGTGACAGTGGCGCCTTGCTCCTGACCATCAGGCCAAATCCCCGTCCACTGAGCTCCTCCGCCTTTCCAGTCCCCTCTCTGCCCAGTCAGGAACTCACCCTGCACCAGGAGGCTGCTCCCTGCCCTTGCCGGGTGCCCCCACGCCAGAGCCTAGCTGAGATGAACTGAGTGGGGGTGGGGGTACTGGGTACGGAGGTGACACTTCTCTCAGCCCTTCTCTGCTCAGACCCCAAGTCTGCTGGGAGCCCCGGCCCCTTCCCAGGCAGCAACCCTACCGTCCTTCCTCCAGGTGATCTTGGGGAAAGGGACACCCTGACATTCGCAGGACAGCCTGGTAGGGTGCCCTTCAGTCACAGTCAGGGTGCGGGGCTCCGTCGAGGGGAACACTGGAGGAACTAAGAGAAGAAAGGGTGTGAGGTGGGCAGCAGGCTGGGGGGGCTCGGTGGATGGAGGGACAGGATTGGAGAGGGCTGTGCCCTGGGATCCAGTCCCCGCAGCACATCCCTAGGGCGCGTGGGGGGGGGGGTGGCCAGCCTGCGGGGGGGAGGGGATGGTGGTGGCAGTGGAGGTGGAGCCCCCACCCAGCCCAGGAGACCCTCACCCCAGACGTTGAGATTGTAGTGTTTCTCTGAGCGGCCCGCCTGGTTCAGCGCCTCACAGGTATAGCGGCCTGCGTCCCACACCTTTGCTCTGTCCACCTGGCCGGAAGCAACATGACCCATCAGTGGGGGCAGCACAGAGATGGGGTCACCCTGGACAGACCCTGTGACTATGGGCATGTCACTTCACCTCACGTGTCCCAACCGCCCCACCTGGAACCTGGGGGTGACGATAGCACCCTCGGCAGCCCCCACACCATGAAGTTTCCAGAAGCTGGTGACAGCGGGGGTCTGCCATGGGCTGGGTACACGGGGTGCATGGGCCAGGCTCCCTGCCCAGCCTCACCCCACTTCACAGCCACAGCCCAGGGGAGAAGGTAGAGAACGAAGAGGGTGGGGTGGAGGGGACCCTGTCCTCAGCGTCAGATCCTGATGCGGTACGTGACAGCCGAGGCTGAGGGGGGAAGGGAAGGAGAGGCAGGTGCTCCAGGCAGAGGGAACCAAACAGGTGTGCAGAGTTGGGACTGATCATCTCATAAGGGGCAGAGGGGGTGGAAGGGGGAGGGGCAGGCTGGAGCAGTGGGAGGGTCTCCCAACAGCAGGCGCAGTGCCTCCCCTCCCCTAGCGGACTGGACGCGGACACACTGTTCTCTGGGGGAGGCCAGGACCTCACAGGCCTCCTTCCCTGAGAATTCTCCCAGCCACCCCAGAAGAAAGGTACCAGCATGCTTGCAGGTGAGAGACCCAAGGCCCAGTGTGGTCAGGACATTTCCTAAGGTGGCCCAGCCAGGAGGAGGCGGAGCTGAAATTTAAATCCAGGCTGATTCCTTGTTGGACCCCAGTTACCCCCTGCCTTGCTGGGCCAGAGGACCGATCAAGGGACTTAAATGCCCAGAGGTGAGGAGGCTTTGGAACAGGGAGTGACAGAAGGAGAGCTGAGGGCTAGGAGCACTGAGGGATTTGGCTGGAAGCTGCTATGACAGGTCGGCAGCACGTGTCTGGGTGTCAGGTCTGGAGCGGCCTGCGGGGCACACACAGCTGAACTGCACCTCAGGGGGGTACCCACAGCCCCTGCCCTGCCTGCGGCCCACCCCACTCTCAATGGAGGCTTCACCGTAGGCCTTTGTGGCCACATACCTCCAGCAGGGCCTTGTCTGCAGAGAAGCGGACTCCCGGTCTTGGCTCCAGGGGATGGCCGTCCTTCCGCCAGCTCAGCACGGGAGGGGGCACGGCGTGGCTCTGGCACTCCAGGGCCACTGACTCGTTGGCCACGACGGACACGTTCAGCTCTTCTCCGAGGATGTGGGGGGGCACTTTGTGGGGGGAAGGTTGTGGGCAGGAGAGGGGCCATCTCAGCTGGTGGGCAGGACCAGCAGCAGGGAGCAGCCGCTGTCAGGATGAGGCCCGCGCCAGAGCTGCAGGCCCCTTATCCCCCCGGGACACCCCTCAGAGCCGAGGAGGGCAGTGGACAGTGACAGCGGCGCTGTCCCGGGTTGACTGCACCTCAGTTGAACCTAATCTAGGGCGTCACCACCAAGGGACAGTGGGTGAAAGGCACGCGGATTTCTCCGTATTATCTCTTACAACTGCAAGTGAACCTACACTTATCTCAAAATCGTTTTAAAATTAGTAAGGTTTTTATTTTTAAAAATGTTTTATAAAAGAAGCCTCCCCCACCCCCCCGTGAGGTGTAGGGGTCAGGAAGGCAGGGTCCAGAGTCAGAGCCCTTGGCCATAGTCCCGAGTCCTAGCACTGGGTCACCGTGTGAGACCCGGGAGATGGTACCCAGCCTCCCCACGCACAGTGAAGGCAGCCGCCGGGGGCCACAGGTGGGTCAGTGCGGGGACACAGGTGGCTGGGCCCTGGGACACACGGTGCCCGTTAAGTATGGCCTTGACCTCAGCAACAGGAAAGAAAGAGCTGGAACGGAACGCTGCCTCCACCCTCCCACAGGGCTCCCCATTTCCCAGAGTTCCCTCCTGCACCCCCAGAGAGTCCCACAAAATCCCGTACAAGGGAATCTTAAAACAAGAGTGACAGTGACTGAGTTCTCCGTGTGTGGCGAACCCCGTGACACCCTTTGGTGTGGGTGCCATCTTCGCCCATTTCACAGACGAAGAAGTAGAGGCCCAGAGAAGCAACGTGCCTGGCCCGAGGTCACGGAGCTAGGACGTGGTGGAGGCAGGGTTTGAACCGCAGGTCCATACCCTACCCACCGCCCCACACCGCCTTTCCCAAACAGGCTGTCACCCCCACTTGACCCAGGGCAGTGGCCACGTCCTATTCCCCACTCTTGGCCATGGGCCCCTCCTACTCCATTGTGCTGCTACCTGTTCCCTGAACGTGGATTCACCTGGCTGCCCCCTGTCCTCACTGGGGGAGCTCACACTCCGACAGACCCCCACACGGGGTCAGCTGCAGTCTCAGGCTGGCACGTCTCACACCCCCAGCCCCACCGTCTTGAGTGGCTGGCCTGGACCCAGCGGCCTCCGGGGCCTGACACTCACCGTGGACATGCAGGACGACGTCCCGGCGATCCTCGCCCACTGCGCTCACGGCCACACAGGAGTAGCTGCCAGAGTCGGAGACCCGGGCACTGGCCAGTGTGAGGACACGGCCGCCGGGCAAGACCTGCGCCCCCGGAAGGAAGTGCATGTGAGGCTGTGCACTTCAGGGGCCAGCGCCCACACCCTCTCAAGCTGGCCCTGCAGCTGGGCACGCCTGGCAGCCTGCTCCAGACCCCCAGAGCCCCTGGCACAAGGGAACCAGGAGCTGTACTGGGACTCAAGATCTCTGCTGGCCGGTGGGCCATTCCATCGGCCCTCGGAAGGGTCGTCTAGAACTTTGCTGTGGCTACTGGGCCCTTCACTCAGGGCTGGTCGGTCCCCGGGTGTGACACACACAGATCATAGTTAGTACAGAAGAAGAAGGTATCGGAAAAAGTTAATCATGTTCTATGTTGATCACGTGATGAAATGATACTTTTGGAATACACTGGATTAACTAAAATGTATTATTAAAGTTGGTTTCACCTGTTTCTTCTTGCTCATTTTTTTTAAATGCAGCTACTAGGAAAAAATGTTTTCTTTATCCTCACTTGAAGACATTTTTTCATTGCTCTCAGAGAGAGATGAAGGAAGAGAGAGAAACATTGATTGGCTGCCTTCCGGAGCATCCTGAGCCGTGACCTTTGGGTCACAGGATGATGCTCCACCCACGGAGCCTCACCGGCCAGGGCTCAGCTGCTGGAAGATTTTAAACCACGTGTATGGCTGGCACTTGCGCAGCGTGTTGTGTTTCTGGGGCCACGCTCGAGACTCTCCACTTAGCAGTCCGCCTTCCTCCCTCCTGCCAACCACCCTGAGTGACCACTGCTGCCCCCTCCCCTTGCAGCTCCCAGGGCCTGGCCTCTGCTCCCAGCACCTCCTGAGGTAGCGGGGAGGTGAGCTGGGGGCCGCCCAGCCCGACTGACCTGGAGGCCGAAGGTCCCTGCAGTGGCCACGGGGTTTCCATCCTTCAGCCACATCAGAGTGGGGCTGGGTCTGCCGGTGGCATTACAGGTGAGCCGCACGGGGGCGCCAAGCAGCACGGGGCCTGACAGGTGGGGCGGCAGCGTGATGCGCGGAGGTACTGCAGGGCGGGGTGACACAGAGCACAGGGTGAGCCCCACACGGGGCATGAGGGGAGGCCCTGGCGGGGCACCCCACAGGCCACACGAGAGAGCACAGGGACAGCCACTCCCTGTGCGGGCACCACTGCACGGCTGCTCCTCTCATCCTTCCAGAGCCAGCAGGAGGCCTCTACAGATAGTAAACGGAGGCCCGGGGAGGGCCAGGCCCCTGCCCAGGGCTGACCAGAGAGGCAGTGGCAGACGCAGCCCCTGAAGTGGGGCCTCTGGTCAGGTACCACGGGGATAGTGTGAGCGGGCTTTGTTTTCCAACTCGGAGGCACCAACCAAACCCTGTCCTACACAGCCCCTCGTGGACAGAAGACAACACAGGTGTATCTGAGAGACACAAGCCAGGCCGCCCAGGGCTCCTGCCAGCTGCCCACTGCTCTTAGGATAAAGGCCTGGCCCCTCCAGCTCCCATCTGGCCGCCAGCACCACCCTGGCCCCTCTCCGCCTCGCTCTGTGAGCTCCAGGCCCCCAGGCTCCTCCTTTCGGTTCCTCAAACTCCCCAGGTCTCTGGGTAGGAGGCCTCTATCCAGGCACGCAGCTCTCAGACAGGCCTCCCAGCCTCCCCAGGCCAGGTGAGTGCCCGGGCCCAGGCACAGCTGTACCTTACCTGTGCTAGCTCCTGTCACACGGTCAGGACACAGTACTTTGGGTAACTAATTACTGTTTGCTTCACTAGCAGAAGGCTCCTGGGGGGGTCTGTTTTTTGGGGGCTGCAGCACCATGGTTTGCCCCAGAGCATGTCCTTAATAGATGTGGTTGGACAGAAGATGGAGAGAAGGGGAATGAAGGTGGAATGCATGGGTGGGTGGGTGGGTGGGTGGACGGATGGATGGTTAGCTGGGTGGTTGAATGGGCAATCAGATGGATGGCCGTATCCGTGGGTAGGTAGTTGGGTACTTCCATGCAAGGAGAGAAGGCTGGATGGATGGATGGCTATTGAATGGATGGGAGGATAGATGAGTGAGTAATGGGTGAAAGAAGGAAGGAAAAAAGGGTGGATGAATAGACGGATGGATGATGGATGGATGATAGATGGATGGATGGATGGATGGATGGATGAGTAGACTGACAGATAAACGGATGGAAGATAACTTCTTGGACAAGGACCCCTTTAGTCCCAGAGCAGCTCACCGTTGACCCTCAGGCCATACTGCAGCTCTGTGTGACCTGCCACGTTGGACGCCACACAGCGGTAGCTCCCAGCATCAGAGAGTTGGGCCCTCTCAATGAGGAGAACTCTGCCGTCGGCTGACACCGTGACTCCCTTCCGGGCCGAGACAGGCTGGCGGCCCTTGAACCAGGAGATGTCTGGGGAGAGAAGAGAGATGCAGGGGGTCCTGCCAGCCCTTCCGTGCCTGTGCGATGGGCAGTGTTGTCTGAGACGGTGCCAAGGGCAGAGAGGAAGTGCCAGGGGGCGGAGGCTGGGGCAGCCGGAAGCAAGGAGAGTCAAAGCCAGCCTGGCCCCCTCACGACCTCCTTTAGAAGGGAACCTGGTGCACCCCAAAACAGCAGACTCGTAACTATGGACCGGTTGTATCTCCAGCTTCCTGACATCCTGCCAGCACCCATCCCAGAACTTAACAGGGCATTTGCCCCCATGGGATGGGGCAATGACCCCCAGGGCTCACTACATCAGGCAAACCTGGGTGGGCCCTCCTCCTGGGCCCGGCCTGTCTGCCAAACACTCACACGCAGCCCCAAGCTCCCAGCCCTTTCCTCACTCTGGTCTGGAGAAGAGGCCAAGGCCCTTGCCCCCAGCTCCAGGGCAGCCCTGGGAAGTCACACCTCTGAACAGAAGCCCTGCAGGTTTGCCCCAGGCACCGGCGCAAAGGCCCTGGGCCCTGGTGGTGCCCGGCACATACTGGGCACTGGGTGAACAGCTGCTGAGAAGGAAGAGAGGGAAACGCAAGAAACAGGGACAAGAGCCTGCTGACTTCCTCCTGTTCTGTCCACAGCCAGAGTGGGGCCTGGAGCCCTGGCCAGCCTCATTAGATGGGACCTGGGGCCGGCTGCAGGCAGGGTCTTACCTGGAGGGGGCACGCCCGAAGCCAGACACTCCAAGGTCACTGAGGCATTTTCTAGCACTGCCTTGTTGGCCGGGCCCGGCTCAATGTTGGGGGGCACTGGGGGAGACAAGGAGCGCCCTCAGTGGGTGTGGCTCCAGTAGGCCAAATCTCAGCTGTCCCCACCCCTCCCCAGGCTTCCTAAAGGGTCCTGGGCAATGGAGCCCCCAGATGGCTCAGGCCCTCTGCCCCAGGACCCCCAACGCCGACCCCTGCACAAGAAGAAAGGTGCTGGGCTGTGACCCTCTCTGCAATTGTACAAGGACCACCAGGGCGCCCACCCCGGGGAACAGCCGAGCCCCAGCCTAACAGCAGGGAGGCAGAACCCCAGACAGCCACGAAATGCGACCAGTGGAAGGGTCTGCCCACGTGTGCAAGGGCATAAAGGAACCGCAAACACGAGCAAGACAAGCAAAGGCAAACAGGGTTGCGGCCAAGGGTGTCCATTGAAAATCCCACAGAGAAAAACCCCAAAGGGGCCACAGAGCAAAAGGCTTTCCACTTCTAAAGTCAAGTGCACGACTATGATGTTAAAGCCCCATGGCCCTCCCCACCCCCACAGCAGCCCCGAGGGTCCTCAAGGGATCCCCCACCACCCGGCGCCCATGAACTCACCCAAGACCTTGAGCAGCACGTCCCTCCTGCTCTCCCCGGCTGGGTTAGTGGCAGCACATGTGTAGACGCCTTCGTCCCTCAGGTCCACCTTCTCAATCTGGGGCAGGGGCAGGGCAGAGGTGTGTCATGGGGGGCTGGGGCCCAGAACCGGAAGTCAGTGGCAGTGATGCTGGGACGGGGTGAGGGGCCAGGCTGCTGCTAACCCCAGGAGTGGGAGAACTGAGGCACAGGCTTGGCTCTGGGGTGGAGTTCTGAGTCACACACTGAGGTTCTAGGGAATCCTCTGATCTTGGGGAAACTCCCCTTCCCCCACATTCTCCCTCTGGCCGTGGAAGGGCCTGGGAGGTGGACCACACTAAAGGTTCCCTCCCCTCTTCAGGTCAGCACCCAGGTCCACTGGGCACGCCCGGGCTGAGCAGGCTCTGGGCTCCTCCTGCCCCTTGCCGGGGTCTCCAGCGCCCCTAATGAGCAGCCCCTTCACCTATGCAAGGCTGCCCCGCCAGCCCTAGGGCCCCTGCACATACCTGCAGGGTTCCCCCCAAGGCTGCCAGGGCCACTCCATCCTTCCACCACCGGAGGCTTGGGGTGGGCACCCCAGTCCCTGTGCACTGGAGGGTCACAGGCTGCAGGAAAGGGGCTGTGATGTTGTCACCCCCAATGATGACCACGGATGGGAGCTCTGGGTGGGGGGAGAGGCAGGGAGGACTGGGTCAGGTTCAGGAGGGGTGCAGTGGGCACCCAGTGACCCCCTCAATGTCTGGGGAATAGGGAGTGATCTTGCTGGGCTGCCCTCCAGCCTCCCCGCACTCAGGCCCCCTGGCTTGGGGGAAGAGCACCAGACTGGGAGACAGTAGGGCAGGTCTCTCCTTTCTTTAAGAATTCTCCCATCCATCCACCCATCCATTAATTGATCATCTATTCTGTGCCCAAATGGTACAAGGCACAGGGACCAGCAAAGAATGGCCACTGTGTTGTCCTCTGAGCTCCCGGAGCTGGGCTGCAGAGATGGACAGCCAAACAAGTACTCCCAACACAGGGGTTGGTGAGCTAGAGGCAAGAGTGCGGGCAGTGTGGATCAGCACCACAGTGGAATCAAGGCGTGCTTCCTGGAGGAAGGAGTGTGTGTTTTGGGGGCGGTGGGGGGGACAGACCTGAAAGATAAGAAGGAGCTAACAGGCGAAGAAGGAAAATGCTCCAGGCACAAAAGCAGCATTTGCAGGAACGAATGTGAGAGAGCCGATGCATTTAAAGAGTTGAAGGAAGTTCGTGGTCAGCAGGGAGTGAGGGAAGGCTGGGGAGGAAAGTGAGGGCCTGTGGACTGGGCCGATGACAACCGTGCTAGACAGTTAAGATCAGCTGCTGGCGCCACGTTCGGCCCAGAAGCACTGTCTAGAGAAGACCAGCCCCATGTCCCCCCCAGGCCTGCTGCAGGCACAGATGGCTGCGGGCCTTGGGCCCCACCTACCCTGGCCTCCCGGGCCCCCCACAACCCTGCACCCTCTTACTGTGTACAGACAGCTCCACCTCAGCCCCTGCGGTGCCTGCTTCGTTGGTGGCCTGGCAGGAGAAGAGGCCTGCGTGGCCCGGCTCCACGTGGTCGATGAACAGTGTGGTCCCCTGAGAGGCCACCTGCACCCCCACCAGCTCCTCGGCTGGGCGGCCGTTCTGCAACCACCTAAGATAGGTGGGAAAGGGGACAGGTCAGCCTGAGGCTGGGGAAGGCAGGGCCAGTGGGACAAGCCAGGAGGCTGAGCAGCATCTCTACCTACTCGCATGTCTCTGGCTTGGTGGCCTTTTTCATATGTCTGGGAAGAGGGGGTGTCTCCCGTCCCCACCTACCCCAAAGCATGCACTCTCTGCCCACAGCCCACAGCCCCAGTCTGGGCTTCTGCCACCCCATACGCACTGGATGGTGGGCACCGGGGAGCCGGAGGCCTGGCAGGGAAGTTCCAGGGGCTGTCCGATGAGGGTAGTCACCTGGCCCAAGCCTTCAGCCACCACGAGCTGTGGGGGCACTGCAGACAAGGTCCCACACCAGGGGGTTAGGGCTGAGCAAGCCTGGCCTAAAGCCTCCCGCAAGTCCCCAGGGTCCCCAGAGCAAGGCTCAAGCCACTGTCCACCATTCAAATCCCCCATAAATGGTCCCTCCTCCAGGAGGTCTTCCAGAACCACCAAGACGAGGTGCATGGGCCCCTGTCCTCCCCGGAGGCTGGTCCTGTCTCTTCAATGTTGGTCTCACCACCAGACCCAGGGCTCAGGACCCTGCCGGCCTTGTTCCCTGCCCTATCCCCAACTCCACACGGGCCAGCCCAGAATTGGTGCCTGAGGAATGTCTGTCCAATGGAAGACGACAGAACCACCGCCCACCCACACAGCCTTGGGCCCCAGGGAGTTTGCGATAAGCACGCATCCCGTTGACCAGGAGCAGCTCCTAGAAGGGGCTGCAGGTGCGGGCACATGGCAGGTGTGCGAGGAAGGGTCCTCGGCTCAGGTGGGGCGGGCCCAGGCTCACCCTGCACGTCCACGGCGTACTGCAGCACAGCCTCTCCGGCAGGGCTGCTGGCCACGCAGCTGTACAGGCCTCCGGACGCCTCCCCCAGGCTCTCCAGGCTCAGCACGTGGCCACCTGCCTCCAGCCACGTGCTGTTGCTCTCCACCACGGGCAGCCCCTCATGGTACCAGGAGAGGGTTGGGGGCGGGTGGCCTCTGGCCACACACTCCAGCCCCAAGGGTCTCCCAGCCACCGCCTTCACTAAGTGTGGCCCTTCGTCAGCACCCTGGATGGTGGGCGGGACTAGGGAAGAGGCGTGGGGGCTGCTCAGGGACCAGAGTTCGACACCAGCCCTGGTTAAGCCCCTGGTGACGCCACATCACGTGACGAGCCTCCTCCTTCACCTGCACTAGCAGAAACCCTTCCTCTGGGAAGCCTGCCCCGGGTGCCTGGCTGGAAGCACTCTCTTCCCCCCTCTGCCCCTTGGCAGCACCCGTCCCAGACACTGCTGCACCTTCAGTCCGCCCCGCTACCATCCTACGCAGAACAACGACTGCTGTGTGCGTGTCTCCAGGAACGGCACACAGTAGGAACTGAAAGTGACGGGCTCCCCAGGCTTAAGATCAAAGCCACTGTTCCCACAAGTCCCCTCCCTGGCCTGCGGTAGCAGACAGGACGACTAGGGCAGAACCCAGCCCAGACGGTCGTGATGGCCAAGGGGGCAGCCAAGCCGGAGGGCTTCTTGCTTCCTCGTGGGGGAGGCCCCCTCAGCCCACAGAGCCGTCTCAGGGACGTGGGACGATCATGGCCTGAGATGTGCCTCTCCGCCTGGTTTGGGTCACAAGCCCCATTGAAAATTTACAGAAACACACACACACACACACACACACACCCCAATCAGTTTCCAGGAAGTCCACAGATCCCCGAGTAAGAGTCTTCACGCTGCATCTTGGCTCGCCCCCACAGACGCCACACAGCCCAGCTTCCCTTTGGGGTCCTGGGGCTCCAGCACCCAAGCCCCCTGCATCTTCGGGGGCAGAGCTCCTGAGCCGACTCCTCATAGGGGCCAGGATGAGCCCACAGGCCTGCACTCTGCCCTCCACGTCTCACAGGCCCCGCTCAGGCCCCACCCCTGACCACCTACACACACCTTTGTCCCTGACTGC
Source organism: Desmodus rotundus (assembly GCF_022682495.2). Classification (NCBI taxonomy): domain Eukaryota; kingdom Metazoa; phylum Chordata; class Mammalia; order Chiroptera; family Phyllostomidae; genus Desmodus; species Desmodus rotundus. Next base: position 4,617,758 of record NC_071387.1, read on the forward strand.
TCGGCCTGGCCTCAGAGCCACACCCCTCACTGACCATCACAGACAGGTGGAAGCTGTGGCAGCCCAGAGCCCCACCCCGCTTGCCCAGCTGACCGTGGCTCACTGCAGACCCCTGGTCACTCACCATAAACCTCCAGCCTGGTGGCCTTCTCCGTGACCCCCACGACATTGCTGGCCTTGCAGGTGTAGATGCCCGCGTCCGAGCCTTGGGCCCTCCCGAGCTGCAGCTGCCGGCCGCCCCTGGTGTAGGTGGCCTCAGGGCTCGGGGGCAGCGGGGCCCCGTCCTTGAACCAGGCAATGTCCGGGACAGGCACTCCTCGGGCCTCACACAGGAAGCGCACCGGGCGGCCCTCCATGACGGCCACCACACTTGTCTCGTTGGAGCCCCAGATGGTAGGAGGTGCTGGGGACAGCGAAGGGGAGGCTCATGAGGAGCGCCCCCCACCCCCGAGGCAGCTGGTGTCCCACCCCCCAGAGTGGCATGCGCATCAGTCACGGGCTTTGACTACAGGAAAGAGGTCAAGTCTGGGGACAGAAGCAGAGGCCAGCTTGGGACACGCTGACGTGGAAAGCAAGCTGGGCCATCCCAGCGTGTGTGGAGGTTGGAGAGTGGGGGGCACAGCTGGGCTCTGGACCCCACCCTGCTTCTAACTGGCTGTAAGACCCGGGTCGGTCACTTCCCCCCAGTCTCCCTATCTGTAAAACGAGGGGCTAAACTGAATCAGCGGCCCCCATAGGGCGGGTGGCAGGCCCCCAGTGGTACCAAGGTGACCCTCAGGGTGCGCAGGCACAGCATGAGTAACAGTGGACCGGCTACACCTTCCCAAATCTCCTTCCAGCCAATTGCAACAACGGAAAAGGCTGTTTGGTCCGGCTATGGACTCAACCTTTCTAGCACTTTCTCTCTGGTGCCCCGTACCACAGAGAGCAACACAGTTTAGCACCCTCTGCAGGCAGCTCACACCTGAGCACTTCCAGGTCTCTCTTTCTTTTTAAACATTTTTACTTATTTTTAGAGAGGGAGAAAGAGAGGGAGAGAAACATCAATGCGTGATCAGTTGCCTCTCACATGCCCCCGACTAGGGACCTGGCCACACAACCCAGGAACATGCCCTGGCCAGGAATTGAACCAGTGACCTTTCAGTTCACAGACCAGAGCTCAATCCACTGAGCCACACCAGCCAGGGCTTAGGTCCCTTTCTTTCAATGCATTTGATTTTACAGCTTCCTCCCATTGAGCCCAAGTGAACCTGGTTTCCCACTTACAATTGCAATATTGAATGCCCTTTTAATTAAATGTGCTTCAGTGTAAAGAGAGTGACTTGATTTAAGAAAAAGTTAAAGAAACAATCACTCCGAGTGGTATTGGGATTGGTAAAACTTACGAAGCTGGGATGCGACCACAGGGTTTGGGAAATGTCAGTCCAGACTCCCTCTGTCCCTCCCCACCAAGCCTCACCGGACTGGGAGCTCGCTGCTCAGGCCCCCGTTCCTGCCATGTCCCTTCTCCACACAGCGGGCAGGCAAGGGAAGCTTGGTGAGCAGCCCGGGGAGAGGGCTGGGCAGGGCCTGTGCTCACTATGGATCCTGAGCTGAAAGTCCTTCGCCTGCTGGCCGGCCGGGCTGAAGGCCACGCACTGGTACCGCCCCTCATCCCCCAGGTGGCTGCTGGGGATTCTGAGAACCTGGCCATCCTCATGGAGCTGAACGTGTGGGTGTCCGGGAAGGACAGGCCTAGAAAGACGGTCAGAACAGGGCCAGTCACGTGGAGGCACTGGCGGGGGCGGGCCACACAGAAGACACGAAGGCCAGAAGATTCACAGTTGCCCAAAGGCGCAAACCGCCCAAGTACCCGTCCACGGGCGAAGAGGCAAAACGGGGCTGATCCCGCGGGCATTTCGAGAAGTGGGGTTCTGACACCTGCCACCACGCGGAGGCCCAGAGTGCACGCTGCGAGAAAGGGCCAGACACAAAGGGCCGTGTGGTGCCTGCGTGAAGCTTTGTGACATCAGGTGCATCTGCTGGGACAGGAAGCAGGTGGGTGGTCGCCAGGGGAGGGGCGGGGAAGGGGAGTGCCTGCTAATGGCTATGGGGTCCCCTTTGGGAAGATGAAATGTTCTGGAACTAGACTGAGGTGATGCTTGTGCTAAATGCCACCGAAGTGTGGACTTGAGGGTGGTTAATTTCAGGTCATGTAGATTGTACCTAACAAAAAACAAGGAAAGCTGAGTGATGATAAGAAAACTTGCTGGGTGGGAGTGGGGTCTCCCCTGGGTGACCCCAGGCTGGGGTGGGAGGTGCCCATGCTGCCCTCTGCCTGGGCCTTGGCGGCACATGCAATGCCTGTCAAGCCCCCATCCACCGGCCTGGGCCTGGGCACCACTCCCACGCCATCCACTCACTGCCTGTCCTTGGTCCACTCCACCTGGGGCGCGGGGACCCCTGAGGCCCGGCACTCCAGCTCCACCTCGGCACCAGCCAGGCCCAGCACCTCCTGGGCGGCCCCAGCTCCAAGCACGGAAGGTGGGACTGGGGACAAGAAGGGGGGGGGGATACTGCTCAGACCTGCAAGCCCCACCCCTGCAGAGTCCCCGGGGTGCACCTTCCCTTCTCCCACATGCTGCCTGGGAAGCTCCCCCAAGCCCCTGGCTGCAGCAGGGCCCACCCTGGCTCCCTCGGCAGCCTGCACTGCTGTCTTGCGGCAGGTGACGTGATAGTCCTTACTTGGGTAACTGACCACGTGACTGTCTAATGTTTGCCCTGACAGCCGGGCCCCCGCCCTCGGCACACAAAGTGTCCCCATCCCCCGCCTGGCACCCCTCAAGAGGCCAGAGCTGTGGGGCCAGACACACATGGGGGCTCAGGCTTCACTCACTGAGCACGAGCAGCTCGAAGTCCCTCTGGGCGGTGCCAGCCTGGTTCTCCGCCCGGCAGGAGTAGAGGCCAGAATCGCCCTCCTGGATCCTGGGAAAGTGGAGGGTCCGGGCCCCATCCAGGAGGCGGTGGCGGCCCACTGTGGGAATCTGGGGAGAAAAGGCCAGAGGGAGCTGGTGAGCAGGGTCTGGCTGCCTGCTGGCAGCAGCAATAAGGACACTGAGGCCTGGGGAGCTGGGCGGTGATGGAACCTGGGGCTTCTGACTCCTGGAACAGTGCTCTTCCCCCCACCCCCACCATGCAGCCCGCAGGCTTCATCATGGGCCTCAGTCCTCCCCTGCCCTGAGCCCCAGTACATCCTCAAAGACACCCGTCACTTCTGCCTGCCACACCTTGCCACAGGCAGGAACTTGTCCAGATCCCACCCATAGCCTAGCGCCCGGGGGACACCCACCAGCTGCCCGTCCTTGAACCACACGATCTCCGGCGCCGGGGAGCCATTTGCGTCACACTCCAGAGTCAGGGACTGCCCGGCCATGCCTGACATGTTGGCCCTGCGTCCGTCCTCGCGGATGCTGGGGGGCACTGGGAACAGGGAGAGGCCAAGGAGTTCTCCCGCCCCGAAAGCCCCAGCTGCCAGGCCAGGACAGGCGGCCCCAGGTTTGGGGGGCCCCTGCTGTGCCTGGGCACTGTGCCCCTCTCTGACACTGAGTTCACAGGCTGCCGGATGCCCAGTCCATCCAGTTCTACACTCAACCTGTCATCATGGTCACTGAGAGGGTCCCGAGTTGGAATCTCTGGAGGTGGGGCCTGGGTATCTCTCTAATGATCTCCCAGGCAAGCCACCGCTGGCCAAGCTGGGGCGGAGGGTGCCTGTGTGGAGGGCAAGGGCTCCCCGTCCGCTGCACGCAGCACCATGGGTGGAGGTGGGGGACCTCTAGGGAGCTGAGGGAAGGACATGAGCCTCAGGTCACTTCTAGCAGGTTTCAGCAGAGGCGGGCCATCGGTGCTCATTTTAAAAGAACATCACTACTGAACCATTTTAAAACCACTAATGTAGTTCCAGGTTCTTCCCCTAACACTGTGGGGAGTCTCTCTGGGGACAGGGATACCCACTCAACCTGCCTCTGTCCCGATGCTCTCAAGCCCTCCGCACTGCAGGCACCGGGGCAGCCTGCAGCTGCCCCTGCAGTGAGCTCGGTACCCGCTAGAGGTGTGCTCTAGCTGCCCAGCCCGGGGGCCCCCACTCACCATAGACCACCAGCTTGGCTCTCCTGGACGCAGAGCCCGCTTCGTTGGTGGCCTGGCACTCGTAGTCTCCGCTGTCAGTGGGGGAGACTGAGGCCAGGAACAGAGAGCCTTCGTCCAGCACGGCCAGGCCTGGCCGGCCAAGCAGGGGCTCCAAGGACGGGCCCTTCCGCCACGTGACCTGTGGCTTGGGTGTCCCTGGTCAGGCAAAGGGAGTCATCAGCACGAACACCCAGCCCTCTCCCCCTCCACGCCCACACTGTCCCCCAGGGGCACGTCACCAACCCTCTCCACCCAAGGCTGCAGGTCCACGGCCTACCAGTGCCCTGGGGGCCACTGCATAGGAACCAAGAGCTCTCAGAGCCCCCGCATCCCTGGAATCACAGCCCACTGGCAGCCCACGCCCCTGGCCCACCCTGCGTCTTCCTTTCCGCCACCACCTCCAACTTTCTCACGGACATTAGTGCCCTCGCTTAGGTTTCCTCAGCTATCATCCCAAGGGCCGGACTCTTCTCTCTGTCCCCTGCTGCCCCCCAGTGGCAAGCCCAGTGCCTGGCACAGAGTAGGTGCCACGGAAGAGGGGGGCTAGAAGGGGCTGTTCTCCCAAAGTCACAGGTCAGCATCCTCAGCACCTTCATCAGCCCCCCCCACATCATCTCGGCCACCACTAGTTATGGGGACTCTTGATTGATCATTGCTGATGCTAATTATCATCAACACCCCTCGCTTCACCTGCCATCGCCCCTGCAGGGTGGGCGCCTTTTGTAAGCACACCCCCTCGGTCTCCATCACTCTCTCAGAGGAGGGGCCATCAGAGGGAGGGGTGGGCTCCCACACTGGGTGGGCTTGGAGGGCAAGGTCAAGATATGACACATTCAAAACATCCTGGGTGTCACCTCCTTCAGGAGGGTCCCGGCCCCACTCTCCTCTGCACCGGCTGCTCCTCCCTCATGTGCTGGGGCCCTGCCTGCTGGCTGGGAGGAAAAGGGAGGGCCCACGGCGGCCCCCTCTGCGCATCTTTGTGCAAGCTAACCCCACCCGAGGGGTCTGTTTCCTTGTAGACTCCCCTCCGGTTTCCTGCCTCAATGTCCTGCTGCTAGGGGCCTGGCCGCCTACGGTGGGACACATGCACACACACACACACACACACAACACGCCACATGCCCCTCCCAGCACTCTCCGCTTCTCCGACAGCCCCGCCCACCTTCTCCCATCCAGTCATGGCCCAGGGGACCAGGACTTCAGAGCCACTGGCCTGGAGGCACTCCGAGTTTTGAACCCTGGAACTTTCCCCCCTGTTAATTACGTTACTAATTTTTAGTTTTTTAATCCAGTCGTACAGAGGATAGAGGGCCAGGGGCCCACCAGAAGGACAACCTTCCTGGCTGGCGGTACGGAGTCAGCAGGTGGGGGTGGGGGTGGGAAGAAGTGCCCAAACTGGAGCTTTTCTTAATGCAAACCGAACAAGCAACCTGCAAGAGCTCTAACCACAGGGCTGCGCTGGAGGGGAAGATTCCGGGGCACTCAGGGCTGTCCCTGGAAATCCACCCCCACCTCTGCGCTCCCATTTTACGGGGGCCACAACAGGAGCAGCCACATGTCAGGCCCCGTGGAGGCGAGTGGGGGCCCCCCACCGCAGGTACCAGGGCTCCTACGTCCCAGTTCCTCCAGACTCCGCACTTCCTCCTTTAGCCCTGGGAGCTGTCCAAGGCCACTGTCACCTGGCTGGTGACTGCCGGCGCCCAACTCTGCCCACCAGGCAGCTGCTGGAAAAGGGAGGCAGCCAGGGGGCAGGCGCTGGCCAGGGCAAGGCAGTGTGTATCGGAGGGGGCTTCGGTTATGCTGAGGAGGCTAAAATCTAGCCCGGAGGACTCGCCCTTGAATGTGGGCAGCCCTGAGGTACCAAGGATGGCAGGCCCCTGGCTGGGTGGGTCCCACCTCCAGAGACTGCAGATCAGCTGCTTGCTATTACCAGAGACTGACACAAGGTGGCGCCACAGTCAAGGGCCCGGCCACGGGTCCATCCAGGTGAGCAGCTCTAAGGACAGGACTGGGCAGGCAGGTTCCAGCCACTCCCACTCAGTGCCTGCCTCCTACCTGCCTCTCCCTCAGTCCCAGTCCAGGGACTTTCCTGGGCCCTGCGGCCCGAGGAAGCACAGCTGAGGCCAGAACCAGCTCCCGGCTCCTGCCAGGCTTTTAGGAAGCTGCCACCTGCTTCTGGGGCACCCTGACACCCAGCCTCCCAGACAGCGCCATCACGCACAGGCGAGACAGCGAGTCCTCTCACCAGTCCCAGAAGAGCCCAACACCAAAGGAAGCAACTCGGGTGGCGAATCGGCCAGGTGCGGCCAGGTATGACATTCATTCACACACACTCATTCACTCCACACATGCCCCCGGGCCCTGCTCGGTGCCTGGCACGGGGCTGTCACCTAAAACCCAGTGGCCTCATGGAGCCCTCACAGCTGCTGCCCTATATAGAGAGACTGGCACCCCCCCCTCCCCCTGCACAAACAAGCAGATGGAGGCTCAGGAAGGAGGCCCGGGAGGATTCAACTCTGCGCAGCTATCTGGGCCCCACACTGAGCTGCCGCGCCAAAGGGGGCCTCGGAGGGGCTGGTTTGCCCAGGACCAGTGAATCCATCCTCCGTGAGAAAGGCTGGGGCGTGGGGAGAGGCAGGGCCACCGAGCCCCCGTCCACAAGGGCCCTTGGGCCTTCCTCGCCCCAGGTGCTGGTTATTACCATGCCCAGGTGCAGAGGGGACCTTGGGGCTGGGGCCAAACACACCACACTTTGTGAGTCACCTTTGGGCTGTGTGACCTCAGGCAAGCTGCGTAACCCCTCTGGGCCTGATTGCCCCTAATAAAAAAGAGCTAATGCTAACACCCATCCAATAGGGTGCCAATGGGACAAAATGCCCGGCGTGGCCCTGGCTGGAAGTGAGGACACCATCAGTCACCGTGACCCACAGCACTGCCTGCGGGTGTGACCCAGGGCACGGGGAAGTGGGTGGAGGCTGCTCCCCAGCCCGCCCTCCCGGCCCAGCCTCACCTCTGGCGGGGCACGGCAGGCTGGCGTTCTCTCCCGCCACTCTCTCCAGCAGCCCGTCAGTGTCATCGGCCCCCCAGTGTGGTGGCTCTGGTGGGAGGTGATATGGCCACATTCACACCCTTGAGCCCAAAGATTGATGCTCCCCCCAGGGCCATGGGGAGGGCGCCCCTCCAGAGCCCCAGCCGGACATAAGAGGGTACAAGACCCATGCTCCAGCCCTCGGCCTCTGGGCGAGTAAGTCAGGGCCAGTGGGGCTGGCTGGCCCCCTGGTGGCCATGCAGGGCCCCGAGGGCTTGAGGGGCTGAGCTCGGGCTGTCACCCACTCCGGCAAGCATCGCCCTGCCCTGCCCCGCCCCACCCCTCCAGCTGCACTTTGCTAGTTTGTTTTAACTTCATAACAGTGGAAATGGTCCAGACCTTTGTATGCACCAGGCGCTTGCACACCTTCTCCTGCTGACCTTGCATATTATCGAACCCACTTTACAGGCGAGAAAACTGAGGTCAGAGTGCGCATGACTGGTCTGCGGTCGTCCAGCTGGTAAGTGGGGGAGGTGGGCTGGGGCGCACGCCCTGCTCTTCGGTCACCTTCCCACAGAGCCTTCTGTCTACCCCAGAGGACACAGTACCCACAGGGCTGACAAAGGCCGCCCGACACCTCGGGGGATGTGGGATGGAAGGAGGGCAGGGGCCAAGCAGGCCCAGGGCCCCAAGAGCAGACAGGCCCCTCAGAAGCCCAGGCTGCAGCTGGGAAGGTGGGAGTGGTGAGTTCCGGGGCTCAGGGACTCACCCAGCACCTTGAGCTCCAGCTCCCAGGAGGCCACCCCAGCACCATTGGAGGCCTCACAGCGGTACATGCCGGCGTCAGAGGTTCGGATGGCTGCAAAATGGACGGAGCCCTCGGGCCCCCTGCCCCGCAGCGTCACCCCGTCCTTGGACCAGGTCAGCCTGGGCGGTGGGGTGCCCTCAGCCACGCAGTTCAAGTCCAGCGCTTCCTCTGCCAGGGCCTTCAGGATCCGAGGGCCCGGCTGCACCTGCGGGGGTACTGACAGGGTGACGGAGAGGGGCTTAAGGAGGGGCCCTGGGTGAGGGGGTCCCAGAGGGCTCATCCCCGCCCAGGGAGGCTGGTGGTGGTGGTTCCTGTCTCCTGAGTGTTTTCAAGTGGCAGCCCTGCCCTCCTTCTATTCGGTCCTTCACGGGGGCAGGTCGGGCCACACCCACTTGTAGGGGAGGACATGAGACTCTCAAAGGTTCTGCGACTTGGCCAGAGTCACCCACTCCCTCGGCCAGAGCGGCTCCAACCCTTGGTCTGTGAGACCTGGAGCCCAGGCAGCCTCCTGGGGGTTTGGACCAGGTGGGTCCAGGAAAATTCTTGGACCCCACGGGCCGCCCTGCTCTGAGTGCTACGTGGAAGACTGGGACAAGTGTCCTGGGCCCACGGGGGAAGCTGAGGAACACCTCTTCCCAGCTTTGGAGGATTAGCCCAGAAAAAAAAATCACATGGGCCCCTGGCCCCCCGGCAGAGAGCGGCCCCTTGGCCCAGGGCACGAGGTGTGCACATCTCGTCCACGCCCCATCCAGGCCACCCCACACTCGCTGAAAACATTCACAGCTTCCACTAGGCTGAGCGCCTGGTGTCATCAATATCCCTTTTACAGAGGAGAACACAAAGGCTCAGAGAGGCCAAGCACCTGGCCCAAGGTCACACAGCTCGTGGGTGGCAGAGCCTGGCTTCAGCCCAGCCCAGTCCTGGCCATCGCCCTGCCCCGTGCCACCTCATCTCTCTCCTGGGCTGGGAAACCTCAGTGAGCCTTGGGGCCCTTCCCCCGCTGAGCCTCAGCCCACCCCCCTGTAAAGTGGGGAGTTCGAGTAGATCAGGGACCGGCTTTTTCTGTCAAGGACCAGAGAGCAAAAATTTTAGGTTCTGCAGACCCAACTCTGCCCTCCAGAGTGAAAGCAGCCGCGGACAAAAGGTAAAGGAATGTGTGTGGCCTTGTACCAATAAAATTCACACTGATGGACGCTGGAACTCGAATATCATATAATTTCCACGTGTCACAAAACATCGTCCTTTCCCCCATTTACAAACACTGACACCGTTCTCCACTGCGGGCCACGTGAAAGCAGGAGGTGGGTCGGATGTGGCCTGAGGGCCTTGGGTGGCTGACACCCCACCCCCCTCCTGATTCCTCAGGGCTCCTGGAGACAGATGACAAGCTCTCTGCCTCTTAGGTGGAGCGACTCCACCGCTGGCTTCTGTGAATGGGGCCTAGGCCACCAGATGGGCCAGGAACCAGAACCCCTTTGTGGGTCCCTCTCATAACCTCCAAGTCCCCACTACCTTAGGCCCCTGCAGGGCCCCGCCCTCTGTGTTTACCAGGCCTCTGAACAGCATCTCCAGGCCCCAACCACAGGGGAGAGGAGAGGGGGAGAGAGGAGGGAGGAAGGGAGACCTGGCTCTAGACAGACAGGAAGTGGGGATGACAGGGACAGTGCTGGGGGACCCCGGGAAGAGGTGACAGAGCTGGCAGGTCTGCCTCTGGGGGGGCACCGGGAAGGCCTGAAGGACAGGGCAGGTCGATGGGTGTGACAGGAGCCGCCAGTGGGGCCCTACCTTGCACCCGGAGGATGTAGTGTCTGGAGGCCGACCCTGCAGGGTTACTGGCTCTGCACTGGTAGAGGCCGCTGTCCCGGGCCTGGGCCTGGGCCAGACGCAGGGAGCCCGACGGGAGAAGACGATACCTGCAGGAGAATGGGGCACTGGTGAGACCCCAACCGACCCCAGGCCTCAAGACCCAACTCAAACCTGCCACCTCCCCCAGGAAGCCGGCCGGGATTAAAGCAGTGCCACCACCCACCCTTCACTCCTCCTCCTGCCCTACCTCCACTTCCCTGAGCTGCCAGGCCAAGGCTAGGTCCCACCCCAGCCAGTGGAACAGAGAGCACTGAATTTGGAGTCTGACGGCTTCAGTTCAAATCCAAACTTTGAGCCTTTCCTAGCTGTATGAGGAAAGTCCCTTCCCCCCAGCAGGGAGCCCCCATTTCCTCATCTGTAACATGGATACACTAAGAGGGACCGGGGCTGGTGAACAGATTCCCCCGCCCCCATGGGCTCAGCCCAGGCCCCGCACCTGCTGACTCCCTTCCTCTAACGCACACATGTGCCGTTCCTCGACCCTTCCCCGGGTGGGGGTGGGGGGATGAGGCTCCATTTGGAGGCCCTTCCCGTGGCTTTGGGGGGGAACCTGTCAGCCCGAGGCCCCTGTGTCTAAGTGCTAGGGCGAGCCAAACCATGGATCCAGGGTTCTGTGGTGGTCCATCCAGCCCGGTGCGGGGCCCCTGGGGGGAAGCTGGGGAGGCCCATCAGTGCCCTCCTGCATCTAGCCCACCTTGCTGAGTCACTTAGTCCCACCCCACAGGGGTCTGGGACCCCCAGCCAGGCGTGTGCAGCTGGGCTGGACCCTGGGGGCCCCTGCAGACATGATGTAACCGCCCACGTGTGCTGGCTCCTCGAAGCCCCTGCCCCCATAAACAGAGAGGGCAGCTGCGGCCACTGGCCCCAGCTGGGGTGCAGGTGGCCTGCTGGGGGGGGGATTCCGAGCGCCAAGCCCCCGCCTGTGCTCACTGGGCTACAGCCGGGGTCCACAGCCCAGCAGGCCTAGCCTCCAGGCCTGGTCCCCACTCCCCCTTCTGCTGAGCCTCAGTTTCCTCCTCTGCAAAATGGGGGTGACAGGAATCCCCATCTCCCAGGCGGCTGCAAGCCAAGTGCTGGGTGTGCGCTCCTTGGACAAGTCACTCGTGCTGGCAGTTCACGCTCTGTGTGGCCGTGGGTCACTCACTTTGCCCCGTGGCCCATCTGTAAAGTGGGGGAGTAACCCCTTGTCCAGCCACCCCATCCCCCGGTGTGTCTGGCGCAGCCAGCAGGGGCAAGTTCTCCGAGGTCAGTTGTAAGGGATGCACTGGGCAGTGGTCTCCAGGGCCCTGGCAGTGGACCGGGCCGCCTAAGGCTCTGGTGCTTGCTGTGCGGGACTGGGCCAGCACGAAACCTCTCTGGGCCCTGGTGGTCTCCTGGGGAACGCAGAGGCAGCAGTGGGGCTCACGCCCCTCAGAGGGCTGTCCAGACGGCTGAATGACCTCACTCACAGCCCAGCGCCTGGAACAGGGCAGTGCTCAACCGAGGTCAGCTGTTACCACGGCGACAACAGAGCATCCATAAACAACACGCGGTGCGGTTTTGTCCGGTCTAACACACACACACGGCATCGTGGGTGCGCGAGTGGGTCTCCTTAATTCATCTCCACTGCTTACAGTGTCCCCTCGTGTGACCGCACCACCACTGATTTTCTCGTCTCTGTTCGTTGGGCATTTAAACTTTTATATTTTTTCTTTCCTTCTTTCCACCCCTCCTTCATTCTCATCTTTCTTCCTGTCACCGCCAGAGCTCTCTGCACAGAGCTGCGTGGCTCATGCCCACAGGTACAGCAGCGGGACCCCCGGGTCTCAGACGGAACGCCATCGACTCTTGCAGGGAGAGGCCTCACCACTAGGATTGCAGGGTGGGGCCCTCATCAGAACCTCCTGTCCCTGTGTGAACACACATACCCCTGGCCCCGCCCACAGACTGATGGGGGGCAGGAACTGGGGTTTTGCCGAGGCCCCAGGTGGCTCTGAGACAGGTGGTCGGGGGACCACCCCTGGGGAACACGGCCCAGGGACATAGGGAAGGTCCCCACCCTGAGAAGCAGCACGGAGTAGATGGGAGCAGGGCTAGCACAGTAAGGGGCCCCAGTGTGAACCACCCTCCTGCTCTTACAGGCTGACCTTGGGCCAAGGGCTGCATCTCCCTGAGCCTGGTGTCCTCTTCAGGAGTCACAGGAGATGGCGAGTACTGAGTGACATGACACACGCAAAGCCTAAGGTGCCTGGGACACAGTACCTGCTGGATAAACTCACGGCTGTGGGTAAGAAGCCCCGCCCATAGTGCCTGGGCCCTCGGCTCCAGTCTCCAGTGAGCCAGGCAGCCCTGAGCAGGTCCAACGTGGAGGAGAAAGGCTGCAAGTTCCCGTGTTTGTCCCAGGGACAGGTGAGCACCTTCCCTGCGTGGCTCCACTCCCTCGACATGGCACTTCTCCTTATTTTTTAAGTTGAAAGAATAGCATTGACATCCCCCCAAACAAGGGCCAAATCCGCTAGTGGCTGGAGCGCACACAGTCTCGCTCGGGGCAGGGACGCAGCTCGCCTAGCAAACCTCAGCTGGCAAAGCAGGGACGCATGGATCCTGGAAAGAGGTCTGGGCTGCGAAACAGAGCTCTGGATCTGCGGCCCACTGTCTGCTACAGCCATGCTGTGCAGCTCAGAACCCCATCACTTCGTATTCAGAAAGGCAGCTCCAGACTCCTTCATCTCAGAGGTTGCCCTCTGCAACTTTGAAAACCACAGAACCCCTTGCTTCCTCCCTCACCAAGCCTTTGAAGGGACAGGAACCACCTGTTCACCTGGATACTGCCTGCTCAAACCTCAGTACTTAGACATCACCTCCTCCAGGAAGGCTGCCATGATGCCCCATGGCTGGTAGGTGCAGCCTATGAACTCCCACAGCTGCCTGCATTTTCCCCCATCACAACTGGCTTGTAACCCAGCTCCCCCTCCACTTTCCCAGAAGCTCTGGCAGGTGTGGGGGCTGCAGCCCAGGGGTGGAGCCAGGGGCCAGGGGCCAGGGAGAAGTGGGGAGCACACTGCTGCTGGGTGCGTGTGGCGTGTGGGTGCGAAATGCTCCTGTCCTCAGATCGCCCCAGGCAGCTGCACCTAGTGCCTCTGGCTGTATTCCATGTCATTTGCCCCACTGTCCCCGTTCCCAAAGGACCCACTGTCAACCTCACCCCCAGGGCACAGAGCTTAAAGGAGGAGGATTGGTAGTTGTGGACGCACAGCTGTCCCCACAGTTACCCAGCCCGCCAGAGACACCCACCCCATGCCCATGTCTGCTGGGGCCGGGGTGGCGTCTGAGCCTGCGCTGGGCAAGGGCCCACCCACCCACATCAGCTGACAGGGACCTGTACCCACCCACAGCCACCCTGACCGTCCCCTCCTTTCTAGGGCCTCACCTGCACCACAGACCCTTGTGAGGAAGCCCCACGTGGAAAAGTCAGGCTGGAGAATTCAGGCAGCGGAGCCCGATAGCCACTGAATGATAATACAGGAGAATGAGGGAGAAGGTGCCATCCCCGTGAGCTCGTGAAACGTGCACTGAGCCATGTCAACTGCGGTGGCTGTCAGCTGGGGGGTGTGGGGAGGCAGGGCGTGCCCTGTGTGCCGCCTACCACAGGACACCCTCCACGCACGTTCTGGCCCAGAGCTCCCAACAGCCATGCCCACACGGCACACAAGTCCCGCGGGTGTCGCCGCATTTGCAGAGGCTTCGAGGCCACCCAGCTGGTCGGGGCAGGCCTGGGACTCGCCCTGTGCTCTGCCACACTCTGCCAACCACTGTGGTGACCTAAATGGTCTGCTCGGAAGCTTAATTCACTGCAGAGCTTTCCAGAAAGAGAGCCACCGGCCGTAGGCTGACAAGACCAAGACCTCAGAGCCACCAGGCCGGCAAGCAGCGAGGAGCTGTGAGGACCCACCAAGGTGAAGACCCCCGAGGGGCCCCTGGGCTGTCCCTGCCATGTGATGAGCAGGCAGCTTTCTTCCTGGGCCACGAGAACCCCGGCTGCAGCCCCACCACTGTGCCCTGGGATAACTGGGCCAGAGAGGGGTTGGGGTGCTGACTGCCCACTCGTCACCAGCTGTCCCCTCCCCTCCCCCCCCCATGTAGTTGGATTTGGCCCCCGTGGTGGACCCTGGCCGGCTGCCGCCGGGAGCCTGAGCCGGGCCAGGAGTGCTAGCAGCTGTCCCAGCTACACATCAGAGCCACAAACAAACAGTGTTGCCTAGAAACACCGCCGCGCCCCAGCCTTCCCAGTGGGATCATGGACCCAGGCTGCGAGGCGCTCTCTGGCCACCATCGCCTGTCCGGCCCTTTCACTCCTCAGATGGGAAGACTGAGGCTCAGAGAGGGGCAGGGCCTTGCTCAGGTTCACTCTGTGCGCGGGGGCGAGACTGGGAGGGGACCCCAGGTCTTTGACCCTGACCTCTCATGGCCTCTCTCTGCGATGTGGGTCCTGCACAGTCCTGGGCATGCGAGTAGCTCGAGAAACCCTGCTGCCTTCAGTTGTGAATTCACAGCTCACACAGGCTTTCCATGAATAGCTGTTCCAGAGGGTCAGGAGGACTCTGTGACCATTCCCACCCTTGACTCAGCCGTCTGCTACGGGACTGTCCCCCAGGGACATGACCCGGAGATAAAGAGAAGCATCTGTGCAGAGACGCTCCAACAGCCCCGTTTATCGCCTCCGAAAACTGGCCCCAGCGCTCCTGCCTCCAGAGCAGCCGCTTAGCAACAGCGAGAGACAAACGCCCTGGAATGTTATGCTGTCCTTTAAATGAAAAGCCGGAATGAATCAAGGAAACGGGTCAAGGCAGGGAAGTGTCCGTGAGGCGTGCAGAACAGAAGACACGCTGAGTTTAGTTCCACAGAAGCGTTTACACGAAAAAGCTGCAGAGGGCCGTGCGCACCGCTGGGGCTGGACGGCGTCATGGCCGCTCAAACCCCATGGGGCCTTCTTTCTTATTAGGACTTTCCGACCTGGGGGCCACGGATCCCTGAGCACTCGGAGGGTTCTCTAGACCCTCCAGAGACAGCAGTGGCCCGCCTGGTGTAGGCCCACGCACCCGCTATGTGTAGGTCCGTGGGTATCCATGTGCGTGTGTGTGCAAGTCTGTGCGTATCCGTGTGCATGCCCGGGTGTGTCTGTGCATGTGTGAGCGTGTGGCAGGCCCAGCCCCGGGAGTGGAAGGCCAGGACCTCAGCTCTCCCCTACCCCACGGGCTTCTGTTTCACCCTCAGCACACCAGGCATGATGCGCTCACCACACCCACCTCCAGCCGGCTGGCAGCCGAGGGCCAGCCCTGCCCGCAGGGACATGGAGGACGCCTCAGAGGTTCGGCGACATCCTGGTTCTAAGCCTGATTACACCGCAGACTTGGTGGGGACAGCAGGAAGGGGCCTCCACAGGTGAGGGGGCAGCTCAACCAGGTGGGGGGAGCACGGCCCAGCAGAGGAGGAAAGAAGGGTGAGCAGCTGGCACCTCCCATCGAGCAGGGGGTGTGCTGGAGCTCCACCCCCCCCCCGCCCCTACTCCCCAGAGCAAGTTCGCCAGCTTCCAGAATGCAGCTCCGCTCTGCAGCAGAGGAGCCTTGGGACTGCCTCGGGAAGGAGAAGGAGAGGGAAGATGACCCACCCCCACCCCCACACCTGTGCTGCTCCCCCACGGCGTGTGTTTTCCAGGGGGTTCCTACTCTCCGTTTTCGGGGCGAATGGCCCAGAGGCCACAGGGAGCTGCGTCAGTGAGAAGGCTGTGCTGGGCCCATGTGGGGAAGCTGCCCAACAGCCGCTGGACACTCCACATAGATGGGATGGGGAGGCACAGGAACCAGGGGCCCAGAGCCTGTGAAGGGCGCTTATATGTGGTTTAAATGCAACCCAAAGTCGGCAACATTACCCACAGTCGCCAGCAACCGGGAAGCCAAATGCCCCTCCGCTGGTGAGTGGATCGGCAAAGGCGGTCTGTCACACGGTGGAGTGTATCACCCAGCCGCAGAAATGCAGCAGAGTTCCGACACCACTACGACGCGGGCGAACCTAAAACCCACGATGCCAAGTGAACAGAGCCACGCACAGTGTGATCCCATTTACATGAAACGTCCAGAAGAGAGAAATCCAAAGACAGAAAGCAGACTGGTGGTCGCCAGGGGCTGGGCTTGGCTCAGGGGGGGCCGGAATGGGAAGAGGCTGCTGATTAACACGGGACTTACAGCGGCGGGGGGTGAGGGGGGAGCTGGAAGTGATCTGAAATCGACCCTGGTGATGAACGCACAATCCGAACATAGTGAGAACTTAGAGTTATAACAGCACGTGAATCTTAAGAAAGCGGACGAGAATGAACTAGGGTAACAGATGGGTTCGTGTTTAAAAGCTGCAAATGATGCTTCAGTTCGTGAACAGCAGCAGCCAGATGTGGTCCAGGGGAGCGATTTACGGCGCACCGAGGCTCGCAAATCCATCATCGTGCTGCACGAACACCATTTACACAGTGTCCACGTTGCAGATGGAGACCTGAGACCACACAACTGCGACGGACCCAGCTGGGCTCGGGGGTCCTCAGCCCAGCTCCGC
Source organism: Desmodus rotundus (assembly GCF_022682495.2). NCBI lineage: Eukaryota > Metazoa > Chordata > Mammalia > Chiroptera > Phyllostomidae > Desmodus > Desmodus rotundus. Next base: position 4,634,206 of record NC_071387.1, read on the forward strand.
CCCCAGGCCGCTTTCCCTCCTCATTTAGATACACCCCAGAATCTGGTAAGTCTCAGGAGAAAGCCGGAAGCCAGCGAGAAGTGCAGAGGACAGGGGAGAAGGAACAGAGCGAAATTCAAGGATTGCAAAAGCGGCACTCACAAATTTATGGCTCCCTGCGGACCTGTCCCCATGATCACAACAAGAAGGGGTGAACAAAGAGGAACTGAACAATGAGGAACTGTGGTCCCCCATTTCTGCAAGAGTCCTAACCAAATAAGCACCTGGACACCAGCCCCCAGCCAGCCCCAGCTGAGGGCCCAGGCTTTCTGGGGACAGACATGGGCTCCTCTGGCTCCTGCTCCCACTCCGTGCAGGACACCGAGCTGCAGGGATACCCACAAGGTCTGAGGAGGGGGCGCTGTAGACCCAGGTGGGCCACGGGCCCCAGCTCTACTCAGAGGCGCAGGCGCCAAGGACTGGAAGGGCTCACCAAACAGATGTTCTCGGATGCAGAAACCACGTGTGGGTGTCGGGGAGTGGGGGCTGCACAGAACTCCCCAGTCTGGAACTTCTCAAAGGCCACGCCAGCGCTGATGTCACCGGCCAGAGCTGCAGCCGTCCTCCCCCACCCCCACAGGTCAAGGGCCCCCAGAGCTTTGAGGCTGTCTTGTCTGGAACCACCCCCACCCCCTGTCTGGGGGGGTGCGGCCTGGCTTTGAAGGACACCCAAGCCAGCCACATCCCACTCCCAGGACATGTGACAGTTTGGGAGAAGCTGAGTCAGAAAGCGTGGCCGCCAGACACGTGGGCTGGGGAGCCTGCGAGGATGGAGCCCACATCACGGCCAGGATGCTGACCCAGCCACGGTGCTGCTCTTTGCAGCTGGGGGACCGTGAGCGGCTCCCCCAGCTGTCTGAGCCTCAGTTCAGCTCAGGCGACATGGGCTGCCATGCAGGTAGCGGGAGCCCATGTGCAGCGCCCAGCAGCAGGGCGGGAAATGCCAGGGATCATTATGCCCAAGGGTCTCACCCTGGGCATCTTTGGACCCTCTAGAGGTTCGAGCAGAGGCTTCAGGGGACCCAAGGACAAAGGCACTGTGTGCAGAGGTGAATGCACACCCCCTGGGAGCACCCACAGGGTCTTCACACCCCCTGGGTCACTGGCCACCTGAGGCCTGTTTTCCCCTAAACCCCAAGCTCTTCTCTTTCCTCAGGCTGAGGCCATGCATTTGGGGTTACCTGTCCATGATGGCTGGCACAGGGCGGAAGTCCTTGGTCCAGGTGACCAATGGGGGTGGGGAGCCTTGGGCCTCACAGTCCAAGGTCACCTCATCACCAGCCTTGGTTGTGACTCTCAGGGGCTTGTCTGTATCATGTGAGAAATTGGTGTGGATCCTGGGCTTGGCTGTTGGTGGAAACAGGTAGAAACTATGAGCAGGTCAGGGAGCCACAGGACGGGGCCCCGAGGGGACCAGGACAGCTCCCCCAGGAAGCCGAGGTGGTACTGCCACCCGGGGCTGCGGAGGTGAGGCAGCTCTGTCGTGATGGGAGGGTGCCAGTTCTGGGGTGGGCTCGGATCCGCTGGATTCCCCAGCACCCCCGTGCTGTGGCGGCGCTGACATGGCTGCTCCTGTCCCCACCTCTACGCCCCTCTGGCTTCTCCCTGGGGACATTGGGGCAAGGTCTCTCCTCTTCCTCTTCTCTATACCCTGTCCCCTGTGATCACCCACTCAGTCCAGGGGACACCCAGTCTCCCTCTGACCTTCCCCAACTCCATCGGGGGAGGGGGCGGGTGGGGGGCTGTACTAATCTGTGCCCACCACCGTGCTCTCCTGTCAAGCAGGAGGCTCCTGGTGGCAGAGACTACCCGAACCCCTCCTTCCCTAGGCCCCCCGCATTTCCAGCCAGGCGCTCCTACAGCAAAGGCCCCCAGGGCATCCGAGCATCAGCAACTAAGCAAGCCAGCCAGCTGGGGACAGTGGGACCCGCGGGCCGCACATGGGTCCCTGCACGTCCTGCATCAGAAGGGTACGAGAGCAGGGAACCCGGGTGCGTGTGGCGGGAGGCGGGCTTATGTCTGCTCACTCGTCTACACAGCACTGAGTGCCCAGCTCTGGGGTGACCGCTGGACACAGCAGCGAGAGTGGGTCCCACCTGTCCTCGGCACAGAGGGCCTGCAGGGAACCCTGGTGCCCAATAGCTCACACGCAATTATTTATTTCATCAGAGTTGTGACAGACATCAGGAAGGGGACGTTCCACCCTCCACAGCAAGGTCGTTGGACCCTGCCTGGGACCAGGGAGAGCTGGCATCTGACAGATGGGAGATGCCGGCTGGGCCCAGAGGCGGGGGAAGGGCATTCTGAACAGCAGTAACTGCATGTGCCAAGGCCCTGAGGCCGTGGCCTCAAGAAAGGCTGAAAGGAAATCAGAGGGTCTGGAACACAAAGAATCAGGGGGAGGGGCTGGTGAGGGGCCTGCCAAGGTGGAGGTGGCGGGGGGCCGGGGGCCGGTGTAGGGGGGGTGGTGTCCAGCCCGTTGGTGCGATGCCCCCCCCCCCCGCCCCCCGCCGCCGCAGCCACCTGGCAGTTGCACGTGGCTGAGACCAGGAAAGACAGAGACCACGTGACTTCACTTACATGTGAGCGGGAAATGCTCTCAGAGCACGTCCACTCGACCGGGGACAGCGCTCTGAGCTTTGTCCCATGTGTCCTTCACATGGGAACAATTTAGAGGCAGGGTTGACCAGGGTACAGGGAGGTGCAGGTAAGGTCAGAGGGTCCAGGCCCCTGCGGCCACCCCTGCCAAGCCCCCACCCCCCAGGACCAGGACAGCCAGCACTCACTGTTGACAGAAAGCCGCATCTCCTGGCTAGAGAAGCCCACAGTGTTGGTGGCGGTGCAGACATAGGCCCCCGCGTCCTGGGTGGATGGCCGGGCGATGACTAAGGTGCCATCCTTGCTCACGTTGTAGTGGGGACCGCCGGAGGTGAAGGCATTGCTCTCCTGTGGCACAGTCACAGGTGACATGGGCAGAGCCCACACCCCAGGGCAATGTGGCATCACGCCCTCCCCACCAGGCGCTGGGCCTGCCCCTCCTTACCCTTGGTGTTGACAAGCTCCACCTACCTTGGTCCAGGTGATGGCGGGGGTGGGAACCCCGGAGGCCACACAAGGAAGAGAAGCTGGAACCCCTTCATTGGTGACGTGGTGGGTGGCGGGGGACTGGATTCTAGGTGGCACTTTAAAAAAAAAAAAACAGCTTCGTAAACCAAAGTTCATAGTGACATTATTCACAACGGCAAAAAGGTGGAAACAATTTAAATGTCCATCCACGGATGATGGACAGACATCACGTGGTGTGTACACAGGGAACGGTGTTCGGCCTTAACAGGGAGCGACACGTGGTGCCGCCGCGTGGATGGGCCCTGAAAGCCACGACGCCAAGTGCGGTAAGCCAGCACAGAAGGACACACGCTGCATGACCGCATCTGTGAGCGGTGCCTGCAACTGGCACATCCAGAGACAGCGAGCGGCATGCTGGCCCGGGGCAGGGGAAGGACGGGAGGCAGGGTTTCATGGGCTCAGAGCGTAGTTTGGGAAAGTCAGAAAGTTCTGGAGACGGACAGAGAGGATGGTTATGCAACCATGTGAAGGCCCTTAATGCCACTGGATTGTGCCCTTAAAAGTAGTTAAAATGGTAAACTCTCTGTTCTGAATATTGCACCACAAGTGAAAAAAAACCACATTTCAACGGTAGAGGACAAAGCGCAGAGCAGAGCACCCCCAGTTGCCACCGTTCAAGTTCAGAGGGCAGCCTGGCCTGGGCCCCTGCCCTGCCCTCCCTGTGCCCTGGGACTCGGGAAAAACCACTCCATCCTTTGGTGCCCCTATTCCTTGATCAGCAAAAAAAGCTACATGACCCTGATCTGTTGCCCACTCACGGGGGATGGCCAGATGAAAAATGGCAGGAAATAGTCACAGCACAGGTCCACTTGGAAACAAGAGCCACATCCCTTCAGGGCACCACCCAGCGTCGTGGGCACACAGACGGACCTCTGAGGGGCGTGGAGAGCCGGGAGGGAAGCCAGAACAGCGGAGGGGTTCACGCCGCCCCGCAGAAGAGGCTGGGCCATCACACTGGGCCCTCGGGGTGACATGCTCTGCACGGGCAGCGTGGTTTGCTGACCTGTGACCCGAGCAGTCACTCCCCTCTTGGAGCCTCAGCTTCCCGAACTCCAGAACGGGCGCCTTTCAAAGCCCACGTCCTGGAGCCATTAGGAAAACGAAGTGAGGTCTCCATGGGGCCTGCGCCCAGCGCCGGACCGCCACTGGGGTCGTGGGGAGACGAGACCCCGGGCTCTACACCCAGCCTCCTCCTGCACTTCGGTTTTCCCCTCAAAGATCGGGAAGAGTGTGTAATTTCTGCTTCTCCCTTGGGGGTTTTATGAAACAAAAGTTTTTTAAAACAGGGCATTAACATACTTGGTAAAGGACGAAATATAATCAAACTTCCTTTAAACTCCTCATCTTCCGTTAAAAAGAACAGTGGGACCTGGGAGGAGGGGTGCTGTGAGTGGGAGAGTAACTGGGCGAAACACAAGAAAAGCCCTAAAAATGGGCAATCCCCGTGACTGGAAACTCAGTTCCACAGAAAAGGGTTTCTCCTAAGGCAGGCTCGGTCACGTGGGCGAAGGTGGGGGCCCCGGGCCTCTATCCCCAGATGTCCCTGCGAGGGGACAGGTTAGATACGCGCGGCTCGTCCAAGCAGGGTGCACCGTCTTAAACCGGTGCTTCTGGGAGTTTACTGACGGACACCGGTCACAGGACACAGCGGACACAGCGCAATGGGAAACTCGGGCTGCAGAGCAGGAGCAGGACACGGCGGCCCCCGCCTGGCTTTAAAATATGTACGTGCGTGTGTTCGCACGGAATTTATAGACCGATGGATGGAAACGTAGATGCATATACAACTGGTATAGAAATACATAATTTACATTACACACAATTTATTATATATGAGGGGGTGTGTGCAAGCTCACAGGTGTATACAGTATGGAGATACACACCAACAGGTAACATTATTCTGGTTCTTCTTAGCTGTTAGCATTACAGGAGTATTTTTTATTCACCTGTCCAATCTCTAAATTTCCTACAGTGATTACAACTTGTGCAAGTTTCTCTTCAAACAAAGGTATTCAAGATCAAGTCCCCACACACACCTTCCCCAATCCTGGCCCTACCCCACGGCCTTGGGGCCTCGGGACTCACCGTGGATGACCAGCTCCACATCCCTGTGCTGGGAGCCGACCGTGTTGGCGACCACGCAGCTGTACTTCCCTGCGTCCTCCTGCAGCGCCCGGTCGAGGTGGAGGCTGCCATCAGCTCGGACGGAATGCCGGCTGCCAGACGGGAGCTGGGGAGGGTGAGGAAGTGCCAGCTAAGAGAGAGGCCTCAGAGACGCCCAGCCAGCAGGGTGCAGGCTGGACTGGGAGAAGGTGGGGGAGCTAGTGGGGGATGGGGGTGAGGCCATGACTGCCCAGCTCCCACCCCTTCCCTAAGGCTCCTCACCTCCACAGACCCTCACAGCTAGGTGGGCCTGACCCCCAGCATGCCCCCACCCCACTCGCCATGCCAACTGGACAGAGCAAGACGCCTGACCCCTGCCGGGTCGGAGGAGCCTCTCCTGGGAGCGCAGGGCTGGGGCCTCCTGAGGAGCAGCTGGAGCCCCGAGGCACCACCACCCCGAGGCCCCGGGGAGAGAAGAGAGGCTCACAGAGCAGAGGTGTGGGTCCCCACTTCAGATGGGGTCCCGGTGACAGAAGCAGGGAGAGCGACTCCTGGTGGCCACCCAGGGCCCCACAAGCACCAGGGTGTCAGGGGACACTGGTCCAGAATGGGCCTGGGGCGACCTCCAGAAAGCCAGACCAGGCCGGGCCCCTGCTGTGGCCTCCCCGTCCCTGTCCCCGTCCTGTGAGCCTGGCTGCACACTCTGCTCCTGGACATTTCGGCACCAGGCCCCTTGGGGCCGAGCGAGCTGGAGGACCTTTCTGCTCTTAGTGCACAGCAGCTGCACTGGCGAGGGCCCCGAGTGTCCGCTGAGCGCCAACAGGCCTGTCCCGGCACTGGTGAGGCCCAGGGCCACTCCTTCCCATGTGCCCACAACTCAGGAAGGGCGCTCACCACCCAGCCCCACTCCCACGCACAGCCTCCCTTGGGTCACATCTAACTGCACGGGCTGACTGTGAGTTGCTGTCACAGCCAGTTCCCGCAACGCCTGCACACTGCACAGCCCCACGGCTGGGACCACGGCGCCCGGACCTGGCAGCAGGGACAGAGAGACGGCCACAGGGTCGCTGCCTCCCTAGGTGTCTCTAGTGCTTTGAAGTAAAATGGGGGTGAGGGCACCTCTTTCTGGACTCCAGGGCACAAGGACTCCCGGCATGTCTGCGGACAGGGCAGAAGGATCAAGAGGAAGGGGGCAAAGGGGTGGACAGGAGAGGGGAAGAGAAGAAAGCAGAGGGAAGCAAGTCCATGTGCAGGGACAAAGCAGCTGCCGTGTGCAGGCGCTGCGCTAGGTAGCTGGGCACAAGTTACAGAGCCCAGGTCAGAGCTGAGCCCTGGAGCCACAATGGGGTGACCGGCACACAGCATCCGCGCCCCCAGCTCCCAGACCTCACCAATAACAGGAGGCCAGATCCTCCTGCTGAGCTCCAGGGTGGGGGCTGCCACACCAGCCTTGGCCAGACCTGAGAGGGTGGCGATGTGCTCAGCACATTATCAGAGAAGGTTCTCAAAAGAGGCAGGAAACAGAGGGAGGAAGGAAGAGGATATTCCAAAACAGGGGCACAGCAGAGTGGAGCCAAGGTACGAATGGGACACTCCCCTCTGTCGCCCAGCAGCACCGCCCGCTGCACCGGGAGGAGCCTGGCACTCACCGGCCGACCGCCCTTGAGCCAGCGCCTCTCTGGGAAGGGCCTTCCGGCCAGGATGATGCAGGGCAGGGACACGGGCTGCCTCTCCAGCACCCGGACGGTGGAGGCGCTGCTGGCGATCTGGGGGGCGGCTGTGGGGAGAGGACACAGTGTTGGTGGCTCTAGATTCCTGTGGGTGGGGACAGAGGCTCTCCCATCCCCTCCCCAGGGGCCCGCCCAGGAAGCAGGCCTGCAGGTGCTCCTCTAGGAATACCTGGCCCTGGACACATCTGTCCCAAAGGATGGGTGGCCGTGGGGGTGCCCTCCGGGGTGTCCCCACCTCCCACTTCCCCTGCCCCTCTAGATCCCCCAACAAACCGTGTCCAGTCACCACCAGCCGGGTCTCCGCCTGGACCTTCCCAAAAACATTCTGAGCTTCACAGACGTATGGGGCCTGGTCTTCAGGGACCACACCTGAGGGGCAGGGAAGAGGCAGGCCTGACTGCTGGGGACACGCCCCGGCTCCAGCCGCCACAGGCTCTGCGCCCCGGCGCAGAGGGAGCCCTCGGCACAGCCAGGCCCTGCAGAGGTTAGGCAGAGAGGGTTAGGGGTGGCAGAGAGGAGGGCGATGGGGCACAGAGCCGGGCTGCGGGAGGGCAGAAGGCCTCAGCTTGCTCATCTGCAGAATGGGGACAATGCATCAATACCCGGCCATGTGACTGAGGGTGGTCAGCAAGATGACGTGAACATGGTGCCCGGCGTCCAGCCTGGCACACAGTAAACTAGCTCTAGCAGGAGTGGTGAGGACGATGGCTAAGACCTATGACATGTGTCAGGGACTGTGCTAGGGTTGCACATGTGTCACTCACACCATGGGTGGCCTGTCATCAAACCCAAGCAGTATACCGCCCGGCCATCATCACTGCTACGACCACTCAGCATAGTGCGATGACTTGACCAGAGTCACCCGGCTGAACGTCACCCTGCGTCACCCATGATCAGTGCTGGGGCTCAGGGTCCAGCCCCGGCCACCCAGACTGGGGGTGCAGGGTGTCAGAAGCCATCCTGTCCCCACTGCCCTCCCACCCCTGCCCCAATCTCTTACTTTCAAAGAACAGCACTCCTGAGTCTGGCTGCCTGGTCCTGCTGCCCCGCCCGGGCTCCAGCAGCCGGCCATCTGCCCGGCGCCAGGTGACCATCGGGGGCGGGCGGCCTGTGGCGCGACAGGCCAGGAGGGCGCTCCTGCCCAGCTCCACAGTGACATCCCGGGGCAGCTCCATCAGCTGGGGCGCATCTGCAAGAAGGTGACCAGTCATGGCAGCTGGACCCACCCAGCCCCAGGGGACTGTCCCCGATCACTGGGAGGTCCTTCCTACTTCCAGCCTGACCCTTGTGAACCTGGGGCTGACTCATACCCAAAGCTCCAAGGCCAACCTGAACTTGGGGGGACCCACCCCTGGAGAGCTCTCAGGAGCGGGAAGCTGCCAACCCACCTTATAGACCTGTGCGGGGACTCAGGGGCAACTCTCTGGCTCCTGGCAGCGACACCTCCTGGGAAGCCCACCCCTGAGGGGCTGCAGGGGCCTCTGAGACCCCATCATCGCCCCATCTTGGGCCACAGGACACTTGCTTTAACAGGTGTCCTGGGCTTGAGCAACCACTTCCAGGGTCCCTTCTGTGTATGCCACCCCAAAGGGCCAACTTTGAGGGGTGTGCAGCAGCCATCTTTAATCTCTTCTCTAAGTCTTTGTTTGCTGTGGTTTTTGCAGCGAGCGTGCAAAATGCCACCACAAAAATCAAAACACGCTTCGTAGGAACAGCATGACCGTGCGGTTTCTGATCCAAATGGTAACACTTGAGAGTGAAGGGCAGTGTGAGTGATTCTCCGGGACAACATTTCTGAACGAGGCTTCCCTGCTCGCCGGAGTTATGATACATTCGAACACACGCACGAGTATTTTCCCTTATTTTCGCTCCACACATCCCCCAATCCCACGCCCCTGCCCAAGCTAACTGCTGCTAATAGACTGCAGTGCTCCTTCCAAATGTTTTCCCCGAGCGCAGTCTTATTTTTATAGTCGGGGAGGAAAGACGAGTTATTTCCCAGAACAGACTCTCACGTCCTTTCGGCCCCTGGCAGGCCAAGAGCAGGTCCAACTCCAGGCGGGTCCAGGCCCTGTCCCCTGCTATCTCTGGACGCTGGCCTCAGGCCCCTATCCCCAGACCTGGGGCCAGGAAGGTCCCCCAGGCTTTTGGTAACGCTTCACATCCAGCACCATGGAAAACCCTGCACCTCTTCGTTCTTTCCATCTCTTTCCAGAATCCTCCCCTGCCCCTCCAAACCGTGACATCAAATTTCCCTCCTGGCCTCAGGGGTGAGGGATGTTCCAGGGAGACGTAAACACAGCTAGGAAAATTACAACAATGAGGAAGACGGTCTTGGACCAGACTCCGGACGCCACCCGCGCGCCTGTCTCATCGGGCCCGGTGGCCCAGCGCAGAATCCCAGAAAGCCACCGCCCCAGGCTTGCCTCAGGGGGTGTCGCTGGTCCTGCAGGGCCCTGGCCCCAGGGGAACAGCTATGCCATCCCTTCTACCCTGGGCAGAGCTGAGGTTCAACCCTAGGGACAGTACCCCCAAAGCTTGCCTTCTCTACTCCGCCCGGCCGGTCTCCAGGGCCCAGCTCAAGCCTCCTTCTCCCCAGCAGGCCTCCCTTCTGAGATCCCGCCTTAGACCCCACTCAGCCTGGCTTTGTCTCCCGAATCTGGGCTCCTGCGAGGCCCTCTCGTCCTCATTCTCCTCCCAGGCCTGAACTTCCCTCCGAGAAGGGACAGACCCTTACAGTAACAAGCAAATAAGAGGTACAAAGGGTAGCATTTCGAATGCCTACTGAGTGACATGCATGGGAACAGAGCTTTCAGGACTATGATTTCATGAATGGTGCCAACAAACTCAGGAAGTGGTATCACCACAGCCCCCAACAAACAGACTCAGACATAGAGGGACAGAGGGGTTAAAGAACCCGCCCAAGGGCACAGCCTGAAGCCAGTGGCAGAACTGGGATCAAGGCCCAGGTCCGGCTGCCGCTGCAGCCCAGGCTCTCGACACCGTGCCACTGTGTCCCCCTGTGCACTTGGGACAGCGTGCCACTCCCCAGCCAGGGCCACACCCCACTCTTGCGTCCTCTCTCAGGGCGAATCCCAAATGCCGCCAGATCCCAGGCTCAGACCCTGCCCGGGAAACTGTGACTCACCCTCCTCTGTGGCCGTCCCCCACAATTCTCTGGAGCCCCCAAATAGGCGGGACCCCACAACCCTCATATGCCAGAGCTGAAGGTCTTCCGGTCCCCTTGTGGGCCAGAGGAGGGGGTTACATGGGGCATCAGGGGCTGGACGCCCACCCAGTGTTCTTCCCGGGGCCTTTTACGCGAGGCCCAGCCACTTCGGCTTTCAGGCTTGGAGCCCCTCCTCAAGTCTCCCCGGTGCAACCCTCAGTAACCCAGGGAGGGACAGTGAGCTGACTCCTCTGCCATCTGCCCTTTCGTGTTGGCCTTGGGAAGGTTTCCGGGGCAAGAGCCAGGCAGGCCCAGGTCTCTCCAGCTGAGGCTGCAGCCACCTGTCTGTGAGGAGGTGGCTCTGTGTGGGGAACCCGGAGACCCACGAAGAGAGAACGGCCCCAGTGAAGGATGTCGGCCACCAGCCTGGGAGGGGCGCCGGACACGAGGGTCTGGCCACCTCAAGGGCTGCCCTGGACCTCCTGCGGGGCCTCCCAGGGCTCCCTCTGCCTCCCCCCCTCTCACCCCCTCATCTTCAGAGGAGTGGAGGGTGCTAGTAACTGGACCTAGCTGGTGGGGCCACTCCCCCTCCCAGGAAGGCTCCGTGGATTCTAACGGCTGCTGAGAAGTGGCCACGACAGAAGTGCTGGCTTCCATTTCTCCTGCTCAGTCCTCAGCACCGGGGACACCGGCCTGCAGGCCCTCAGCCTGGGCAGGGCGCCCGCACTGCCTCAGCCCCACTGGGTACTCCTGGGCGAACCCCTTCACCACTCAGGGCCTCGGTTTCCCCATCTGTACAGAGGGACCTCTACTGTTACCCTGGTTCCCGTAGCTGAAAGTTCCAGGCCACTTTCTCATCGTCCGACACCCTGCAGCCCCCAGTCCCCTCTGCCACCTCCCGCCCCGGGTTCTGTGGCACAGAGGCCTGGGGCAGAGCTGGTGGGACGGAGAGAGCCCATCGGCCTTGACTCGACTGGCCAGCAGCAGGGAGGGGTCTCCGGGCCAAAGACGGTACAGATGGGCAAAGTGGACCCCAGAAGAGGCTGGGACTAAGAAGCAGGGACTGAAATGAGACAGCAGAGAGGGACGGGCACACGTCCATCTAGACAGAAGCCCCCAAGGCAAAGACGACGCATTTCAGGACAGTTCTTTAATAGAAAGGGCCCTGGATGTGGGGAGGGGTGGCCGCCATGCAGCCCGGCCACGGGCCGGGGCACAAGTCAGTGTGCCCCACCGCCTCGGCAGGCCCTTGTCAGCCGGCCCGTCTGCTGCAAGTGTGCTGAGCGTCCCCCGTGCAAGCCCCAAACCAGACACAACCTCCCAGGGGCCCTATGCGCAGGCTCTGTTCCAGTCGTGCCCACTTCACAGCCGAGGACGGGGAGGCTCAGGGAGGTAAATCATTTACCTCCCAAAGAAGCCAAAGCAGCAGCGGGACCTGGACACGGATCCAGGACTCGACGGCCAAATGCCAGGTCCAGAGCCGATGCAAAAGCCCCTTGCAGGCTGGTCCACAACACAGTGATTCGCTGTCCTGCAGGGGGAGGCTGCCCTCCTTGAGGTGTCCCCAAATGCCACCAGGAAGACAGTTTCCAGTTCAGCAGCAGGAAGTGGGCCCGGGGCCCACCCACTCTTGGCTGGGAGGGCTCTACCAGCCTGGCCACAAAGGCTGGACCACAGCTGCCACCCAGATGGGCAGGAAATTCAATTTCCCACCACTGCCGCCAGGCCAGCTTGCCCGACACACAGGTGCCGGGCCACTGTCCACCCTCCCCTGGCCTAAAAGCCAGAGGCCACAGTGGCCCAGCACCCCCAGAAGCCCGGTGCCCCCAGCAGCCTGCCTTTAGGATGCCAGCTGCCTCCTCCCTCTGACGTTGGGAGATGGTCCCCAAGGGCAATGGCTGGCAGGCGAATGACAGGGCCAGGCAGCACGTCAGCCTCGGCCCCAAAGAAACAAGGCCTTGCTGAAAAGAAAGCAGACACAGAGCAACAAGGGGGCTGCCTGTTGGGAATGCCAAGGGCAGCCCACCCTGGAGCACCCTCTCCACTCCCCCAGATCCTACTGACTGATAACTAGGACTGTGGCGCCCGCCGAGTTCCGGGCCATTCTCACTGCTCACTCACAGGACACCTGAGACATCGTGCAGATGAGGAGCCCACGGCTCAGAGTGGGAAGCAGCGTCGGAGCTCTCCCTGCTGGTGTGCATTAGGGTCAGGTGCTGGGGCTAAAGGCTGGCACCCTGGGTTCAGCTCTCAGCTGTGCCACTTGCCAGCTGTGTGACCATGATCAAGTTACTTAACCTCTCTGTGCCTCATTTTCCCCATCTATAAAGGGGATAACGGTAGCCTTCACCCTAAAGGGGTGAGAGGATTACATGTTGGTACATGAACCCTGCTCAGAGCTGGCCCTGGCACAAGGCAAATTCATAGAAGTTTCAACTTATACCTTTATTATTATAACCAGGTACTAAGCCCATGTCTTTCCATACCCACCCTGCTCCACCCGAGAGCCCAGCTGTGTGGGGAAAGTCTGAGCACACAGCCTTCCTCCTTGAAACCTCCTGCTGCCACCCCGGGACAAAGCCTAGGCTCTGGCCAGCTCCCGAGGCCAGGCCAGGAGTGACCCGCGGCAGGTAGCAACTGCCTCACAGCCCCTCCCCTCTCCCCACCCTCTCTATGCCGCCTCACTCCCTGCCTCCTGTCACAGGGGGGATCTGCACACACCGCTCCCTTGGCCAGGAATGCTATTCCACAGCTCGTCACCCGACTGACTACTCTGGGCTCAGCTGGGACATCACCTCCTCCAAGAAGCCTTCCCAAGTCCCCGGAGTTGGGGTGGCCCCCTTCCCACAGACTCCAAGGATGCCACTTCCAAACCCTCAGTGCTCCATGTATTCTCAAAGACCCACTGGCAACACAAAGGCAGATGCTGTTGTGTCCCCAACACAGAGCCTGGTCACCCAGCGACCATGTGTTGGAGGAATGAATGATGGAACAAATGAATGAAGGCTAAGGGCCCCCCAAACCTAGGAGGATCCCTGAGATGGCACGGTCACCCCCAGGGCCAGACCCTCCCACTGGGCCTGCTCCACCCAGGGCTCTATCCTCTCCGGAGTGCCGTGCCCAGCCCGGCCCACCTAGCCCTGGCCCAGCCCGGCCCCCAGTCCGGAAAAGCACATTCTCGATTCTCTGCACGTCCCCGGATCTCCCAGCACCTGTCTGTCCTACTGCGGCTGCAGCAAACCCTCGGAGCCCAATCCGCCCCGCTCAGCGTGCCAAGGAACGGTGCCCACAACCTCTGAGCAGTTCCCGGTGCCTGGGCCCAGGCCTGGGACTCCACATCACGGCGCTCACTGCCAAGGCCATGCACCGGCCACGGAAGACTCCAGACTCCCTGCCTGTGAGACTGGGGTGCTCGCCTCTCATTTATTAAGCAGGCGCAATGGGCCAGACCCTGTGCTGAGCACTGTGCCCGATGTCACTGAGCCCTCAGAGCCAGGCAGGAGAGAAAGTGGTATGGTCAGCTGGGGGAAACTGAGGGTCGATGATGACTTGACCGAAACCGGCAGATGGTGAGTGATGGAGACGAGACCGCAGCTCGGGTCTCAGGACAACAATGCCCAAGCCTGTCTCTGTGGGAGGTGGCCTCCAAGACGGCCCCAGTGAGGCCTGCTCCCGGGGTCTGCACCCTGTGTAGCCCACCCACCTCTCTGTGTCCCAAGGCTGGTCTGTGCCACCAACAGACTGGAACTGGCAGAAGTGATGGCGGGTCACTTCCAAGACTGCAGCTGGCTCTGAGGACTCAGATCCATATTCTCTCTCTCTCTCTGTCACCTCCCTGCTCCCTGGACACCAGGTCACAGGATGCCTCTGCACAAGCCCACGTGGTGAGAAACTGAGACATCCCACCAGCGGCCACGTGAGCGAGCGTGGAGCAGCTCCTGGTGCCTCAGGTGGGCCTTCCCTCGATGCTGCCCCCGCCAGGCGAGTGTAGGAACTGTAACGCTGGGAGGCCCCATGCCAGAAGTGCCCAGCTAATCCGCTCCCAGAGCCCTAACCCTCCAGAGCTGAGAGATAAGAAACGTTTATTGTTTTAAGCCACCAAGTGTTGGGGCAACTGTGACGTAGCAAGAGGTAATGCCGTGGGGCCAAGGGGTGGGGGGAGGTAGAGGAGGTGGTAAAGGGGATAAATGGTGACGGGCGGAGACTTGACTCGGGGCAGCGAACACACAACACAGTGTACAGGGGACACGTTGTAGAACTGCGCACCTGACACCTGTACAATTTTATTAACCAGTGTCACCCCGATAACCTCAATATGAAGGACAAAAGAAAAACGTGATGCATGCCTCATCTCCCTCGGACCTCCCTTGTCCCCACGTGCTTGGGAGCCATATGGGGCCAACTCCACACTGGTCAGCGACCTGGAGGAGCTGTCCTCCCTGCTCAGAAGCAGGTAGAGGGGGGCAGGCAGGTGGGGACAGGCGGGCACTCACATCCAACCTCCAGCCGGATGTCCGCAGAGGCGTCGCCCAGCTCACTGGCAGCCTGGCAGGTGTAGACCCCAGCATCCCTCTCCTGGGCCGCCGGGATCCGAAGCGTCCCGGAGCTGGAGTCCCCAGGAGCCAGAATCACTTCGCGACCCCCTGGAACAGAGATGACAAAGCATCAGGCAAGGGCCCCCGGTCACCACTGGCGACCTCCTGACCCCGGGCCCCTACAACTCACAAGGCTGGGGCCCGGGGACAGTGGGAATGTTCCCCCCAAAAGTCGGGGGGCAGAGTTTCAGCTTTGCCAGATGCAAAGTTCTGGAGACGGATGGTGGTGACAGCTGTACAACAGCGGGGTGCGGCCAGTGCCACTGGGCTGTGCCCCAAAGCATGGTGAAGAGGGGACATTTTCTGTTACGTGTATTGTGCCACAGTTTAAAAAATTAAGTCAGCACCGCGAGGTCCAGCTCACTGAGCCCCTTGGTTGACCAGGAGTAAGGCCCAGCCTGTCCCCATACATGCAACAGCCAATCACCCAAGAACTCCTTGCCTGGGCCTCCCTCGGGGGCCCCCACCCTCGGCCCCGGGTCCAGACTGAGGTTTAGACTGGCTCTGGGATGGTCCCGGGGCCGACCTGAGGTGACCGCCCCACACCTGCCCCTCCAAGGCCTTCCGCCGGGCTCCTGAGGCTGACAGACTCCTGGGTTCTGAACCCCTTTTGAAAATGTAATTTAATTTTTCACTTGTGGTAAAATATACATAACACAGACTTTCACCGTGTTAAGCATTTTCGGTGTCCAATTCAGTGGCACTGGGTACATCCATGTTGTCGGGCACCCATCGCCACAGCCACCCACAGAACTCCTTCATCTTCCCAAACGGGCCCTCCGTCCCCAGGAATCACGCCCTCCCCGCTCCCCCTGCCCCGGCCCCTGGCGGCCGAGGTCTACTTCCTGTCCCACGGGTTTGCGTCTCTAGGGGTCTCATCAGAGTGGGATCCTATGGTATTTGTCCCTCCGTGTCTGGTTGTTTCCCTTAGCAAAACATTTCCCAGGTTCATCTGTGTTGTATCAGAATGTCATTCCTTTACTCAAACAAAAAAATTAACTGTGGCCACAACAATCACATGACATAAAATTTACCATCTTAACCACGTCTAAGTGTACAGTTCAATGGTGTTGACTATGTTCACATTGTCCTATGACTTGAATTTCATTCCTTTTTAAGGGAAAGTAACATTCCACTGAGAGATTCCCCTCTTAGAAAGAGACTCCGGGACTGGCAGGGCTCTCAGCCAGAAACGCAGTGACATGATCCCTGAATAAGGGGTCCCAAGGCCTCTGCCAGCCACTGGCTGGTGACCTGGAACCAAATGCTCCAACTCGGAGCTAATCCTGCTGGAACTCTGAGATAATCCCTGCCTTTCTCAAAGTCAAGGTGAGGCTGTGACAAGATGGCAGACAGGTGCTACACAGGAGGGAGAGTATCCGGGTGGGAGAGGGTGGCACAGGAGACCCGGCTGAGAGCTGAGAAGGAGCCCGGTTTCTGCTCCGAGAAAGGCCGAGGTGGCAGCCCAGCACCCACGTCCGCTGGTGGGGGTGCGAGAACAGCTCCCGTCAATCAAACTTCAGCTCGGCATCTGGCACCGAGAAAACGCTCTGTACCCATGAACTCGAAAGAGCCTCAGAGCATCCCTGTTGCTGTGTCTCCCATCGCTCAGGTAATCTCATCACCGCCGTCACTACGAACACAGCGCGGCCCGTGCGCCGGGTATGCTCTAGATGCCTGATGTATGAGACTCCTTCCATCCTCACGCAACCATCTTGGCCTCTCCCCATTTTCCAGACCAGGAAGCTAGCTCAGAGATGCCAGCTCACCTGCCTGAGGTCACCCAGGGGCTCCCAACTCCTGAGCCGTCCTGCACCAGCCGTGCCCTGCACCAGGGCTCTGGGTGGCAGTGGGGGAAGCTGCTGAAATGGGCCTCTTCTCCCCAGACACCCCATTCAAAGTGCTCCCCCCCGACTGTTCTAGAAAGCTGGTCCTCCAGGACCCCGACAGGCCCCCCTCCCCACGCCACATACCTCGATACCAGACGACCCGGGGTGGCGGCACCCCTGACGCCTCACACACCAGCACGGCCTCCTGGCCGACCGCAGCGAGGACCACCGCACTCACGGCAGAGATGGATGGCAGGTCTGTGTGGGGAGCAGGGGGGAGTTTGGGACCGACCCACAAACCCCCTAGAATGAGACTGTGGCTTCCCACGGCTTGGGAGGGGGGCTGGAGACAGAGGAGGACCCGAGCACTCTGCCTCCTCCCCATCCCCCACCAATCAGGACAGTCAGTCACCCCAGGAAAATTTAGCCGCAGCTGGTGTTTCACAAGCTTCCCACCCAGGACCTCCAATCAAAGCCAGTCACCCCTGGACGAAATGCCCCTGTTGTCCCTCTCCGAAGCTGCCCTGACACCAAACCCTACAAGGTCCTCAAACACTCTCCGTGGGATGCCAGCTCCTCCCCTGCCCCGCACTCCCCCCCACTCCACACCAGCCTCCTGGCAGCCCCAGGAGCATCCAGGACTCCTTCTGGCCCTTGGGCCGGTACCCCACCGGTCCCTCTGCCCGAAGCACTGTCCCATTCCTGTCTGTCACAGGGGCCTCAGCTCATCCTGTGTGTGAAGCCACGCCCCCTTATCCCACATACATGTCACCCATCCTCCTGCCCTGCTTCATGCACCCTCACCACCCCAAAGTGCCTTATTTATTTGTTCTGTGCCTCCCCACCAGGCAGGGACCATGCATTCATGGTGGTGTCCCCATGGCCTGGCACACAGCAGGTGCTCAGTACGTATTTGTGGGTGGAAGGGAGGGAGGGAGGGAGGAAACCCCTCTCCTGGGATGCCCAGGGCCAGGGTACCTGTGTAGTAGAGGGTGACTGTCTCTTCGTCTGTGCCGACCTCATTGGCAGCCTGGCAGCTGTAATTCCCAGCATCCTCTGGGGCCACTCCCTGAATGACGAGGGTCCCCTGGCCATCGATGTGGATTCTGGAGTCACAATGTAGTAAAACGTGTTTGACAGCAAGGGGCTGATTAGGGCGGATCGTGTGAGGGTCCCTCCAGGCGTCATTAACAACAAACTAATTAACGGAGACCACACTCTACACTGCTTGCTCTGTGCTGAGCTGTGTGCTCTGTACTTTACATACATTGTCTTTTCCCATTCGGGAGGCTCGGAGAGGTAAGGTGACTTGCACAAGGTCACATAGCCTGAACGGCAGGGGCGGGATCCAAGCATAGGGCTGCTGGACTCTGTGGCTGTAGCTCCTGACCCCGGAGCCCACACTGAAGCTCGGTTCACGACTCCAAAGTGATCGCTCTCCTGAGTCTCAAAGGACCCCTGGAGACTGAGGCTGGGCCAGGTCCCCTGGGAGCCCTTGTCCAACCACCTGTGCCTGGCCCCAGGCCCTGGGCCCCTCACCTGCTGTCCCCTTGCAGGGTGTGACCATCACGGCTCCAGGAGATGTGGGGCACCGGGAACCCAGAGGCTGAGCAGCGGACCCTCACCTCCATGCCCTGGGAGAAGCGCTGGGACCTGGTGTGAATGCTGACCTGCGGGGCCTCTGCGGTTCAAGGAAAAGAACCTGTCAGGGCAGCTGAGCTGTCCCAGGCCCCCAGCCCAGGGACCCCACCCTCCCCGCCACAGCCACAGATGGCAGAGATGTAGGAAGCAAAGGCCCGGAAGAGCCTGAATCCCAAGGAGTGGCTTCCTCAGGGACTGGGGCTGACCAGGCAGCCACCCAGGCACATCCCTGGGACAGGCAGGGGTGGGGTGGCACAGAGGGGCTGATTTCCCAATGCAGCCAGGGGGAGACTCGAGCTCTCTGGAGCTCCACCCCCCCCCCAACAGAACACCTCGGGGAGGTTTGGGGAGGTGCCCGGGCTGGGAGGGCCCCCACCTCCAGTGACCTCGGGTGGCAGCCAGGCCTGCAGTGTCGGCCCCAAACGCAGGTTCCGTCCTGGCCCACACATCACTCAAAGCACAGCAGACTTGTCGGGCTTGAACAGACCTCACGGGCCCTGCCCCCTCATCTAGAAATGGCCAGCACACCCCTCCTGCACCAGCAGCCTGGATATGGCCTCAGAGCCCTTCTCACCCCACCCAGCAGCCGCTCCAGCTACCACTGGCACCAGAGAGAAGCCTCGATTCACCACTCTGCTCCCCTTACACTTGGGGAAAACGCACCCGGGGAGGAGGAGCCGTCTAAACCCTGATAGACCAGAGGACACATCTAGGTCCTGAGACTCCCAGTCGGGTGCTCCTGCAACAGTCTCCTCCATCTCTATCTTGTCAGTGCTGTCCAACCCCGCCAAGCAAGTCTGATCCCTGAGCTTTCAGAAGTTTCTAGTATTCCCTCCGTGTCCCACATATTGGGGGTGGGGTGGGCGAGCAGGTGCTTAAAGGCACGGGTAAAGGTCAGGAGACAAAAATTGGCTTGGTCTACAGCAGTAGAAATTTAGGTTAGATAAGAGGATGGACTTCCCAAGAGGGACCCCGTAGACATAGGGTAGGAGGCTCAGACGCCTCGGTCTCTGAAGGCCCAGAAAACACTGAAAGGGTTGACGTTGCCTGCCAGAGGTGGCGTCTGCGCAGAGGGGTGGATCGATGGGCTTTGGGGGTAAGCGCTAGGTAGTGTGAGGAACTGGAACAACAGCCACGGCAGGAAGAGTCTCACCTCGCACCAGGAGCCAGACGGATGCCCTCGTGACCCCGTTGGCATTGCTGGCTACGCACTGGTACCGCCCGCCATCACTGGGGATGATGGCGCTGACCTCCAGGGACCGGTCGGCTAGCTGTGTGACTCTGCCCGTCGAGGCCGACAGGACTCGCCAGTCCCGCACCCACGTCAGGTTGTAGGGGGCCTCTCCCAGGACGCGGCAGGACAGAATGGCAGTCTCCCCCGGCGACACGGTCACATTGGGTGCAGGGACCAGCTGTGGAGGAGGGTCTGCGGGGACAAGAACACAGGAGGCTCCGGGGGGCTGGCACGGGGAGGGCACCAACCTGCAGGCCCGGGAGTGTCCAGATGCGGAAACCCAGCGCCGCGTCCCTCAGGGCATGTCTGCCAGCAGAGCAGCGGGTACCACCCTGCCTAGGGCACAATTCCCTGTGGCCACCAAACCTCTGCCGAGGGCTGCACGGGCGCGTGCACCCAACTTCTGCACCCAACACCCAACTTCAGCACGGAACTAAAGCTACATACACCACTCTTCACACCCCTTGAGCCACAGTTTGCACCCTTGGGGAATGAAGGTCCATTTAAAAATAACCCTCAAGAGGGAAAGAACAGTGAGTACAAAGCCATTCTCTGCAAACAGCAGGGCCATTGAAACATCCAAGTGCAGAACCAAGGCCTCCGCCCAGAGGGAGAGGAGGGCCAAGGAAAGCACTGTCTCTGACAAGAAAAAGCCAGAGAAGTGACAAGATTAGAGACCGTCTAACCAGGGGCGTGGGCCTGAGGACCTGCAGGGGGAAAGCTGGATCCACACAGGCCACACGAGCCCATGACCATGACATCCAGGTGAGGAGAGTGTCTGATCTCCGCAGCCACTAAAAACCGTAGAAACGAACTGGAGGTCGACATTCTGGGGCCGGTGGGAGAATGACCACGGACGAAATTCACGGCATTAAGGCATTACTGCTCATTGTACTGGGTGTGATCATAGAATATTATACAAGAAAACCTACTTTTAAAAAAAGAGACAGATACTGAAGTGTGTTTCTCTCTTAAATATATTTACACCAATGCACTCCAATACGCCAGCAAGCATACTGGGGTACCAGTGTGTTGGGGAGACCTGTGGTAGAAGCTGATGGTAGTGCATTAGACAATGACAGGGACTTGCTGGGACTTAAACTCAAAAGCTCTGAGTTCGAGTTTAAAATAGTTTCACCACAAAGAGAAAAGGCAGCTACAGGGAAGGATTAGCAGGGGAGGTGACAGTGGACAGGTCTCCTAACACTCTTCTGCTTCTCTGGGCTCATCAGTGATAAGAAGCAGATTTCTGTTGCTTCACACGGCAGTGCTGCCCAGCGGGATGGCGCACACCCAAGGTGAAACGCACAGGCAGGCGGAGGTCTGGGAGGAAGGGGACCAGGCAAGGGGCTGTGGGGGAGGGAGCCCAGGCTGCTCAGACTCCTCCGCCTGTCTGGGCCCTGGGCTGCCCTCGGAAGAGCTGCGGTGGGTGTGCCTATAGCTGCAGGAGGCCTAACCTCCTGAGCTGCCGGCCCCCTCCCCTCCAGACAGCTGGAGTCCGTGGGTTAAAAAATACAGCCAATTTCATTTCAAGATGGCCTGGCATTTCCAACCTTCCTGAGCTGGGGGGACGTGGAGGCATAAGGGGTAGGGACTGCAAGATGGACAGTGGCCCCTGAAAAGGCCTGGGGGCTGGCCAAGCCCCAAAGGCCACACCAAGGAGGCAGGGGTGGGAGAAAGGCTGGTGGGGGAGCATGGCTGGAGCCGGGCGAGGTTCCCAACCTTTCTCCAGCTGAGGCCTGCAGGCCATCCTGGGGCAACAGCCCAGACGGGGGGTCCAGCAGGCAGGTGGCAGCGTGGGCAGCCAGGCTCTGGGTGATGGACAGTCCCAGCAGCTGGCTGGCACCCTTTCCACAGATGGGGACACCCTGGGAGGAGACTCCAGCGGGGAAAGTCAGGGAGGCGTGGAGAGGGGACCCTCGGAGGGACAGACCTGTGACGACAACCTGGGCCTCGGCGCGCCCAGTCCCAGCCCTGCTGGCCGCTGTACACTCGTACGTGCCTTCCTCGGCCTTGGAGGCCCGCGGGATCTCCCAGCTGCTGTTGCCTGACTCCCTGTGAACACACAACAGCTGGAGACACACAACCACACTGACCCCAGGCAGGGTCCCCTGGGCTCATCCCGCCCTCAGGGGCTCCGTTCCCCAGACCCCTGCCCAGCAGGGAGGCCCCGAGTCCTCCTGGAGGCTGGGTAAGAAGAGGCGGGCAGCTGAGGACATGCACATTCCACGTTATGCTGTGTGACTTTGAGCAAGTCCCTTGCCCTCTCTGAGCCCTGGACTTCCATCCTTAAAGGGGAGGGTCTCAGAGGCCTCTCCTGCCCTGACTCCCTGGGAGCCAGGCCCTGCATGGGATGAGTTTCCTGGAAGCTAGGGAAGGTCTGTGACTCCTTCCTGGGGCGATGGCCCAGCGGTGGTGGGATCCTCAGGGACCACCCTCTGCTACCCCTGGCCACACTGGGAGATGCCCAGGCTGGGTCGCCCTGGAAGGCAATATGACCAAGACCAAGGTCCCCCTCTTGCCACCCATTCCCCTCGGATCCCTGCAAGGCACCAGGACCCCAGGAGCCCTGTGGCTGAGGACAACAGCCGACCACTGGCCACTCACTGCAAGTGCCTCTCTGCGCCCAGCGGGGCTCCGCTCCGCCGCAGCTGTAGCCGGAAGGGGAGGGCGCTGTGCACGGAGCAGGAGACCAGCAGTGGCTGGTGCAGGTAGCCGTGGATCCTCGGGGGCATGCTGACCAGGGGGGCACCTGGAGGTAGGGCCCGGCACTCAGGAGTCCTCCCCGCCGCCCACCCCCACCACACCCAGTGACGGAGACCCACAGGCACCAGCCAGGAGCCAGAGGGCCGGGCTGCAGCCCCTGCTCCCCGACCGGGCGGTCTCCGAGCTCAGCTGCTTTGCTCCCCAAGCCTCAGTTTCCACCTCTGCGAAGGGGGGCTCATGGTTGCCCATGCGGCGAGAGGAGTGGGTGGGGTGGTGCGTGGAAAGCACTGGGCTTGTGCACAGAGCGTAGCGAGCTCTGTCAGTGAGAGCTCAACCTGTTTTGTGGTTTGTGACCAGACTGGCCCGGGCCGGTCTGTGCCGCCACCTTCTCAGCTGGGCCAGACACGGAAGTGGGACCTGAGTCGGATGAAATGCTGTCCAGGCTGGGCTCTCCTGGGGCAGGGGTGGGGCTGTGCGACCCACTGCTCGTCTGCTCGGAGGGTCAGCTCTGCCCAAAGGTGCTGGAGCGAAGCCTTTTCACTTAAAAATGAGCATAGTTAGAGCATGGCTATGGATGCGGAACTCACACACATTTTTGAGATAAAATAAGAGACTTCGATGAAATCTCACAGCTTGTGATAAGCCCTGTGGGGCCCCCAGCAGACATCACTGCCCCCCTCACGTGACCCTGGTCTTGGGGGTGACACATTCTGTCCCTGGCCATTGGAGTTACTTCAATGGAAAAGTCTGAGAGCCACCCTGAAGGGTCGGTGGCAGTGTGTCAGTGCCTCGTGGGGTGATGGTGGGCATGCGCTCAGCCCTGCACTGTCCTCTCCCCGTCCCCACCAGACCCGCTGTGATGGTGGGACAATATGCCAGACATCCTCTGAGCACAGAGCAGGGGGTGGGAGGATGGCGGGTGACATCATCCTACAGGCTCCCTCCCAGGGGACAGGGGTGGTAGACCGTCCAGCCACGTCCTCAACTGTGTGCAAAGCAGCCACCACTCATCCCCCCACCCCCACCCAACACACACACACTGGAAGCCTCTGCAAGGCCAGCTCAGGCTTCCCCTTCTACAAGATGCAGGGGCCCGGAGACCTCAGGCCCAGCCGGCCCTCACCACCCCTGTGTCTCCAAATCCAGAGCCTCCTGTTCTCAGCCAAATTCCCAGTCGCCCAAACCTGGAAGGCAGAGAAGGAAGCAAAAAGGAAACCCACAGCCCTCCTGCCCACAGACACACTTTAATCTAGAGCTGAGGTGCAGACCAAAAGCCAGAGCCAAA
Source organism: Desmodus rotundus (assembly GCF_022682495.2). Classification (NCBI taxonomy): domain Eukaryota; kingdom Metazoa; phylum Chordata; class Mammalia; order Chiroptera; family Phyllostomidae; genus Desmodus; species Desmodus rotundus. Next base: position 4,657,663 of record NC_071387.1, read on the forward strand.
CTCCAAACTCTTAGCTCCGTCTCAAAGGACAGGGAGGAGAGACAAAGAGGCTGTTGTTCTGTCGAAATTCCTTTCTGAAAGCTTCTCTCAAAGCTGTAAAGGCCAAGGGAGGGGGTAGCCAGGGATCAGTGCGGGGAAGCAGAGGCCAGGAAGCTGGAAAGAAGTGTCCTCAGGTTCTCCCCCCACCACGGGCACCTTGGTGGCCCCTGCAGCCACTGCAGTGGGCAGAAGAGTCTGCCCCTCACTGAGGTCCCTGGCAAGGAAGACACTGCAATACCAGTGGCATCACCTCTGTGAGCTCCTCCCAGGCCACAACCACAGGAAAGCAGGGAGCGGGCGGGAGAAGGGAATGGAGCCCAATGGGAAGCCAATGGTGGTGAACTCAGATGCCCTTTCTAGGACCAGAGGCAGAGCTGGAAAGCCAGACTCCACCCTGCCCTCTGCGGGCTTCCAGCCTGGACATGAGACCTCGGGGCCACACAGAAAACCAGCAGAAAGCCCGCACATGTGGGGACCAACACAGCATGACCGAAGATGAGACCACAAAGGGCCTGTACCTACAGGGCACAGTGTGACGGCAGCGGCCCTGGCCCACACCTCCCACGCCCTGGGTGCACGCTCCGAGCACCCAGGAGCTGCCTCGCTCTGGGTGCACTAGCTTATGGAACCCTCAAGGCAACCCCGTGAGGTGGGTGGCCGCAGTTCCTCAGCCATGAAGGGGGGACACGTCTCAGAAGTGTTACAAGCATTCAACGACTCAATGAGCTAATGCATGGCAGTGCTTAGCCCAGGACCGTCCCGTGGGAAGCACTCAAAAGGCAGGCTAGAGTCGTGTTACCATGGTTACGGTTATGATAGGGACTGTAAAACTCGGAGAGACCAAACCCGCACCCACTGCCCTGCTGCTGCTGTGTCTACAGTGCCCAGCACTAGGAATGTTGGGAGGACAGGTGGGTGGATATTTGGATGGATGGATGAGTGGGAGGGTGGCTGTTTGGATGAATGGCTGGGTGGGTGGATGTCTGGATGGGAGAATGGGTGGGTGGGTAGGTGTCTGGATGGATAGATGGATGGAAGGAAAGAGGGATGAGTGAGTGAGGGGTGGGAAGGTGGGTGCATGGGTAGATGGATATTTGGATGGATGGATAAATGGGTGGGGTGTGGAAAGGTAAGTGGATGGATTGATGGATGAATGAGTGGGTTCGGGATGGGAAGGTGGGTGGACGGATCAACAGATGGAGAGATGAATGGGAGGGGGTGGGAAGGTGGATGCATGGGGAGATGGATGTTTGGGTGCAGGAACGCGTGGGTGCTTGGATGGGTGGATGAGTGGGGGTGGACGTTTGGATGGATGCATGGGTAAGGATGGACAGATGCACGCATGGGCTCGTAGGTGAGTGCACGGATGGATGGATGACTCTCTGAGTCTGTGAGCTAGGGCTACATCTGAAGCATCTCAGCACTCAGCATGATGCCTTGCAGAGCTTGCTGCCCACAGAAGTTTATGAACAAACACTCCCTAATCTAATCTAATCCAGTCTAATCAAGGCAAGCTTCCAAGAAGAAGCCGGTGGGCAAGTGAGACAGAAATCTGGGGTTGGTAAGAGCCATCACTCACCTGGGGCCACCCCACTGTAGGCAACTCCGGAGACACGAAGGAGTGGGTTCCCCTCGTGGTCCTTGCCCTTCACCTTGAGGTAGAAGCGTTCCTGGGGGGCGTGGAAGGGTGGCCCACCCCACAGCTGATGGGTGGATCCGTTGGAGAGCGGCTGCACAGGCAAAGTCAGGAGGGACCGCCCTGACCCCTGTGAGAGCTCCACCGAGTCCACGCGGCCGGGGGCCTGCAGGCCCGTGGCGTGGATCACCAGGGAGATGGGCACCCCTGCAGAGGGCGGGGCAAGGGAGGAGGGCTGGCGTCTGCACTGGGCTCCATGATCCTCCCAGAGCAGGGGCCCTAGGTCTGTCGGTCAGGGATCAGCCTGCTTGGCTCCCCTTCGCCAAGCTCCAGCTCCCCACCCCTTCTCTTCCCTGTGCCCATTCATGCCGGGGGTGGGACAAGGAGCTAGGGACCTTGCTACTGTCCGTGGTCCTGAAATGCCACTGTCCATTCAGCCTATGCTATCCCACGGCTGCATCCCCTCCACTCCGAATCCTTAGCCTCCCATGGAGTGTAAGTGGGAAGAGGCATTTTTCTCGCTCACCCCCTCTGTGAACTCTGGTGGGGGCCGGCCTTGGGCAGGCCCTGGGACCACCTCCATGAGAACTCGCCCTGGTGGGGAACTCCAACTCTGACTCCTGCCCCTTGTCTCCCCGTGCTCAGCGTTTCTTCAGTTTTCTTTTCTATCTTGTTGGAAATGTACTTTTCACACTCTCCCAGAGAACACAGAACTGGACTTGGGGTTCGCAATGTCCTCAGTTAATTTGGAAACTTCTTTCTAGTCTCTTTCTTTACAGTTATTAATTTTTTTGTCTCTCAGACACCATAATCCAAGGACCAGTGGCTTTGGTTGGTGTGGTCCAGGAAATGTGGCCCCAACATTTTTTAAGAAACCTCAAACAATCTGGAAAAGGCATATACAAATCTAGAAGTCAAGATTCCTCTGAAAACCCAAGCATGTCAGAGCTGGGTCCCAACAATCGGTCATGGGCATGCGGCAGCTGCTCCCTGGGGTCCCGGCACCCCCTGAGGCCCCCGGCACCCTGGCCTAGTGCCAACCACTGTTTATCATTTGAAATCGCTCTGCTCTTTCTCTCCTAAAAAAAATATCTTGGACCCACGTCTTCATCAAAAGCAGAAACCCAGTGGGTCGGTCACCCCCTCACCCCCGGTTACACTGGGGACTGGCCCTGGCAGGCGTTCAGTTTTCAGTCCGCACTCCAGCAGTCCATTAAAGAGCTCCTGTTAAGGGTTTCTTTTCTCTCCTGGCTTTAGGGTAGAAACTGCCTCTCCCCTCCTGTTATCGGCAAAAACACACACAGAAGGAGTGAGCAGCCCCTGCTCCCTGTGAAGGTGCCACTGTTGGTCCCGGCAGCGTCACCAACGGGGCCTGGTAAGAACGACAAACTGCAGAGGAGGCAGACTTGAAAGGAGCACCGGGGCCTGGCACGCGCCATTTCCGGTCACTGTTCCGTAGTCCAGAGTTCGCCGGACCTGGTCTCGGTCCCTCCCCACCTCTCTTCTGAGCTCCTCCCAGCAAAATCCTCCAGACGGCCCCATGACAAGGGACCATATTTCCAAACTCTAAATTGGGACCCCTGATCTGGCCGGCAGACAAGTGTTTTCTGGCCTGGAGCTCCGGCTCCCTGGGCCAGATGCCCCTGCCTGCGCCACAGTAGCCCTGGGGGGCGGCCTCCAATCTGAAACTGGCCCTGAGCCTCCACCTCAACATGCCCCCAGGGCATCAGCATGTCCATGAGGACACTCACTCCCTGGAGCGAGACACTAGTGTCCTGTTCGGGGAAGATAGCACCTCCCTGGCACCTGTTCATTGGTTGGCCCTGCTGGAGTTCCTTGGAAATCTGGAGAAGGGAGGCTCTTGATGAATGAGCTTGAATGAAGAGAAAGGGGGAGGTTTGAACTCGGTAGCAATGGCAGCAACCTAAGGCCCTGGCAGCCCTTGGGGGCAGGGAGCATGTTCTAAAGGTAAACGGTCCCTGTGTCCCCTGGGCCGGGGCGTGGCCTGGGGCTCAGTTCCCTGTGATGTGGGGACCCAGCCTGGGCCAGGCCCAACATACAGGTGCACACTCGTAGACGCCCCCAGAGCGCCCCCCATCTCCCACAGTCAGGCCCACGTCTTCGGGAGGCAGCCCTGGCAGCAGGTACCTTGCAGGGGCCACTCGATGGTGCGGTTGAGGTCCAGAGAGGGCTGCGTGGAGAAGCCAGCTTGGAAGTTGATGTTGCTGATGCCCGTGACCCTCACCGAATGGCGGCCGCTGCTGTAGACCTAGCACAAGCCCAGGCCCACGTCACCGAGGCTCTTGACACCAGCACCCAGCTCCAGAGTGCAGGTGCCAGCCCGGCCCGGCCCGGGGTCAGCACCTGGAATTCTCCCGCCTTGGCAGACCTGTGGGTAACCTACCTGCTCCCTGCGGACCCAGCACGACGCTCCCCAAACAAAGTGGAAGAGCCCCAGCTACACTGCTTTCCCAAGTGGGCTCCACCCCCAATTCCCACAACCTGTCTGTCTGCCTGCACCCCTAACCCCAGCCTTGACTTCCCCATAGGCATTAGAGATCTTGGCTCGAACATGCTCAGAGTCTGAAGGACAGGGGCCGAGGCAGCACCTAGCCCAGAGCCTGGGACCCAGCAGGCACTCCACAAATCTGTGCCCATCAGCAGGAGCTCATGTGCCTCAAGGCAGCAGCTAGCCCCACCCCAGAGTACTCCATCGGGGCTCCAGCCTGCCCCGGCTCCGGGCTCCCAGCACCTAGCAGACCAGAGCAGGCCCCACTCCCTCTGCCAGACCTGTTCCTGGAAGCCATCCCCGAGGTTGCCCTTGCTTCTTGTGTGCCTTCTTCACTGGACAGGGCTCTGAACAACCAGCTGGCTCTGTCACCCACTTCAGGACACTCAAGTCATCCCTCCAAGTGCTTCTCAAATGTTCCCTAACTAACCCGGACCACTGCAGTTCCTCTTACGGCTACAAAACAGAATACTCCTTCTCTGTTCTTGACCCTTTCCTGCTATTGCTATGCCCACACCACCACCCGCGCTCCAGCCCTCGGCTTGCCAGGACCCCAGACGGTGTCTCAGCTCTGTGCAGCAGGGCTCCCCACAGCCGGGGACCCACTGCCCCCTACCTTGATGGACCACAGCCCAGGATGCTCAGGCTTAAAGGCCACAACCTTGGCTGAGTCAGGGATGTTGAGAAGCACGTTGAGTCCCTCGTCCTTCTGCAGAATCCTCCCTGTGGAATCCCCAATGACTGCTCAGTCCCCAGCACTTTCCTTGGGGGTGACAGAGGTCCTACCCTGTCCCCAGGAACCATGGCTCTCCCCACACACCAGCCTCAGGTTTCCTAGAGAAACTGAAAAGAGGCCTTAGGTGGTGCTTGGGCCCCCACTTCCCTCTGCCCTCCACCCTCCTCGCACCCTGGGGGCGGGTGAGCACCTGGCCTCCGGACCAGGGTGCCCACGATGTCTCGGAGCGCCATGGAGCCAGGTGGCCAGGCCCAAACCACACCGAGCCTGGGTGGTCCCCACAAGTCACCCCACCTTCCGGGACCCCAGCTCCCCTTCTGTACGACGGGCCACCAATGCTTGCCCTGACTGCCAGGCCAGGCCACCGTAGGGACCACTGAGAGAGCGTCAGGGAAGACCCCGAGGGAGCTTCCTGTCCCAGGAGTGTCCTGATCTCAATCCCCTCACTTGGCTTCTACCAGCCTCCCGGCTTCCTCACCCACCAAGGGGACCCTCTCTGCCCTCCACCTGGCATCCCCCTTCCAGAGCTGTGTGTCCAAACCCCCTGCTACCCCAGCCTCTCTCTTTGTCCCATTCCCCCTCCCAGGTCACTCTTGGGGCCAAGGAGGAGACCAGCCCTGGGGTGCACATACCCAGGGGGTCTCGGACTTCGATCTCAGGTCCCGGGCCGCTCAGGGAGATGGTGACCTCCTTTAGGCTGGGGTCGAAGGGGATCTTCCATGTATGCTCACCCTCCTCCTCGTGGTCCGTGGACAGCAAGTGCACCTTAGAGGCCTGGATCGCTGACTCCACCCACTTCAGCACCTGGGAGGCAGGTGTGAGAAGCTGATGCCAGCATCTGACCTTGACTTCTTGCTTGTGTCTGGCCCAACCACGACAGGTCCCTAACAGGCCGCCACCTATGTGCAGAATCTGGTTCCATGCCCCCCCCCCACCCCACATGGGTTTCAGGCCATGTGCAGGCTTCCTAGGTTACCTGAAAGTGACCCCATGCTCCCTGAGCCCCACCAGGCCCAATCCACATGGCATTATCCTCCCAGCCTGTGGGCTCAGAGCTGTGACACCTCAATCAAGGCATCCAGAGGACTCAGCTCGGAGGGAAGGAGCAAGAAGTGCCCTTCTACTGGGAAGACTCTTCCCTTCTTCTTCACCTGGCCAACTTCTACAGTACCCATCACTTCCTCCAGAAAGCCCTCCTGATGCCTCCCACACCCGGATGAACCCTGGACATCTGGAATCTTGCCCCAGACCAATGTAGTTCACCATCACCACCAAGGGGCCTCGGACTGCCCCCTACCAGGGAGCCATGCTCTCTCTAAGCAGGACCAAGACAACCTGCTGTAAAAAGACCTCTTGGTCCTTTACCCTGTTGAGAAATCATAAGTCCTTGGTTTCTGTGATTGCCTATTCATTCTAAAATCTTACATGGTTCGGCCCTGGCTGGTGTGGCTCGGTGGGCTGAGTGCTGGCCTGCAGACTGAGAATTTGCTGGTTCAATTCCTGGTCAGAAACGTGCCTGAGCTGAGGGCCAGGTCCCCAGTTGGGGGCGTGTGAGAGGCAGCCCGTCTGTGTTTCTCTCCCTCTCTTTCTCCCTCCTTTCCCCCCTCTAAAATAAATAAATAAATAAACAAATAAAATATTTTAAAAGAAGAGTGTTGTTATAAAAAATAAAAATAAAATAAAATCTTACATGGTTTGGACAGGTCCTACTGAAAACCGGGTAACAGGCAAGGCCTCTCTCTCCAGAACCCCACACCACTTGACACACATTTAGATAATGATTTGGGGGGTTCTTCACCTCCCTCCAAGGCTGCTCCCTGAGCGCACGGACCCCCTGTTAACACCCCGGACCCCATCTAAGATGGCATCTCACGGAGCACAGAATTATTTTGTCCCTCCAAATCCTTGCCTCGGCCTCCATGACCCTATGTTCTGCGGTTCGCCTGTCCAACCTGACCCAAGGTCACTGTGCCCCTGAATCCCGCCCCATGCTCACTGGGCTGGACCCCCACGGCTCCCTAGGCAGCCCCCACCACACCTGTGTTCACTTTGCAGAAAGGCCCCTGCCCCTCTTCAGTAATCAACTCCTGGTCATTCACGCCTCTCCGCCTGCAGCGGTTTCTCCAATCCCAAATAGGTCAGGTTCCCTAGTACACACTCCGTGGCAGCAGTCTGCACCCCCGTTATTCACGTGATGAGATTCAGGCCTGTCTCCCCTATTAGGCAGGGAGCCCCCTGAAGGCACAGACCCTCTGCGGCGCCCCTGCCTTTCCAACAGCCATGCTAGGTTCCAACAGCAGCAACAAAAAACCCAGCCCTGAGCATTATGGCTCAGTGGGTTGGGTGTCATCCCGCAAAGTAAAAGGTCACCCGTTCGTGTCCCCATTGGGGCACGTGCCTGGGTTCAGTCCCAGCCTGGGTGCATATGAAAAGCAACTGATTGATGTTTCTCTCTTGTATCGATGTTTCTCTCCCTCTCTTTCTCCCTCCCTTCCCCTCCCTCTAAAAATAAATAAATAAAATATTTTTAAAAAGAGAGAGGGAGAACCAGGAAAGAAGGAGAGGAGGGGCCCCTGCAGTCAGACTCTGCCTTTCTCAGCCAAGTTACTTCAAGAAGCATCCTGTGCAAACCCCGAAACTGGAACGCAACGAACCAGGAACCGACTGAATGACAAATGGGCCCCACACCCACCGAGAGAACAAAAGCACGTCAAGTAAATGGAAACCCAGGGATGTGACTACACTTTCTCAGCGGGAGGCACACTGAGGACCAAGAACAGCAGAGACACCTGCATGTAGTCCTTTTAAGTGGACAGAACTATCAGTATCGTGGCTGCGAAACTGTTTTATGTATCTTGTAGGACAAAGCACAGAAGTAAGAATGTTAGTGTTTTCTGAAACAAGATTTTCTCTTATGGCTAAGTGTGAACGAGAACTACAGGTATTTCATTTCCATATAAGTTCGCTCCAAGTGCTTTTATCTTTTTAATATTTTATATATTTATTTTTAGAGAGAGGGAAAGGGAAAGATAAGGAGAGAAATATCAATGTGTGGTTGCCTTTCATGCACCCCCTACTGAGGACCTGGCCTGCAACCCAGGCCTGTGCCCTGACTGGGAGTCTAACCAGAGACCCTTTGGTTCACAGGCCTGCACTCAATCCACTGAGCCACACCAGCCAGGGCACTCCACGTGCATTTAGAACCCAGTGGCTTCTGAGTACCATTCCCCACTAGGGTTCCTCAGAGAAGTGGCTGATTCCAAGTCCAGGGCAGGCAAATTACAAGTAAGCCTGGGACAGCTGGTCATTCCACCAAGCGAGGACATTCTCAAAGGCTGACGGGGACACGTCCAAAGAGCACAACAACCAGCTTGCGGGAGCTACCACTGGCTAAATTTGGAGCAACTGGAGCCCCAAATAGAATAGCTGTGATTGATCGAAGCTCATTGAGTTATGTCATTCATGTGCCCATAGTAATACTCCAAAAAGAAAGGCAAAATTCAAACCAACACAGCCTCGCTTGTCACCAATGCAGGCGACTTCTTCGTTAAACAGAAAGGACTAAGTGCGAACCCTGACCTTCTGAAGGGATGGTACGCAGAGAACCTCAGTCGCGCCTCTTGCTGAGCAAAAGCTCTTCTTCGTGGAAGGGCGCCCACTAAGAAATGTGGAGGGGGTGATGCAATTAGCAAATCAGCGTTTTGCAGCCCTTAATGAAGGAAGCATTTCAGGCAAGCATCCTCCGTGGATGCTAAAGCCGTCAGATGGAAGTTGACGGGGGACTGGATGTCCACACGGAGACCCCCTCCTTTTCCCCACGGACCACCGAGTCATGGAGGGGAAACACGGCCATGCCATGCGGAGAGCGGGCTGTCATCGCTCTCACCCACCAATCAAACTTATCATCAGTCACAGCGGGACAACCAGGCATCGTTTGCCTCCTGGTGTGATGTGAGAGAAAATACACGCACCACCAACTATGAAGTACTCCTGCCAAAAACGATGGCCTCCAGCTAATCAGTCATTTAGAGCTAAGTCCCCATTTAGGGGACAAAACAGGAGACAAAGGAACGAGTTAGCACCGTAAGGAAACAATCAGATAAATCCAGAACACGAGACATCGTAAAATCAGTGCCTCTGCAACCAGTTAGGGGCATACGGAAAAGGGAGGCGGCTGCAGATGCGAGTGGCTCAGCAGACAAAACCGCCATGGGAGATGCGCCACCCTTGATTCAATCCCCTGGGACGAAACGGTCAGAGAAGGCCTTCCGCGGAAAACTGGAACGTGCGCTCAACATCAGAGGGCACTAGCCAAGCGCTCTTAATTAGACGGTATTGTGGGTTATACTGCAGACTATTTTTCTTAAATGCACGCTGAATTGTTTATGGATAAGGTGTCACGATTCAGCAAAAAGTATAGAGAGAGATGAAGCAGGTGGAGCAAAAATGTTAATGGCTGAATCTAGCTGGTACATATATATATTTTTTACTCTTCTGTATCTTTGACATTTTTCATAGGGATTTTTTAAAGTAAAAGTCACTTGAAAAGAACACGCACTGTTTTATTTTCCATATGAACAACTGTAAACCTACTTTTGTCCCGCCCTGTGTATACCTGAGCAACCTTAGAGGTATCCTCTTGCTTGGCAACTCTTATCAACAGGAAGTGGCTTCCTGGAATACTGCTTGAAGAGGAAATGAGGAGCCACATTCTGTCTCAATTTTTTAAAGTTCTGTGATTGATTAGCTATGTCTGCCATGGGTATGGCATTAGAAAGTGGTGTCTTGCATGCTATATGTTGACCATCCTTGCTCTATATCATTATCCTTTAGTTCTGCCTACCATGCAATCTCCCACGGGAAGGAAAGGAACTGGAAGAACTACCCCAGATTTAGAAAATCTGTATGTTTTGTTCAGACTGAGCTAGAACACATGTGCCTAGGTTTTATAGCTAGATGTAAGTCATCACAGGATAAGAATCCCATCTTCTGAAAAATGCATCTGTTTTTATGCTTGGAACGACTTTGTTCTTCTGGTTTGCCTAGCTTTCTAAGTGATGTTTCTCTTGAAAAGGTCCCACCTGTCTTCACCAAGGAATGGGAGCAAGATTCTTCATCCATGACAGGGAGGCCTGGAAGGCAGCCGCAGCCAAGGCTCCCAGCTGGACAGAAGCTGGCGAACGGAGTGAGGTAACTCCTCCCACTCAAAGCAACAGCTCCGTGACCACTGTCCCCCCCGGGCCGGGCCTTGTCAGGGGTCAGGAGGAAACCACAACTGAGCAAAGCTGCCAGGAGGGGGTGGCAGTACCAGCTGACGATTACCCAGATAAGTCACACCGCTACTGTGTTGCAACAGTCATTGTAAGCTCATTGTAGAATGTTCTGAGGGAGGGTAGAGGCCCAGGAGTTTAGGCTACTGAACCATGGGGACGGCTGAGATGGGCCAGAATGCCAGTGACCCCACCAGGAGGCGGCCTGCCCACGGGGCCTGGCCTGTAAGCACAGCCCCGCACAGGAGCTGGGGGCTAGGGAGGGCTGACCCTCTTGCCCACAGCAAGGCCAGACCCCTGTTGGCCCAGGCCTGGGGACAAGGCCTCCTGGCCCCTGTGATGCCCCCAGGGCTCCTAGTGGAATCCAGGGAGCCTTCCGAGAAGAGAGCCTTCAGCAAGCAAGCGTAGTGTTTATTTGGTGAAAGCGATGGCTTCCAGATGTTAGCGAAACTGGGTGTGTGGGGGGGTGGTGCCTGGGAGCCAGCGATGCACTGGGGCTCATCTCTCTGTCACTGATGGGGGAGAAATGAAAGAATCTGGGAATGCTGCCCCGGCCAGCTGGCCGCTGCTCCGCCTCACAAGGCAGATAAATCATCCCCCCAAGGCTCCTCCGACACTTGCCCGCCAAGACGGCTGAGGAAGTAGAGACTGGGAGCCAGGGCCCGAATGGGCCTCAGGGCTGCAGATCTGAAAACTGAGGGCCCCAGCCCGGGCCTGGTAGCACCAGGAAGCTTGTGGACATTGGCGGAGAGAGAGCTCCAACCCCTGCCAACAGGGCACCCCAGGCACCTGTCCCAGGCTCTACCTGCCTGAGAACCTTGTCCAGAGAGAGCGCACACCCTCAGGGGCTTCTTTGGCGCCTGGGGGTAGATTCTGGGCTCCATACCAGATTGCAGGGGCTGGAGTCCCAGCCATCACCCACCCTCCCCCAGGGCTTCCCACACAAGGATTCCTTGTACCCTCACCACCGGCTCACTAGGTGGGTGTTCTCCTAACCCAAGTGGGCACACGGGAAAACAGAGGCCCAGAGACGTTAACACGGTGCCCCAAGTCACACTGCAGGCAGGTGGCAGGGCAGGGGTCTGAAGCCAGTGTGTGGCCCTAACCTCTCAACGTCCCCTTGACTCTGGGAAGGGTCCAGGATGAAGTCATCTCCGGGGCCTGTGCCTCCTGGGCTGTTAATCAGAACCACCTGGCCAGACCTCCCTCCGCCCCTCACTGTCTCCGCAGGCCATTCACCTTTCCCCTAGTCGATGCACAGTTTCTGGGCAATTGACCACATTCGTACCCAAGGGCGCTAGACAAGGGAAGGGTCTGAGCCCCTGGAACAGGACTTCGCAAGACCCAGGAAGGCTGCAGGCTGATGGGGTTTGCTGAGAAACTGGCTGATGGGGTACAGTGTGCATGCTGAATGGGAAGGAAGCCTGGGGGACAGCTGTGCTGGGGCAGGTGGCTTCTTGGACTGAGCTAAGTCTCCATCAAAACTGTGCACCTCAGGGATGGGCCCCAGGGGCATGTGGCCGGCCCACCCTGTGGGGCAAAGCCTCCAAACAACCCCTGCCAGGGGCAGAGTCTTCACCTCCCTTTAGTTACCCCCAAGCCCCAAAGAGGACCCCTGGTACCAGTGAGGCCAAGCCCACAACTGGAAAAGCACAGTGCTCACAGCACCGGGACCCAAGCTTGATGGGGGCCCTCCGTGCCTAGCTCCTGAAGCAGCCCTGGCATGTGGCAGATAAACTCGGGACGGCCAGAGTGGGGAATGTGTCGCTCCCACCACACTGGAGCTACTGTGGAAGGTAAAAGGACTAACCGTACACACGTGGCTTGGAGGTTCTGCAGCTTCTGAGAATGCCCTCTCCTACCCAGGTACCCCTGGCTGGGGGGAAGGCACCATCCCTTCTCCTGAAGGGTGACCACAGCCCCGACTGCCCCGGCTGCTTTCCCAGGCTTGTCGAATGTCTGGGAGCATCTGGAAGGGACCAGGTCCAAGGCATTAAGTTAACAAACGACAGAGCTGTGTGTCCAGGAAGGAGAGGGATCCAGGCCCCTACCCGGAGACAGTTTGTCCTGACCATTGAAGGTCCCTCTGAGCGCCGCCCAGCCAGGGCAGAAACCTGGCACCGTGGCCAAGAGCGGGCGGACTGGCCCCGTTTCCCTGCCTCGAGGGAGAGAACAGGGCATCCCGGCCTCCGCATCTGGGCAAGCCGTCCTCCGCCTGCCCACCAGTGGCCCTGCTGTCTGATTTGCCCATGGCAGGAACTCAGTTCCCATGCAATTGCCCAAACAGGTCTCCCCCAAAACGAGGACCGGGCTGAGCCATCCCTGCACTGTGAAATGCCTTCCACCCATCCTCGGCCGGCTCCGTGCCAGAACAGACAGACATGCCAAGAAGTAAAGCCTACCATGTCGCAGAGAGCCATAAACGCCATCTGTCAATGAGGAGTTAAGGCTCGCTAATCTAAACATAGCCTGGACGGCTCTCTTCAGTCCATAAATATATAACACACGAAACCCTCTCCAGGAGGAGACCGAGGGGCTGCCTCCGAGCTGGACCCTCCCTCGCCTTCTTCCTCCCAGGCCTCAGGCACAAGGGACCCTTCCCCTGTCCACCCACCAGCTACTTACCAAGCACCTGCTATGTGCTGGAGGCTGCTCAGGACCTGCTGATACAGTAGCAAACTGAGACCCATAATGCCTCAGCCCTCAGGGAATTCACAGCCGTAAAATTACAATTATGTAAAGCATCAGGGGGTGCGGCTCGAGAGGGTATGAAAGGAGACTTCATCTTGATCGAAAATCAAGGAAGGTCTCCCAGAGGAGGTGTACTTATTTCACCTAACACTGGGGAGATGAGAGGGAGCCAGGGAGGCAGAGTGAAGACAGTGGAGAGAGCAGGCTGCATGAGCAAAGGCCCTGGGGTAGGAAAGGCACGGGCCACTGAAGAAATAGCAGAGAGGCCAGCAGGGCAGGAGCAGTGGGCAAGGGGGAGGGCACAGGCTGCCGGATTAGAGGCAGAGGTCAGAGAAAGGTCTGGACCTTCCCAGGAGACAGCAGGAGGGACCTGCGGGTCAGACTTATTTTTAGAAGAACCCAGCGGGATGCTGGCGCCAGCTCACACGGGCCGAGAAGTCGGCTCGGAGCATCACTTTCCAACTCCACTCAGTGGGCGCAGGACGGCAGCTTGAAGTTATCCAGGACAGGAGTATTTACACTACAGAAATGAGTGCTCTTGCTCTTTCCAGGGAGGTAGCTGTGAAACATCGACCAGCACGCCCCTGGAAGGATCGCTCTGGCTCCGGGGAAGGAATGGACGTGTGGGGCAGAGGGATAGCGGGGAGAGCCCTGCGTGGCCGCTGGAGCCTGGAGGACAGGAAGGGCAGGCACCCAGTCTGAGAGAAGGACGCCAACACTGGGTCAGTGCTGGCCTGAGTGAACCCAGCCCTGCCCCGCCCCTTGAGTCAGGCCACAGGGACCAGCAAGCCCCTCCTGGCCAAGTACTCCAGCAGGATTTCCTGTCCCAGAAACACGGCCTGAGTCTGACAGCCACCTGCAACCCTCCAGCGTCCCCAGTCTCCAGGGAGAAGCTCGCTGCAAACCCTAGTTCCGCCAAACTCTGCAAGCCTGACCTGCCCGCACGGACCAGCTGCGGCACCCAGGCTGAAGCGAGGGGTGCTTCTTCAAGCCCCAGTCTCTTCCCTGCAAAATCGGGAAACCTGTGGTACCACCTTCGGGGTGGGTAGGAGGGTAGGAGGGGTCGGCGAGATAGCCCCATAAAGCCCTAATCACAACACTTCCTAAGCTCCTGGCACAGGTGATCGCTCAGCACACTGCTCACCTGGGATGGCAATGCAACCACCAGCAGAGCTGCCCAGAGATGGGATGGTTGGGGAAGGCTCACCTCAGTCACCTGCTGCTTGTCCAGGTGGAACACCTGCCCAGAGCTGGTGGCAGCGATCTCCTCATAGGCCAAGTAGCCAGGATGCGTGCGGTCACCACAGTCCCCCGTCAGCACAAAGACCACCTGGGGGAGGGACATGCAGCCTGGCTCATGGCTTCCCCAGCCACCTGCGTCAGGTGTGAGTGGCAGGGACAGAACCAGGGAGGAGGGAGCGGGACCAGCCCTTTCCTCTCTAGGCTCAGGTGACGCATCTGTAAAATGGGAATGATAAGTATACCCACCCCGATGCAGGTCAAGGACGCAGCATGAGGCCGGGAATACAGGAGATGCTCAGGAAATGGGGCTGTTATTAAAGGCACAAGGAGGGGAGTGGAAATCGGCTGGGCTCCAAGCGACCCCTGGAGACTGCAGAGCTAGAAGAACCGAGCTTGTTCTAGACGGGTGACAGAGCAGCCATCCCAGCCCAGGGATGTCAACGGGCTGGCCCTCCTGCATTCCCCACTCACGCCCCTTCCCCCACTACCCTCAGGAAAGCAAAAACCCCAGCACGACTTCCAGGTCCTGAGACAACGGAAAAAGGGTGACATGTGTCTGTGGCAGAGACGGGGAGCAGAGGCGACGCCAGGAAGAAGATGGATTGCGCAGCAGACGCTGACAGGGTGTGAACGGCAAGGGTGGTGTGGTCTTTATCAAGAGCAGGCCTCACCAGGGAGGCATGAGCCCTGGTGGGCGGGGACCCTGGGGCATGAGAACACACTTGGAATTCACCAGGCCAGCCCGGGGGCGGGCGGCTGGCCAGTGTGGTTGGCGGAGGCTAGACCCCAGGTGGCGGATGAGAAGCACACCGACTCTGCTTTCTGTGGGGCTCAGGGCTGCCCATGCCGAGACCCCAGCTTCTTCGGGACCCTCCCACACTCCAGCCCCCCAAGGCTGGTTCGCTCACCTGCGACTGTTTGAGCTGCAGGAGCCGCAGCACCTCGTCCTTCTTGTAGTAGTCCTTGGCCCGGGCGTCCGAGAAGACGTAGATGAAGGAGCCGGGGTGGGAGACCTCCACCGCAGCCTTGATGGCCCCCACACTCATCTCGGGGCAGTCGCCGCCGCCCTGGAGGACAGGGCCATGTTAGCGGCTGCTGCCCACCTCCCCTAGGTGGGGCCCACCAGGGACACCTCCGAAACCAACAGGAAGAACGGGCGGAATCCCTGGAGCTGCCTCTGTCTTGCCCGTCCAGGGGTCAGGCCAGGTCCCCTGTCCCTCCCCTTCCTGAGACGCACTCAGCAGCCAGCCTGCTTTAAGTTTAGACATGGGCCATCCTTCATTCGCTTACCCATGCGAGAGTGGCACGCCCCTCCCACGGGCTCTGGTGTGGGAGGCAGGCGCTACATTAATAAGTACAACACGATGATTTAATTACCATTGCGATGAGTGTTACAAGCTGGGGAAGAGGGATGGGAGCCACGGGGACATCTAACAGATGCCCCAAAGAGGCCACGTGTCAGCCAAGGCTTGGAGGACTGAGGGGTAGAGGGGCGCTGGAAAAGCACTCCAAGCCGCTGCCCCAAAGCCGCTGTGCAGCCCGCCCTGGAACGGATCCCAAACACACACCCGTGCCTCCGCTCCCTGCCCCCGGATGGGCACTCTCTGGAGAAGGGAGCCACCGGTGTCACCCGGGCTCGCGCGCCCAGCACCAGCAACAGGTCTGCTCGTGGTTCCTTTGTAGTAAACGCCTCTTTCCCTGGTTCAGTCACTCACCGCACACACACCCTCTCTGTCTGGGCCCTGCGCTGGGCCCGGGACTGCAGTGAGCTGGGCTGGTAGGTGGGGTCCCTGCCCTCGGGAAGCTGCCAGTCTCAGGGGCGGGGCACGGACAGATGCTGAACCAGTGTTGCAAAGAAGCCCAGGCAGCCATGGGGGGTCTGACCCAGTCTCAGGCCTGGGTTTGGGCTGGACCCTCCGGGATCCTCCCAGCTACCACACCCTCCTCCCACCCTTTTGTCCATTTGCTAAATCATAAGCACCTACTATGTGCCAGGCACAGGGCCTCCTGAAGGTCCCTTTTTGCTTGTTTCACTGAATAAAGGAAAGAAGTCCGAGATATAGAATCTCCAGGACCCCCAAGACACATGCTGCCGGCCACGGACAGAGCTGGGAGCCGGTATCCGCAGTTGCCAGCAGCTGCCACCGTGGCCCCGGGGTGGTACGAGGACCTTGGCCTCTGGCACGGACTTGGAAGGCCCAGGGAGCCAGCAGCCAGGGGCGGGACAGCCCACCTGCACGTAGAGTTCTCTCAGCTCCCTCTGAAACAGCTCTGGGTCCGCTGTGAGGGTCACGGGGCCAACATCTGCAGGAGAGAGAGAGGAGCCCAGGTGGGTGTGGACCCCAGGTGCGTGGCGGTTATACAATGTGCCACCAGAGGTGAGTAGAGTAGGGGTCCGTGTCTCAGAGACCCCCACAAAATGGGCAGTGCTAAGGAGGCAGCTCCCAGGCCTGCCAGTGCCCACTCTGCAAGGGAGGTCAGGCCCCTCCGTCACTTCCTCCAAACAGGCCCAGAGCTCGGTGGGCAGGTGGGCACGTGGGGGGGGGGCAGTGCAGAGATGAGACAGAGGGCTGCTTCTCCCTCAGAACCACAGTTCCCAACCTTCTGTGACCCCGACTCCCCTCTCCCAGCCCAGCGCCCCCACTGGCAGTGGGAAAGGGACTCCAGGACAAAGAAACAGAGAAGGGAGCAAATGCTGTTCTGGACTTCACAGTGACCGTGGGACACCAGGCGGGTCGACCAGAGAGCGATCTTCCAGAAACCCCACCCACGTATTAGCTCACTTAAAAAGCACAGAATTAAATGACAGGGGGTGACTACGCCAAAAGTTGAGGAGGGCACAGAGCAACTGGAACCTTCGTCCACTGCCGGTGACAGGGCAAAACAGTTCAGCCACTTTGGAAGATAGATGGAAACTTCCAGAAAGTTGAAGATGCACGTGCCAGGCACGATCCAGCCCTTCCCATGAGAAATGAAAACACGCGTCCATACAGTAAGACCTGTGCTCGGATGCTCGTCACAGCTGCACTCACAGGAGCCCAGACCGGAAAGAAGCCAACTGTCCATCACTGGTGAATGAATAAACAGATTCCAGTGTGTTCACATAATCAAATACTACTCCCAAGGAACACCAACCCCGCTACCAGCCCAGGCAACGGCATGGATGCCTCCACGGATGCCACGATGCAAGAGAGGAGCCAGACCCGGGCACGCATGCTATGCAGTTCCATTTACGGAAAGTTCTGGAACAGGCAGAATTCACCTAAGGTGGAACAAATCGAGCAGAGGTCGTCTGGGGGACAGGAAGATGTGGAGGAACTGTCTGAGCCGGGAGAGACTTCTATATTGTGATAGGAGTGTGGGTTCCCCACGATGTATCCCTTTGTGAGACTGTGAAGGGAAGATCTGTGCATTTCAATGTATGTAAATTTCAGCTCCTGAGAAAAGAGCTACAAAGTGATCCTGTGTTCCGTGGGGGGCGGCGGGTGGGAGGAGATATAGACGGGATGGCAGCATTTTTCTGATATTCAGTGAGGCTGGGCCATGGGCATGTGGGAATTCATTCCACTCTTCTGCTTACTTTGTGTATATATGCGAAATGTCTCCTAGTAAAAGTGTTTTGTTTATTTTTTTTTTAATGACAGTCATGGAAAGCCACAGCTAACATAAGACGGAAATGGAACTAGAATTTCAGCTCACCGTGCTGAATAATTATGTGAGTAACGGCGGTTTGCGAGTTTGTGTGGACACCCAGTTTCTTCGGAAAATTGTTCCTTCGAGTTCCCGGTGAACTCCAGTAAGGGACTATTTTTAGTTCAAGAATTCTAAATTCCAGTCACCCTCAAAAAATTCCCATCCTCGGCAACTAGGCAGCAGGCCTCGATCTTTCTTAGAAAGGCAGCCTGCGGAGTGACCCAGCATCCATCCACAGTCATCAGGGAAGAGTCTAGACACCGGCTTTCCTGCCACGCACTTGAAGAGTCACCCCCGGGAGGCCCCATCTGTACTCACTCATCGAGTCCAGCACCCCCTCCTCGCCCGCTCTGTGTTCACGGAGCCTTCCGCACCGCCCCCGTCTCTCGGAACTCTGCAGCAATGCATGCCGCCAAGCTCTCAGCCTTTGACCTCGCACAGATCTGTTTGGAATCCTGGCTCTGTCCCACACCAGCCATGGGGCCTCCCAGAGCTGACTTCACTGTCCCGGGCTTCAAAATCCCCATCTGTAATGTGGGGTGTATAACAGCTTCTCCCTGCGCTGAGACCTGGCCCTGAGAATTCAGTGAAGCCTGGCAGGGAAGCACCTGGCAGGGAGCGGGGCACAGGGCGAAGGCTCAGCGAACGGGAGCCCTGCTCATGGGAACGTGGTATTGTCTGTGCTCCAGCCTCTCATGAGGCAGCGAGGTCCTCAAATTCTGCTTTGACTGAGAAGAGCAATCAATTTACTCAACTTTGGTTCTTTCTTGATTACATAATAATACATATTCATTGTAAATATCTGACACGGGTGATACATTTACTAAGCACTTACTGAGTCCTGGGCCATGTGCTGAGATGCTTCCTGAGTATTAGCTAACTGAATCCTCCCGGCACATTTTACAGAGGAGAAAATGGAAGCCCAGAGAGGTTAAGTCACTTGCTTGAAGTCACACAGCCCGTAAGCTGCAGAGCCAGGATAGGCATCTAGGTCTGTGCAACTCCCGAATCTCAGCTCTGACAACTGCTCCCTGGGGACTGCACACAGGCATCCCTGACAGGCAGAAACGGAAGGGAGTTCCACCAGCCAGAAATCGCCAACTTCATGTTCACATATAACCTTCAAAACTCTGACGCATATTTGTAGGCGTGTCTCTCACATAAATGCAGACCATCATAAGCAGGACTTCTATTTAAGTATAAATAACATACTCTGTTTAACTTGATTCTTTTCACTGAACAACATGTTGGGAGCATCTTTCCAGAAGGCCGAACACTTGGTTCAAAGTCATTTTTAATGGGTGCGAAGGATTTCCTTTGTATCAACCTGTAACAGTGGACTTGCCCGATCCCATCTTGCTTTGATTGCAATATTTAGCATGAACAATGTTACTAAGAACGTCTACGTACATCTCATGGCACCGGTTCGTCTCCTTGGACACATTCCATAAGCAGAACAGCAGGGTCCGTGACAAGGCCATTTGTAAAGACTTTGGACGCAAATTCAGTAACCTCGTAACTGCCTTCCTGCCCCAGATGTTCCCGCCTCTGGTCCGTCCACCTGCCAAGGCAGAGCCACCACCCTGGTGCCCAATTTTGCTCACACAGCCCTGCTCGAGCGGCTGCTTGTGGCCTGCAAACAAGGGCCCAGTTGTCCCTGTGGTCGGCCCTGTCCCCCTCATCACAATCTGTCATCAGTGGCAGCCGTCCCTGACGGCTCCCATGCTGGGCCTGTGCGAGGCGGACCACGCTCTCCCCCGTTTGCAGTGGTGTGAGGAGTGAAGGTGGGAGTGTGGGTTATCATAAATGAAACACGCGCAATCGGAAGGGCCCCCCTTTTCCTATGGTCCATGTACTTTCAACTTGGGGGGCTGAGGGCTGAGGGTGGCCCTTTCTTTCGTGGAAGGTCACAAAGTGTTGAAGGGAACTGATTCTGGTCAAGGCTGTACTTGGTAAGATCGACCGCTCCAGCGTGTGGACGCATCCCCACCCCAGGCCTGCCAGCCGTCACAGCGCCTTCTCCCTGTGTCTGCCGCTGTCACTCCTCTTCTTACCAGGACGCCAGTCCCATTGGCCTACTCTCCTCCCGCATGACCCCCTTTTAATTAATTACTTCTTCCATGGCCCTATTTCCAAACAAGGCCACACTGTGAGGTGACAGGAAGGACATGAATTTTGTGAAGACACCATTGAACTCAGAGCAACGTCCAAACCCACACGTCTGGCTCCACAGCCCGCGCCCTCTGCCACAAGCTGCACTGCCTCCCAACGCCACGGCGGTGACGATGATGACGACGACAACGACGTTGTTTTCATAGTTACTCAGCACCAGGTTCTCTTCCATGCATTTGGCACACGTTCACCCAGAAAAAGCTGACAGCCCCCTGTGAAGCCTTCTATGCATTATCCCCATTTCACAGATGCGAATCTGCGGCCCAGGGAGGGAAACGGCCTGCCCAGGGTCCTGCCACAAGGAAGCAGCAGTGGTGGGATTCAAACCTGGGTCCGTCTGACCCAGACCCAAGCTCTTCAACCGCCCATGAAGCCGCAGATGCTCGGAACCTGCCCCCCAGTCCCTCGTTCCTGATCCTGCAGCCGGGCGGGGGCGGTTCGTGACTGAAGGTAGGCACGTGCCAAACAGCTGGGCAGACGTGGCGTGCGTCCCTCAGAGCACGGCCCGCCGACCACAGGGATGATTACGCCCACAACCTGATTGATTCCCCCTGCACTGAGCCTCGCGCATCTGAGCCCCAGAAGCCTGGCCTGGAATCGTCTCTTCACAGGCAGATTCTTTCCACCCGACACAAGGAGGGTGTGGAGCCTCTGGGACCCGTGAGGAGCACATGTGAGCGGAAGGA
The DNA here is from genome assembly GCF_022682495.2 of Desmodus rotundus. NCBI lineage: Eukaryota > Metazoa > Chordata > Mammalia > Chiroptera > Phyllostomidae > Desmodus > Desmodus rotundus. Next base: position 4,678,337 of record NC_071387.1, read on the forward strand.
CCCAACCCTTCACCCGGGGGGTGCTCCAGCCCCTCGCCCAGCCTCGTGGGTCCCAGTGGAGTGGGTCAAGCCCCAGCCAGGCACTCAGGGTCCAGTCCAGAAAGACCTCACCTCAAAGACTTTCCCTGGGGCCTACCCTTCTCCTCTCCTTCTCAAAAGTGGGGCCTGAGCCCTGGCTGATGCTGCTCCGTGAATTGAGCACCAGCCTATGAACCAAAGGGTCGCTGGTTCGATTCCCAGTCAGGGCACATGCCTGGCTTGTGGGCCAGGTACCCAGCCGGGAGCGTGTGAGAGCCAACCACACATTGATGTTTCTCTCCTTCTCTTTCTCCCTCCCTTCCCCTCTCTCTAAAAACAAATAAATGAGTGGGGCTTGAGTCTAGGGCTGACCCTGGAGGCAGCATCCCCCTCTCCCAGCTGCAGGGTCCCACAATCTACCACTATTGTGGGCAAACTGCATCCCCTCTCTGGGACTCCGTTGCCCCATTTCTAAGACAGGGGCTGGAGAAAATGAAGTCCAACCTTCTAGAATTCCAACAGTTCCTGAGCACAGGTCTGGGTGAGTCACTTGAAGACACCTCCAAGGACAGCCATGGCAGGCAACAGACGTGGCAGGGCAGGAGCTAACACACCCAGCCCACGCCAGCCCCTCCGGGCAGCCTCCACCCTCAGACCCAGTGCGCCCTTACTTCTGTACCCTTCTCAAAGGCACCCTGGCCAGCCTGTCTCTCCTCATCCCCCTGCCCTGCAGAGAGCCATGCCTGGAAAGCCCAGGCAGGAGTGCCCCCTTTGATGAGCTGTGATCAATGGCTGGGACGTGGCTAATCCAGTTCACAGCTCAGACCTCCGAGCCCCCCAGGAGAGAAGCCCTGGGGGCCAGGCCAGGGGGCTGGGTTTTCCCCCTCAGAGCAAGGCGGATCGCGTCTATTCCACGAGGAGAGGCTGGTTGATGGCAATGTCACAGAACTCACTGGAACTCACCGGCACATAGCAGAGCAGAGTGGGCAGCCCAAGCCGAGTGCCCTGCTCCCAGGCAATTCTGTAAACGGAACGCGTCCGCTCTGCCTGCTTGCATCCGTGCCCCTGAGTACACCCCTGAGGAAGGCTGGCAGCGGAACTGGGGACCCAGAGAAGGTGCTCCAACTCACCTACAATCAAGCGTGTGCAAATAGAAATGGGTCACTGTTCCTCACCTACCAAATTAGCCAGAAAGGGGGCAGTGATGTCCCCAGACTCTCACGCTCTTGTTGGCAGGAGGCTAAGATTGCACAGCATGCCTGAAGGACAGTTTGGTGCCATCTATCCAAACTGGAAATGACCGGATACTTCGATAAGGCCACTGCATTTCTGGGGCCCTACCCGATAGCTCTGTTTGCAAATGTGTGTGTGTTCATTATAAATGCCCTGGAAGCAACCCATTTGCCGCAATATGGGAGTGGCTGAGTAAATCAAGAGAAGGTTAAGATAGCCCTGGCTATCAGTGGACTGAGCACCAGCCTGTGCACCAAAGGGTCACGGGTTCGATTCCCAGTCAGGGCACATGCCTGGGTTGTGGGCCAGGTCCCCAGATGGGGGCCACATGAGAGGCAACCACACGTTGATGTTTCTCTCCCTCTCTTTCTCCCTCCCTTCCTCTAGAAATAAACAAAATATTTTTTTTTAAAAAAGAAAAGAAAAAGATAAGGTTAAGATAAATTGAGGTCCCTTCTACAGCATCTTCTGTAGTCATTAAAAACCGTGAGGTAGGCCTCTGTTTCCCAACAGGGAAAGAGCTCTGTGACACGCTGTGGGGGAAAAGCAAGCTGCAAAGAGTGTGTGTAGCACAGTCCACGTTCTATACACTAAAAAGTAAGTGTGCATATACCCGTGTAGGAGTGAATTACACACACGGTCTGGAAGGCTACAAAATTATTAAAAGTGTTTGCATCTCTTGAGAATAGAATTATCAGAATTTTTTACAAGCACGTAATAGTTTTGCAAGTTCGGGGGGAAACGTACTAATTTATTAACTGAAAGAACTAAACACCGTGATACTCACTCAACAAAGAACACAAAGAGAGAACGTCACCTACTGATCACACACACTGCAATAAAATGTAAAACTCCTAAACAAAACACTGGCAAATAGAAGCCAGCTGTATCTTAAAGAAGCAGCCCTGACCAGTGTGGCTCAGCGGGTTGGGCATTGTCCCGCCAAGTTCAACTCCCGGTCAGGGCACATGCCTGGAGTGCAGGTTTGGTCCCCAGACGCTCTGGGGTGCTTTGGTTTTGTTTTACCTTAAGTAAATTAGGAACAAAAGCATCTCCTTCACCTGAAGGACCCCCACGAGCACCAGCCAACACCCCAGGACAGCCTGTGACCAGAGGCAGGACGAGAGTGGCCGCAGCCAGCATGTCACCGTCAGTGCCGGGAGTCCGGCTCACGAACGCCGTGACACATTTCAAACCAGTGAAGTCTTTGGGAAAGAGGAGACAGCATTGTAATTCAGACAGGCTGTGCGTGTCAACCTGGAAAACTCACGACATTACACCCCCAAAAATGGAAGAGTTAAAAAAAAACACTTCAGTAAGAAAAAGTTGGAAGCAAAATAAATATATGAGAATGAATTGCTTTCCAACAGACTAGCAATACTCATTTGCAAAAAATGTAAGGGAAAAGAAATTACTGGTCAAACAGTAACAAGAACCAAAATATTTGGAAATGATTTTAAAAAGAAATGGATGGAGAGGGAAAAAAACCCTGTAAATCTTTACTAAAGGAAGCATATCTGTGGACAAAGAGGCATGTGTCCTAGAAGGAAGCAACTGGAATTTTTAAAAAATGATAATGCTTCCCCTAATCAAGATTGAACACAATTCCAAGCAAAATCACAGTTAAGAATTTTTTTGGAAGTTGACCGAGTTTTCCCATTTTTCCCTGGAAGGAAGAAATGTCCGAGAATATTTTGGAAATGAAAAAGGTGACTAAAAAGAATATAAATAAGGGCCTGGCCTCAGTAACTCTGACATGGGGAGTCTTAAGACCAAAGGCAAAAGACCTGCACCCCGTTTAGCTGAGTTGTTTCCAGCGGGCTGTTCACTAACGGGGCTAAAACCACTACAGGTGGCCGCTGGAAGGGAATAATAAGTGAACGGGTGGCAAATGGGCGGTGAATGGGGGCCCAGTTTGTCACTGCTGGCATGGAAGGTTATAGGGCCAGCTAGGGTAGGAGGTTAGAATGGTCCACACGGTAATGAATTAGAGGTGGAGACATTGGGATGAACTCACGTTCAGCTTAACCTGGATACAGATGGTTACGTATAGAAATATTTATAGAGAGGGGTACAGACACGGTTGGATATGCAACATATACCTCCTTGCTCTGTCAGCCGAGGTTCTAGAAGCAGTGACAGCCTAGCAGCAACGAGCATCCTAGTTTCTAATACCATTTTTCCCTCCAAGGAACCAGGGCGCCTTAGAGAGATAGCTAATCTGGGACAGGGCAGGAAAGTGATGGGTCTGGAACAACTCGTAGCACCGGCCAGTAGGAAAGCATTTAAAATGTATTCACAACAAGGTGAGCGTGTGAAAGCCACACTGGAGCCCCTGAACGAGCTCCCAGTGACCTCCGCTGGAAATTTTTGAGCAGCCAAATAAACAAAGTAGGAGTAGATTGTAGTCCAAAGTACCACATTTTGCTGTGTACAATGCGCACTTTTTGCCCACATGTTTGAGGTGCACACCGTGCACGGGCAGTACAGCCGAGGAGTTCTTGGCCTTCTATGATGCATAAATATCGTCAACTTGTTACCGGTACGTAAAATTTCCAGTACCTTGTATCTGTTCTTGTGTTTTGTAATTATTTGTTACATAAAATTTCTTGTACCATTACATGTTCAAAAATAAATGCTTACATTCCATTATAATACAAAAAAAACATGTATCTAAATATAAATAAATAATTAATTGGATTAAACATTAAAATGAAAGACTTTTGTCCTGAAAGTCTGGGCCAAAAGTGTGGGTGCACATTCTATAAGGCAAAACACAGTATAAATTAAATATCCATGATCGATGCTTATAGAAGGCTCTCCTGGGGAAAGGTTCCAAATGGTTTATGCACATACTCCACCCTCGAGAAACGGAGCCCATCTCCCTGCTTACACGGGGGCTGCCCACGGTGACTTTCTTCCAAAGAGCACAGGATGGAAAGGGGGAGGGAGACAAGCGACTTCACAGGAGACACACCTGACGACCTCGGCCAGGTGATCAAGGTCAACAGCACCAGGGATGAGTCATGTTGATGGCACGTGCCCTTGATAGGACCAGATGAGAACGGCCTTGTTCCTCTCTGGCCTCCCTCCCGCTACCCAGTCCAACTGGAGGAAAACATCAGACAAATCACAAGTGAGGGACCAGATACGGGAGTAAGACTGCTCAAGGCTGCCCAGGTCATCAAATACGAAGTCTGAGAAACTGGCCCAACCAAGAGGAGCCTACGGGGACCCGACTACATGCAGTGTGGGACCCTGGATGGGACCCAGAAAAGTGACGTGAAGAAAAAACTGAAGGAATACGAATAAAGAATGGGCTTTAGTTAATAAAAAGAAAACCTAATTGGTCCTTTAATTGTGATAAATGTCCCATAGTAACGAAAGATGTTAACAATAGGGAAAACTATTGTTGGGTATGTGGGGACTTTCTCTGCTATCTCTGCAACAATTCTATAAATCTAAAGCTGTTCCAAAATTTAAAATTTATTAAATTTTTAAAACTATCAACTGATGTGTGGATAAAGCTGAAAGAAAGAAGGAAATCCCGCTGTTTGCGACAACATGGAGGGCACTGTGCTGAGTGAAATAAATAGAGAGAGAAAATACTGAGCGACCTCACTCACACGTGGAGTCCAGAACAACTGAACTCACAGAAAGAGCACAGGTGTCTACCAGGCGTCTGCCAGGGGCTGGGGGACTGGGAGCAAGGGGGAGATGTCGGTCGAGGGCGCAAACTTCGAATCAAAAGACGAAAAAGTTCTGGGGCTCCAAGGTACAGCATGGTGACTATAGTTAGCAGTCCTGCATCCTGGGCTTGAACGCTGCCGGGAGTAGATCTGAAAGGTTCTCACCCCAAAACGGAACAGCCTATGGGATGGGAGGGAGGAGTCAACTAACGCGTGGTGGTCTCTGCACTTTAAAGGTCTATCGGGTCAACGCTTGGACACCTTGAACAAGCCCGCTAGTATGCGTCAGTTACCTCTCAATAAACCTGGGGAAACTGCAAGAAAAAACAATACAAGGAAGGTTTTGCCCCGTCACTAGATTTTGTAAAGCCCAACGTCGACTATAATGTGCTCCTGGTGGCAGACCTGCCGTGTGGTGGGACACAGTGGAGAGCCCAGATCATTCCTAATAGATGGAGCAATCCGGACAAAGGCAGGCTCCTGAGGAATGAGAAAGAAAGGGTGATCCAGGAAAAGGTACCTGACCCACTAAGTATCCCATTCTAAAAGAATTACGTTTGATGATTTTTTTACGCCACGCACTGATTCTTTTTCATTCCAGGTTAAAGAATTAAAATATAACAAGAAAAAGAGAAAACAAATAAAAAAACAAACAACCTAGAACATGTACCTAACTGATTTTGTGATAGGAAAAAAAAAATCTTTCTAAGCATGAAAGTGAATAAACTACAGAGGGAAAAAGTCAGCAGCTTTCCCTACATTTAAAAAGTACAACATAAATATTTGAAACTTCAGGTCATCGGGAATGACAAACAATACTAAGAGGCCAGCGATCAGGAAAAATACTAACCACATAACAAAAACCGGTTAATATCATCAATATCAAGTCCTCACACTGACTGCTAAGAAAACTAGCAAAACACCAGTGGAACAACGAGCAAAGCAACTCACAATCTCCAAAAGAAGAAGTTCACACCACAAACAATCTCGGGACGCGGGAAAGCATACTGAACCTCACTAGCACTTGAAGCAAGAGGATACCATTTTCCATCTTTTGAATTAGGGGGTAAATGTTTTTCCCCCTCATCCCCAGTGTCAGCGGCAGCCTCTCTGAATCGGCCCCTCAAATGCTTCTGGTGGAGGTTTCAACTCCCTGAACATTTTGCAAAACAATCTGAAGAGTCGCTCACCCACTCCTTGGGTTAAAAATGTCCTACAAATTCCATTTTGAGAACATTAATCCTGCAAAAAAAACCCCATCAAAGATGCAAAGATTTGTGCTAGAGTGCCTTTTGCAATATTTTAAGAGAAAAACCGAAAACAATCCAAGTTTTCAGCCAAAATGAAATCATTAACAAAATTCTAACTTTCTAGTTTGGGAACATTCCACTTTTTTCATTTAAACATTTTAAAAAGTCCTTCCAAAGCACAGACCCTGGTTTATCTCCAAGTGAGGGCAGTCCAGAGCCTGTGGTGTCTGCCTTGCAAAGATACCTCCGAGTTTAGAATAGGGGTTTTCTTTAAGAAGCCCCTCCAGGCATGCAGCCCTGGGGGGGCCTGAACCATCAGCTAAAGCCCCTGTTTCTCAAGCTCCTCTTCCACCCAAGGGATTCCATTGGCTGATTCAAAAGATACAGCCAGACCCAAACTGAAGCGCCAATCCCTGCTCAGAGCCCTCGGGTGGCCGCTCACAGCCCATACAAGGAAATCTAAGTGCTCCAAAGCCTCAGCCCGAAGTCGCAGCCCAGACCGATCTGGCCTCTCCCCTCTTTCCCATTTCACCCCTCCTACGCCTGGGCTCCCCCACACACCTGTCCCTAAATGTCAGCCACCACCCAGCAAGCTCAGGAAGCTCACTGTGTCCCCAGCCTCTAAGCATAGGCCACCACCCCGGGGAAATGCTCCAAAGCTGACAAATATTCACTCCTGCCCTTCAAGCCCTGCCCCAGCGCTGCCTCCTCACAGAGCCCTTGGCTAGTCCCCTCCCGCGTGACCGAAGGTCAGGAGCTGGCACCCCAGCCAGCGTGTGACACTGTCTACTCTCTGCCTGTCCTGTCTGCAGCAGCCTGCTGGCTAAGCCTTGGTGCTGGGAGCCTCACAAGGCTGCGCACCTAGCAGGGGCTCCATAAACGCTGGGGTCCCCTGCACGCCTGGACCTGGGGTGGCTGTAGGGAGGGGAGGGTGGTTTGGGGAACTGGGGCGGGGAGGGTCGGGTTTTCCGCTTCACAGAGGATGGCGTGAGGGCTGGAGAGTCGTGCACCTGCTCAGAGAGGACAGGAGAGGTGGGGGTGGAAGGAGGGCTGGGAGAAGCTGAGAGCCGGAGAGAGACAGTGAGGACAGCCCTCGGCAGCTCCAGCCGGGGCCCCGGGGCACGAGGTCTGCTCCCCACAGGTTGCTGTCCTGCCCTGCCACTGCAGCCAAACATGTTTTAGGGACAAATTACGTCACTCTGGCAGTGGCCTTGGGTAAGTCTCCTCCATGTCCCGTGCCTCCGTTTCTCCAGCTGCAAGAGAAGGGCGTGAGTGAGATAGTGTCTAAGCTCTCATGTGATGTCATCGGAGGTCCAAGAATGATCCAGAAAGGGAGTGAGAGAGCTGAGGGGGAGAGTGCCTGTCACCTGGGTCTGAGCTGAAGCCCCAGATACACGTCACATCTTCACAACTCCCCCGACCTTGTTGCCCGCACCCCTGAGGTGGCAGCTGTCCTTCGGATGCTCCCAGAATTAGGCTTTTAGATCCCTGGCTCTGGGCTTTGGGCTTTGGGACTCTACAGGACCCAGAGCTCCTGGAAGCTGAGGGACAACCCTCCACACCCAGCTTGGGGACAGCAGGACTGTGTCACACCCTCTGCTGCCTATTTCTCAAATATCCATAGTGACGTTGTGACTGATAGAAGCAAACCCCCCTCAAAGGGCTGGCTGTCTCCCACAGCCTTGGGTCGCCGTGTAGTTTCTCAGCACAAGAACAGCTCGAAGCACGATTTTGCAAGGGATCTGCCATTTTTATTTAATTTAATTTTTTTTTGACTCTATAAAGCTACCCTTCTGGATAGAACGGTGGACAGAAGGTGAGGCGTGATAAAAAAAGTAGGACTTGGGGGGGGGCAGCCAGGTGCTCAGTGGGCTCCTCCCCCCCACCCCACTGTGCTATGTCTGAATGTTTTTATTTAAAAATGCTGGAGAAAAAGCGGTCCTATTACTCGGAAGGTTGGTAATTATTCTCAGCAACTGGTTTCCCCCGAAACTCCCCCACAGTGGGGTCTTCCAGGGACCCTTTTCAAAGGCAGGTCCCTAACACTGAGCCGAAAGTAGGAACGGCGGTGGAGGCCACCTGCCTCGCCCCCGGGAGCTGCTGTTTTCCTTGGGACAACAGGTGATGAGGCAGGACGCGGCAGGGCTGAGTTCACCTGCCCCTGCGGGCTCTCTGGCCTCCGCAGGGCAGGCTGCGAGCACGGTTAACAGAAAGTGAAAACGCGAAGCCCGCGGAAAGATCGTCGCGTGACCGGCTCTGCTCGCGATGCCTCATCTCAACGACTCGGCCGGTTTGGGGGGCAGTTCTCACCCATTTCCTAAACGGGGCAAGTGAGGCTCAGGCAGGTAAGCCCACCCTCGAAGTCCCACAGCCAGGAGGTGGCTGAGCAGCATTTGAACGCAGTGGCCCCAGCTCTCTGTCACTCGTCTGACCCTGCCAGACGGAAGGCGCGGGAGAGGGGCCGCAGGTTCCCGGGGAAAGAAGCGGCGGCTGCAAGGCCTGCTCGAGGTGCCCGAGGTCGGCAGCGCGCACGAGTTGGGAAGGCGCTCCCGACCGGCCGCGGCGCGGCCCTGGGGTGTCCAGGTGCGCCCGGGCTGCAATCGAGGGCGGGTGGGCGGGTAAGCGCCGCTGCAAGGCGCCGGGGGAGGGCGGGGGGTCGCTACCTGGGTCATGGAAGGGCACCAGCGCGTAGTTGGCGATGGCCCGGCCTTGGTGGCTCAGGCTGCGCTCCAGAATGCGCGAGGCGCCGTCCATCACCTGCATCAGGTCGTCCCACATGGAGCCGGTGACGTCGAAGACTATGGCCAGGGTGGCATCCCCCGTGGCCGTGGTCGGGGGCAGCGCCGTCCCGGGAGCGCCGGCCGCCGCGGCGGAGACCGCCAGCAGCAGCCGCAGGAGCAGCGCCCGGGGCATCATTCGGAGCGCGGCCGACTGCGCTCAGCAGCTGCGGTGGAGGCGCAGGTCGTGGCGAGCGCGACCGTCCCGTGTGCTCCGCGGCCGCCCAGCGTGCGGCTGCAGCGCCGCGCCTCGCTCCGTCGGGCCGCGGCCGGTGCGCTCGCGACAGGGGCTCGCGGCGGGGTCCGCCTGCCGGGAGACCGAGGCGGGTCCTAGAGCCCACCCCTTTCAGGGTCACGGTCCCGCCTCCTCCGCTCCCCACACCGTGACTCAAACTTTCCCGGCCCCGCGGCCCGCCAGTCCAGACCCGAGGTTAGGGGAGGACGCGGGGCCGACCGCAGTGCGGAGCTGGGGCCGCGGCCAACGCGGTGAGGGCCGTGGACTTACAGGCACGTGCGGGACGCCGCGGACACCTGCGCCTCGGGACGCGCGCCCTGCGCGGGGGCGGGAGAGGGAAGGGGCACGCGCCCGCCCCCGGGCTGGAGGCTTGGCCACCGCAGAGGCTGGCTGTGTTCCTCCCTCCACCCAGCTCCCTAAATGTCCCACCCCACCCCACACGGGAACGCCAATGCTTTTTTCTTGTGCAGGGCTCTCTGCTTCCGAGTTTTTGTAATTGTCGCTGTTATAATCAAGCACCATACGTTGAGCACCTACTGTGTGCTCGCAGCAACCCTACAGGGAGGCACTAACATGACACCCATTGTACAGATAAGCCAACTGAGGCTTGATCATTTACAAACTGAGGGTAAGTCGTTTGCCGGCAGCCACTCAGCTCTCAAGTGCTGGGGGTGGGAATAGAAGCCAGATCTAGAAAGATTCCAAGCCTCTAGCCCCTGCTGCCTCCCAAGTGCTGGGAGCTATTGTCACAGGCCCTGGGAAGGCTCCAGAGGATGGGGGACGCCCCACGCACCGCGTGTGAAGGTCCTGGGCCACACGTGAGGCGCTGCTGGTGCTTCTGGACTCTGCTCTGCCATTGTCCCTCTCAGGCTGCCCTCTTGCGCTTACTTCTGCCACAGGCCTCTCTCCCCATTGGCCTGGACTGTGTCTCATCCTGGTACCCTTCCCCCATCAGTCCGCAGTTCCCAGCCCAGCCCCGGGCACATGGTGGGGCTTCACCAAGTGCTGCCTGAACAAAGAAAAGACGCTTTTGTGGGCCTGCTGGTTTGGATAGCCACAGGAGGAGGGGCAGGTTGTCCCCTCCTTCCTCAGCCCGAGAAGGGAGGGCTCCCAGGACAGGTGCGGGCAGCCCCTCAGACTTAGCTGAGGTCTCAAGGACTGTGATCAGGGGTGAAGTGGACGCTTCTCCAGCCCTTCCACTCCCAGCCCCAACCAGGAAGGCCCCCCCCCATACCTCCTGCCTCTGCTTCCATCTCAGTTCACACCCCACCTCTGGGGTGTCTCCGGCACCTTGCCCTGTGACCCTTAGTCTAGCACTGATCCCCATCCCCACTGTGACCAACTGTGAGCTCTGGGGCAGAGAGACGGGTGCCTGGCAGGTGGTAGGTGCCCAAGGAAGGCGTGCACATGAATGGGTCAGTGCATGTCAGAGGGGCCTGGTAGCGTTGGGCAGCGGTGGCCACACACCCCCTCAGGAACTCTGTTCTAGACCAGGGCTGGGGTCTGGAGGGAGTAGTCTCCATGGAGCTGCCTGCCCTCGTGGGTTAAGTGGGGAACCAAGTGCCCAGGCTCAGGTGAGAGGAGGCCTCATGGCCAAGCTCACAGGAGGTTGAGTCACCTGTACTTCTGGACACTGGCTCTTTAAATCTCCCTGGGCTAAGGCCGTGATTGGCCCCGGGACCTGGGCAGGGCTGAGCCAGCTGCTGGTGAGAGAAGAGAGGCCCCAGCTGTGGAAGGCAGAGGCGAAGAGGAGCCAGGAATCGGGCAGGGCTCACAGACAGAGACATGGGAGGCCTAGTACAGGGGACCTTTGGGGACAAACACGTCCTTCAGTCATTCACTCCACAAACACTGGCTGGGCCTAAGCTGGGTGTCAGGCACTCGGCTAGGCACTGGTCAGGGAGGGGGGACATACAGATGTGCAAGACATGCTTTTGACCCTGGGGAGAAGAGACACGTAAACAAATAATTCCAAGGCAATGACCTAAGTGCTAATAGAGGAATTACCAAGAGCTCTGGGAGCCCAAAGGAAGGAGTGTCTGGGCCTAAAGGGTCAGAGGAGGCCGTGGTGTGAGCCTGAGAAGAGTTCGAGAACAAGAGGGAAGGGCATTTGGGGAGCAGGAACAGCATGTGCAAAGGCAGGAAGACAGGAGCGACCTCCTGCTAGCCCAGGGAGACTGCTGGGGGAATAGCAGAGCGGAGGATGAAGCCCAGATCTTGAAGGACCTTAAATGTCTGATGAAGGGTGTGGGATCTCTGCAAAGGCACTGAGGAGTCAGTGAAGAATGTGTGGGGAGGGGCGGGGGACAGGGGACAGGAAGCCACCTGATCCGATTTGCATTTCAGAAAGGTCCCAGCAGCAGAAGTTCGAAGGGTAGATCTTGTAGATGCCAAGAAGACACAAACCTACTCCCTCAGGACCTAAAAGCAGAGCTGGCCCCAAAGAGGGTGAGATGCTTCTCCTAGGACCAACGCCAAGGGCAAGTGGGTCACGCATTTGAGTCCTGAAATAGCCTTGTGACCCAGCTAGTGCAAGGGCCTCCCCTCTCTGGCCCTTTGTTTCCCCACTTGCAGAATGTCCTGAGATGCAAGGGGCTAAGCAGATGCCCTCCCGTGGGTCTTGCAGCCCCAGCCCACTAGAACCGCCGCCGGGGGCCCCTTGGAGACACAGGCAGGAAGGGAGAGACCATCTGAGCTCACAAGAGCAAAGCCTCCTCCAGTTGCCACAGAAGGGAGACTGGGGGGCGGGGGCACCACCTCCCATCCGGGTGGCCAGGGCGCTGCCCCAAGCATGGGCCTCTCTGGGGGCTTGGTGCCTCCCCAGAACGTGGCCATGGCAGCACTGGCTGGGCTTGAGTGCGGAAGGCCCAGAGGGAACGCCACCAAACCTCATCCATCAATTCCGTCTCACCACCTCGGCTCTCCAGGCCCCCAGGGAGCCCACGCTTTGAACTCAAGACAACCACGTTGTTCTCCTGTTTCCAGAAGGGTGGTTTCCGTGGAGTTGTTTGTTTCCTGACATGCCACGTTTGCACGTGGGCCTCGCCCATCCCCTGAAAGGACACATGTGTGTTATCGCTCACGCCACCGCTCTCAGCCTGGGCTTGGAGATCCAGGCCTGTCCACCCTGTCTACACTGGGGATCCGAGAGCAGCTGTGGGGCTGGATTGGAATCCAGAACGTGGCCGGTCAAAGAAAGGCCGCCCCTCCCTGCCAGTGGGCCTTTCTTAGGCTTCTGTAGGTCCCACTCCCTAAACACATCCTGGTCTCATCCACCTCAGATCCTCTGAGCTCCTGTCACCCACCTCCCACCATGCCCCACCCAGCCCCCTGCCGGAGGGAATCTGCTCCCTCCCTCTGAAGGCCTACAAATCTACAAATACCGGCGGCAGAGAATCTCCGCTGGTCCTCACTGAGCACCAGCCGTACCACAGCACAGACCCTTCCAGTAGGTCTCCCCCATACAACCGCTTAGCTCGTGTTCACTCTTCACATGGTAGATGAGGAAACTGAGGCAGAGAAGGGCAGTCCTGCGTCCAGGGTGGACTTCGCATTTGCACCTGCCTTTCCTCAGAGCCTGTGATCCAGTCCACCCCTCCACGCTGCCTCAGCCACGTCGGGGTGGTTGGCACAGGGTTCCCAGCCGCGGAACTTCTAGAACAAATGTGGAGCTTGGAAGGCAGCAACTCGGGCTGGACTGAGACTCAAGTTTCAGACATTTAGCACCTTTGAAATACCCATGTTTAACCAAACCGCCCAGGCCGAATGAGAGGAGAGGGAAGCCACCGTGCTGAACGCAAGTGAGTCTGCCCCTCGGTCTGCGGCCACACACACTAAGCACCTGAGACGTAGAAAGAGTCTCAGGGCCTTGCTTCTCTTCTCTAGGAAGGAGGTAAAAAATTAAGTGAGGTCCCTGGAGGATGGGACTGGCAGGGAGTCGAAGGAGCGGACAAACAACTTGAGAAGGAGCTACTGAGGAGGAGGAGGAGGAGCCAGGAAGTTCCACTCAGCACCACCGTGGGAGCCCCGAGCAGCCAGGCACGTGAGTGATTTACTGCTGAATTCGATCCCACGATGGGACCAGGCTCCAAATCACATGCACCATAAAGCATGGTCGAGACCGTCCCAAGAAATATTGGAGCGGCTCAAGAGACACAGGAACTGCTGCCCATCCCCATGTTCTCAAAAACAAACAATTCAATGCGCTCAGCCAGAGCCGGCAGCTCAGACTCACTCCCCACCCCCGGACCTGGCCCTGCGGCCCCAGCAGAGTTCGTGAGTCACTGAGCCCCCAGTGCTGTCATCGGGCGGAGAAGGAGCCAGTCTGGTCGGCCGGTGGCTGTGGCTCACCATGCTGTGTAGTAGCAAGCTTTGTTGTCATTTACAGCCATAGTGTCACCTTCATCACTGTCACCGGTGGATGGAAAGAACATCCAGAATAAGTTGAGGTTTACTGTCTGTGCCTTTTATTCTTTCTCGTATAGTTCCATTGAATTGCTTTGCACATTTTGGCAGACCTGTTGGCTTCTTACCCTAAAGGCTTCCCCACCTGCTTCCTGGGGAGCCCGGCTTTGCCCCAACTTTCAAAGGCACAGGTATCCATTCTTCTTCCACGTGACTTGAGGGTGGACCCTCCTCTCCCCTCTCCAAGGGAAGTCCCAGTGGGCCAGGTTACCCCTGTGGGCGGGGAAGGGGTGTTTAATGCAGGTCTGGCCAATGGGACACGGAGGGATGTGCGCTGGTGTAGCTCCAGAAGAGGCAGGCACAAAAGAACGAAGGCAGAGGACACACATGACCCCCCTGGAAGTCTTACTCTAAAGCAGCGGAGCCCACGACAGTGTGGTCCAGGCCAAAAGAAAGAGGGACAGGCCAGTGAACAAAAAAAAAAAAGAGTCCAGAAACAGATGCACGCGCACGCGGGCAATGGGCGCTTGACAGGTGCCACAGGGAAGGGAAGTCTCTGCAGCCAATGGTATGGGAGCCGCTGGACATCTGTGGGGAGAAACAGCGACCACACACAAAACCAATCTGCAATGATTCATGATGGGCCTAAGTGGAAAAGCGAAGATGTAAAGCTTCTCGAAAAAGAGGCACGAGGGAGAAGGAGCTCTTGTTATCCACCTGACGCGTCTGCATGGGTCCCGGGGGCTTTGCAGGCTGGAACGAAAGGAAGCCAGTCTGACCAGCAGAGAAGACCGAAGAAAAGGGAGTTTCAGAGCTGCCTGTGGAGGGCTTTCTCTCCCTGCGTAAAGATGCATTTCCCTCCAGAGTTAAGCCAGGTGCATGGCATTCTCTGTTAGTTGCCGCCAAAAGCGTCCCCACGGGGACATGCCTGTCCTTTCATTGGTCCCTCACATGGCATGCAGTTTGATGCACTGATTTCTACTCGGGCAGCAAACAAAAAGTCAAGTGTATTCCTTCTCACGAGTAATTTAAGGGATTATCAAACCACTTTTCTCTACCTAGATTTCTTCTTATGTGTCGACTTTGGAATGAACCCCCGGGGGAAGGGGCTGAGGTACCCTGAGGGGAGAGCTGTGATTGCCCACGGCAGGGAGTGACCCCCGAGGAAGTGTCCCCAAAGGACAGAGAGCACCCTTGTCTCAGTCTCATTCCTCCCCCAGCCCTAGCAGAGCCCCTGACACATAGTAGGAGCTCAGTAAATGGGGATGAATGGAACAAGGAAATCCCAAACCCTGTCACTCACTGCCTTATAAGTTTCACAGTCAGTGCAATTAAAACACAAGAAGCTGCTGCTTAATTCACACTCTCTTGTCACCCGAACTCTGACCCAGGTGTCTGAAGCACACGGTCAGGACTGGACGGTCTTGGTCCTGGGGACAGAGTCATTCAAGCCAAGGATTCCAAAAGGCCACCCCCCCCCCAGATCGGGACCCCTCCTGTGGCTGCTCCCGTTCGCCTCCTACCGGGCACCACTACCTCTGAGCTAGGCAGCGGAGGCGAAGGGGCTCACCGCAGAAGCCCCTGCAGTGCGGCACTTGGCTCAGCTGTGATGTCCTAGCCCTTTCCCATCAGAACATCAGCCTGGACTGTGTATCAGGCTGGCTCTTGTCGATGAAAGATTCTGAGGGCCTGTCTCCAAGGTCATGGAAGTGATGCGTGACAGCCAAGAAAAATCCCTGCCAGGCATTTGAAGATGCCAGGTCAGGCAGAGCAGGACAGTGGGAACGGACAACGGGACAGCGGCTGTGAATGACTGTGTGGCCCAGCAATCTGCTCCCAGGCATGCACCCCAAAGAACTGAACACAGACCTTTAAGCAAAACCTGCACCCCAGGGTTTATAGCAGCATCGCTCCCGACAGCCAAAAGGTGGGGACGGCCCCCGTGTCCACCATGGATGAATGGGTAAACGACAGTTGGTCTGCACATACAAAGGGACAGTATTCCGCCATCAAAAGGGATGACACATGCTCCCACATGGGTGAAACCTGGACACATCACGGTAAGTGAAAGAGGCAGACACAAGAGAGGCCGCGTAAATGGGATGTGCAAAAGCCCAGCATGTGAACCAGGCAAACCCACAGAGACAGAAAGCAGATTCGTGGCGGCCTGGGGCTGGGGGTAGGAGGGAGCGGGGAGTGACAGCCCCCTGGGCATGGGGGCGCCTTTCAGGATGACACGAACGTTCCGGAAGTAGACAGTGGGGACGGCTGCCCAACACTGTGCACGTACTAAATGTCACTGAATTATGCACTTGAAAACAATTTAAACAGTGGGCTCTGCATTGTGTGGATTTCACTGCAATTAAACAGAAAAAGGCAGGGTGTGGCTGCCTGGGGAGGGTGGGTGGAAAATCAGAGTAAGGCATTCCCAAAGACCAGGGGACCCGGGAAGGCCAGCCGGGGGGCTCTCTCTGCCCCTGAGTGAGGCTGAGCCCAGCCCCTGCAGTGGGGGTGATGGACTCTCCCACCACCCTGCACCCCCGTCCCCCAACCCCATCTCCTTTTACTTCCTACCAGTTCGATTTCCCCTCAGGAAACCTCCGCTACAGGGTCCAGTGTCACTAACTCGGCGTCAATCAGGAAAACAGATGGAGCCCGACAACGACACCGTGACAGCTGACCTTTGATTAAAGCGCGGAACTGCACAGGGAATTGCATTAAAGACGTTTAAATGAATGGTGCCTGGAGCTGCTTCCCAAGAAGCCCCGTTTGGAAACTCTGAGGGAGAGAAATGATGCCCCTCGGCCCAGACATGGGGCCGTGGCCTTCGCAGGAAGAGGGGCTGTTTGCCAAGCCCTGAGATTTATGGGGTGGACTGCATCACAAGAGGAGGTCTGATTACTTCTCCTTTGACATTTAATAAAAACAGGCCCATGGCCCAGAAACAAAAGCCTCAGGAACCAAGTGGTTCGTGGTGGCCGCGCAAATTGTTCAACCTACATACACCCTGTAGGGTTGGCCGCCCAAAATGCTAACATGCCAGTTTCTGGACTTTCTCGCCTCCCTTGCAGCCAAGGCATGGGTGTGTCATGGGCCCTGGCCATCAAATACACTGATGCGGGCCTTCCCGTACAGACACAAAGAAGCTGGAAGCCCCTGGGTGGCAGTAGCAGCAAGATCAAGTTCCTGGCGTGGCAGGGGCAGTGCTACCAGCCACAGCCTCTAGGGGGCAGACTACAGCTGAGACGGAAGCCCCAAGCAGAAGTCTCTAGCTCAGTGTGAGCGTCCAGTCCTGTGGCTGGAGTCAGCCAGAATTAGCTTCTGTTGCCCACGCGAGAGAACGCTGCTCCATTCCTTCTGGTGAAGGCCTCCAGCAAACTTCCCCCAACCAGAGAGTGGTCGTGTGACCCAGGCTGAACTAAATATACAGTCCCATTTCTCCAGCTACAGTGATTGGTCTAGAGATGGCCACATGTCCCCAGCAGAACCAATCAACATCCTTCCCTGGGATGTTTCCAAAGAGTCTCTGTTGCCTCGGGGGTGGGACTCTAAGGTGCTGAATGGGGGCTGCCCACAGCCCTGTCCCCACCCCCAGGGAGGAGGCTGTCTGCAGTAGGGCAGAAGGAAGCCAGCAGAGGCAAGAAGCAGAGAACAAGAGAGAGAAGCCTGGCATCCTCTGAGTTCCTGCTCCCCCCATACTTTCTGGGGTGTAATTCTGTGAATCGATCATTTCTCTTTTTGTGCTTAGGCTCATTTGGGTTGGGTTTCCACCATTTATAACAAAAGTCCTAAATATTGAAGGTGGAGAAATGTCACTTGATTCAGGAAATGGCTTCACGAGACTTTTTCTTGAGATGGCAACTGACTTACAGTTAAAAGGGGCAAAATCCCTAAGCCTTGAAACGCCATTGGCAGAACAGGCCCATAGGAGTTGGCAAATATGTATGGAGCAACTTCCTAATGCCAGGTCCTGGAAGTGCCAGGAAGTGCCAGGCACTTCCGCTCCTTGTGAAATGATCTGGCATCCAGCAAGCACTCAATAATTGCAGGGTACGACAAGCTATTATTATCTCAGCCCTACTATCTCCTTCCCATTTACAGTTCGGGGATCGGGGAAGGGGAGGGATGGCAGAAGGCATTGACTATAACCAGAAAACTGTGCTCACCGAGAGAGCTGATGAGCTGCTCTTGGAGAAAACAATCTACTTTCAATACAGGACTTTCAAAATCAAGGAGTTCCCTGAATCCCACTCGGAACGTTTTTGCCAAGCCTCCCCTGCTGGCAGGAAACACAGTCCCGCACTTTCTGGGGCCGGACACAGAAAACCTGCTCCACCAGCTCCTGCAGGGTGTCCCCCAGATCGACACACTGAATGTGACAGCTCGGCATCCGGCAGGCCCTCTGCCGGGCCCAGCAAGACCTCACAGACAAGAGAAACACAAGGTGACTCAGGGCATCAGGGTCAAGTCGGTCTTCACTCTGGGGGTGTTGGCAAGGAGGAGACCATACCTCGCGATACCCCGCTCCACTTCCTACGGGGCCCTTTCAACACGTGGAAGCCTCTGACCCTCATGGCCCCTCTCCACGCCTCGTTTCCTCTTCCTCACTCCAGCTCTCCTCGCCCTTCCAAAGTGATTCTTTTCTCCTTTAACAGCAATGAGCCCATGTAAACTGCTAACTTCTAGGCCCACGTGGGTTTGGATGTACACAGGCAGCATCTGAAACTCAGCTGTTGACCATGAACTCCCCTTGGGGAGCAGGGGGACAGGTGAGATTCAACCGGGGTGCGTCTGCCTCCCAACTCAGTGCCAACAAGACACCGATGCAGCTGTGAGGACCCACCTCTCGGTGACAAGTCGTTGTGTCCTTCATGAGTGACATTTTGTCCCCTACTTAACCAACACCTACATAATAGAGATTCAGTTTCTCTCAGTCATTGGAAGAATTAGCAGATAGAAAATCAGCAAGGATACAGAACAAGGACACCGCCCACCACCGGTACCTGACTGACCTTTACAGAACATTCCGCCCAGCGATGTCAGGGTACACATTCTATTGCAACTGGGACAGGCACCAAGGCAGGCCCTATCTGGGTCGCAGGAAACCTTAACAAGCTTACAAGGGTTAGAATATACCAGAGAACATTAGCATGTTCTCTGACCACGGCGGAATTAAACTGGAAATCACTAAGGAAGATGAAAAGACAATGTATCAAAATATCTGGGATGAAGGTAAAATGGTGCTTAGGGGAAAGTTTATAGCATTAAATGCTCACGTTGGGAAAGAAGGGAGGTCTCAAATCAATCATCTAGGCTTCTACGTTAAGAAACCAGAAAAAGACCCTGACTGCTGTGGCTCCGCTGGTTGGGCGTCGAACCACCAAGCAAAGGGTCATCAGATCCGTGTCTCCCGTACACTGATGTTTCTCTCTGCCCCCCTTCTTCCCCTCTCTCTAAAAACAACTAGAATCTTTTTTTAAAAAAAGAAGTGACTCTTCCCTGCCCTTTCTTGCACTCTGAACAATGCTGTCTTATTCTTCATCACATTTGTTACCTCTGAGATCCGCTAATGCCGGGGAAAGGGCACAGTTTCTAAGGCGGGAGTTTGAGAGGACCTCGATGAGCCCTGGTCCCCCTGTCCCCGGGCGAGGTCCTGAGTCCAACGTGAGACTGGCCTGCCCAGGACCCTCCCCTGTTTTCCCAGGGAAACCCCACCTGCACTGGTCTCCAGGGCTTCCGGCCAGCCTCTAGGTCTGGAGTCCTTCAGCCAAAGCAAGCCCTCCCCCGGGGGTCCTCGCCGCAGGGGGCCCTGGGGCCCCTGAGCCCATGGAGGAAGGCACGGAGTGAGAAGAGGTGGCGCAGGGAGCACATGCACGATACAGGGTTTTACTAAATCGCTTTGGCAAACATTGAGAGTTTAGATGAAACCTTCGTAGGCAGCACCTGGTCATTTAAAATCACCCAGCAGATCCCTCGGTATATGAAGTTGAACATAAATTTGGCTGTTGACAAAGAGACCCAGGATGGGTTAATCAAGTTAGAGGTGTGCATCTCTCCCTCCTAACAGTACCAGTGTAAACGGTCCAGGGCTGGGGTGGCGGCTCCAAAGCTCCCAGGTTACAGGAAGGCTTGTTTCCAAGTCTTTGGTCCTGTCACTCTCATCCCATTGGTCAGAATGGAGTCACATGGTGGCACTCAACTGCAGGGGAGGCTGGGAAGTGTAGTCCTTTATTCCGCAGCCCTATGCGCAGCCCTATGCGTAGCTTAAAAGGGGGTAAAGAGTGACAAGCAGAAGGCCCTACCATACCTACTGGAGCTCACTTTTCCTAAACTGAGGCAGCTTTCAAAGCCCCCCTTGCACGCCACCCCGAGGGTCCTCCTGACCAGGAACCCAGGAGGATATAAAGTTTCTGTCCCTGGATGTGACCTGGGCACTCTCCCCATAGGACGTGCCTCAGGGGAGGGCAGGCTGCTGGGGCCGCACGCCAGGAAGACAGCAGGGCAGGGTCCACATCTCACTCCCCACCCCGGTCCCTACCCCACGACTCATCTCTTTTTCTTCTCTCTGCGTCTCGGGATGCCCGAGTGGAGCTCTGGGGAGTAACGTTTAGGGAGGTAGTTTCTAACACGCAGATGTGAATTGGGGGTTTGGGAGGGAGGGCAGGGGGACAGAGTGGAAGGCTCTCTGTGGGGAGAAACAGAGCCATCCTGGGGTTCACCCGTGCTGTCATACCCGGGGAGCAGCAGCCAGCCCAAGCCCCTCCAGCAGAGCAGACAGCTCAGGTGAGTTGGGGTCTGGCCCTTCACTGGGCCTCACCCCCCAGTAAGCTGCCCGGGCAGCCTCCCCAGAGCAGGAGACTACGACCACCCTGTGCCCACAGCAGCAGGGGCTCTGAAGCTTGTCCCCACCCTCTCAAGGCTGAGCTATCTTCAGTGACAGCAAACACCCACTCTGAGCTCACCGTACATGGGAATCAGTGGCCCGACTCCCCTCGCACGTGCTCTTTGAGCTAGATCTGGGTGTCCCCAGAGAGAGCTGTCCCTGAAGACTCATTTAGTTTGAATGCCTCCTTCGTCTGGAGTTGTGTGCATGCCAATCACCTCCAATCTCCACCTCAGGCGCAGTCCCTTAGTATTTGAAATACCCTAGTCAGGAATCCACTCTCCAGAAGGGCTCACATTAGGTTCCCAATATATATTGTTATTAAAATCTACACCACAGAGTCTGTTCATGAGCAAAAGGAAGTTAGAAATTATTTTGCACAAGAGAAGTATGAGATGATGGAGACAAGTGATTGGCTAGAAAAAATCCCTGGAACTCAGAGTCTCTGCCCCAACAGGGAAGAGAGCTCAGTGGCCTGAGGCCTTCAGAGCAGCGCCTGGGGCAGGGCCCCGGGGGTCCTGGTGCCCCCACTCCTAGGAGGGGTACAGATACAGGTGTATGACTGTGTTTGCACCTGCTCGCTAGTAAATATTTGGACATTTGCCAGAGTAAGACCTGCCTTTCCTCTTTTTTGAGAGAGAGAGAGAGATAGGGGAAGGGAAGATTAGAAAGGAAACATTGGTGAGAGAGAAGCATCGATTGGTTGCCTCTCCCACACCCCGGAGGACCAAACCTGCAACCCAGGCCTGTGACCTGACCAGGAATTGAACTGGCAACCTTTTGGTTTATGGCACGATGCCCAACCCACTGAACCACACTGGTCAGGGCAAGATCTGTTCTTGTTGTAACGTTTCATTCAGTGGCATAGTTGTCGAGAGGGTTAATGGAGCCATTGCCTGCCTCTAAGTAGGGGCTCCACACCTTTTAATCCTCACTCAAGGATATGTTTATTGATTTCGGAGGGGGGCAGGGAGAGAAATGTCAATCGCCTCATGTACGTGCCCTGACCAGGGATCGAACCCGAAAACTTGTGGTGTACAGGATGATGCTCCAACCGACTGAGCCACCGAGCCACTTTTACGAGAAAACCCTGTTGGGGAGAACAATGCCCAATGTCAGGTGGCAGATCCTGGCTGGGAACCAGGTCTGGTTCTGGAACCTGTAGCCCTGACCACTGTCCCACACTGCCTTCCCACATTGCCTTCGATTCGCTCCCATGTGTCTCAGCCCTGCCAGAGCCAGGCAGGAGGCCGTGTCTGCGCCCCCTTTTAAGTGGTTGCTTCAGCCCCAAGTGGAAGTTACGTGGGGCCCTCCAGCTTTGTCGCACAGGTGGAGTTGGTCTGACAACTCCTTTCACAAAACCAGCTCTGAAATGTGACCTATTTTTGCAGGGGGTGGGTGGCTTGTTCTAATGTTGGCTGCTTGATCTCATCAACCTGTACGCTCACATGCCTCTCGAGAGCAGTAATATGTTTCTCACTGGCAGTTATGCACTTGGGGTGACATTGCCTCTATTGTTCTCTGACTGAACGTTTCCTGAGCAAGCTCCGAAAGCAGGGACCATGCCTCCTCTGATCCCCCCTCTCCACGAACACCCCGCACGTGGCAGGGCCCCTGCGTATCGAGCTTGGTTACTTGCCTGGTGGGGAAAGAGGACACCCCACCCAGATCCCAAGTTCCAGGCCTGGGGCGGGGCGGGGGGGCGGGGGGCATGGCAGAAGGCCATGCTACTGAATCACAGGGTGCCATTCTGAGAGCCCCCACCTCCCCTCCCGAAGCACCCCTCCACGTGGTGAGTCACAAATCTCTGGGTCCTCAGTGCGTGGCCTATCACAGAGGCAAGTCACACCCAGGTGTGTGGATGACTAGCCTGATTCTGGCCAAACAGAGGCAGGATCCCTCTTTAGGACCCCACTGGGTGTCCTACAGTGCCAACAACTCCCCCAGGGGTTCTATAGTGTGGTCCCCAGACAGTAGCTTCCGCAACTCTGGCAGTGAGGCTGGCGACTTGGGTTTGAGCAAGCTTCCGGGTGATGCCAGCACACTCAATCTCTGAACCACTGGGCTAGGCCGATTGTTTTCAACCATTTCAAACCTTGAAAAACCCTTCCGAGGCCCTGGAGAGATGAAACAGGCGGGAATGGAGATGCTGGGCGCCACCCAGGGGGTGGAGGGCCCACCCTGCTCCACTCCTGGCCTCCTGGAGACACTCCTCGAAATGTTCCGGTTGCATCATTACCCCGAAGGCTGCCCTTTTGCACTTTACTTCTCTTGGGGAAACTGGGCGGACAACACCAAAAGCGAGAAAAAGGGTATCACAGGAGGAAGGAGAAACCTAAGACGAAATGAAAACGAACGGAAACAGACAAAGCAAAGCCCACACAAGGGAGGCAAGGACAAGTCAGGAGGCGAGTTTAATTGGTGTGACACGGACCACATACAGAGGAGCACTGGGTGGCCAGGGCATGCTGCATGGCGCCTACCCCGCCCCAGGGCCTGCCCTGCCCCTTCCCCAGAGACACACACCCACAGATTCAGACAGGACAGCGCCCCAGAGAGAGGCTCAGAGGAAGCTGGGGCGGCAAACAGAAAGGAGCCGAGCACAGACCAGAAGCACTGCCTTGTTCGTTTGGGTAAGAGCTGTCCAAGTGCCCGTCCGAAGTCGCCGGCCCCCGGTGGGGGCGCCGTGAGGATTCAGATCCCTGCGCTGGCCTTTCAGCTCTGCAAGGTGCTTGGTGATTGCGCACACTTTCGCCCCCACACCGCCCCTGTGAGCAGAAATCTCATTTCTGTCTGAGGGATGGGGAAACTGCATCCCACGGAGCTGAAGCGACTCGCCCAGAGTCTCAGGGAAAGCCCCTGGTCACTGGGTCAGACTGGGAGCGTGCGGCCCTCCCTGGAGCCACGGGCCCCTGCAGAGACTGGGGGGAAATGAAGTGAGAGCCTGGGACCAGGGGGTCGCACTTGCCACAGTCCTGGGGAGTAGACAGAGCCTGAGCCTAGATGCCAAGACAGAGATGGGACCAGCTGTTTATTCAACAAAAGCCTTTTATTCATTCAAAATCAACCATTGGGTTTATTCTGCAGATATTAAAAAAAAAAAAAAGTTGTGGGCGAGGCTCCTCATCAAAGTGCCCTTATGCTAATTCACTTGTTATCCCTGGGGCTCACCTGGAAGAGGGGCATCTGGAGAACACACTGTCAATAATGTGGGGCCAGAGGCCCAGGGCTTAGGGGAGATCACAGCCCCTTACTCACCCGCCCACCATCGGCAGCCGCTCGACCTCTGGAATCACGTGTTTGGCTGGTTGGGGGGCCCCCCAAATGCCTTTGCAGCTCACCGCCACCAGGGGGCGCACCCACATTCTCTTGGATCCCTTAGAAGCTGAAGTTGCGGTGGGAACAGGGTAGCTCACCACCAGGACACCGGGCTTTCTCCAGAGAGAGGCTGCCTCTCCCTGGGAAACCCCATACCCCAATTTCTGCCCCCCACACACAAAGAGACAATGTCCCAGAAAGCGCAAGTGCACCTGCCGTCTAGGTCACTGGCTGTCAAAAGCATTTCAGGGAAAGAGAGGGGCACGAATGTTTGCCTTGACCTTGTTCTCAGCCTTGCCTGGTTGAATACTGGGAACTCACAGCATCCTCCTAAGTACCATCAACACAAATCGGGGGCAGATGCTGCAAGGGAGAGGCCGGGCCACTGCAGACAGCTGCCTGAGGCTGCACCCTGCGCCCTGGGCGCAAGACCCTGGATTCCGGCTGGTCTGGGGTCCCCAGAGAGCAGCATCTCATGGGGCTCGGCCCCGGGGGGAAAAGGGTGCTAGGGAGAGAGGCCCCCAGGCTGCTCTGGGTTCCAAGGCGCCACAGATAGAGGCTTGGTGAGAGGTGGTGGCAGGCCTGTCCCTGCCTGGCAAACTCAGGCACAAATGGCCAGTGTCCAGCATGCTGCCAGGAAGAAGGGTGGCCCTTTGGGCAGCTCTGAGCTGTCTTAGCATGTACTCAAGGCATGACTGAGGCGTGGGTCCGCAGTGCCACCTGCTAAGGCCAGAAGGCATACCCCTTGCTCCACCAAAAGGCCAAACCACCTCCCAGAAGGTGGGAGGAAGGCCCTGCCTGCCGACGCTCTGTGGGCGTCTGCCAATCAACTGATGCCTCGGCCTGAGGGGTCCACAGGTTTAATTAACCATGGATAATGCTCAGCCACAGTCCCTCTCCCATGATACCTCCAAGCCAGGCTGTGCATCAGCATCCCCTCCGCTGGACACGAGGAGCAACCAAGGCTCAGGCCGAGGCCAGAAAGCCATCTGGCCCAGGAAGGGCCCCTATCTCCTCCCATCTGACCCCAAGGGGCCAAGTTCGTAGGGTCTCAGGTCAGAGCTGGGTGAAGGAACTGCATGACTTGGAGGTGAGTCCTGGGCCTCCTGGGCCAGTGGCCTGAGCAGAAAGGTGACCGCAGGGGCCGCGAAGAGCCCAGCCTCAAAGTCACCTGTGAACGTGGACCTGCTGCTCCTGTCCCCACAGGATCTGGGGGCTTAGGGTGGGGGCGGTGCGCAGCCAAAGGGCCTGCACGTGCAAGAAGGGTGGGCGCTGGGGCCGGGGGTACAGCCCCACCGGCAGAAACCTCTCTCAAAGGGCACCCTCTGGGGAGGGTCCATTGTCTGAGGGTTAATTAGCAGGAGAAGCTCCGGCCTCCTGGGAAAGTGCAACATGGAGACCAAGGACAATTCAAAGTGGGAGCCGAGGCCCAGCGCCACTAGCTCCAGGGCTGCGAGGAGCAGGGAGGCGAGAGGCTGTTGGCTTGCAAAGTTGCTGCAGGAATTCTAGACTCAGGCTCAAAATAGTCTGGGGGGCTGCTCGTCACCCCAGCCAACTCCTCTGGGCAAGGACCAGTTCTGGGCCAAAAAGACAGCTCAAGGGTCCAGCAGGAACCAGGATGCACTGCAGGGAGGGACAAGGTATGTCATCTGACCCCACGCACCACAGACAGTGGCTGCCATGCCCCCGAAGACTTGTGCCAAGAGACAGAATAGTGACTCAGACAGTCCCCATGTCTGCTGGGGTCTGGCACACGTAGCCACAGACCATAAATTGCCACATGCAGGAAATTCAGACCTAGAATTGTACCGTGTCAGTGTGGAGGGGCCTTCCACATCAATCAGCCAGGCCTCCCGGCTCTGCCACAGGGCAGCTGGGGCCCAGAGCGGGCAGGGGGTGGCCCACCACTCAGAGGCAGAGTGCGCCTCGGGCTCCCGGCCTGGGGTCCACTGCCGTCTGACTCTCCTGCTGGCAGTTCTGGGGCCACCCTTTCTAGGGACAAAGCTAAAAGCCTTCCTATGAGCACAGGTGGGACGTAGCCTGCAGGGGCAGCTGCCACCCAGATGGGGTTACCGGCACCCTTCTTGCCCCCCCTCCCAGCGTGTGGGCCAGGCAGGCAGGCAAGCCGACAGGGAGAGACTATGTTCCAAGCCCACTGGGTCTTTGCAAGATCACCTCCTCACTCTTTCCTTTGTACCCACCCCCTTCCTGGCTCCCGGTCCCCGGACCAGCCCCTCCATTCCCCACACTGCCACAAACACCAAAGCAAGAGCTGAGAAACGGAAGATGTCCCCTGTGCGTCCTCAGGAAAGACACTGGGGACCCAGAAGAGGACCCAGGACGAGCAGGGTGCGGACAGGGAGCAGAGAAAAGGGATGGAAGGAGGGGCATTCCGGGCCGGAGGGAACAGTGCATCAGCCAGTTTCCCCTCTCCAAACATCAAGCACAGTATCTGGAAGAAAAAAAAAAAGAGAGAGAAAGAAAGTTTTTGGCTTTTTGGCCTCTGCTGGCCACCATTGTCCCAGGCGAGCGGGCAGGCGGGTGAGGGCTACACACGGAGATGGTGGACCCTGCATCCCAGGAGCTTCAGACACAGAGGCAGCAGCAACAGTTAACGACCAATAAATAACAGGTATCAGTTATATATGTATAAAAAAAAAAAAAAAAGCTCACTTTCCCCACAAAAACCACAATACTGTTATCAGAGAAAATCGTCATCACCATGGTGATGGACCCTTGGGGCTGCGCAGGTGGTCGGTGGCTCGAAGGCAGGTCGACAAATAACGTCCACCAGGCAGCCCCCCGACACGAGAGCCCACCCGCGGCCAGGCCATGACTTCTGTGGCCTCTCTGGTGGCCGAAGGACAAGGCAGAGTTTTCTGAGGCCCCCGAGGCCTTCTCCCCATCTGTCAGTCTGAATCTTCTGGAATAGTAGGTTGTTTTTTTCCAATGTCTGTTTGAAATAAAAAAACGAAAGCGCGGGCGCGGCAGAGCAGGGGGCCGGCTGCTGCCCACGAAGCAGCTGAGTCCTTGGTTTTGCAGAGGGCTGGAGGCTTTTCCGTTTTGTGTTGTTTTCTGGACAAGCAGAGGTTGTTGGCAATTGGAGCCAGTGGCTTCAGGCGGCGGGTGGGTGCAGGGTCGGGGGGCAGAGGGGCCTCGCCGTCCGGGGCAGCCCGGCTGGGTGTGGGGGCGGAGAAAGGCTGGGTGGACACAGGAGGGCGGTGTCGGGGCCGAGGCGGCCTCGTGGCAAGGGAGGACGTGAGCGGTTCCCAGGCATCTGCAAGACACAAGGAGGCGAGGCGGGTTCGGTGTGGGTGCACAGGGGCGTGCACAGAGCCACTGCGGAGCCAACGAGGGGGCACACCGGCGTGAAGTCGGAAGTCCTAATGCTGCGCACACCCTCCGACCCACCCACTTGGCGGCGCTTGGTATTTATCCTTCGGAAGCACGTCCGACGTTTCCCTCGGTGTCATCTGCAACAGCGAGGTGAAAAGGGGGGAGCAAGCCCACGGCATGGGGTGGATAAAGGAGGACATCGCCACAGGGTGAGACAGTCTGCAGCCATCAAGCACAAGGTGTGGAACGGCCGAGGCACGTGAGAAGGTGTCCAACAGAACTGTCCTGAGCAAATGCAAATCGAAACCGCAGTGAGACACCACGTCCCGCCCGCCAGGTGGCTGTGGTCGGAAACCAGAAAAGAACAAGTGCTGGCAGGGGTCGGGGGGGAATCAGAGCCCTGCCCATCGCTGCCGGGCATGCAGCCTCTGTAGGAGACGGGTTGGCAGTTCCTCCGAAAGTTAAACCGAGTACCGTACGACCCAGCAGTTCTACCCCTAGGTGTCCACCCAAAAGAACTGAAACAGGGGCTCAGACAAATCCGTGTCACCCCCCTTCCCAGCAGCATCGTGCACAATGGCCGGAAGGTGGGAGCGACCCAGATGTCCACCTGAGGGTGAAGGATAAAAACGTGGCCCATCCACGCATGGAATATCGCTCAGCCACAGAAACGAAGGAAGCACTGGCCCCGCCACCACAGGAAGAGCCTCGAGAACATCACGCGGAGTGAAAGGAGCCAGATGCAAGTGGGCCTTGTACTCGACATTCCAGAAGAGGCAAATCTACAGACAGAAAGCAGAGTAGCACTGGCCAAGGGCCCAGGGGGCGGGGGGATGGGGAGAAACTGCGTCCCGGGTGGGTGTTACTCGGCAGCAACACAGACATTTTAGAACTGGCTAGAGGTGGCGGTCGCACAGCCCCGAGAATGTGCTCGGCGACCGTGAGGTGTTCCCTTTAAGACGGTTAATTATTTTTTGAGGTTACTTAATTAGGATTAAAAGGCCGTGATAGGATTATATAATTTCTGCTATTTTTGTAAACTCTTTATAACTTCTTTTTAAATTACTTTCATTTTTGTTTGTATTCTTTGTGTATTTTTCCATGACTGTTTATCCCCCCAGACCCTCTTCCACCTCTACCCACCTCCCTCTAAAATGGTTAGTTTTATGTCATGGGAATTTTACCTCCATAAATTAAGAAAAGGGAAGCAACGGGGCAGCGGTGGGGGGGACAGTCTGTTAGTGTCTGTGCTACCCACAGACCTTTCTGGTAGCCCGCTCCACACCCGCATTAAATTTCCTGTCGCTGTCCCCTCCCCCACACTGGGCAGGTGTCTACGTCTGACCCAAAGCGGGCCACTCCCCTGACTCATGGGCTGACCTGACAGCACCCTCTGCGCCAGTCAGGAGCCATGTGGAGGTGGCCCTGGAGGAGTCAGAAGGCCACCCAGGACCCGAGTGCAGGGGGTCGCGTGGCTCACGGGCAACAGACGAGAGAGGGAGCATCCGGGTCCTCCCAGGCTTCCAGCACCCCTGCCGACCCCCCACGGTGTGGCTGTTTCCAGCCACATTCTTCACCAGGGGAGGGATCTGTGAAGCCGGGTGACGTGGCATTGTATCTGCTGGTGACAGCCACACACAGGACGAAGCTCAGTGAATGCACTGAAATCCAGAATATACATATATGTTTTTAAATTCCATTGGCCACCTCTAAAGGATGCTAGAAATCCAACTCATCTGGAAAACTGATAAAGACAAAGAATCAGGAATGTCTCCTGCCTTTCTGATTAAAAACTAGGACTCGGGGTTAGCAAACAGTTAATACGGGGACGTTTGCCTTTGTAGGAGAGATGCTGCTAGCAAGGAGGACGGGAAGGCAGCATAGGGCGTCACCATTTTGAACCCCCTATGAAGGAAAGAAGGAAGGAAGGAAGGAAGGGAGGGAGGGAGGGAGGGAGGAAGGAAGGAAAGAAGGGAGGGAGGGAGGAAGGGCAGAGGAGACCATCAGTGGCGCCGCCTAGTGGGCACACACAAACCCACCCACGCTCCACTCAGGCCGCAAGTGGATCAGCTGACGGCCCATTTCCAGGAAGGACAGGGAAGGGGGGGTCGGGTTAATACCAACACGGGGCGCAATCAGCAAACCCCCCACACACTGCAGAAACTTGACAGAATGTGTTTCTGGACAAAATAGCAAGGAAAAAAAAAAGGAAGAGGACAACTTATAGATTAAAATAAACTTAATAGAGGCCTATCCACCAAATGCCACATGTGGACTTTATTCCGATTCTGATTCTAATAAACAAAGTGAAAAAAATGGGGAGGTAAAAGAACCTGGAATACCAACCGAAGACAGGAAAATGTTAAGGAATTAATATTGATTTTTTTTTAAATTATAGATTGTTTCAAGAATCGTTCTTTTAGAACACATTTGGAAATATTTATGTATGAAATAATATGATGTCTCGAATTTGCTTCAAAATACCCAGCGTGGGGGGGTGTGTGGGAGGGCAGAGATGGTACGAGATTGGCTGTGAGTTGGTGATTCTGAAGCCGGGTGATGGGTACACAGTGTTACACTATTCCCTCTACCACTGTGTGTGAGTGCTTCCAGAACAAAGCCGTTCTTTAATCCACCCCCAAATCTTCCACAACCTAAGGATGCCACACCACAGGACTGGTTAATGGCGCAGCTAATTTATAGCGCGGCTATTATGTATGCAGCTATTAAAAATGAGGGTCTCAAACAACATTTGCCCATGTGGAAAATACGCATGATCTCAGTTCCTGAATAATTCAGTGAATTCTATAACAGTAATTTATCCAGGAATTATAAGACATCAGGAATCTCAGAAGGCAAATAAATCACAAAGATGATAGAATGCAAATTAGATGTAATTACTATCTAGTAGGTTCTGGAAAAGCCTTAGGAAAAGGGGAGGGCGATGGGGAAGAGCTATAGAAAGCTGGGTCTATTGAAAAGCCTGTCAAGGCAATGAAGTTACACCTTCTTCGTGGACTCGCTGCTGGTGAGGGTAAGACACGTGTCTACACGAGCTGCGCTGACTGTAAAGTTTGTACAGAAATGCGGGTAGCTGAGAGCAGCCAAGACATTGTTGAAAGGAAGTGGTGGACGTCACCTCTAAGATTAGGTTATAAAAAGACTGCGGCTTTCATCTTGGGTTCTCTCTCTCCCTCCCTCCTGGAAAGCCCACCCAGAGAGGCCACTGGCCAGGGTGTCATGCAGCCCTGGGCCTCGGTCCACAGGGCGAAGGACCGAGGCCACCAAACCGAATGAGGGAGGGAGGGAGTAGGTCAGCCCAGCCAAGCCTTCAGATCAAACTGCATCCCTAGCCAACAGCTGATGATCAGCGCAGTTTACCTGAGACTGGGGGTCTTCCCCGGGGCAGGGGACTTTCAGTGCTGAATCTGGGACAGTCCTGGGCAAACTGGGCTGGTTGGTCACCCTAACAATGTCTTGACGGATCCTCGTGAGAGACCTTGAGCCAAGGCACCCAGCTGAGCTGTGCCCAAATCCCAGTTTGCTCTTTTCAGCTGCTGATTTGAGGTCACACAGCATGCAGCAACGGGGAACCGACCCAGCGCTTCACTAAAGGGGACGTTAAAATGGATGATGCCCCTAAGACAGGTGCCCAACTTCCATGCTCATCAGAGAAATGCAAATTAAAATTACACGCACCAAAACGGCTAAAACTGAAAAGATACAGGATGTCCAGTGTTGGCGAGGATGTGGAATGACCAGAACTCATGCACACCGCTAGCGGGAGTGTGAAATCGTCCAACTGCGTTGGAAAACTCTTCACTCACGTCTACTCAAGCTCAGTGAACACAGACCCCATGTCCTAGTAATTCTGCTCTTAGACAAATTCCAAGAGCATACGCCGTCTGTCCACAGAAGATGTGTGCAAGGGAGTTCGTGTGGGGCGGAACCTCGGAGGGTCCTCCACTCCCTTCCCCCGGCCAACGGGGCACCTAACAGGGAAAGACAGGGCAGACGTAGGAGAGGGCGAGGAAGAAATGAGAAGACAGCTCTCCGCCAGCAGCAGAGGCCCCGGTGGGCACGCTGTCAATCTGCACCAGCTACAAATCTGACACAAAACAAGAAACCACATCCGAGCTACAGATCAGGAGAGCCAGGGGCTCAACTGGCCCCCCGGAGAAGGGATGAGAAACGGCTGCTCTCCCCGGCCCCGTCCTGGCTGAGAACCGATTGAGCAGTTTCAACCCAGGGAAACTTCTCTTCAAGCAAACCCTGAGGCCGAACCTGGGTACATCAAAGGGACAGACCAGGGGCCTCTGGTGATTTGAAGGCCCTGCCTCCACCAGCTGTGCCCACCCTGGGCAGACCCTAAGTTGGGCAGGTACTTATCTGCCAACCCCAGGTGTCCCGTGGCTGGTGCCCCTCCCCACTCCTGCTCCCGGCCCCGAGTGCCCTTTGGCTCA
Organism: Desmodus rotundus; assembly: GCF_022682495.2. Lineage (NCBI taxonomy): Eukaryota > Metazoa > Chordata > Mammalia > Chiroptera > Phyllostomidae > Desmodus > Desmodus rotundus. The sequence goes on from NC_071387.1 coordinate 4,709,943, forward strand.
CCCCAGCTCTGGGCCTGGACTATACCAGCCCGTCGTAGAGGGACAGTGCCTGGACGATGGAGGGGTCCGCCTTGGACCCCTCCTGGAACTCCTGCAGCGTCAGCTTCCCATCGGCGTTCTGCAAGCAGAGAGAGACGGCATCAGGCAGGAGGGCAACCAGCTTCCTAGGACAGGAGTCTCTGGCCTGGACTTGGGCCCAGGGCTGGTCCCAGGAGAGCATCCAAAGTTAGGTCAGGAGCGAGGCGGGGCACATCACTAGGTCCGGAGAGTCAGGCATCACACCGGCCAGGCACTTCCTGGCTGGATGACCTGGGCATGTGACCTACTCTGTGGGTCCGTTTCCTGGTCTGGGGACTGCAGGTGACTGCATGGCTTCCTCAGGGCGCGGGGGTAGGCGCTCCATGAGCTTGGGCTGTGTAAAGTGCTCAGGAGGTGCCCTGCAACCCCACAGTTGTCCTTGTCACCGCTGTGATTCCCTGAAGGGTGGTTGACCCCAATGCTCAGAGCCTCAGCGTCTCTCTGGGTCACTCTTGGGGGCACTTAACGGTTCCCGGAGCCGTCTACCCTGGACCCCGGAGGCCTGGGAGGAGACCAGTGGGGTTCATGCCAAGGGGCATTAGTGGGTCTCCTGGGGGAGGGGGTGGTCTGGGCCAGAATCTCTTCCCTTGGGGCATCTCTCCAGGAGACCCGTGAGAGCAGAGAAAGGGCCTTGGAGACCACCCACCCCACCCTGGGGGAAGCATGCCGAGGGGTCCCCCAGCACAGAGGGTCATGCTCTCGGCTCGCCCTCGGCGTGCCCATGTATGCTGGGTGCACCTGCTGATCTCCTGGGATCCTCATGTCCGCCCCAAGAAGGGGTGCTGCTCTGACCCCCATTTCACTGATGAGTCGCCTACCCAGGGTCCCATGGCTAGCAACCAGGGAAGCCAGAGTGAACAGCCAATCTGGTTGCAGGGTGGGCTTGGTTTCCCAAAGTAAGGGAAGCATGAATCGGGAGATTTAAGGCGCGTGGGGCCTTGACATTAAACCACATTGAGCCCTGGCTGGTGTGGCTCACCAAAGGGAGCGCCAGCCTGCTGACCAAAAGGTGGCAGGTTCGATTCCCAGTCAGGGCACATGCCTGGGTTGTGGCCCAGGTTCCCAAGAGGCAACTGATCAATGTTCCTCTCACACGCTGACGTTTCTTTCCCTCTCTATCTCTCTTCCTTCTCCTTGCTCCAAAAAGTAAATAAATAAAATCTTCAAAAAATAAAATACAATAAGTCACATGGAACCACCTGTGGAAAAGTGGGTATTCCTGGCTCCACACTCTGGGCACAACTTCCGAAGGCTACCAAGAGACCAGCGCAGGCTGGCCCTCAGGGCCGTGCGCCCCTCTGACACGGGCTGCTGTCCCCCCTTTGGTGAAGGAAGGACGGGCCTCGGGCCGAGCTGTCAGGGCCCGGCCCCAGCCAGCACGCAGCTGTGACAACTGAAATAAGCCCCGTGTCACTGTAGTTTCTTCTTTTACTTAAGGCCGGCCATGCTGGGTTTCCTTACCACCCTGATATCAGAGTCCCGTTTTAAAAAATGAACTAAAAAAACCCCCAAGTTTGATAGAAAGGATTTCTTAACCTGGGGCCTGTGCATGGAATTCAGCAGGTCTGTGACCTCAGACCTCAGGGAAAAAATGAGGTTGTTCTTTCCACTTGCCTCTAACTGAAATCAGCTTGTCCTTCCCTGAAGAACCTGGGGGATGGTCCTCAGCAGGACCGGCATTACCCGGGACCTTGTCAACCGTGGAGACCACGGGCACTTTCGTAACACATTGCGGGTGCTGCCCGCATCACGTATGAGTAACCCGCTCCAAAAACACGGGCTGGCCAGACCCCACGCTCCAGCTTACCTTCATTTCTTTGCAGATAGTTAAAACTTTTTTACTTACTGATTTTAGAGAGAGACAGGAAGGGAGAGAGAGAGAGACATCGATTTGCTGCTCCATTTATTGACGCACTCACTGGCTGGCTCTCGTATGCACCCTGACCGGGGAGGGAACCTTCAATCTTGGCGTATGGGGAGGGTGTGCTAACCTACTGCGCCACCTGGCCAGCGCTACAGCTTCTTACTTCATGTGTTCATAAAGAGGCGCCTATAGTACTATGTCACAGATTCTTTATAAAAAGTATGTTGACAGCTGTATTCCAAAATAATTGGCTTCCTTTGCGATCCTATGTATTTATTTCATGCACTTCAAACCATTCTTCTGAGAAGTCCGTAGGCTTCTCCAGAATGCCAAAGGGGCCCGTGGCAAAAAATAAAAGTGGCTGGTGTGGCTCAGGGGATTGAGCGCCGGCCTGTGAACCAAAAGGTCGCCAGTTCAATTCCCGGTCACGGCACAAGCCTGGGTTGCGGGCCAGGTCCCCAGTGGCAGGGGAATCATGTGAGAGGCAGCCAACTGATGTTTCTCTCCCTCTCTTCCCCTCTCACTGAAAATAAATAAATACAATGTTTATTAAAAAGCGGGGAGGAATCTTAGTTGATAAAAGAAAAAGTGATGGGCGAACTTACTTAAAACCGGATGTTTGGTGGGGCTGACTGCTGACCAGACCAACGAGCATCTCACCAGGTCGTGCCTGAGTGAGCCAGGCCCACAGGTGGTCAGTGGCCCCTGTGGGGACGGGTCCCCACTCGCTGTGTGCTGGGATGCACGGCCTGGCCCCCAACCCCACATCAGGCCCAGCTTCCACACGGGCTCACCTTGTCCATCATGGCGAAGATCCGGTCCACCCTCTTCTCAGGGGTGTTCTCCTCCTCTGGGAGCTCCACGGTGTTCCCCTGCCGGGACAGATGCAGTGGGGGCTGGGCTTTGGGGTTGGGCCACATATTTGCCCCCCCAGACCTGGGCTGCTTCCAGACGAGGACGGTCCCTCCCTCTCCCTCCCAGCGCCACCACCATCTCTGCCGTCTGCTCTGGAACGTCCCACCCACACATGCAGCCCCACTATCATCAGCCTCCACCTTCCTCCCAAGAAGGAGATGAGCAGAGTTACCCTGGGCAGTGACCCTCGCCCGGCCAACTCTTGCCCAGGCGGGAGAGCAGCTGCACTGGGTGGTTCCTCCAGGCCAAGACGAGTCACCAAGCGGCCGCCCCCAGCCCGCCGCCCGGCCGCCCTGGGGTCCAGCCCTCTCACCACCATCTGGTAAATGGCATCCACAATGTCCAGCATCTCATTCCTGGTGATGTAGCCGTCGTTGTCCAAGTCATAGAGCTTGAAGGCCCCTGCGGTCAACCAGCCAGAGCAGAGTCACCTTGGGCCCAGGGCAGCGGGGCCACTACCCGCCTGCTGCCCTTTGCACCTCAACACGCCGCCGGGACCCACAGCCCATCACTCATCCGGCCAACGCATGTTTACATTGGGACAGACAGGGACACACACACACACACACACCCCTTCTACTAGGACTATGAGAAAAGATACTAAGAGCAAAAAGGAGAGGGCGCCCTGGCCACTGAGGCTCTGTGGGTTGGCACATCACCCCCTAAACTGAAAGGTCACGGGTTTGATTTCTGGTCGGGGCACATGCTTGGGTTGCGGGTTTGGTCCCTGCGTGACGCACATACTAAGGGTAACCTATCAATGTTTCTCTCTCACATCGATGTTTCTCTCCCTCCCTCCCCCTTGCTCTAAAATCAATGGGCATGTCCTCAGGTGAGAATTAAAAAATAATAATAATAGAATTTTTAAAATTAAAAGTTAAACGAAGGAGGGCCTCAGAGGCTGGAGCTGTGAGGGAGGATTTGGCCCTGGGCATCCTGGTGCCACGCCCCCCCCGCCCCCCACATCTCATGCCCCAGCCTCTCCCCTGCCAGTTACATGGTGTCCCCAGGGCCAACCTAGAGAATAAAACACGCCTGGGGAACAGGGGAGCTTTCGCATGAATAGAATCCTCTTTTATTCAAAGAAGAAGGAGAGGAAGAGGAAGAGAAAGGAGGAGGAGGAGGAGGGGATAAAGAAACCGCAGGGTTTTCTCGCCACTGACACCACGCAGGGCGCACATCCAGCTGAGCAGCAAGCTCTGGCCCAGCTGTTCTCATCTGGTCTCCAGCTTCCCTCCCCCGTCGCTCCATCCCAGCGTGGGCTGCGTGCCCTGCCCTCTGCACCCTTCTCTCTCCCTCCTCCTATGGGCCTCGTCCATGAGGCCCCCCTGCCTGGAGCCCTCCTCCCCACCACCAGCTCCCTCCCCACCCCACTTGGTTCTCACCCACTGCAGGATCAGCTCTTGTCAACTCTCACCTCCCTCTTCCTGTCTCGGTTTTATGGGATTTAAAAAACTCACGTCCCCGTGCCAGACTGACAGCCATGGGAGCAGGTGCCCGTCTGTGTGACCCCCAGACCCCTGGCCTCCCACCCAGAACGGACACGGGGCCGTTTGGTCGGAATCTGCTGGGTGAACGAGCGAGTAAGAGAGCAAACGAGGTCGGTCCTTAGAACAACGGCCTCCCGAGTGGGCCCAGCACTGGACCTGGGTCTTCAGCCCCGTGTCTGCACCTGCCTGGGTGTCCCCTAGGTCCCTGCTCCACCTGTCCACCCAACCTAAGTAAGCCACATTCCTGCCGCAGGCCACCTGCAGGAACCGTCCTCTGACCTGAAAAGGCAGAACACCCGGGGCACTCTCTCAGCCCCGGACAGATGGCCTGGCCCAGCTCTCCGGCCTCCCCCTGGCCTGGGACCGCCCGGCGGCTGCCCGATAGGGCCCGGGGAAGCGACTTACACCGCAGCTTCTCATCCAGCGTCCCCCTTGAGGTCACCGACAGCGCCTGGATGAACTCAGAGAACTCGATCCGCCCATCCTGGCAGGAGAGAGGGGGGCGGGTGGCCTCCGTCAGCCGGGCCACCTGGTCAGGCTGGACCCTGGCAGGTGGTGGCAGCAGCAGCAGGGACCAGATTCCCTGGCAGAGAGACATCCACGCACAGAGGGCGGGGTGAAGGAATGAGGCACAGAACCAGGAAGGGGGGAGGGCGTAGGATTAGAAATGGGACAGGCAGGGCAGGAGGGACAGGGAGCAGGGCTCACACTACAGGGTGAGCCCAAAGTTACATCTCATGGAGAGCCAGGGGGCCACCAACACAGGCACCGTCTCTGGGCCAGAGCCACCTGGGAGTCCCCTGTCCCCCGTCCCCCGTCCCCCGTCCCCCTGGTCTAGAACCGCAGGCTTGGAGGCTCTGGATGGTTTATAGATGGTTTAATCCTACCTATTTGTTTCACAAGTGAGGCAACTGAGGCCCAGAGAGGGCACAGCTCTCCCCAGGGCCAGGCAGTGGGACTGTGGACCCGGAGTCACTGGGGAGAAAGCCAGGGCACGACGGCAGAAGCAACCAAGCGCCCAAGGGCAGGCAGTGTGGGGCCAAGGCACAGCGGGTCCGCCCTGAGCACACAGGTGCCGGGAAAACAATGGCGTGGGGCCGAGTCCAGAGGACTGTGGACGCCTCAGAAGTGGACGTGCCAATGGCCGGTGTGGTCATGGCCAGGAGGGGACACCACATCACAGGCAAGCTTTGAAAACATGGTGCTCGGTGAAGGACACCAGGCCCAAAACACCCCATACTGTCCGACTCTCGGGACCTCAGTGTTCTCTTCTGCCAAATGGGGGTATTAAAATGCCGTAGCCCCCGGGTTGTAAGTCCTCACTCAACACAATCCACACAAAGGGCTCGCACGCTGTAAACGCTCCGCTAATGTCTGTTCTGGTTATAAATCCCGTTACTGACCCTGGAGGCATCTGTATCTGGTGCTAGTAAGAAAAACTCAAGGTATACACACGTGTGCCTATGTGTACGTGTGCAAGCGCACATGGTATAGGTGTGCACACACATACTCCACATGGGGGGGTGTGAGTTTGCATGTCGTCTACATGCAAATGCATTTGTGTGCTCTGCAGCACACGAGTGTTCGTGTGTGTGCATTTGCACGGTGGCGGGTGGGTGTGTTTGTGAGTGTGCATGCATGTTCCTGCAGTGCACGTGTGCATGTGCTTGTGTCTCTGTGTGTGCAGCTGCGTGTGCACGCTGCGTGCCCCTCCTCCCGGAGGGAACATCGGCAGGAAGGAGTGGGTGTGCAGACGCTGCGGGAGCCGCGGGAGTGAGCAGGCTGACGCAGGAGCGGGGCGCTCCGCCAGCCCAGGCCCCCTCCGCCCCTGCTCACCTTGTTTTCGTCAAAGACGTTGAAAACAAACGTGGCGAATTTGGTGGGGTCTCCAAACGGGAAGAACTGCTTGTAGATCTTCTGGAAGCCCGCTGCATCGAGCTGCCCGCTGGGGCAGTCCTTGATGAAGCCTTTGTACCTGAGGCAGCAGAGCAGGCGAGGGAGGGTAAAAGAGTCGCCCCCGTCACCCACCTGCCAGGAACTCCTGCCACGTGCCCTGAAGGCTGCGGGTCCCTGTCCAAGGAGACGGTAACACGAGGGGCCCTGCACCCAGACCTGGATGTCACAGGCATGGGCTCATCCCACCTCTGCCTCTCACTAGCTGTGTGACCTGGGGCAGGTGACTGTGCCTCTCTGAGCCTCATTTGTAGAGTCACATGAAAATTAACCCAGAGAGTGTGCACAGGGCAGGTGGCCACTGAGCCCGTGCTCCACAGAGGGGGCTAAAACCAAACTCACAACAACGTCCCGAAGCCACACGCTTCCGCAGGGCAGTTCTGCCCGCCCCCCCTCCCCGTACTTTCTCCACTGAGCTCCTCCTGGCCCACAGAACCAGGTGGCTGCAGGTGCTGGCAGAGCTGGTGGACAGAGCCACCATATGGGGCCGGCAGCTGGCTCCTTCCACATACCTGCACCCTGATACACAGCCCCCCCAGCCTCTATTCCCGAGCATTGTCTGACAGTAGAGAAGCAGTGTGAGCTTGGAGGGAACCTGGTTTGTCCCAAGCGGACTTGTCCGCCGTGTATTCCCAGCACCGAGCACAGAGCCCCCCAGATCCCTGGTGGGCGGCCACATGGCTTTGCAGCCCGAAGCCCAGGTCTGCCGTGTGTGAGCTGTGCAACCTCGGGCAATGTCCTCACCCCTGAGCCTCAGTCTCCTCATCCATAAAGGGGGCCAGCCATCACAGCCCCCTGCTCAGACCAGGATGGCGCATGCGGCACACCTGGCATGAAGAACCATTGACAGAAGCATCTTTGGTTTTATGCACTTAAGGGACGCACATTCCTCTGAGGACGATCCTCTCGGGAGGCAGCCACAGCGATCGCCTCCCTGAGTGACCCTGTGCCGGCAACTTCGCAAACCTCAGTCCCGTGAGCCAGGGGCTCCGATGAAGCCCCCTGTAAGGACGAGGACACCGAGGCTCAGACAGGGTGGATATGAGTCTGTGCAGCCCAGACCGGAGCTGAGTGGGGAGCAAAGGTGAAGAGCCAGATGCTCAGAGACACCAGATGGCTGAAGACCTTCACACCTGTCCCACTGTCCTCTGCTGCCACCGAGACCCACGCGGAGGTTCCTCTCTCCCCTGTCACGTGCAAGGAGAAGGTTCTGGGAGCATTGTGCTTGAGGTGGTGCCGTGACTGGGGTCCAGAGCCTGAGGAAGATGTGGGGAAGCCACGGCTCCCCGACCTATTAGAGGGCAATCTAGGGGCCTGGGGTGGGCACTGGTCACACAAGGACCCAAAGGGGCATGCAGGGCACGGGAGGAGGGAGTGTCAGAATTGCAGCCCCGTTGCTTACACCTAAGCAACGGAGGTCAGATGTCTGGCTAACACATCAGCTGCTGCGTGGGGGTGAGGGAGAGGCTGGGAGGAGAGCAGAGCTGGATTGGGGTGGGGCATCCTTCCTGGGGCCCAGCTGGAGCAGGCACTCTGCTGTCCCGACTGCACCCAGGGGAAGTGTGAGGTCGTGACAGAGGCCAAGTCTGCCCACCAGTCCTCCGTGGGACCCCTTGAGGGGCCAGAGGCCCAGGAAGGCAGTGTCACCTCCAGAACCAGGGTCACAGACAGCCCCCACCCTGGTGACCACAGCCTCAGGCCAGCACCAGGCTACACCGTGGCACATGGTCCCTTGTGCAGCCACCTCCTCAGCCCTGCGCCGTGGGGTCAGCGATCCTGAGCCCCGCTTGAAGGCGCTGAGGCACCGTAGGCTCCAGGAAGGGACCAGCCCCCTCGTGTCCGTCACCTTCTTCCCAGCGCGTGTTCAGGGCTCGAGTCTGCACACCTGGGCCAGGCTGCAGAGCCGGGAGAAGGAGCGATTCGGGGACCGGACAGGTTCCTCGGCAGGAGGAGGGGGTGAGTCTGGCCCCAGGACTGGACGAGCCATTTGTGGAGCACAATCCACTGTCACCACAGGGCTCCGGAGGCCACGATAGGGGCCATCTTCTCCCACTCCCCACCCTCCCCAGCTCCTCACTTCTCCACCACAGACGTGTGTTACTGAGTGATTCTAAAAGATCATTTAAAACAATAAAGAGAAAACGAAAGGCTCCCAAAGGTGTCTCCCATCTCTCCTGGGAAGGGGAGCTTACCATCAGCGCTGGGAGCAGCTGTGGCAGGGCAGCAGGGTCCCTAGAGTGTTAGTGGGCGTGGGCAGGTGCAGGGAGGCGGCCCACGGGGAGGAGTCTTCAGGGAGGGCCTTCTGGTTATCCCTGCAGAGGCTGTCACTGCCACTGTGGGGCCCCAGACCCCTCCGGTGACATTATAGAGATCCCAGGAAGCCCACCCCATGGACAATGCCCATTAGGGGTGGCCCCAGCCTCTTCTTGCCAACCGCTCCCATGTTCCACACCCAGCCTCACTTTCTAGAACTTGCCATGCGACGGCCAGCCCCCAGACCTTTGTGTCTGCAGGTCGTCCTGCCTGCAGAACACACCTGCTCCTCTTAACCAGGCTCATCCCCTCAGCCACTGTGCCCAGCTTAGATGTCACTTCCTCCAGGAAGGCATCCCAGGCTGCCCAGGGACCACATGGCTCCTCCACTCCCACGCCCCTGGTATGTCCCCAGCAGAGTACACGCCATGCCTCTAGGCTGTGTCCCCCACCTGAATGGGAGCTCTGACTCGGCGGCACCCCAATGCCAGGATGGGGTCTGGTACGTAACGGGGGCTTAGCGAGTGTCCAGTGAGAGAGGCGAATGGGATGGACGGATGGACGGATGGACGGATGAATGCACAAATGGCCGGCCAGAGAACACGAGGGCCCAGGGGTGCTGCGTCTTCTTCCTGAGCTCCGGAGTCCCTGGCCAGGACGGAGAGCTCCCTGCGGATGGTTGAGACCCATGGATGTGCTCCCCACTCCATGGATTGAGGGGGAGTTGGGGGCCCAGAGAAGGAGACAGGCTGGCCCAAGGTCACAGAGCAAGTCAGCAGTGAAAGCAGGGCGCAGACCCCAGGTTCCTGCCTCCCAGGCTCACACATCACCTGCCCCTCTGGGAGCTGGGCCGCACCACCCCAGGGCCAACACGCAGGTGAAACGCCTGCTACCCCGACATTGCACAGCCCCACTGCTCATCACCAGAAGGTGGGGACACCCTGCCCCGCTGGAGCAGGGAGGGGGTGGTCTGAGCTCTCCCAGACACCCCAGTGCCCCTGAGCCCCAACATGCCCTGCAAGCCATCACAGCTCCGAGGCCAGCTTTCCGTGCCCTCGAGGCCCAATCTGAGGTGCGGCCCATCCCCCATCCGCTGGCTGAGTCAGGGCACCCCACACTGGGCACACACCCCGCTGTGGGCACCTGAGGGAGTTGCTGCCTCATAATGAATCCATGCCCAGAAATTTCTTCCCCAGCCGGGACCAGGCCTCAGGTTCCAACAGGCCCGGGCCTCCTCCCTCTGCCCCCGCCGGCCCCTCCCTCTCTCCCTCAGACCTGGTGCCGCCAGGAAACCTGCTCCTCTGCCTGGTGCCCAGGAGGCGCGGGCCTGTGCTCCCGTCCTAATCCTGTCCTGTCTCGTGTCCCTCAGTCCCTGCTGCCCCCAGCGCCCAGCACTGGCCTGGCACATAGCAGGTGGTCAGTAAAGATTCACTGAACAAACAAACAAATGAATGAACAAATGAATGACAGTGAATGAACAAATGAATGAACACTCACCAGGACACAAGGGTCTAATTCCAACCCATGTCTCATTCTCTAAGACCCTGGGGAAGCCCCAGTGCTGCCGGAGCCTCGGTTCCCCAAAGGCCCAGCCTGCTAGGAGTTTCCGGAACTCATGGCCCTGCCCCCACAGAACACTGTTCTCTGGGACCCAGCTTGTGCCAAGCCCGCCCTGCCCTGCACGCCCATCTCCCTCTGCACCGAGGGTCCCGCCTTGCAGCAGCTGCTCTCCACAGTGCGAGCCGTGCAAACTAAACAGACAGGCGAGTAAATAGGAAGCCGAACCCCAGCTGCAAGCAGCCAAATGCAGCTGGGCCTGCGGCACCGCAGCCTTGGGACCGTTGTATCATCTTTTCAAAAGCCTCCCTTCCCCTGGCAGTCCCCCCAGAGCTCCCTTGGGCCTTCTTTGTGGAGGAGGGTCCCACACACACCCAGGAGGATCGCGCTGCCTGCTTTCTCCTCTCCCCACCCCCAACCCCTGCCTTTTGCCTTTGTGGGGCTTCCCAGAGCAAGAGCCTGCCGGTCTGAGGCCCCACGGCCTGGGCTACAGAAAGGGGAGCGAGCTGGACCCCCTCCACACACACACACACAGAGCTGAGCTGTGTGCCCTGGGCAGGTGTCTCTGCCCCTCTGAGCCTCAGTTTCTTCATCTGTAAAATGGGGATGCCCCTAGACTTTCCTGGAAGCATTGGTCTAAGTATGGGCACAGTGCTCGGCCTACAGGGGGCGCCCATGGACGTGAAGGAGAGGCTTCATGGGCTGGGGCCTCGGAGGATGGTCCAGGTGGACAGCTGGCCCCGCTCAGGCAGCTGCAGGACTCCTCCTGCTCCACCCACTATTTCTGTGACAGTACTGCAGGGTCATTTGGTTACTCTAAAAGTAATAATAGCATTTACAGAAAAATTGGAAAAGAGAAAACATACGGGAAAAAACTACCCATCACCCACGTCACCACCACCCCGGCACACCCATGGCCTCAGCCTGGTTTCCCGCCATCCTCTCCCCCTGCAATCTCACCCTGGTGTTGTGTTACTATTTGTGCCCTGTGGTTTCCACCAGGACCCTGTCCTCTTCGTTCCCCAGGTGATGACGATGTTCAGAGTCACATTTAAGGGCCTGGGACCCGCCCTAATCAGCCCCCACGTGGTTCCTGATCTGCCACTGGGATGACTGGGGCCCAGGGTGGGAACCGTCATAGTCGAGAGCAAGGGGTCTGGCAGGTGGGGGCCCAGGCTGGCCTCGGACTCAACACCGGCCCCCCTTCTCCAAGCCCGCAGCCTCCTTTCCCTGCTGAACACAGACAACCGCACCAGCAGCCAGGAGCTGGGGTCACCGAGAGGAGGCTGTGTGATGCCCAGTGTGAGGTCTGGGGAGAGGCGAGTGCCCAGTGAACGCTGGCCCGAGTGGCACGCCGCTGTGACCTGGCCTGAGCTCTCCTGGGGGACCTGGGACCTGGCCAACACGGAGCCTGAGTCCTCGTCCCAGCTCTCCTCCTGTTTCCTGCGTGGCCCCAAGACAAGTCACAGGATCGCTTAAGAGCTGGGCTTGGTTCCTCTCCTTTTAACAGCTACTAAAAGTTGGCACAAAACAAGACGATCTTGTCTCATGGTGGGGAAACAGGGCCCAGGTGGTCAGTGCAGACCTCTCCGAGGAGGGGACACAGGAGTGGAGATGCTAAGATCTGGGGACAGAGGGAAGAGCAGAGGGAAGAGCAAGGCTGGAGGCTCTGCAGTAGGAACGAACTCAGCCTGGGTGAGGATACCGGTAAGCGGGGCAGAGGGCGCAGCTGCAGAACTAGGGAGCCCTGAGAACCGTCGAGCACATGAAGGGGCACTGGCTGGAGCCTCGCGAGAAAGGGTCCTCTGAAAATGGGCCAGCAATCGGGAGGCAGGGGCTGTTCCACTTGCCTCCTGTGCAAAGGACGAGGGGACAGTGGGCTGCATGGATCCGGCCTCGGACCCAACGGGCTCGTGGGACAGTCCCAGTGAACCTGTGAGGTTTAGGTCAAAAGGGGAAATAACAAAAGGGCCCCTTTTGCAGGCTAGTGGCAATCGCCCTGGCTGTCCAGGGCGCTGCAGGAGACTGACCCAGAGCGCTGTGTTCCGTGATCCATTACTCATGTCTGCACGGGCACAGGTGATGACAGCGGTGGTGTGAGCTTCATTGTTCAACCACCCCTGGTCCAGCGTCCCCCCTGGGATGTGGCCTTTCTGGAACACAATGGTGAGGTGGGCGGTGGGCTGACCCAGGGGGGACCAGAGGAAGGCATTGGTTCAGCTACCTCCTGGCCTCGAAGGCACCACCAAAATGAGCCAAAGGACACTTATTTGAGGTCCATGGAACATTTTGGCAAATAAAAGATCATTTTTCTGTAAGTTCTTGAGAGAGAGCTCTCCTAGGGCATGACTGGGTGTCACAGGCCCAGGGTCCCAGCTTTACTGCAGGGGCCTCAGCAGCTGCTCCCAGCAGGCCCACGTCCTCAGCCTCCCAGCTGGTCCCCAAACCCACCAGGCCTGCTCCCACCGCTGAGCCTCTGGGCCTCAATTTCCCCACCTGCATAATGGAGAGGGGACCCTCAGTCTCAGGGCCGCCCCAGGGCTGCACTGACGATGACATCAGTCTTACTCTCGCTGCTGTTTCTGCTTTAACCCCACCAACGGAGAGGTGACTGCCGGGCTCTGTTCCGAACGTTTCCTATCAGTCGGCTCACTTATTCCTCACAACATTCCATTAACGTCTGACGGTCTTTACCCTCCCTTTCCAGGTGGGGAAACTGAGGCGCTAAGAAGTTCGGTAACTTGTCCACGGTCACTCCGCCAGGATGCGGGAAGTCGGTACTCATGCCCAGCACCCCGACTCTGGGGCCCACCTGGCCACTTTGCCTCCTGCCTGTCTGGGGAGAGGCCCAGGTGTGAGCAGGGGAGAATGCAGGGGCTCAGGTGGGCCCCCCACCTCCGGGGACTCAGAGGCCTCACCTACGGTCACCTCGCCTCCACCTGCCGTGGAGGGACACGTCTCTGGGCCTCAGTTCCCCTTCTGAAGGGTGGACAGAAGACGGCTGGTGATGGCTATCCTCTCTTGGGCACTGCGTTGTGACCTGTGTGGGACATGTCTCCCCAACACGCCATCATTCCTATCATACATGTGGGGAAACTAAGGCCCTGGAGTTGGACCTCAGCGAGCTCACCTCCTTGCTCCCCTCACCGTGCCCCCAGCTCAGGTTCACCCTGGATGCTCCACCTTCCACAGTGACAGCCAACACGCCACTCTCCTGGCCCGGCCCAGGCAGGCATCACTAATCCATCCCGACCTCATCTATCCCTCACCGCCCTGCGCCAGGACTAAGTACAGCCTCAGTAACGGGGCACTCCAGACAGCTGCGGCGGAAGCCTGCTTGCCATCCTTGACCCAGTCCAATCGATCACATTATGGAGGGGACAGCTGAAGCCCAGAAAGGGGAAGAGACTTCTCAAGGCCACAGGACGATGTAGTGACAAAGCCAGACCTGGGACCTTATATCCTTATTTGTTGCTGGTCCAAACCTCCCCCTACCCTTTGGTGAGCAGAGCCTGAATTAACCCTTCAGGGCCTGGCGACCTTTACGGATGTCACATAAGGCAAGAAGATGTCACACTCAGCACCCACCCCCCCAGCTGATGTCGATCTGTGTCAGCCCTTCCTCGGACCAGAGGCTGCCAGGACTGGTTGGTGGATGAGCCGTTCTCAGAGGCCACCCCCCATGCCCCTGTCCTGGGCCGTGGGGCCGCTGTCCCACCAGCACAAAGCCCACACCCCCGACCCACACGGCATTATGGGGAAGGGCAGCTACTCACCACTGCTGGACTTCTTTCTCCGTAACTGCAAGAGAAACCAGAAAAGTGGCCTTTTAGTTCGGGGAGGTGTCCCAGGGGATGGGCAGACACTGGGGGCCCTCCCCCCCTGCCCCACAGCCTGCCTGCCCAAGTCAGGACACCAGGTGGCTCTGAACAGTCCTAGTCAGGAGCTCTGTGTCCGGACATCCCACAGGGGACAGCGCTGGCCCATCCCCTCCCCACACCCCCTGTGCTGCTGGCAGGACTGCCCCGCAGAGCCACCCACACATGGGGCCGGCTTCTCCCCGCCTGCCTGGGGTGGGCAGGCGGCACTGTCGTGCCCCAGGTGGACGTTTAATATACATTCTTCCCATCTCGCAGTCCCGGGCACAGCACAGGCAGAGAAGGAGCTGGCTTCCCTGGGCACTCGGTGGCCCTGCCTGCAGGTGAGGGGTCAGCAGAAAGGCTGAGCCCCCTCCTCAGCCCTGCAGCACCCAGCAAAACCCCCACCTCGGCCCATCTTTCAGACCCTCACAGTGGCCAGTTCCAAGTTCTTTCACAAGCAAGATGAGAACCGAGACGTGAACCAAAAGCTGGAATGAGCTAAAGTGGCCGAACCTCTAGCCAGGCCCAAATAGTCATCCTCTATTGAACCATGAAACGAACAAATGCTTTTTCCTGAAAAGTACTGAACCACTTCAAGTTGGAACCAAACCAATGTCCTCTCTCAAGTCACTGAATGAGAAGATCTAACCCTTCCCAAGGCCACACTCCCTTCCTGCGAGGGTAACCTCAGGAGAGCACCTCCAGCTCCTGTGCCTCAGTTTTCTCGTTTGTAAAGTGGAAATAAGAGTGACAGTCCCCGCCGCAGGAGCTGTCCTGAGAATTCAATTAAAGCAGGTGTGAAAGCTCCCGAATCCCAGCATGCAGCCTGGCACTTGCACGTGCTCCATACAGGCTTATGGAATGAATGCATGAATGAACGAATGAATGAATGAGTGCATGTATGAGTGAATGAAGGAATGTATAGACAAAGGAATGCATGAGCAAATGAATGAATGCATGAATGAACAAATGAATGAATAAGTGAATGTGTGAGTGAATGAAGGAATGTATAAATGAATAATGAAAGCACTAATGAACACATTAACAAATGAATACATGAACAAATGAATGAATGAATGTGTAAGTATATAAATGAATATATAAATGAACAAATGAGTGAATGAATGCATGAGTAAATGAATGAATGTTAAATGAACAAATGAATGTATGAATGAACAAATGAATACATGAATGAATGCATGCATGCATGAATGAACACATGAATGCGTGAGTGAAGGAATGTGTGAGTGAATGAATGCATGAGTGAATTAATGTATAAATGAACCAATGAATGAATGCATGAGTGAATGAATGAGTGCATGGACAAGCAAATGGACGGGAAGGCAGGTGTTAGGTGGAAGTCGGGTGAGTAAAGAAGCTGGAGCCCTTCCCAGGGAAGGGGAAAAGAGGCCCTGGGGCACGTCCCTGAACTGTTCTTGTCTGATCAGCCTTGAGGCCACTTTTCAAAAACCACTTAAAGCAAGCTTTTAACAGGTGCCAAGGGCCAAGAGCCCACCACAAGCCCAGAGCTATGCCAGGGCGCCCAGGGCCTATGTCCTTTGGCTCAGTGGCCCTGACAACGGCTCCGAGGGAGGACAGCATTACTCTGTCCTGGCTCCAAATGGGGAAACTGCGGCACAAAGGGGTCAGCCCATGAAGTGGTAGGGAGAGGGTCTGAACTCAGCCACCTGACCCACAGCCTGGAGTCCCCCTGCATCAGCACTCCCCTCCGGAAGCCCAATCAGAGACAGAGGAAGAGACCTGCCCACCAGCAGCCAAAAGGAGAGCATGAGGCCGTGACGGGGGTGCTGGCTACCTGGAACAGGCAGACCTGGGGTTAAAAAAATGCAATTTTCAAGAGTTTTGACAGAGAGCAGGGATTGGGAAGGGGGTCAGTTACATGGGCAGAGAGGGAAGGTGTCCCTGGTCTAATAGGGTTGAGCTGTTCGGGACCTGCTGCCTGCACCTGGCAGTGAAGGGCAGCAGGGCTGAGGGGCTGAGGGGCTGAGGCTCAGAGACTGAACCTGGAGACAGAGGAGATGCATCACAGCCCAGTCAGGGGCTCAGGGGCATGGACGCTGGATTGTGAACCCCCTGGGTTCAAATCCAGCTCCACAGCTTACGAGCTGTGTGTCCCTGGGCAAAGTGCGTCTCCCCTCTGAGCCTCAGTTTCCTCGTTGGTAGAATGGGCTTACTGCCAAGAGGCAAGTGCTTGGTGCTCTTGACCTGCACAAAAATCCCGTAGGTACAATCCTGTTTTCCCGATAAGGAGACTGAGGTTCAGATGGGTCAGCTAATTTGCTTGACATCGCCCCAGGTCACCCTGCCGGGAAATGGCAGGGCCAGGACCGAGCCTCCAGAGCTCAGCACGGATGCCCAATTAAGTGTCCCCACCCCTTAAGTCATTCAGTGATTTTCGGGACCTTGTGCGACCTTGGTGTCATGTGACATAAAGAGCAGGAGCTGGGTGATCAGAGCTCAGGTGGCAGGGC
Organism: Desmodus rotundus; assembly: GCF_022682495.2. NCBI lineage: Eukaryota > Metazoa > Chordata > Mammalia > Chiroptera > Phyllostomidae > Desmodus > Desmodus rotundus. The sequence continues at coordinate 4,726,405 of NC_071387.1, forward strand.
CACACAGGGCCAGAGAAGCCTTCCCAGGAATCTCCCAGCTCACAAGTCCTCCCCCTTCCCTGAACTGGGAAGAGACCCCCTGCAGACTTCCCCCCTCACCGGGCCTCTCAGCCTCCAGCCTCCCCAAGCCCCCAGGAAGCAGCAGGGTTGGCTGCCCCTCTCCCACTAGACCTTCCCCAACACAGAACACAGGGCAGATGGCAGGCGGCCAAGCTCCAAGGGATGGGACCTGGGGTGGGGGAGACAAGCCCCACCCGATGCTTTAGCCAGCTCATTAACCTTTCGGAAACAGACGAGTCTGTCAGCCGTCCTGGCACCAAGCCGGGGCCAGCAGCTTTCCCCCGCTCCCCTGCCTGGAGTCCGGGAGAGTCTCGGAAGGGGACAGAGGGTGGGCAGCAGGCAGCATCCTGAGGGCCTGGCCACCTGCCCCACCTCCACCGGGGTCAGACAGGCCTGCATCCAAGTCCTAGCCTCCCACTTGCCAGCTCCCATCCCAACCTGGAGCTGAACAGTGGCCCTCACTGTTCCTTCAGGTGAGGCAGTGAGCCATGGCGGCCACCTGGGGAAGGACCCAAGGCCACGGCCAGGAGGAGGCGCTGCAGGACCTCTGCATGGGTCAGCCCCACACGGAGACATTCATTCTCACCACCGGGTCCAGCTAGTCCCGCAGCACCTCCTGGATTCTTCCCTGCCCTTCCCCTGCAGTCTGAGGACTCACTGGGAAGCTTCTTTTCACTCACCTGCCTGATCTAGCTTCGGTCTAAGCAACAGCATCCATACAATCACCAGTGACATGCGCTGGTCATACCTTTCTAAACATCATAAAGATGAACTGTTAAAAGAGGACTGGCTTTGACCAAACCTGGCCTCCCCGTCGTAAAACGCCCTGACGTGTGCCCCCGGTTTGACGCGGTGGGAGGACGCTGTCCTCGGAGCTCTCCTGCCGAAACGATTTAACCTGAGTCTAATGTGAGGACGCAATCACAAAAACCCGGCTGCTCCACACACAGGTGGCCGGGGCCCTTCAGCAAGTCAGCGCCCTGAAAGGTAGAACAAGGCCCGGGGACTGTTCCGGAAAGAAACCAAAGAGGCGAGGCACCCAAAGCAGCTCGAAATGCCTGGAATGGGTCCAGGATCTGGAATTGCAACCAGCTGAAGGGGCCTTGTTGGGACAGCCGGTGGCGGGGGGCGGGGGCGGCGGTGAGACTCGCCGTGGGCCGGCGGTTTGACACCCTGATGGGACTCGCTGACGATTTTCTCGGGAGAGCTAACACTAGAGAAGCTGTGCGAGAAAATGTCCTATTTCCTTGGAGATGTGCCCTGAAGTGTTGGGGGGGGGAGGGTCAGGACGCCTGCTGCTTCTCGTGACAGGTGCAGAAATACACGAGCGAAGCTTTGGAAAGAGGAAGCCAATGTGTGGGAAATTTGTTGACAGCTGGAAAAGCCGCAGATGCTCCCTGGTTAGGGTGGGGTTACATCCCAATAAACCCATAGTAAGTGAAGACACTACAAGTTGAAAAACGCGTTTCCTGCTACACGGTGGGGCGCCGGCGGTTCACCAGCATGACCGCGTGGCACACCGGAGCCACGGCTCGCTGGCCGGCCCAGCATCACGGGAGGGCATCGTGTCGAATATCGCTAACCCAGGCAAAGAGCGAAATTCAAAAGGTGACATCGGCATCTACTGAATGTGTATCACTTCCCCGCCGCTGTGGAAAAATCGGAAGTCACACCATCTGAGGTTGGGGACCGTCTGCTGGTGAAGGACACACGGGTGCTCACCGCACTGTTATCGCGATGTCTCTCTTGACTTTTCAAAATAAAAAGCTGGGAAGAAACGCTTGTTCTCATCAGCCCAGCACCTGTGCGCCCCCAACCCCCAGCACCGGAGGGGGGGCCGGGTCCTGTGCCCTGAGCATCTCCGACCACCACAGGCACTGCGAGGGATGAGGGACCTAGAGGACAATTTCAGGGTCCCTCTGCCTCTACTCTTCGCCCAGATAACCAGAGTGACATTCCAAGGTGCAGGGTCCCCCCCTAGGCCTCATCCCCGCCCCCACCCCCATCCTGGGGCCTCCATCCACGTGTGAAATTAACAGGCAGACTTTACCTTGGGTGGGACCCCACTCAAGGCTCAGAGGTCAGGGCTGAGGGGCAGGCAGGAAGGTCACCCGCCCTAGGCAACCGGCCCCCCACCCATGTTCGCTGCCCACACCCAATCCCGGGATCCCCTCAAGCTCCTCTAACTTGTCCCACCCCCAGGCCTTTGCACCTACTGTTCCTCTGCCCCTACACAGCCTTCCAACCCCAGCGGGGACGTCCCTGTCCCAGAACACCCTCCTGACCTCACCACAGCCCCTCTGAAGCCCCCCACGTTTGGGAATCGGTGCCTTACAAGGAGTCTGTCTTCCCACAGGCTCCACAGCAGAGGGTCAGACAGGGCGCTGCCCGGGCCAAAGCAGGGAGGGGCAGTGGTAAAACACAGCGGAAAGGGCTCTGGGGTCCTCCCAGCCAGCGCTCCGGGCCAGGGCTGTCTGCGAGAACCCCGCCTCTGCGTGCCCTGGCTCACTCACCTGGAAGTGGGACAGACCGTCTCTGTATTACGGGGTGGGGACGCACATAAAGTGCTGGGCATGACGTCTGGCACCCAGTAGGTCCTCATTAGAAGCACTCTGCCCCCCTCATCTTCCCGGCTGGACGCTAAGTCCCCAGAGGCCAAGGCACCCCTCCCAGCATGGCCCAGCCAGTGTCCCGCACGCGGGAGAACAAACCCTTGCTGACGCCCCCATCATCACCAAGCCACTTGGCCTAGCTTGGAACACATCCTAGAGCCCGCTTCTCACAACACGATTATGCTCACAATTACAGCTGGCTCTGGCCAGTTTTAAACATAAGCTGCCTGGCCCTGGCCGGGTGGCTCAGTTGGTTAGGACATCGCCAGGGTTCCTGATACGCCAAGGTCCCGGGGTCCATCCCCAGTCCGGGCGCGTACAGGAATCAGCCAATGAATGCATACCTGAGTGGGATAACGAATCGATGTTTCCCTCTCTGTCTAAAATCAATAAATAATTTTTTTAAAGAAAAAGAAAGAAAACCAGCTTTACCAGGGCACCAAGTTCCTTTGAAAAATAACAGAAATTTTAAAAATAAAAAATGATTAAAATAATTAATAAAAATGAGCTGCCTTTCTCTAGAAGACTCCTGCCTCCAGGCCCGAGGGGCCAAGCCCCTCAGGAAACCAGGATCTGAACCAGCTGTGGGCCACCCTCAACCGGATGGCCTTATGCCACCCGGCTGGAATGATGGGCAGCTCCGGGTGGGCACCCCATCTTGGCTATTTGTAGGCTGGGCTACTCCAAACAAGTCACTAAACCTCTCTGAGCCTCAGAGCCCTCATCTGAAGGATGGGGTATAAACTCCTGCCAGACAGAGCCCTGGAGAGGTGGGCAGACAGGTCCCAGCTGGGACCGGAGGAGCGAGAGGCTGGGAGTCCATCCCACCCCTCCTCCATACTAACCTCCAAGAACCAGGGGTGCAGGGCAGGAGGGGGCCCAGCCCCTGCCTGCTGCCCAGCCCGCACCCCAGATGCCCACCCCCAGAGCAGCTCCTCCTCCTTCCACGCAGCTCTTGTCTGCCAGGAACGAACACGAGAGCCGGTCCCTGGAGCCCAGAATAAATGTTAAGTCTGATTTTGGTTTTGCTAAAGCAAAATACCTCTCTCCTGACTAAAGCTCAGCACAAACCCAGCGGGAGCAGAGAGGGGGCTGGCGGCTCCCACAAAGGGGCTCGCAGCAGCAGGGGACCCAGGGCAGACTCCCAGCTCTTCTCGGCCTCTTCAGCCACCCAGGCCCTGTTTCCACCTCTTGGGACAAAGGCTATATCAAGGGTCAAGTGCCATCACATGCCCCCCACCCCCCAACCCCATCACAGCTACAGGTTAGCGAGGGGGACTGGAGTTCGAGGGTAAGACAAAAAGAGAAACTAGTGGCCATTTGGGCCTAGCCACCAGCTACCCCTTGTCACCAACTCCCTTACTCTGGACACTTTGACCACTGACTGTCCCCCTTCCAGAAGGGCTGAGCCCCTTGGACAGCCCCTCCCCAAGCCCCAGCCTTCTTTGCTCAGCCTCCAATGCTGGGTTCCTTGAGTCTCTCCACAAGCTCGCGGGGGGTGGGGGGGGGGCGCAGGCGGCACGTGCACCCTGCAGCCCCCACCCCCAGGCTCCTCCCCAGCTGGACCCCTGCTGGCTCAGCCCCTGCCTATGCCCTCTCAGATGGCCCAGGCTTCCCCACACTCCACACCACCCAAAAGGGTGCCTTCCCCAGGCCAGACCTCCCCCTCTTGGATCTCCATCCTGTGGACACCCCTCTCTCTTCCCGCCCTACCCAACAGTCCCACCAACCTGGCTGCCTGGAAAACCCAGAAACACCCCTCTGTCCAGGGCTCTGCAGTAACCCCCTCCAACCACAGCCCAGCCTCTCACCCCCATCTCTCCCTCCCATCTGTTCCCCACCCGGCAGCCATCACCCCCAGTTCAGTCCTGTCCCTGCCCTCTTAGCAAATCTTCTTTAGCGGGGGGCGGGGGGGGGAGCTGCGGTGGGTCAGGATGCACCCTGTCGCCCCAGCCTGCCGGCCCCTCCCTCCATCCCAGAGAGTTGCCCGCCCCCCAGGAGGGACATAGCATGGTGGTCTCATGGGACCTGGATTCCTGGGTCTGCCATTCCCTTGCTGCGTGACTTGTCACTTCCCCTGCCTGGGCCTCAGTTTCCCTGTCTGTGAAGAAGGAAATGGCTCATCCTCCTGCTCACAGCAGACAGGATCGGGCTGTGCTTACTGGGAAGGCCGCACACAGGAGGAGAGGGGAGGACAAGACAGAGAATCGAGTGTCTGCAGGCGGGCAGGCTTCCCACCCACCTGGCCCTGCCACACCCAAGAGCTGTCTAGGCCTCCAGGTGCCACAAGCTCCCAGCCCCAAATCACAACCCCCTCAGCTTCTGAGGCCAGACAACACACTCTGGCAGTTTCCAGCAGACAGGGGGTGACGAGCTTCCCACCTTGGCCCAACTGCTTCCCACGGTCTCCAGGTGCCCCAGCCTTGCCCCCCCCCCACCACCTTGCAGACAGCAAGTCAAGGACCACGAGCCCCACAGGCCCTCTGCCCAGGGGCCGCCTGCGCACACCGCGAGGGTGCCGTGGGCACAGGAGGGTATGCCTAGCTCTGAGGCAAACAACCCGGCAGGTCCCAGATGCACTAGCGTGGGGTGACCTTGGACAGTGGCCTCAGGCTCATCGGTGACTTGGAGCCCTCCGGCAGAGCTGCCAAGATCAGATACAATGCAAACACGTGCACAGGGCCTGGAGCCCATCGCTACCGCTGCTGCGATTATTAGTCCAGGCCTCAGCCAGGGTGGGGAGGGAGATGGGCGGCCGCCACCCACCCCACTCCTGTCTCCCATAAATGCCCAGCTGCAGGGTAGCAGGGCCCCAGGGCTGGCCTGAGTCTCACCAGAAAGGAGGCCTGGCCACCTGCCTAGAACGGCCTAGAACTCCCGGGCACTTGGGACTGAGCTACCCCCTCAGCACTCCCCTCCTGGCTCCAGGCCCTTCTCCCCACCATGGGGGTGGCGGGGCTCACACCCGGCCACCTTCGCACAGACCATTCCCACCCGGGTTGGCAGGAAAGTGGGAAGGGGCCTGAGGACATCAGGCTGCCATCCACAGGCCACTCATGACACCTGGGAGATGCTGTGTGGCTGCTGGCCCAGCAGCAGGCCCTTCGTGCACGGAACAGCACGGAGCCTTGCAGAGCTTGGGGGTCACAGGTAGGGCCAAAGCTGGGCCAGCTGAGTCCCCCAGCACCTAGGACCTACTCCTTGCCACCCTGAGCTCGGGCCTGGCTGAGCTGCCTGTAGCCACAGAAGCCAGACTCTCTCCCTGCCGTGGACTTCTGTGCACGCTGTGTGACCTGGCCAACACTCCCCTCTCTGCGCCCAGGTCTCCTCTTCCACCATGGGACTGCCGTCAACCAGAGGACCCAGGTCAAAAGCACTGGCCCAGCCTGTGACAAGAGCTCGCCGTGGAGACATGAGGCCATCGTGATGGCTCTGAAAGTGTCAGAATAACACTCAGGGCAGCAGGAGAGGAGGCTGGCAGGGAAAGTAGCTCAGACACAGAGAAATTCAGGTGCGAGACGCAGCTCAGAGCTGCTCAGATCCCAATCCAAGTCCCCCAGGACCCCCCCAAGCCCCAGACCGCTCCATAGCTGAGCTGTCGTGCTGCACCTCGGCTTCGAGAGGCGGGGGCCCGCCAGCCCACGTTGCTGGTGGAGGAACTGAGGCCTCACAGAGGGGGAAGGCTCTCATCTGAGGCCACTCGGCCCGTGGTGGTGGTGCGGCGGGAGCCCAGGGCCGTCTGACTCCAGAGCCTGGGCTCAGGAAGGCTTCACCCTGGCGGTGATCACCCCAAGGAAGGGGGCCACCCGCTGACCCTGGAGGCCGCGGTAAGCACTGGGGGGCATGAGACTTGGGGTGCACAGTCCAGCAGGGAACAGCCGCACCTGCCCATCAGACACTTTTGGCAGCGCCTCCCCTGCACAGCCAGCCCCTGGCACCCTCTTTCTCCTGGATGCTGCGACCCTTCTCAGATTTGCCAAATGCAGCTTGAGTCTTGGTGGGCCTCCCTCTCGGGCCTCAGTTTGCTCCTCTGACAAACCTCGTAGGAATGTGCAATCCAACCACCTCTCGGTAGGTCGAAGTGCTTCCTTCTGGAGCAGGTACCCTCCGCCAGCCCTGGGGCAGAGGGCTGGTGCCCCCGGAAGTAGGGGGGCAGAGTCCCAGGCCACAACCCAAAACAAGGGTTAGTTCCAGCCCTTGTGTTCCAGCTCCAACATTTCCACAAAGTTTGCATTCTGCTCCATCATTTACAGGTGTCTGTTTTACTCCAAAAATAAAATTATAAAATACATTGATTTCAATTACTATATAAATTAAAGAATTTTCCCCAAAAAATTCTCAAGCACTTTGTCTTGTGGTGTCCGGGGACAGCAAGATGAAAAGAGCGGGCATCCCCTTACGAGGCACGCAGTGCCTGCCCGATCCGGGCCCAGCCCAGTGCCCGCACGCGGCTGAGAGGCGAGGCCTGTGACTATCCCCATCACGTAGATGAGGACACTGAGGCTCCCAGAGGGGAAGCGCCCAACCCGAGGTGGAGCTGGGACTGGGGCCAGAGTGTCTGTGTGATCCCACCCTCGGGGTGCGGGGTCTGAAACGTCACACAAGGACACGCTGGGAGGCAACCGTTTTCACATCCTGCCCGATTCCTCTACCGGGCGATTCCCTCAAAGAGGCTTCGAATCTTTGGTTTCTCTGACTCCCCAACAAAGAGCTGCTGGGGCTGGGAAGCAAAGGGCCTCAATATCTGCTCATCTGCTACGACTGGCTTTGACGGATCAACCCACACCGGGGCACACGGCCTCCCCCACGGTCCAGCTATGCCACGCGGGACGAGTCAGTTAACCTCTCTGAGCCTCGAGGATAAAACCTCCCACAGCTATGAGCTACGTACACAGGAAAAGGCCGGAAGGAAGTGGGTGAAAGTGTTAATGACAGTGACCTCTGAGAAGCAACGTGAATGGCTTTGTCCTTGTCCTCCTCCCATTTTGTCCTCCCCACTGGCTGTGGGCTCGGCGGGGCAGGGTCTGTCTGCTTACGTCGCAGCCATAAACCAGCATCTGGCACACAGTAGGCGCTCAGTGTGTTTCTCCTCTTGCAGAAGGCGTGTGCTGGGCTTGTTTTAGGTGGGTGAGTGGCAAGGACACGTGGCGACCTTTATTTCCTAAAACTTAGTTGTTCCTGGTTAATAAATGCCTGTGCCCTGATGCTTCCCCCCTGCCCCCCTCCCTTTCTCTCCCCCCATCTCTCTCTCTCTCTCTCTCACACACACACACGCACACACACACATATACACACACACGACAAGGTAAGGCCCCAAGATCTGCTCCCCAGTTCAAGCCATCTCCGCTGCCAATCTCTGAATCTTCCAGAACAGCAGGTCCTGGAGGAGGTGAACCAACCTTCTGCTTCCTTCAGGACACTGGGGGAGGGCTGGCACGAGGGACTTGTTCAGGACTCCAGGTGGAGAGCCCCCCGGGTGGACTGGGTTCAGCCCAACTCCACGAACATTTTCCTGAGAGCTGCGGGGGCTGGACACTGTGGAAGGTGGGAGGCACCGGTTCAACGGGAAGGGGCTTTTTCCGAATGGAGTCATTCCTTAGCCCCCATGTGACCTTGGGAAACTGAATTCACTCTCTGGGCCTCAGTTTCCTCACCTGGAAAATGGGGCTGCGGTGGTGGCAATCCCTTCCGTGCAGGGTGGCTAGAAGGGGCAAACTGGATTTTTCACCCCTTCCTCTATCCAACAATCGCTGAGCACTCTCAGTGGGCCAGGCCCTGCACTGGGCCCAGGGACCCCAGGGGACAACCATGCCCCGGACACAGGTGCACTCAGATGAGCCCAGACCAGGTGGATTCGCACGGCACTGTGTAGTGCCCGCTGTCGGGAGGCCCATCCGGGCCTCACACCTGACCCCGGCCACACTGTGAATGCCAGGGGGACCACAAATCCAGCTGTCCCATCCGCCCTGTGTCCTGACGTCTGCCGGACCGGGCATGAGACAGGCGTCCACAAACGCTTCCTGAAACAGGTAGAGCGGGGTGGCCCGAGGACCCCGGCTGGTCCTCCCGCCCCCAGCTGCCCCCCGCTGCACAGCGGGCGGGGAGCAGGCCGCAGGCTCGCTTCTCTCCTTTGCGGTGGCTGACTAATGGCTGCTCGTGGTTTTAATTAGGGTCGTGTTCTGCTCGGGCCCAGCAAGGGCCTCATCTCAGGCGGGCTGGGAACAATAATCGCCCAACGTGGCCGTGTGGGCAACCACGCCACAGAGAGGAGGCAGGACCACGGGCTCGGGCTCTGAGCCCCGTCGAGCTCCCCGTCTGCCCGGCTCGTGCACTGTGTATTTTCGAACAGAAGGGAGGCATTTGCTTTTCCCCCACAGCGCCAAAAATAGCCGCATCTCCCGCCTTTGAACAGGAATCTTTCGGTTCCTACAAAGAGGCAGGAACAGGAGGGGCCCAGGAGGAGGGGCCGTGCTTGCTAGCTTACCGGGCAGTTGGGACCCCTCCTGGTCTCTGCATTCCCAGAAGGTGACAGGGATCTGGGGTCCTTGCTCAGCCTGTCCCGCTGAGGGCCAGCCCCCCAGCACCTGGCTTCTCAGGGGCCCCGGACTCAGCAAACCCTCCATCCCCCAGCCCAGGAGGCAGGAGTGGGCCGGAGACAAACAGAAAGGAGGGACCCAAGATGGATGAGAAGAAAGTTGATTCCCTCGTTAGCTGGTTCGTTTATGTATTTGATTTTTCACCTGTTCCGACACCTTGTGCAGGCTATATTCTAGGGGCTGGGATTCGGCAGTGGACCCGGCAGTGAGGCTCGGCCCCCGCCTCACGGTGCTAAAGGCGGTGGGAAGGGGGAAAGTTAAACATGTCCTCGCCAGCAGACCGTGGGGGGGGGGGTGGCACTGTCACCTCCCGTGGAAGGGGCCGTGGAGCTGAGTGTGGGTGAGGGCGGGTCCTGCCCTCAGTGACACAAGGGGAATGGAAGCGTCGCCCAGGCCATGGACCCTCACTGGCCCGGCAGCAAGCCCACAGGACACATGGCCCCTTGGAGGGGGCAGGCCCCAGGACTCAGAGTTGGGGTTCTAGCCCAGGGTGTGCCAGGCCCTTTGGCCAGTGTTCTCACACTCATTCTGTCCCCAGTCCTGGGAGGCAGGATGGTCGGCTCTGCCCATTTGACAGATGAAGTGAGGAGGCTTAAGCAGAACAGCTTGGCTGAGGTCCCGGAGCTGACGAGAGGAGCAGGGACTCGAACCCAGGCCCGGCCGGCCCCCAGCAAGAGCTCTGGCACTGCACCTATCTGACAAGCCACCACGAAGCTGCAGAGTTCAGAGGAGGCAGTGGTCACAGGGGTGGGACGTAGAGATGGGCAGATTTGAACCCAGATTGGTCTGTGTACAAATCCAGAGCCCCTCTGGTTCCCACAGCAGCTCCCTAGTTTAAAAAAAAAAAGGAGGCCACTTTCTGTCCCCAAAAGGCCAGAGCAGTGGGGAAGCCAGAGGAGGCTGGGGAGAGAGCCTTTGAGCCTGTTTCGTAGCTGAAAAGTCAAGCCTGAAATAAAAGTGGAAAGCTATTTCTGCCCCGGGTTAAACATTCCTCAAAACCACATTCCTCCGGCCCTCCCCCTTCTCCCTGGCCAGGGAATCCAAGCTGGTGGCCTGGATGCCCCGCCAGCTTCCTGGGGCCACCTTGTGAGACAGGAAGGCCACAGCCAGCAGCAGCCCTGCATCCCTTCCTGGGCACCCCCACCCGGGCTCACTCGGCAGGGAGCACCCCCTCCCAGATGGCACCACCAGGGTTCCCTGGGGCTGAGAAAAGCTGACCACCCTTCTCACAAAGGGAGAGGAGGGAACGGAGGCCCAGAGAGGGGCGGCCAAAGGCCAGGCATGTCAGGCTGGGGCCAGGACCCCAAACTCTGACTCCCTGGCAACTCCCCTGCCCATCAGATTGCAGGTCAGGGGCACCCATGGGTGGGTTCCCGTTCCCATCAGTCAAGGAGCAAAACAGCAACACGTGGCCGAGCACTGTGGAAAGCCCAAAGCCTTCCCGAGGTGTGCCCAGGCCCGCCCCGTGCGAGTGCCCGGCCGGGCACTGCTGCCAGACCTCAAGATCCTGAGGTCCCATCTGTCACTGTGTGCCGGAGCCCCACAGTGCACCTGCGAGGACACCAACACCCCGGAGGCACCGGGGCCCTGCCAGGCGTGAGCAGGGCAGGACGGGCCAGGACAACCAGGGGCTGTCACTCCCCACGGCCTTGTCCTCGGCTGCCCTCTGCCTTCCAGACCCAGCCCGCAGGCTCCCCAAGAGTGGGAGGGTGCCAACACTTTCCCATGGGCTCACAGGTTGGGAGGATTCGGTGGGATCGGCACCACACTGGCATGTGGTCGGCACCCAAGGCTCTGCCAGAATGGGCAGAGGCTGAGAGGCCGCAGAGGCCTGAGTACTGGGCAGCTGCCCACCGCACGCTCCGACCTCTCGCCACGCTTCTGCCGCCTTCCCACAGGCCTCAGCTCGGCCTCTTCCCCAGAGGAAGCCGAGCCGAGGCTGCCCGGAAACCCGACAGGAAGCAGAGCACCCGGGACCTGTAGGGCTGCGTGTTCACAGCTAGAAGGGTCCACCCACTGTCCAACCTCACACCCTGCCAGGGATCCAGGGGGCCAGGCCAGTGACTGCCGTTCCAGCAGCTGCTTGAATGCCTCCCACAATGGGGTGCTCACTACCCTCTGCGGCAGCTCTAAGGCAAGACTCGAAGAGATTGTGGGAGGTGGGCCCGTGGTAGGGAGAGCGTGGCTGTGTCCATGTGAAAATCTGAGCCTGAGCCCCACCTTGTCCCCTGGCTGGGAGGCCCTGGGCATGTCCCCGAACCTGCCTGGGCCCCCTTTTCTTCATCTGTGAAGTGGGCATGCCGCCCCTCCTCCCAGAGCTGTGGTAAGACAAAGGGGGAACCTGCACTCAGCACTCCTGGCTCTGAGGACCCGCCTGGCAAATGGGAGTCGTCATTACTGACATTGCCCCGAGCTATTGCCCCCTGCCCGAGGACCACCGTGGCCAGGGCGGAAGTGGCAGCCACGTCGTCAGGTCCCAGAGCAGGCAGCCAAGCAGTCAGCGTTTGATCCGGGCCTGTGGCCTGTCTGTGCCTCCCATCCAAGCGCCCCGCCCCCAACGCGTGTCTACATTCACAGAGCTGCACACGCAGGCGTGCCCACTCACCCACTCCTGACACATGCCACGACCCCGTCCCTCACACTCGGAGCATGCCCACAGGCACCAGGGCTCACACATGACTCGCAGCACCCACCCCACCCTCCCACCCACACCAGGCACCCACACTCACTCATGCTCAGCCACACACCTCCACAGTGGCTTCTCAGCGTCCCCCACCCCCAAGGGGCCCCTCGTGACCACCCGGGGCAAACTCCAGCGGCACCGCTCTCCAGATGTGTGGCCTTGGGCCAGCGCTGGTCCCCTCTGAACCTCAGGGTCCTCATCTGTAAAATGGGAACCCCATGGGCTCCCGGGACCAGTGGGGGATGAATGTGTGTGACCTGGGCCTGGGTCACATGGACGTGCTTCATGGCTAACTCTCCCCACGGGGACAGCCTCTGGCACAGAGGCCTTGTGGCTGACAGATTCCCCATCACCGCAGATGAGCTAAGGGGCGCACCCAGCAGGGCCACCCAACTCGGAGTCTCCACTATTCCCCACTTCACACACGACAGCCCCGTCGCAGAGGCATCATCATCCCCAGCTCACAGATGAGAAACTGACACGCGAAGAGACCAAGAGCTATCCCCACAGCTGAGATGGCCACCAAACACCAGAGCCCAAGCACGCTCCATCCGGGGGCCCAGGTGCAGCTTCCCCACACCAGTCTCACCGTCTGGCAACCCGAGCACTGCAGAAGAAGGGGAACTGAGCCCCAGGGGCACCCGTGACCCTAAAGTCGCTATCTGGGCCACAAGTTGTTCTGGGAGTGAAGCCCAGGCAGGTGTGTCTCCAGCCCTCCGAGTCCACAGGCACGCGGGACCCTAAAACCCAGCACTCCAGGGCGGGCTCTCCTTCCCGACCACGTGAGCAATGCGGCCAGGCCAGGCACAGAGGCTGTCCTCGGCTGCCACTCATGGCCAGTGCGGGCGGGGGCCTGTGACAGCTCATCCTGGGGCCACCTGGGGCCACGGACCACTGTCTTCTGACTCCGAAGGCCATGCAGCCCCCAGCACTGACAACATGGCGGGCCCTGTGCCTGCCCGTGGGGAAAGCACTGTTGTCTGTCCCCATCTGACACAAGAGCCACCCAGAGCTCGGGGGTGGGGAGGGGGCCCTCGCCAGAGTCACAAAGCCAGGAACCGACAAGCCGGCCTCCAAGCCCTCAGCACTGCTGCCCTGCCCCTGGCGGGGAAGCTGACCCCAGTTTCAAGGTACCTGGGAACTTGGCGCGTCAATCTGTGCGTCTCTGCCCTGATAAAGAGCCCACCCCCAGGATGCGCAGTGTTTCATCTTGATGTGATAGGAAAGGGGACAATCTGTTTTTGTTGTTTTTCTAATCTGACAGCAAGAGATATTTAGGACAAGACAAACCACTCCAGAAGAAACTTCAATGAAGAAAGCAAGACATCCCCACCTGGACCCCAACAGCAGAGTGGGGGCGCCCCTAGAGGAGGCACTAAATCTGTTCCTGCCCCACATTTGCCCTGTGACTTGGGAGAGAGATTTCACTTCTCTGGTACCCCATCTATCCATTTGGAAACCACGGGCATTGGACCGCGTGACCCCCAAGTCTCCTCTAGCTCAGAGAGTCTAGGATTCCATGTAGCAGTAATCAAGGAAATGAACGTTGAAACAGTGAGCTACTCTTTCTTTCCCCATAAAGTTGGCAAGGATGAGGGAAAACAATAATACTCAGTGCTGGCAAGAATGCAGGGAAATAGGCAGCTTGTCCACTTTCTCTGAAAATATAAATGGGAACATACTTTCTGGAGAGCAGTGTGACAATGTTTCAATCAAAAGCATTTTACGATGTCCCCAGCCTTCAACTCCGTGGCTTCCTTTTGGGGAATCTATCTTTAAGAAGAGATATGTGCAAAGATGCTGGCCCCAACACGGTTTATATTCTAAAAGCAACATACTATCCAACGGCAGGGGATTAAATGATGTTGCATTTCTACGATGCACCATTTAAAAATCATTTTTAGAAGAATGGTTAATGGCACAGGCAGACATTCACAATTGTCAGGGTGTAATAAGTTGGAAAATAAAAGTATATAATTCCAAGTATACAAGATAAGGAAACCTATATATCAAATCCTGGTTCGTCTTCCTCCTAAACATATTCAAAATCTGTCCTTGGTCCCCTCTCCACCGACACCCTAATCCCTAGGCCTTGGTTATACCCCTCTCCTCCAACCCACTCTCTGGACTATAGGCAAAAACGACCTCCAAACCCCAATCCAGCAGGTCCCCACCACCTCCATCCATGTCCCTCATCTTGAAAAATGTCCAAATCCCTTCCTATGGGACTCTTGGTGGGGGGTGACATGGGACAGGCCTGGTGGCCAGCTGCATCTCCCACTGCCCAAAACCTGCCCCAAAGGGGCTTGGGCCTGGCCTTGGGAGCAGAGGAAGCTGGGTCCAACCCCAAGGCCACAGCCAGGAGAAAGTGTTTTTACCTGACACTGGGAGATGTGAGATGACAGAACTCTCTGGGGCGGAAGGGGCCAGGTCAAGTTTAACATGGAGCTGGACAAGGCAGAAGGAGCCAGGACAGGGTGAGTTGGCTCTGTGACCAGGCCAGGCACAGAGGCTGTCCTCGGCTGCCACTCATGGCCAGTGCGGGTCCCCCACGAGTCCCTGCCCCTCTCTGGTCTCCTGCGCTTCTCTCAACAAGGGGTGGGGACGTAGACCCACTCAGCCCGTTCTGCTCTGGGGGACAGAGGACTTGCATCCTAAAGCCAGCTTCCATCAAGAGAGGTTAAAGTGTCCTCAGAACCAGGCACTATGCTATACCCTTCCCGTGCCCTGAGTCCTCCCCACCTTTGGGGCCCCCCGGATGCCCCGCTCATCTTCCAAAAAAGGGGCTCGCCCAAGGAAAGGGCTAGAACCCCTGCCCACCTGGCCCCTGAGGCCTCCTTCTGTCCCTGGGACTGCGGCCAAGCAGCCCCCAAGCCCTCTCTGCCCCACATCCTGGACCTCGCAGCACTCCCCCATTTGGATCCCCAGAGTCACATGACCAGGCATTACAGATGAGCAAAATCATGCTCAGAGAAGGCGAGGGACCCGCCCAGTCACAGAGCCTGAGGAGGACCCAGCCCAGTTCTCCAGGATGTTGAGTTCTGTCCTGACAACAGACCTGATGTTTCTCGCGCAACTTGGTGTTAGAGTCTAGCCTCATTCCTCCTGCCGCTGCCCTGCTTAGCCGCCTGGGACAGGACGCAGGCTTCCGTGTCTTACCCCGTGCACACAGGATGCGCAGAGAGCGCAGAAGCCACCCCCTCCCTCTGGGCCTTGCCCCTCCCGGACGGCTTACCCCTGGCTCATGGCCTCTCCAACAAGCTGGAAGAAAGTAGGCCAGACCTTAAAAAAAAACCTGGCTCTGGGGCCTTCCATACCCCGACGCCATCGTTTGTCCCAAGATGGGTGCCAGACTCGGCCTCCCGCCAGGGCACTATCTCGCCCCCTCTGGTGCAGCAGAGTTGCGGGGAGGGAACGGTGACCTGAGAATATTCCTTATCCTGCAGGAGGGACTTTCAGGGCACCCTTCCCAAAGCCCGAGCCACCCTAGAGTTCAACCAGTAAGAGCCAGCCTCTCTCAACCTGACTCCCTCCCCCCGCAGGGGTCCCCTTCTCCGCTCTGGGGTGCAGGGGTCCCCTTCTCCGCTCTGGGGTGCAGAGGCCTTAGCTGCCAACTGAGGACGATGCTTGTCGCCTCTACAAGCTGGGTGTGCCGGACACCATTCTGGGCATCAGAAAAAAGGCCAAAGAGACTCAAGGTTGGCAAGCAAGGTCAAGACGGAGCCTGGGCCATCCAAGAGCAACAAGGAGGAGGTGACCTCCTCGGGCCCTGGACAGAGGGTCCCTAAGGAGTACCACGAGCACTGTGGGGGGAGGATGAGGAAGAGTGGGTGGGGGTTTATGTCTCTTGGGGAAGCTGCCTGGGGCCCAGAAGCCTTGAACCAGACGCAGGTCAGACGGCAAATGGCTTGAGCCCCCCCCGGCTCGGTTTTCTGGTCTACCTGGCCAGTTTCCACCTGAGGGCAGGAAAGACATCTGTCTTGTCGCATCTCTATCCCGAGCCCAACACAGAGCGGGCATTCAATGAAAGGTAGGTCCCGGCAGCCTAAAAGTTAACAAGAGCTGGGGAAGAGGGGAACCGCGGCAGAAAGAGCAAGACCCTACTAAGATTCGGGCAAACCGAAGAGCCCAGCTTTCCATGGGCACCAGACACAGAGACCAGGGCCGGGGTCGGCGCCCCTGTGGACTTCGTCCACAGGGTACACCTAAGACCAGTTCAAGGTGAAGCTGAACTGTGTCATCAAAACGGCGATGTTAGCAACGATCACTAACGTGCCTCCTCGCACCCTTGGCAAGTGTCACGTGTTGCGGATGGCTGCCGCCGTCTGCCACTTATGAGGCTGTCTGTATCCTTTGACGCGTCCATCCCTTAGGGGTCGGGCACCAGGAGCACACCCATTCCACAGATGAGGAAACCGAGGCTCAGTTAAGTGAGGGGCCGGCCTGTCCCACAGTCTGGGCACAGGGATGATGACAGTCTCGCCGACAAGTTGGAAGAAAGCGGGCCAGAGCCCCAAAGAAGCAGGCCTGGGGCCGCACTGGCTGCTGCCCTGAGTCCCAGCTGGGCGGGGACCCCCACCTCTCTGGACCCTCCTGTTTGTGAACTCCTGTTTGCTCCTGGATGTGAACTGTGCCAGGAAGGGGCAGGACTGGGGTATGAGGCGCTGAAGACTTACAGCATCTTATCTGCAGAGGAGGAAAAAAATCTAGGCGGTGAGAAGCCGGA
The DNA here is from genome assembly GCF_022682495.2 of Desmodus rotundus. Classification (NCBI taxonomy): domain Eukaryota; kingdom Metazoa; phylum Chordata; class Mammalia; order Chiroptera; family Phyllostomidae; genus Desmodus; species Desmodus rotundus. The sequence continues at coordinate 4,743,082 of NC_071387.1, forward strand.
AAGGCAGAGGGCTGCGGCCAAGCGGAATCCAAGCTAGCAAGGGCCACACAGCTGGAGCTTTTACGCCGTCCCCTGCTTCCTCACACACAGAGACCAGTGGGACGGTCTTTCCCGGGGGGGGGGGGGGGGGGGGGGGTAGGAGGTTCACCGCTGAGGATGGCGTCCCGGACGGAGTCAGGGGACACCCTCCAGGCTCCCCTCGGGGTGCCGAGTGGCGCTGCAGCCAGCTGTGTGGGGCCCTGGGTTAGCCTCGGACACCAGGTGACACTTCGATTCGCCAAGACCCCCGAACTAGTTGTGGGTCTTCCCTGCAGCTCCTGGGAACCAAGAGATACAGGTGCGGACCAGGCCTGAAGAATCAGAAGTCTGGGAGCGCCACCTGACCCAGGCACCTCGGCGCTGAGCAAGCTCTCCGGGGGATTCTGACATTTGGGACTCCTTCCTGAACACTCCTCTCCTGACCACCCCCTGCCCACCCCCCACACACAGTCTCCTGAACAAGGAGCAGAGGGCTCCACTCCCCACCAACAGGAAGCCCACCTGGGGCCTTACAACAAGCTGGACACTGCCTCTGCTCTTCCGGCTGGGATTTCTCATTCCACAACTACCTGTGGCCCTGGTCAGTGCCAACACAGCCACACGGCCAGGGCCTACACTGAGGGAGCTGGCATCAGCAAGGGACACACAGGCGGCAAAGAAGTCCCCGCCTGGCACACCACCCCTAATAAGGGCGCTAGGAACAGAACCCAGCTAACTCGCTCCCTGATAGAAACTGTTCCATGTCCCCAAAGGCCTTTAAAAATAGCCTGGCCCAGCACCACCAGGCCAGCCCCTAACAGGGTCTTGTCGACTCACCTTCTCCCAGAGTGGACCGATCTGCCTGGAGAGAGGGGGGTGGACCAAATGCCTGCCAAGGCCCCTATCCAGCCAGAAGCCACCACCGTGGCTCAGAGCAGAAACCAAAAATGGACGCACAGAAGAAAAGACCCCCTGACTTCTCAGCGTGAGCTCTGAGGCGTAACTTTGGAGACAGACAGACCTGTGCTCAAGTCCTGATACCACCGAGCGACTGGCCGGGGGATCGGGGCATGCCATTCACCTGCCTGAGCCTTGGTTTCCCCATCTGTAGAAGGGGACAGTAACAGCGCTCCCCATGCCCAGGGCTAACACCACAGAGCTCGGCGTGTGACGTGCCCAGTGAGCAGAAAGCCTGGTTTCCTTCAGCTTACAGGCGGCTCCCCTGCTCCACCATGATGGAGGCCCCCTCAGTGCAGCCCAAGCCCACATCTCCCGGTGAAGCCCACCTCACCCTCTGCCTCCTGGGCACAGGATCCCGGGAAGTCCCACATGCAGCCCGCCTGCTGACAGCTATGGGCCACATCTGGACCGAGCCCAAAAGAAGGCCCAGCAAACCTCACAAAACAGCAGCCAAACTGGGAAGGCCCACCCCCCACCCTTGGAGAGAGGATAAGAGCAGCAAGGAAGGAGCCCCTGGTCCTCGCTCAGAGCCTCCCCGTTTTAGGAGCGGCTCCCAGGATTACAAGCTCCTTGCTGCAGAATTCCACGGGGGAAGGGCTGGGACCTCTCAGCACACCATTGCCCACTCAGGAAAGCCCCCTCTGCTCCAAGCACATGGGGGTGAGGGGCACAGGGCTGAAGCTTGGGCTTGGACAGACCCGCAAACGTGCCCGGAAGACCAAGGGAGTGTGTGTGCATAGAGCGGCAGGGAGCAGGGGTTGTGCAATGCACCAGCGGAACCTGCCTCCCAAGCCTCCAAGCCTCCATCATCACACGGGGTTGGCAGTCAATTGGCTGACCCAGGGAGGGTGCAGAGGGGCTGGACGGGGCTCCAAATTCCAACCCAAGGCCAGGGCCACGACCTCCTTCCAAGTCAGACATACAGGCAGAGGCCCTACCAAAGGGATGGGCTGTCCTCTGTCCCATCCCCCAAGACAAAAACGGGTGGGTCAGGACCCAGTGCCTTCAACCCCCAGCCTGCCAGAGCGTCGACCGGGAGGCTGCAGGGAGGAGAGAAGCATGGTACAGGGAGCCGGGAGGTGCGAGGGGACTGCAGTTGGGAAGTGGGGGGACACACTGGGACAGATCTAGAGAAGGCTGATATTGACAGACTCTCCTCTTAGGTTTGACCCCGGAGGGTTAAATGATGAGATCGACCAGGTCACTCACGGCTGCATAAACCCATTTCCCAGTGTGGCACATGGAGACAGAAGGGTCGGAGCCAAAGACGCCGGCCTGTACATACAACAGGGCACCCGGGACCCTTGGCCGCCCCCTCTGCCAAGAGTCTCTGACAAACCTCGCCGCCGCCACCGCCCAACACACACGATCGGGGCCTGGGAGGGGGCGACAGGCCAACCTCGCAGCAGCAGCGGCAGCGGCAGCAGTGGCATCGTGATGCATGAATCACCCGCCTCGCCACGCTTGTGCCAGGCAGCTCCCCGCAGCCGGAACCACCTCGCAACCGGGCGCCCCCTGCCGGGACCACCGCCCCCGGCCCGCGCACACCCCTGCCTTCCCCGACAGCTGCAGAGAGGGGGCTGCGGGTGGGTCAGGGCTTTCCCTCTCGACCAGCGGGTGGCCCCGCGCACCCTGACAGGCGACCCACGGCCGGGCGTGGGGCGCTGGTTGCCCTAGAACAAAAGGGCTAGGTGTGCGGTTGGGGCCGCAGCCCGGGGCTTCCGAGGGGCCGGGGCAACGGCAGGGCAGGGAATGGCCGAGGGAGGGCTGCGGCACTGACGGCGTGGAGAGCGGGCCCGGAGCCGGGACGAGGGGTCTGGGGGAGACGGGGCGTGGGGGGAGGGGCGCTGGGGAAGGGGTCTCGGGCGCGCACTCACAGTAGGTTTTCCTGGTCAGCTCCTCCACAACTTCGGGCTTCAACTTGCTGTTGGATTTCCCCATCCTCGGCGGCCGCGGCCCCCGCCCCCGGGCCGGACCCCGGCGGGACGCCCAGCAGGAGTGGCTCGGCGGGCGCGGGCCGGGGCGGCCGGGGCGGGGCGCGCGGAGGCCGGCGGGCCGGGCTGGGCCGAGCCCGGGCCGCGCCTTTGTCTGCGCCGTGCCCGCGCGGCCCGGGCGCGGAGCTCCGGTGCGCTACGCTGCGCTGCGCGGCTGGCGGCGCCTCGGCCGCCCTGGGCGCGGCGCGGGACCCGGGACGCGGGGCAGCCCTGGGGCAGGCCCAGCCGTCGGCCGCCGCCCTCTGAGCGCCGCGGCGCGAGCTGCGCTGGGCTGGGCGCCGGCGCGGCCGCGGAGTTGCCCGGTCGTCCCTGGTTACTGGGCTCCGCGGCACATGCTCGCTGCTGCGCTCTCTGCGCCGCCGCCCCTGCGCTCCCCGCCTCCCGCCTCCCGCCCGCACCAGCGCGCCAGGGGTGGACCCGGAGCCGCCACTCATCGCCCGGCGCCACCTCCCGCCCCGCACCCGCCCCGCCGGGCCTGCGCCCGCGGAACCTCGGCCGCGTGAGCACAGAGCCGAGGTGGCCGAGGGGCTTCCCCTTGCCTCATCGCGTCCCAGGGCCTAAGCGGGCGGTCACCCCTCCACCTGCCTTGAATCGGTCTGGGGCGCTCCAGAGCCCCCCGTCCCCCCCGCCCCCCACACACTCCAAGGAGCGGACCGGCCCTGAAGATCTGACGTGAATGAGGCCAAGTGTCTGCCTGGAGAAATTCATTCATTCGACACGGATTCGTTGGGCGCTGGGGACACAGCAGCGAACAGGACAGGCGAACGGGGGTGGGGGCGGGGGCGGTCACTGCTATGCAGGATGTCACAGACTGTGGTGGGGGCACCTACCACAGCCTGGGGGAAGGTGACCTCCAAGCCCCGGGGGAGGGGAGGTGGGCGGTTGGGAAAGTGATCAAGGCCCAGCAAACCTGGAGGAGGGAAGGAGGCCTGAGCCCAGAGGGGGACTCTTTCCTGCAGGGAGCTCCAGGGGCAGGGCAGGTGGGGTCTGAGGCCAGAGAGAAGGGGGAGGGGAGGGCCAGGGGGCAGGCCTACCCCCTCCCCAAGGAGCAGGGCCTCTGGAACTTCAGATGGGAGGTGCCAGGGTCAGATCTGCTTTCTCTGCTTCTCTGGCCTCCCTGTGGGGTGTGCAAGCAAGTAGCAGGCATTGGGCAGGAGTTGAGGCCCGGGCCAGGGCCCCCACCTGGATGCCCGGAGGCTCGGGGTTGGGGGAGGAGCGGGGAGGGAAGGAGCCTGCCCAGCCTCCCCTGGCCACCGCTGTATAACGTCGGCGCGCTGGGACTCTTCCTATCCCACTTCCAGCTCTGCTTTACTCCTTAGAGCTACCACAGACTTCGTACGTTTCATGCCTGTGCTTCTGCTGTCTCCTCCGCTAGAATAGCAGCCCCCCAAGTGCAGGGATGCTCGTCTTGTTGGCAGTTGTATCTCCAGCACCTACAAGGCTCTGGACTTGCGGTGGCGTCTCTACAAAACTCATGAATGACCAGGGAAGGAGGGTGCTGGGGGCTTGAGAGGGTGAACAAAGAGGCCGAGGTGAGCTGCTGACAGGGTCTCTCTCTCCCGGTCAGGCCTCGGGGTTCAGGAAGCACAGAGGGGCCATGCCAAGAGTGGTTCTCGGCCCCCAAACGCTGCCCCACCTCCACGCAGGCTCCCTTCTAGCCTTGCCCCAGGCCCCAGCACCTGCTGTCCTGCCAGCGCTGATTCTATGAGGGAAGTTGGGGCGGGGAGGGCACGGGGCCCCGAGCGCTGGCACTGGGTCACAGCTGGAGGGACCCCGTTTCCACTTCGGAACAGGACTTCCCAACTGCGGGGACACTGACCCAGAATGGACACCAGTGGGGGACCCACAGTGCGGGGCTCCAAGTCGGCCAGGCCAGCCTGCGCATCCTGCCTGGGAGGCGGGGACTCTGTGTGGGGACCGGTCAGGAGGACAGTGACAGCTGTAGTATTAACGACCCACAGCAATCCAGGTGCTCCTGAGTGTGTCCCGCCCCCTGCCCAAGGGCCAGGCGCTGCCATGAGCAAGGAGGTCCGTGTGCTTGGGCAGCTCCCAAACCTCCCCCCGCCGCCTCGGCCTGCTTCACACTGGTGACAAACTCCACAAGAGGAACGGAGAGGGCACTGGGGGACCCGGCACAGAGACAGCTGTTGGGGCGGGGAGTCCGGGAGGTTCCCGGGCGCTGCCATGGAGCTTGCAGCTTATCCAGGGGAGGGCGACATAACAATAACGAAATGCGTGAGTCAGTCTAGAATGTCAGAGGAGAAAATGTAAACATAAGGCAGGGAGAGGGGATGGGAAGGGCTGGGGCAGGAGAGGCTCACTGCGAAGGGGCTGTTTGAACCAGAACCTGAAGAAGAGGGACCTCTGCAGAAGGCTCCCTCGGGGCCATCTTTTCTCCTGCCTCATCTCTCGGGCCCTCTGGGCGACACCCAGACCTGCAAGGCCCTGCAGGAAATCTCCACAGCGGCACACACAGCCCCTGAAATGTGACCCATGGGCTGCAGGCATAAAATGCACGCCGGACTTTGAAAGGTTGCACAAAATAACGAGAATAAAATGTAGCTCATTCATATTTTTAAAAAATATGTTTTTGCCCTGGCTGGTGTGGCTCAGTGGGTTGAGAGTCGGCCTGCAAGCCGAGGGATCACCGGTTCGATCCCGGTCAGGGCGCATGCCTGAGCTCTGGGCCAGGTCCCCAGATGGGGTGTGCAGAAGGCAACCACACATGGATGTTTCTCTCCCTCTCTTTCTCCCTCCCTTCCCCTCTCTCTAGAAGTAAATAAATTAAATCTTTTTAAGAATATGATTCTATATTACACTGACGGTTCTTGATATAGATGAACTATATTATGAAAACGTATTCCACTCGTTTCTCTTCATGTTTTCTTCGTGCCCACTGGAAACTTTAAGACACGTGCGGCTCGCGTGGTGTCTGATGTACGGCACGGCCCTGGACGAGTTCCAAGTCTCCTTTTAACCCTCACCTCCAGGGAGCCTTCCTGGATCCCTGAAGTGAGCTCAAGGCCCAGCGTTTACATCTACCCACATGGCACCCGCTCCCGGGGTTTTGTAGGATTTTGTGTGATTTAAGGACTTCCTCAGACAGACCTTCGTAAGTCACATAAGGAACAGGGGTATGTCCAGGGTAGAGTCAGCTGTTAGGGGTGAGGCGGGGAGGGTGCTGGCCCAGTGGGACGGGGGTGGGAGGGCAACAGGGGTCCCTCTGACCACCCCCCATGGAGCACAAGGCTTGGTCCAGGTGCCGCCCTCATGCACCCTGTGGCTTTTGGCGAATCACTTCCCATCTTCTCAGGGGGGAGGGTTTGTAAAGATACAAATGCTTTGCACAAGCATGTGGCAGGGTTACTGTCCTTAACCTATGAGGAAATTTCTCAGTTCATAAGAAAAAGATGAGCCCTCCGTAGAAAGCTGGGGAAAGAACCTGAATAGGTAACACAAAAGCAAGAGCCAGCCGCCCGTCCGCAGGAGAGATGTGCCTTACAAGTCAAAGAAGCACGAAACGAATTGGGGACAAAAATAGAGTTAATGGTACTGCCCAGTATTGGCAGAGGAGCAAGCAAATGGGGCCCCTGGACAGCCAGGCAGGGTGCTGTCAGTACAACCTTTCTGAAGAACAGTTTGGCAATAAATGGCCATACCCTCTGACTCAGCAATTCCACTTCTAGGAAATTATCCTAAGCCAACAATCAGAGATCTATGCAAATGTCAAGGCTCAGCAATGTTATTCCAGCAGCGTTTAAAACAACAGAGAAACAGGGAAGCGACCTCCATACCCAAAATGAGGGACTAGGCTTTGGTACCCTGGCATCCTGGACAACAGGGTGGACCTCTGGCACGCTGGAAACCGACTCACAGGTCTGCGTACCGCATGGAGAGCACAGAAAGGCTGCCAAAACCTGCAGCAGCATCCCAACTGTGAGGGGGAAACATCCATGTATGTCACTGCGTATTTTCATTGTCGTTTTTTAAAAGATTTTTTAAAATTTATTTTTAGAGGGGAGAGAAATATCGATGTGCGGGAGACGCCTAGGTTCAAATGCGTTACATTCAAGCTCACCTCCTGCCGTGCGGCCTGGCTCCTAATAGGCCCGGACCGATACTGGTCTGCGGCTTGGAGGTTGGGGACCCCTGGTGTAAAGAACCCTAAACTAAACCCGGAGTCCGAGCACTAGTCCTGGCTGCAGGACCTGGGTCAGGCGCGTGGCCTCCCTGAGGCTCAGTTTCCTCATTTGTAAGTCGGAACCTCCATGCGCTGGGGAGTCTGCCGCCTCACAGGGCTATTTATGGGCCTTGAAATGGGGCTCCCCCAGCACAGAAGGTGCGGTTGTTACATGGAGCAGCTGAGCGAGTGGATTTGTGAATGAGAAACAGGTGCAAAGCCCATCTGGGCTGGGGATAAGTCCTCCCTCCTCGGTTCTCTCTGGCTCCCCGGAAGCAACAGGGGATCTCTTGCTCCTGGGGCCCTGACTGCCATGAACAGCAGGGCTCTGGTCCCCACCGTCCCTCACCCTCACTGCCCGGTGAGCTTGGGGAGACATGCTGCCTTTGAATCTCACCTTCCTCAGTGAAGCTGTCAGTGGGATCTCAAGTGAGGAATGGGAGCTGGCCACATGACCCTGTCCCCGCTGGGGACACTGCGAGCTGGGCTCAGTGTCCCCCAAGGGCAAAGGGGAGCAGGCTCTGCTCTCTAGAGCTTGCCTGTCATCTCCAACCCCACTAAGGGTTCTTTCCTGGGTCTAAGGGAGGTCCAGCAAATCCTTGCTTACCCCTACGCCAGCTGAAGCAAAAGGGGGCCCCACCAGGAGGGCAGGAGACAAGCCTGGCACCAGCACCCAGGGTAGGGGCGCCCCCGGAGGGGCCAGGCTCTCTCTGCCCCGGGTTGCCGGCGGCAGACTCCACGACGTGCCTGCAGAGTGCTCGTGGGCTCAGGGAGCCGCTGGAGGGTCCTGGCCTGGCGATTTCCAGGATGTGGGCTCTGCCCACGGAGACAAGGAGCCCTGTCCTCAGGCTGCAGGGCCTCTCGCCACGCTCTCCCTTCTCTGCAGCCCTTTGCTCAAAATTCATCCTGGGGGCCTGTCTGACGGGCCACGCTGGGGTCTCAGGCTGCGCTGGGCGGCGGGCGGCTTGCCTGTCAGTTCCTCCAAGGAGGCTCCTGCTACAGGAGAGGGAGTCTCTCTCAAAGGAACGTGGATGCTCTTTGTTTTTTTAAAGATTGTATTTATTTATTTATTTAGAGGGGAAGGCAGGGAGAGAAACATCAGTGTATGGTTGCCTCTTGTGTGCCCCCGCTGGGGACCTGGCCCACAACCCAGGCATGTGCCCTGACTGGGAATTAAACCGGAAACGCTTTGGTTCACAGGCTGGCACTTAATCCACTGAGCCAGACCAGTCAGGGCAGTGGGTGCTTTTTCCAGAAGAATGGGGAATGAATGGTGGGGACAACATCCAGTAAATGCCCAGGACCCTGTCTCTCTGAGGCAGTTTCTGCTTCTGTAGGCGGCTTCCCTGCCCCTGCCCCCGCCCCGCCCAGCCAGGGTCTTCCATCCCCGCCAGTTCACCTGCCCTCCAGGTGAGCCCCAGCCCAGTTCTGGAAGAGAATCTGATTGGCCCTCAGGAGTGGGATGTTTGCCCTGGTCCAACCAGCCCTGGACAACGAGGGTCAGGTCACATAGCTTCAGAGGTCCCCCTTCAGGGAGGGGGGCTGGACAGACACCCCAAATACCAGTGACCACAGGATCTGGGAGGCCTCAGAGCTGGGAGCCAGCACTTTGGAGATCACCAGGGGAAGAAAGGAGGACCGGTGGGGCTTCCTATGAAGGGAGGATGCCGTGTCCTCTGCCTTCTGCTAGGTGCGCAGTGCGCTCCTCCAGGGTCCAGCTCAGGCTCGCTTGGAGCAGAAGCAGGGAAGAGGGCAGCTTTTCTGGGGGCCAAGCCCCAGGGCCAGCCCACCCCACCACAGCGCCAGGGAGCTGCTCAGCACCAGGCCTGCCATAGCCCATGGGCAGGCTGTCCGCAGTTTCCGAGCCAGGCCCAGCCCCTCCCCTTCCTGGGGAGGCCAGAGCCAGAGCCTGGGTACAGACTCCCTAGGGCAGATCCGAGGGGCAGCTCCAGGAGCCCCTGCTGGCCTGTGGGCCTGGCCCAGCTCTCCCACCCTCCCCCACGCATCAGTCCTCTCTGAGCCAACCTGGGGCCCCCAGAGGGCAGGGCTGCCTGTGTCTTGTCCCTGGTGCCTGCCCAGGGCCCGACCCAGAGTGGAAGCTTGGACAACGCTGATGGTGGGTGGGCGGCGACTGTCCACCCTCTAAACCCCTCTCTGACCATGACATGAAGTCTGTCCATTTTCTTGAGGTCAGCCGCACACTGAATCCAACCCTGGCCAGGCCCCGGCCTGGACTCCAGGCACACAGACTTCCAGTGAAACACAGGCTGGCAGCAGGGGAGAGGAGCACCCCCAGCCCCAACCCCACAAGGCACCCAGCCCGCAGCAGCTTCCCAGGCTGGGGGCAGGAAGAGTAGGAATGACCCGAGGGTCCCTGAACATTGGCCTCTCTCACCTGCCTGCCCACCCAGCTGCTCCTGCCCCAGTGACTGTCCCCGGGCTCCACTTGAAGGAGACCTGCCAATGACAAGCTGACTGCAGGGCCCTGGCGGGCCCAGGGTGCCCCTTGGGGACCCCTCAGTGGGGCCTGGGGAAAAGAACATACTCGAGGGAAGGAGAGGTATAGCTTTTGGCTCCTTCTCAATGGGAAGGGGCTTGGGGGTGACCTCTGGGCCAGCTCTCACCAGCCTGTCTCAGAGGGCGAGGCTGGCCCTTAGCCTGGCCCCCAGTGGGAGCCAGTGCAGACTGTGAGTGGGGGAGGCCCTTCACCACCTCAGTGGCCCATTTCCCAGCAGGCCCCTCGGGAGGGCTAAACACAGCCTCGTTAATAATTCCAAGTCACGGGCAGGCGCAGGAGTGTGGGATGCTCCTATTAAGAGTGGTTCATAGGCACCTGGAGAGACTCACGTGGGGGTAAAACATGGTTGGAAACCAATAGGCCCCTTACTGCTCGGTTTCATGAGGCCCAGACAGCAAAAAGAAAGGAGCCACAGTGGGGCCCTCCCACAAGGAGCGTGGGCACAGGAGCCCCCACGTGAATTCTAGGTGGGGCGAGTGAGCTCTTTCTCAAAATCAACAGTCAGCGTTACCCCGGCTCAGCCCTGGGAGATTGGTTACTAACAGCCAAGCCCCAGAGCGCTAGGTGCAGAGTGCTCAGCACACCTGAGCCAGGTCCGGCCCTTGCTGTGTGGTCGTGGCAGGTCAGATGCCTGGGACCTCACCTTGGATGCCTCACCTGTGGAGCAAGGTGGGAGGATGAGCTCATCGGGGACATGGTCAATTTGGTCCCCTCTCATGCTCCCAGTGTTGGGTCTGGGGTCACATCACCCCCTCTCAACAGGCTACTGAAATCACACTCGGATGCCTTCCCTTGGGACATTGATGATGAATGAATGTCATTAGCAGATTCTCAGGGAGAACACTGCGTGTAAATCATTCCCCCCATTCTGTGGCAGCTCTTCCACCTCCACTGCTACCTTCTGGAGAGCCTCCTGGGACCCTCCAGGGAGACTGGAAAGGCCCCTCAGGACTCCCTGATGCCTTGAACATCTCCTCTGTATGAGGGTTTATCTGCTGACACATTTTAGAGTAGCAGAAAACCTTACCCAAACTGGCTAAAGCAAGAAAGGGAACTTGTTGGCTAATGTAACCCAAGAGTCTGGCATTCTGCTTTCAGGCAAGGCTTGATCCAGGCACACAGGCTATGAGAGGACCTGGGTTTCCCCTCTGGTTGTAGCTCTGCTTCCTCAGTGTTGGGGCTGTTCTCAGGAAGGCTCTCCAACCTGGCTGTAAGCAGCAGGTCAAGGCTTCCCACTTGGTGTTCACATCTTGCTGAAAACAACCCACTTCCTCCCCATTCCCACCTTGCCAACCAAGACTCCAAGACCATGTCTCATTGGCCCCGAGAGCCTGAAGGGGTCATGTGTTTATTCTTGAACCAATCAATGTAGGGATGTGGGGAGACAAGGATAGGTTGATCAGCTTAAGCCAATCAAGGCTCAAGCCAAGAGCTAAGAGTGTAGGGTCAGTCTCACCCAAACCACAAGGCTGAGAAACCTGAGATCCAGTGGGGTAGAGAAGACAGGATGGAAGTCGGAGAGGCAGAGCCGTTCTCTCCCACCTCACTGCCTTGTGCTACGATTTCCAGTGTGCCAGGCCGGTGCAGTCCAACCCTGTGACTTCCCTGTTAAACCTTGCCGATGCCTTCCCTCTGCCCTCATGGTCAAGGCCAAACCCCCTGGCAGAGGGCCTCCCATACAGCCCACGCCTGCTTTTCTAGTTTCATCTCTTTCCTCCTCACTTCCCACTCATGATTCCAGCTCTACTGGATTCCTCCAAAGGGGCCAGGCTCTCTCTCACCACTAGCCTTAGCACATGCTGTTCCCCCTGCCCGAACTCCTTTCCACCACCACCCATGTTGTCGAGCTAATTCAGCCTATACAGGATGGTAATTCCTCCACGAAGCCCTCCTTGACCTCACGGGACTGGCGCACAGGCTCTGAGCTCCCACACGCCCCTCTCAGCTTGGATCACTGTATATTTTTTTAATAGCTTTAGTGAGATGTAACCCGCATACCACAAAAGTCGCCCATTAGGACATGGCCCCTATTAGAACATTTGCATCACTACTGAAAGAAACCCGTGCTCCTTAGCAGCCACGCCTCCCAACCTAACCCTCCCCCAGACCCTGGCAACCACTAATCTACTGCCTGTCCCTATAGACTTGACTGTTCCGGACACAGGAGTATTATAGAAACGGAACCATACAACAGGTAGCCTTTTGTGCCTGGCTTCTTTTTCTTAATATAATGTTGTCAAGGTTCATCCACGCGGCAGCATGCCAGTACTTCAATCCTTTTCATCGCTGAGTAACATTCCGTTGTATAAATATTCCACTTTCATTCATCCCGTCATCAGTGATGGACATTCGGGTTAGCTCCAACTTTTGGCTATTGGGAAACAATGCTCTGAACATCTGTGTAAAGTTTCTGTGTGGATGTATGTTTTGTTTCTCTTGGCTATGTACCTAGGAGTGGAATTTCTGGAATTTCTGGGTCATATGGTAACTCTATGCTTAATCTTTTGAGAAACTACCAGACCTTATTTTTTTTTTAGGATTTTTAATTTATTTTTAGATAGAGGGGGAGGGAGGGAGAGAGAAACATCAATGTGTGGTTGCTTCTTGCATGCCCTCTACTGGGGACCCGGCCCACAACCTAGGCGTGTGCCCTGACTGGGAATTGAACCAGTGATCCTTTGGTTCACAGGCCTGTGCTCAATCCACTGAGCCACACCAGCCAGGGCAAACTGAAACTGCCAGACTTTATTTAAAGCAGCTGCACCACTTTCCATCTCCACCAGCAGTGTATGAGATTTGTCCATGTCCTTGCCGACACTTGTTATTGTGTCTTTTTTATCCTGGCCACCTGGTGGAAGTCACGTCTCGCTAACTGCGATTGGCACTTCCCTGATGGCGAATGGTGCTGAGCATCTTTGCACGTGCTTGCTGGCCATCTGTGATCTTCTTTGCAGAAACCTATTCAGATGCCAAGACCACTCAGTGGGGAAGGACAGTTTTATCAATCAACGGGGCTGAGAAAACTGGATATCCACGTGCCAAAGAGGGAAGTTACCTTTACTTCACACTATAGAGAACAATTAACTCAAAATGGATCAAAGATCTAACCTAAAAGCTAAAATGCTTAGGGGAAAAAAACAGAGAAAAAGCTTATCAACATTGGATTTGGCAGTGATTTCTTGGCTATGACACCAACAAGCATAGGCAACAAAAGAAAAAATAAATTAGATTTCATCAGAATTAAAAACTTTTGTGCATCAAAGGACACGATCTGGAGTGGAAAGGTGACCCACACCGAGTAGGAGACAGTATTTGTAAACCGTACGTCTGGTAAGGGAGTAATATCCGGAATATGTAAAGAACTCCTACAACTCACCGACGAAAACCTCAACTCAAAAACGGGAACGCTGAGGACACGATGCGGAGTGAAATAAGCCGGTTACAGAAAGATAGATACATACTGTAAGCCCCATTTACATGAAGCATCTAGACTGGTCAAATTCATAGACACAGAAAGGAGAGCGGCGGGTGCCAAGGGCTGGGGGTGGGGGCGAATGGGCAGTTGGTGTTCAATGGCGACAGGGTCTCAGTTCTGCAGACGGAAGAGCTCTGAGGGCGGGCGGTGGCAGCGGTGGCACAACCAGGTGAGCGCACTCGACACTGCGGAGCCGTCCGCTTAGAATGGTCAAGATGGTCAGTTTTCTGTCCTATCTATTTTACCATAATGAAAACTAAACTAAAAATAAAAACTGGTCAAGGACTTGAGTAGATATTTCTCCAGAGAAGAAACACAAGTGGCCACTAAGCACACAAAAGATGCTCGAGATCACTAATCATTAGAGAAATGCAAATCAGGATCATTAGATCCCAAACCAGAGCCATAGGATGGCTACAATTTAAAAAAAGCAAAAAAATAAACAAAATAACGTGTCGGTAGAAACACTTGTAGAGCGATTGGAACCCTTGTGCATGCCGGCAGGGATGTGAGGGGTGCAGCCATTACGGGAAGCGGTAGGGGGGCAGTTCTTCAAAAACTTAAACACGAGACTATCCTGCGATCCCGTGAATCCACCTCTGGGTGCACACGCAGAAGGGCTGGCGGCAGAGACTTGAACAGGTGTCTGCACACCCACGTTTGCAGCTGCACCATTCACGGCAGCCAAAAGGTAGAAGCAACCCAAGAGCGCATCGACGGATGATGGATAAACCAAAAGTGGTCCATCCCGGAATACCACCCAGCCTTAAAAAGGAGTGTGATCCTGATACGTTACAACATTGTATCAGCAGCCTTGAGATTGTGATGCTACGTGAAATGCCTGTTCAGACCCTTTGCCCATTGTAAAAATGGACTATCTTTTTATTGAGCTGTAAGACTCCTTTATATACTCTGGAAACGAGAACCGTAGCACGTACCTGATCTGCAAACATTTGGGCTGTCTTTTCACTTTCTTCACGCTGTCCTTTGAAGCACATGAGTTTTAATTTTGATCAAGTCCAGTTTATCTACTTTTTCCTTTGTTGCTTGTGCTTCGGTGTCATTTCTAAGAAACCACTGCCTAATACAAGGGCATGAAGATTTACCCATTTTCTTCCAAGTTTTATAGTTTTAGGTGTTGAGCCACTTGGTGGTCGCTTTGGCACATGGAGTGAGCTAGGGCTGCAAACTCACTCCGTGCACGTGGAGGTGCAGTCGTCCCAGAGCCACTGGTTGAAAACAAAGGGGACTCTTTCCCCACCGATTCATTGGGGCATCCTTGCTGAAAATCAGCTGAATGTATGTATGGGTTTATTTTTGGACTTTCCATTCTATTTCATTGATATGTGTGTCCCCACTTATGCCAGTACCACGCTCTCTTGATTACTGCATCTTTGCAGCTAACTTCTGAAATAAAGCGTGAGTCCAAGACTGTTTTTGCTCTTCTGGATCCCCTGCACTTGCCTATGAATTTGAGGGTCAGCTGGTGAGTTTCTGAGAGGCCAGCCAAGCTTTGGGTGGGGGCTGCACCGAATCTGCAGCTCTGTTCTGGGAGTGTCGTCATCTTAACGGCACTGTCTCCAATCCAAAAACGTGGGATGACTTTCCATTTAGTTATATTTTTCAATGTTTTAGTTTTCAGAGTGTAAGTTTTGCACTTTCCCCCTTAAATCGATTCCTAAGAATTTGATGCTATTGTAAAGGGAACTGTTTTAATTTCACTTTTGGATTGTTCGTTGCAAGTGTATTGAAATAGGTTGACTTCTGTACACTGATCTTACATTCTCCTTGCCCAGTTTTGTGTCTCTGTGCTCGACACAGCAGGCAGGCACTTTAAAAAGATGGCTTCACTTTAGCACGGCTAAAGGCTGGCAGCGAGGGCAGACTGAAGGCTGGGTCACTGGCTGGGAGGTAGCAGCAACGTGACATGTTGTAATCCAGGTGGGGGGCCCTGGGAAGTGGCAGTGGGGAGAGGGAAATGGTCAGCTGGATAGGACAGGGTTGGAGGGGGAAGGAAAACTACTGGAAGTCTACTCTGTCTGCAATGGAGAGGCAGCCTGTGAGAGGAGCCCAGGCTGAGCATCTAGACAGAAGAGTCCCACTGTGTCACAAGCAGCTAAAGTCACAGCAGATAATAACCAAGCCCCAAGAGGTGGCAGGGGACCGGCCAGTGGAAACCAGACTGCAGTGAGTGTGGCGTAAGGGGAAGTGAAAAAACTGACCTCAGAGGTGTGGCCTATCAGTCGAGGGGAGGGGGCTGCTGCTTATTAGCTTAGGAGAATTTGGGATTTTTAATGGGGTAAACTTTTTGCTGATGGGAAGGGGCCAGTTAAAATGGAAAGGGTCAGAGGGAAGGAGAGGAAGTAAGTCAAGGCAATGCTCCGTCCTTCCCCACGGACAAGTCTGTGCCCCACAGTGCACCCCGATATCGTTCTCCCACCACCCCTGCTGGCAGCTCTGCGGACCCCAGTGTGTTCAGAGCCACTTCCTGCCCTCTGTGATGAGTGTCCAGGCCCTGAGTGAGGGGCGCTGTTCTCAGGACAGAAGCTAGAACGTTTCCTTTTGACAAGGAGCCTCAAGCTCGGTTCCTGCTGACGTTTTCTCGAGCAGATCTCTCTCTGGGATGAAGGTCAGCATCGCTTTGCAACACGGGCGTGAGCCAGTAGTGTGAGGCACACACAGCTCCTGGGCGGGTCACACCGGCCCCGAGCCTCGGCCCCCAAAGTGCTGAGGCAGCTTTTCTTCACATGGGGGGATGGCCAGGGCTGAGGGGCCCCGAGAATTCTCGAGAACGCCCCAGTGGCCTTCGGCTTTGCAGGCAGGAGAGCCAGGACGGACCCCGGCCCACAGGGTCCGCAAAGCAGTCAGTCTTTTCCTGACACCTCCTTCCCCAGCCTCACGCTCCTTCCCTCGGGTGGCCTGAGGGAACGTGCAGCTGCCCACCTGCTGACCCGACAGATTCCTAGTGACGGGCAGGACACCCAAAGGCTGCTGCCATGGCGAGGGAGCCCACGTGGGCGCTGGGAGGGCTAGGTGACGGTCCTGGGGTGCAGGAGGCGGCTGGCTGCCCTCAGGGAGGCGTATTTGGGTCAGATGTCCGCTCCTGACTTGGCTGGCCCTGCTGTTTCATTAAAGAAACCAAAGGTGAGTGAGCTGTGGTCAAACTCACAGGTAGGGCCTCCCTAAGGCCTCCGGAGCAGGCCCCAGGGTGCCGGCTCTGTGGCTGTGAGCTCACGTGGTCAGTCGGGATGGCTGCATCTCTGACTGGGGAAGCTCTAGCCAGGCTGCGGGGAGGAAGCCAGCCTTGATCGAGGGGAGCTGTTCAGGCAGGTACCCCTTCCTCCCTCCCTCCCTCCCCGCTGCCTCCACTCCCTCCTCCAATCCATCACTACTACACCCTGCCAGGAGCCAGGGCACAGTCTTGCTGAATGACTGAAGTCCAAAAGGAAGCTGGGTCACATGGGTGGTTCTCAAACTGTGGTCCTGGCCCAGGCCCTCCAGGGCATTCTGATGCCTGCTTGAATGTGAGGCGCACTGGATTAGAGGGTCCCCTTCCCAAGCTGCCTCAGGATCTCTCGTGCTGCAGAGTTCGGCCAGACTCAGGGGCTACCTGCTCTCACAACGCCCCCTCCCTGCTCCTTCTGCTTCATCCCAGACAGACACCCTTGGTGATGCGGAGCCTCCGGTCAGGCACCGGCTGGGGGAGGTGTGCCACTGAGGGACACCAGGCCCCTTCCGTTCCGAACCCCGGCGAGGGTGAGCTGAGGATCAGTCTGACACTGCAAACATGGGAGCGGTGACCAAGAGCCCTTGCTGTGCCGACACGGGGCCAGCCCCTGACCCGACCCTCGACCAGGTCAGAGTCAGGACACCCAGACCCTCTCCTTGGCTCTGATGCATACCAGCTGGCTGGCCTGGGGGTGTGCCTCACAGGCTGCTCCAGATCCCAGTGTCCGAAGCTCTGCGGCCAGTGCTCTGGATGGACAGGCCAGAGAAAAAGTGTGCTGTGTGCAAGAGGCCGCACACACCGGGCACAGCGGGGCATGTGCCCACGTGAGGTTCTGGAGGAGCATGCTCCCCTGTGGTGTGGAACCGGAGCCGTGGCGTGGCGGGCGTGGCCAGGGGGTGGTACTGCCGCAGACAGGGCACAAGGGGACCCGTGGGGGATGGAAATGTTCCATGTCTCTTACAGTGGAGGCTACAGACTGCGCATGCCTGTGTCACAACTCATCCAGCCACACGTTTCAAAGGGTGAACTGTATGTGTGTAAGTTGCACCGCAATTGAAAACATTCCTAATAAAATAAGAAGTTTGGGATCAGATGACTCCTAAAAACGCCGAGTCTGAAACCTTGGAGTTCTCTACGTGGGCTGTCTCGCAGGGCTATCTGCCAACTGCTGGCAGAAGGGGTGCGCGTCAGCCTGTCCCAGTGTGGGCTTCGCCCCAGGTCTCCGCTGTCGCCTCCCTCAACTGGCTGCGCGCCCCACTCCTGACCCAGAAGGCAGCCCCCGCCCCCGCTGCAGGCAGGACATCAGTGAACAGCAATTGCTGTGCAGTCTGTTCCAAAATTCAGCCTCTGGGGCGGAAGTCACGCTCGAGTTTCCACAGCAGCTGCCACAGATCTAAGACCCACAAATTTCTCTAGTAGGTGTTACTATTGTCAGTGGGAGCGGGTGGGAGGCAGTTAACTAATTTAATGAACAAAAATCACAAAGAAAAAATTAGGAGCGGGCGGTGGAGGAGAGACGGCAGCTGGAGTGACTGGAGATAACATACGTTTCCGTCACAGAATCTTTATTTTACAGTCTGCATCACAGCGAGACAGCCCGTCCCAAACACCACCCAGATCGGCAGACCCCCCCCCCCCCCCCCCGCCCCCCCCCCCCCCCCCCCCCCCCCCCCCCCCCCCCCCCCCCCCCCCCCCCCCCCCCCCCCCCCCCCCGCCGTTCGGTTTACACAAACGCTCTTCAATGACCACCACCGGTGTGAAAACAATACCGAGAGCTCCTTCTGCACCCAAGCTGACTGGAAAGCAAACCTTACGCACGAGACGCTTTCTCCCCCAAGTGCTGACTTGCTTCTGGATTCGATGTGTCTGACTTCTTGGTGGTCATGTGACTAGGCAAATCCAGTTTATGATCGGAAACACTCCAAGGCTTCAAAACCCCCCTTGTGTGAACAGGACTTCTGGATCCTTTGGTTAGTAAGTACCGTAAATGCTAAAAAAGCTGACCCCCCACCCGTGTCCGGTTGGGCTCCCTACTACAAAACCTCACGCCATGCCTCAACAAGCAGCTGACGGTCTTAGGAGTGGGTTAGTTCTTCTGTCTCACTGGGGCATTTACTGACTTTGTCGGGCACTCCCCCTTCCCAAAGGGCCGGGCTGCAGATTCCTGCCACCAGAACCCCAACAGGCCCCTGGTGCAGCACAACCCAGTCCTTGCTGCAGCACCTCCTGTCCCTGCCTCAGCGTACTCCTTCCCACGGTGGCTCAGGGGCTGTGCGTGTCCCACGAGCCAGCAGTGAGCCACTGAAAACCGCACCTACGTTTCAGGGGTGATCCGAGCACGGAGGGCGCAGCTGCAGCCTCAGGCTACTGAGCGCCCTGGGAATCTGGGGGTGTTCGACTCGCCGATCAGTAACTACATTCCAGGTGGCGACAAGCATGAACCTCGATGCAGGTGGATCTCCTCTAAAGGATTCCTGCCAAAACACCCTCCAGAAGCTGGAGCGCAGGGCAGGTCTCTGGGAACATCTGGTGTGTTCCAGATGAACGCCTTTTTGACATGCCAAGAGGCATCGAGTCAAAGTCTAACTTCCTCAGTGGGGAAGCCGTTCACTTAGTGAGTCCTAATGGGCGGAAAGCAGCGGGCCACAGGCACCCTGGCCTCTGCCTACTCTGAACCCAGTAAAAGGCCAGGCCTGGGTTAGAGAGCAGCAAAGGGGGAGGTGTGCAGTGGAAGGGGTGAGGTGGGCTGCGATCGGCTGGCTGCCTTGGAGGGTCGGCAGCGGGGCAGCACGAAGTGCTCCGCTGCTCTGCGGGGTGTGTGGCGCAGAGCTAGCAACCTCCGCAGACTGTCCAGTGGTCTCAGAACGGGGAAAGTGGCCAGATGCCACCTGCCATTCAAATCAGCCTCTTCTACACTCTTCCTTGGTCTGAAAGGACTGGCTCCTTGTAGAAAACTCTTTTAAGTACTGAAACAAGACACAGAGTTTAACGAACGCAGGGAAGAACATCCTATCTGTTCCAAAGCAATGATATACACATCAGTACGTGCCCTCTTGCTACAGTTCTCCGTAGCTTAGAAAATGCGTCCTTCGCAGAGCTGCTGGGAGAAAACGCTGCAATGCACCATTGCCTTTAGCCCATATTCCCAAGACTGAGCCTATGTGGAATGGATAGGGGAGGGCGGCAGAGCAGGTGGGGGCGAAGAGAAGTGGAGGAGGGAGGGGGAGGCAGGCTGTGGGACAAGAGAGTGGTGATCCTGTGACACGAGGTGGGACCCCTGCTGCGACCATCACATGACAAGCACTTCTGGTGAGACGGAGTGCTACCTTGGCTGCTGGACACGTCCGGGACAGGGACAACCCTGGAGTTGTACTCTAAAGTGGGCTCTTGAAAGAAAACCGAACTGACTCACGCCAGGACCTGAGAAACCACCCTCTGCACTAGAACAAGCTTCTCCTCCCAGAACGGGCCACCAGCGCACCAGCGTGAAACGCATGCACTAAAAGGCACTAAAATTTTAAAGCCTGGGGGGTAGGGTGAGAGCTAGGCTGATGGAGTCTCTGGCCACTGCTAAGAGCCAGGATTAAGAGATCAATGATTGTTCTTGTGGTCCAAGAAGTAATTCTCTACAAAAGACACACGCTTCAGCAACGGGAAACAAAGCCTTCACTTCCTGAAATCTCACAGCCAGCAGCGCCTCCAGTCCCTGGAAGATTTCTCAAAGGAAGCCTGGATATTCCGCGTGGGCAGGAACAGGGAGTCGGAGCACAAAGTGAAGCTATAAATACCGAGGGCTCTATGATGTGCATGCACCCATCCTTCCTGCCCAACCTGAGATCCTGGGAGAGCTTAACCGTTCGAACACTGTGGCTCACGGAGCCCGTGGGGACCGAACCTGGGCCTGCAGGAAGGGGCTGTGAGCTGGTGGAACTACTGCGCTTTGGACCCCAGTCGGTCATCTTGACTCAAGAGGAGAGCTCAGTACTGGTCACGACTATGAAGTGATAGAGAAAGAGAAGAAATTTTTACAGAACAGGACAGAGAACTTAAGTAATTTTATAAAAACTGGAACTACCACCTGCCTTCCCAACAATGGGCTGGGTCTTGATTTTTCCTAATCTCTGGCCTGATTTCGGACCTCCTGAGTCACACGCAGGACATGGCGGATGAGCTGCTTGGTGGGAAGGCTGTGGCCAGCCTGATTCCAAACCACTGCCATGCCCCCGCTGTGCCTTCTGGTCCGGAGGGCTCAGGACTGTGAAGGCGCGGCCACTCGGGGGCTGTGTGGAAGCCCAGAGGCTCCCAGAGGTGGGCACGAGCCCGTGCCCACAGAGGAGCGGGCAGCGGCGCAGAGGTGCAGGGAGGGCGCGGTGCGGGCTCTCCTCGCACACGGCCTTGTCCGCCCTCGCTCCTCACGCACTGGATTCCTTGCTCCAGCACGTGAAGTGAGGACATCTCCGAGGACAGGTTCTGTAGGAGAGGTTTCATCACACTGGTTCTTGCCAAGAAATCTGCGGCCAAGTCAAGACGCGAGCTCGGAGGACAGCGAACGTGTCCCCGGAGGGAAGCACCCTAAGGGCGGCGGGGTGGGGGCGCCCACAGCCCGAGACACATCTCCGCAGTGCCAGCGCTGTCCGACACAGGTAAGCCAAGTTTTAAAAAGATTCCCGTCCTCCCTGCAACTTCCTTCCCCTGTCACAGAGCTCCAAGTCCAAAACAAGAAGAAGAAGAAGGTCCCTTAAGTTAATGCTGTGGGTGCGTTTCCCTGGTCCCGAAGACAGGAAGACACGTGACCCCTCCCTGGAACACCTGCAGAGCGGCGGCAGCAACAGCCGAAAGACGCTGCCGCTACTGCACGTGTCGCCGGGACCAGGCCTCTGTGAAGGTCGGGCCAGGCAGGCCGCACCTCTAAGAGCTCAGAAAGCACGTGCCCCACACGTCAGCGCAGAAGAGAGAACAGCACAGGAGGGGAAACAACTGGTTCTGAGGAAAGACTTCAGGTTCCCAAATCTAGGACACTGAGTGCCACCCCCAAATCTTGTAGTTTCTGACTGACCCTTCCAAGCTGGAGCTAAGAAAGCCACCACCGGAGACTGTCACTGTCCATCCCCCAGGGGGCCCGACACAGGTGGGCACTGGAAGGACCCAGGCAGCCGGCACCCCGAGCATTAGGGAGCTTCTTGACGGGGCCACATTTGGGTCTCCTGTCTCAGGCCCGGGTGACCAAACCCTCTGGGCAACGATCACAGAGCCCTCTGGGCCCTCGGTCGCAGCGCCTTCTGAGCTCGCACAGACCCTGCCCTCAGACCCTGCCCTCAGCCCCAGCTGGGGAACTAGGAGGACCCTCTTGCTAGGAGTTCCTGCAAGAGGCCTGGCCCCTGCCTGAGACGGAGGCTTCGACCACACCCACCTTCCTCCCCCCACACCCCTGGGGCAGGACTGGGACAGTCTCCGTTCACTTCCCATTCAGAAACGCCCTCCGGTGCACAGAGCAAGCTTTACGAAGAGGAGGAGCTGCCTCCGCACCACTTT
The DNA here is from genome assembly GCF_022682495.2 of Desmodus rotundus. Classification (NCBI taxonomy): domain Eukaryota; kingdom Metazoa; phylum Chordata; class Mammalia; order Chiroptera; family Phyllostomidae; genus Desmodus; species Desmodus rotundus. The sequence goes on from NC_071387.1 coordinate 4,764,988, forward strand.
TCTGACCCAGGCTGCTCTGGAAGGCAAGTGCCTCCCGCTTCCCCACGAAGCCAACACAAGCCACGAGAAGAGGGGGAAACGAGAGATGGCGCTGCTCCGGGGTCCGTGAGGGAACCCTACAGGATGCCTTCTGAGCTAGAAACACATTCTGTCCGTCCTTCAGACCAGAGTGCCCTTCGGTCACGGCTGCCGCCTTCCACCAGCGGGGCTGGGCTGTGTCCCGGGCCAGGACCCTGACGGGGACAGGACAGCACTCAGACACAAAGCCCTTTCTAAAAGGACCACCGGGCTCCCAGAGGGCTGGTCACTTTCAGAATCTGGGACAAAGGTGTGAGGCCACATTTAGGGACAGAAGTCCTGGGGCAGGCTCGACATATACATTGGGTTTTGAGCTGGCTTTCTAAAATAACCTAACTATATTCATTTTTGTCCCCTAAAGCAGCAGCGACCCGCTCCCTTCTGCGCCTCTGTGCGCCCTCGTGCTGTGACCAGCAGACACAGGCCTCGCCCTCCTCCCCACCCGCCACCCCTCCTTTCCATGTGTTACACAAGGTGGGGGTGGGGGGGGGCAGGGACGGGTCACACGGCATATACCCTAAGAGCTCCCAATTTAAAAATATATATATGTATATATATATATATATATGTAAAAAAAAATGAAAACGAAGTCTTCCTTTTATTCTCCTCCTGGCTATACTCCCTCCCCACCGTCCCACCTGAAGGAGAATTCCAGCTGCCTACGACCAGCTGCAGAACGAGTTTCCACAAAAGAGAGTAAAAAATTAGGTTTCCTGGCACTCTGCTCCCAGCCACGTGCCCCGTGTCACTGCTGGAGGGCCGGCTGCCCTCCCTCGCCAGGAGCACTCTCAATAAATTAAGCGTCGTTGTGGACGGGCCAGCCTCACGGGAGCTGCGTCACGCGGTGCCTTCCCAGTCGCCCTGGGGCTCCGCCGAGCCGTTGGTCACCTTCTTGACTTTCTTCACGTTCTCCATCGCCCCGGATGTCGTCACGCTGAACGAGAAAAGAGCCACGAGAAGCGTGTCAGTAGCACAGTAAGCCCGTCTTCACTGCAGCGCGGTGCCAGGAGCGGTACAGGGCACCGGCTCCGGCACCAGACTGCAGTGGGTTCGCCCCGCACCGCCCCGGCTGGCCGGCTGTGTGACCTCCACCACGTCATTCGAGCTCTCTGGGCTTCAGTGCAATAAATAATTCCCACTTCCCGGAACGGTCACCGGGGAAAGACGAGATTCCCCAAAGCGCCCAATCAACACCCCCCAGCTGTGACTGTTGTAGCCAACGCTAATCTCTGCCATGGCCACCATGAGTTCTCATGCTGCCTGTGTATGCTCTAGTCACAGCTGTGAGACCACTGTGTGCGCTGTGCTCGACACTCAGACAGAAAGCCGCCCACTGTGGACACGTACGGTGACCTGCCACAAGGGAGCACTATTGAGTCATGGGGCAGCACCACCGCTGTGAGGAACCTCCTGGGCCCAGATTCTTCCACCACTAGAGAGGCTTTCTGCAATTCCAGGCCCTGGTCCATGCAGGCTGGGCCAGGCCCGCACGGATGTCAGGGAGCATATGTCTCTGCCTCCCTTCTGTGCCTCCCCAGGGCAGGGGCTTTATTCTCTGTTTGTCCCTGGCACCATCTACGCACTGTCCCACTGTCCCTACAGAAGACTGGGAGGTCCCCGAAGGCAGGGCTTCTGCTCCAGCTGATGCCCCACAACTGCCCACAGGGCACGCGGCCGGCCCAGCACCCATTCCAGCAGAAGCTATCCTGCCTCCAGCAAGGCACTGGCCTCAAGGGCCGACAGCATGAGAGCTGGGCTGCAGCCAGGGATCCCGCAGCTACGCCAGGCAGACGCACTCCCTGTGGGATCAGTACAGGCATGTGTGCGGCGGGTGGATAGAAAGGTGGAGCAGAGAGATGCCGGACAGGGAGCAGGGAGCGTGGACAGAGACGAAGAGAGAACATGGACCAGGCTGCCTCCCGCCTTCCTTCTCCACCTCCGTGGCAAGCCCTCTTTTCCTGACAGCCCTGAGTCCTGTGCTTGGACCCCGAAGGGCCTCATGCACATTTGCAAGAGGGAGATGGGGCTTCAGACACCCGCTGTTCCTGCTGCCATATCTGTCACAACCACGTGTGGCTTGGGCCTCAGTGGCCCATGGATACACCTATTTCTTTAATCAAACTAAACCAAAAACTAAAGCCAAACTAAGCATTGTTTCCTGGACTGGAAACGCGGAGTGGCCTGTTTAAGAGACACTCCCACGAGTCTCCGATTCTCCCGTGCCCACTGCTGGTGCCGGCCCACTCGGAAGAATGCAGGAAGTAGCCCGAGGTGGCCGGCAGCCTTGAGGACAGCATTCTGGGGTGAAACCCAGAGGCAAGTCCCAGCCCTGAACCCACCGCAAACGCTTCTTCCCGCCCTCACTTCTCCAGACGGGAATAATCCAGATCACCCAGGACTCGCACAGCCTAGGAGGCAGCTGCGGAGTCTGAGAGCTGAAATCGCAGCCAGTACTTCTTAACACGCTGAATTGCTTTTATGACAAATTTTGTTACCAAAATTGGTACAAAGAGAGATGTTAAAAGAAAGATGGAGGAAAAAGACAGCAAGTCAGTGTTACCTCTGCATGCACCCTCATCCTGCAGGCGGCCCCACCCCCTGGGGCAAGACCCACTGCCTCAGCTCGGCTGCAGACGGAGGAGGTGACAGCAGGCACGAGAGACACTGCCCAGAACCCCCCTGGTCGGAGCTCGGGGGACAGCAGCAGGATGCAGCAGGAAGACTTGGGTTTGCGCTGGGGGGCATAAGGACTGTCGCTTGTTCTGGGATACGGGTCAGATCCAGCTCCCTTCTTCGGGACACCGCCTCCAGTGCGGATGGCAGAGAGCTCAGCACCTTCTCGGACACCCGGGCAAGGGCTCTGCTCGCCTCTGGCAGGGCTGTTTGCGGAGGATTTAAGGGGTGCCATCCAGGAACAGCCCATCCAGGTGGAAGAGGGAGAGGATAGCCCGGGGCTCGGAAGGGCCCTGAGAAGCTGCAACTGGCCTTTGCGCTCACCTGCCAGTGAACACGGAGGCAGGCTGAGGGCTGGAGTCTCCACCTCAGGCCTGTTCTGCCCTGTCACATCTCATAAAGTCACAGAGCTTTCTCAGTGGTGGAGTTCTCAGGCCAAGAGAAACACCAGAACGACTTCCTTGCCCATGTAAAGGCACGTAACCTCACTCAGCTCCTTGCCTCCTTTGCGCAGGCTAACCCGGGCCAGCACCCGCTAGGAGCGCCGCCACCCTGAATAAAACATCCACTTGGTTTGCCCCTCTCCCAAGCGGCGACATGCGTAGCCTTTCTGCCACCAGAGAGCACCCACTTCACCATCACAGCGGGGCTCCCATGCAGCCACTGAAAACAGTGGATCAGGGCACTCTCACCCTGCAGCACAGGTGCGGACTGAGGTAGCTCGAGGACACCGCAGAGTAAAGAACATCCCCTCTGGTCCCCACTAGACTGGTGGTCCCTCTCCCTTTCCTCCTCTGACCTAGCAACCACAGACCTCTGGCTAAAACGGTTACTACTATCACCCAATATTGTCGAAGAGAAACAAAACCCAAAACAAAATATTGCCAAGAGACAACAATACCTTCGCAGGGCATCCACACTTGCAGAAGCAGTGGCCGACAGACCGGATGTGGGGACAGACACCCCCACGTGACTGGGGGGACCGCCAACTGGTACAGCCACGGTGGAGCACACCTCAGCCAGTGGATGGCGCCGTGAAGCGGCCATTTGGCCCCCCGCTGCCTGCTCCAGAGACACCCTGCCGTCACGTGTGGGGGCCAAGCCGGAGGCTCCAGCAAGGACAGAGACACCAGACCGCAGGCTCCTTCCGGGCGCTGCATCTCACCAGACTAACTCTCATTTGTGTCTCTTCAACCCTTGGTCACTTGCTCAGACTCTATGCCTCCCAGAAAAGGCACACCTGACGATTCTCCTGCCTGTCCCTCCGAGATCTATAAAAAGGCACTTCTTCCTCTGCACAGGGAGGAGCTGTTTGGAGCCCAGCAGCGGGATCGGCCTTCTGTTTACTGTTCTCACAGCGAAGCTGAGCACAGAGAGCTGGCCCCTGCTGCCGGACCTGCCTGACGGCCCAGCGGAGCCCAGCGGGGGCCAGGGCTCAGCCTTTCAATTGGGAAAAATCAGAAGGCCGCCTCGCTGGAGGTGGCACACTTGAAACTCAGCCTCAGCCTAATCATCAAAGACCAGCTGACCAGGCCCATCACAGTGCATCAGCTAACAAGCAAAACAGTCTCAATCCCCGTTCACTTCCCCAGAAAACGATCCCCCTTTCCCAGCGAACAGGACCCCAGAGCCCCTTCCACTGTGGCTCAGAGAGGCCTATCTTCACACCCAGGTTTAGGGCGAGGCGCTGGGCTAGCTCTGAGAAGTCGCTCAGCCATGTGATGACGGAGGGCGTTTAACCATGACTGCAGACACAGAGGAATCGGATGATCACGTATCGACACAGGCTCCCAATGGCAGAGCCCAATGGGAAGAGGGCTGGTCTGACCTCAGTAGTTGTGAATGGGCCCAGCACGGCCCTGAGCTCCGCAGCCCAGGCACCAGGAGCGGTGTCTGCTCACTTCTGCTAAAACAGAGGCCCCGCCTCCGCAGCAACAGCATGTGGAGAGGCGGCTGCGATTCACACCGCGCTGCTCTTCAGCAAGTAAAGGGGCCAAGGAGAGAAAGGAGGTTTCTTACACAGATTCCATTTCCAAGTCATCTTCTTCCTGAGAAAGCTGTAGGTAGGGGTTATCTGACGCTGGGCGGAACTTACACCCAGTGAGGACAAAGAACACCAGCGTGGCTGTTTCATCCAGGAGCTGTGGACAGAAGACACCCCGAGCAAAGGGATGAGCAACACTCTTCTTCCGAGGGCAGTGGAACCGACAAGTGGAACACCCCTGCCCTGGCCACCCACACTCCATGGTCACTCCTCAAAGCCCAGAGCTGACTGCTGGAGAGCGCTTGGCCTGGAGGTGTGCTGAAGCCCCAGCTAGGGTAGGGGCCTTCTCCTAGAGATGACACCAAAGACCCCTTGCTTTAACTGGAGTCTTCACACTGTCCCTTAAGGGTCACGATACACCCAAGCTTCCTGCAGTGCCAAAGGCTCCAAGTGTGCACGTTAAGAAAAGTGGCTCCACTTCCCTGACGGCTTGCCCTAGCCGTGAGGCCAGGTCCAGCACATTGCAAAGATGCTTTGTCACCGAAGTAACAGTAACAGGCAAAGAAGGGCGGTCTGGGTTCTCAGCTGCTCTCAGCCCTTTGCGGACGGAGAAGACCCGTCTCATCTGGGTTTTAATTATACAGAGTAAACCTTCCTCTCTCTGCCCAAGGCTTTCCTCTTCAAAGACTTTCCAAATTAAACACTAAAATCAATAATGCAATTACTTGATTTCTCAGGCCATCCAGCAGCTTTCCTGGACAGAGTATCTTAATTGCAGACCAGAAGAGACAGGAGGTCCTCCTGGCGGCAGCCAGATAAACTCTTAACAGTCTCGAGTTACAGCCCCAGACACCAACCCTCCGGCACCGTCCCCCCTGGGAACATACCTGGTAGAGCCACTTCCACTGGAACGGGACAGCAAATTTGAGGAAAAATGCAATGATCCTGGTGAAGTATATGTAACACACAATCTACACAAAGTGAGAAACAAGAAAAAATCAACACAGAAATTTGGCACCACTTTCTTCCAATAATTTGCTTTCAAATTAACTAACCGAAGAAAATTATTTGACATTTACAGTGCTAATAATAAATTTGGCAGAGAGATGACTTCTCTGCTAGTTACACTTTAAAGGATTTCTCCTTGCTCTCTAGGTGACCAAAATATTGGTAATGGCCACACCCATGGGAGGGACAAAACATTTTGGTGCGGTTGCTCTTAACTCCCGAGTAGCCCTCCCTTGCCCTATCCACATACATAACCCATTAACTTCAATCCCTAAAGGACAGTATTTGTTTTAATTCCCCGTCTTAGAGGAGTGTTTTCCAGCTGTAGTGGCGAAATAAAGCCACACAGGGAAAACACTGATTTTTAGTGCCTTCGGCAGATGCTGGGACATTCGTGGTCCGCACAGAGGAAGTCCCAGTAACACTAAGGACTCTAACAAGGGAGCGCATGCTGAGGACTCAGCAGGCGGGCCACTTGAGTGTGGCCTGCTCACTGGGACCATGCCCAGGTGGCCAACTTGCAGGAAAAAATGTCCAAGGGAAAGTCACTGCCAAAAGCACAGATGGAAGATGACCCAGAAACCCTAGAAGACCGATACCTTAAACATTCCAAGAAATTATGTGCTTGAATTTTTAGTAAGTCTCGCCTTTGGTGCTTAATGCTTGTATGAACTTTTTATGTTCATACCAGTCCTGTCTTAAGGTGTGACCCTATTTTTATAAATGAATTTTATTCTTTTTTAAAGATTTTATTTATTTATTTTTAGAGGAAGGGGGAGGGAGGAAGCGAAGCATCAATGTGTGGTTGTCTCTTGCATGTCCCGCAACCCAGGCTTGTGCCCTGACAGGGAATCAAACTGGCGACCCTTTGGTTCACAGGGCCGCGCTCAATCCACGGAGGCACACCAGCCAGGGCTGTAAATGAATTTTTTTTTTAAAACTGTAAATGAATTTTAAAAAAACCCAAACAAATCAAGGAGCATCCAGGCCTGGAAGAGACTCTGGAGAAACCAGCATGAAACTGCTGGCAGTGGTGACCAAGGGCAGGAGGAGGAAGGGGCCATAAAGGGTTTTCTGGGTTTCTGCAACGCTGCTTTTTAAAAACATCAAGCAGGTATTGCTTTTCTGAGGATGGAAAGCCAAATTTAAAACGAGCTGTGAAAAGCAGCTCTCACACCGAACCCCCACATCCAAGGCACAGTCTGGTTCTGAGGAGGGAAACCCACACAGCCCCAGGGGCGCCCATCTCTGCTCTCACCGACCCTTCAGAAGCCTGTGGGCTCCACTCCGTATTTACAGGTTCAGGACTGTTTTACTCACCAAGACGTAATAATGTCTGAAAAGTTTCAGCTTGGCTAAGTTAATAGCAGCTAGGGAGAAGAAAGAACAAGATAAAGGCTCATTAACTCCTTGGTGTGAAAGCATATGGCATTGGGCACCCTCTCATCAGGGGCCAAGTCTGATGTGTGGGTACGGCCCGGGGCACATCTGCATTTCTGGAAATGCACCCCCCCAGCAGGCCCCCCAACCACCAGGAAGAATCAGGGGTTGGGGGCGCAGCAGGGTGGGGTTCCAGCTCCAGGTCATGGGCAAACCCGCATAGCTCCCCCGTGCTGGGTTCAAGTAGCTTCCAACTGGCCATGCAGGAGCATAGCGACACCACAGAAACCAGCAGTCACTACACGTCAGGACTGCCCCCCCACCCCACCCCAGCCATCATGAAACATCTCAGCTCTGCCTCTGGCAGACAGCGCTGCGCTCCCCACTAGGACTAGTCTCAGGCGGCTCTCTGAGTCCCACCGGGGAAGCCACCCACTGGCTCAGGGCAAAAATTCAATGAACATGGATGCATCTTGCAAATTCAGATTTCACTTCGATTTTCCCCACAGGCTCTTTAAATACAACCTCCCTGGCTTTGTTTTACCATCACGACTGCTCAAGGTCAGGAGCCAGGACAGCTAACTTCCTGCCACCGCCTATGGTCATGAAATATTGATGACCACAGAGGGTAGCCTGGCTCCCTCCCCAATTAGCAATCCTTTCATTCATCAGAAACCTTCTTGCAGGAGGCAAATTAATTTTGCTTAACAGCATTCAATTACTGGCTCCATTTAAGAATGGGCCTATGGGTGGTGGAGGTTCAGACTGCCTCCTCCTCCTGCTGCCTCGTGGTTAGTGGGGGACAAACAAGCTTAGGGTTCCAAAGGAAATTCCTTGAACCTTAAATAACTTTCAAGATGATCACCAACCGAGAGTATCTGTCTGGGTCTCTTCTAGGAAGCCAAATGCATCAATGAGAAGCTCAGCAAACCTGCCCAGGAAACCCAGCTCCCGAATGCAGAGGCTAGTGTACCCACGTCTAGACGGCAGCGGACATGTGTTCGCACACACCTGAAGAAGCTCGACTGAAGTACGCAGACCAGCAAAGGCTGTCTAATGTAGCAATCTTTCTTGTAGACGTATGGTTTTAAAAACTGAATCTCTCTGGTTCTCAGCCACTTTTCATTCACTCTGACCCTGGGCCAGGCCCCGGGTGCAGCAGGGACCATGGCAGCCGAGGCCTTTGCCCCAGGATGGCCCCCGTTCCTCAGGAAGGTCACCCAACCCCGAGCTGGTCACCCACTTACTGTAACACCAAGTGCACGCAGAGTAGCCTGCGAGCACGCGACACAAACAAGTGCTCCTCCTCCTCCTCCTCCTCCTCCTCGGGCGATGGGAGAGGATTTGGAGGACGAGGTAGGAAAGCTGAGGAGTGTGGGGCGACTGAGTTCCCAGGGTTTTAAAGTTTCGCTCATCTGTCCGTGTGCAGCTCCTGCCCCCAGCGGCAGTGGCTGACGGAGCAGCCGCTGACACCACACTCTGCCCATACACACAGCCAACCTCGGGGACCATGGTCCCCCCCCACAACAAGCAAAATGGTCCTTGAACATGAACACTCAACTCTCCTCTTTGTGAAGAACTGAGAAAAACAGCAATAACTGGACCATCCAAATAACAAAAATGCTTTAAGACTCCTCTGCATTTTGCTAGTTGAAATAAATCCTGACTAATGAAACACCTGCCCTTGAAGGTTCGCCAAGACCGTCCACCCGACAGAGAGGTGTCACATTTTCACTCCCTGACTTCAAGGTGCCCTGAGGGGACGCACATGGCTGTGAGGCCACGCACCAGATGCTCCCCACCCAGCCCAGGGACACAACAGGGAGAGCGGGCTCCCAGAGGCGGCGGTGCCTGAGCACAGGCCTGAGCGGGCCTCAGGAGGGAGCACGAATGGGGAGACCAAGTGGAGAGGATGTTCGGGAGGAGCGGGTGCGAAGGCGCGGCTGTGAGCTGGCATCACACACCAGGGACACGAGCAGCTCAGTGGGGCTGGACCATGGAAAGGCCAGGGAGCGGGTGAGGCGGAGAGGAAGGTGGAAAGCCATGTCAGCTGGCCACCCTGCTGCTGTCATGGGCCCCAAGGAGCCCCGGAGAGCCCAAAGCAGGGCGGTGCCACGATCACACCTGCGTCTCAGAGCCATCTCTCTACAGAGAGGATGGAGAGAAGCAAAGCGAGAGCCCTATGGAGGTCGAAACCCCTCAGATGTGTGGAAGTCCCCCTAAACAGGGGTGGGGTGGTTCTTCTCAGTGCACAGTGGTAGATGGGGCAGTGAGCAAGGCTGACCCGCCCTGCTGGCTGGCTGGGGGGGTGGAGGAACAAGGCGATGAAGCTGCGGACCAGAGAGAATTCTTCAAGTGAAGCCTGATAGGTCCCCTCCTGGTCACAGGGCAGGAAAGCAGGGGTGGGGAGGGTGACTGAGGGAAAGCAGAGGGGTTCTGACGTGAGCCATGGGAGGGAGGGAGCGGAAGGCGCTGTCCTAACACCTCCCTGGTGTCACTCGCGTCACCGCATCACCTCCAGGCCTACTGTGAGACACCACAGCGAGGCAGGCCACGCCCCCAGCGATGGGCCTGCACACCCACATCTGGTACCCATGCAGAACCGTCAGCACGGGCAGCGATGTCATGCCGTCCCAGGACGTGAGCCAGGACTGAAAAACGGACCTTGGGAATGACCGATGTCATCTTTAAGACATGCAGCACAGCATAGCGGAGCTCACGGCTGTCCCCCACACCCACTGGTGGCAACGACAACATGTCCAGTTGCACAGAGGACATCTGTTCACGAGACTGTGGGCTGTGGGGTCAGTCACGGGTGAGGCAGCGAGGGTGGGGAGGAAGCTTACTCACTGCAGTAAGCAGCGGGGTGGGGGTGGGGAGGTGATAGTACAGGCCCCGCACACCTGAACGTCCTGGGTTCTAATTCCCACTCTGCGGCTTCCTGGCCGTGTGACCTCAGGTGAGTCTCCTAACCTGTTTGAGTCTCAGTTTCTTTATCTGTAAAATGGGAATAACAGTGCCTACCTCTGGGGTGCTGCAGAGCCCAGGGTAAGCACCTGATGGACGGCTGATGTTACAGTATCGGGACTATACTGGGGTTACCTTGTACTAACCCAAACCAAACGAGGCGTACACTGTGTTCCAGGGGGTGCCACCTCTGGCAGAAATCCCAACTCTAATGAGTGAGCTGGAACGAGGGGCGACCTGGGGATTCCCAGAGTGCCCGGGCTCTCCCGGGCGTGGTGCTGCTGCCTGCGCACGACGGACGATTCAGCCTGCAGCCTGGAATCCAAATCCTCCCCGTTTTCTTCCAAAAAAAAGCTTTCCCTGGAGTTCAGAACACTGACAGCCTGTCTGCACGGGCTCGTTCTGGTCCTACCGCGAGGAACAGTGAATGCGGTACAAGAATGAGTGCGGCAAGAGGAAACTGCCTCAGACCAGAGCCAGCTCAGCTCCAGTCCCTGCACCGTCACAGCCCAGGCGCTGGGGCCCGGCCGGCACTTCTTCTCGGGCGCTGGTGTCCTCATCAGAATGAGGGTTTCTCCCTGGCGGTGGCTCTTCCCCAGGAACAGCCTCATTTAGCATGATGCCTGGGCCACCCCTAGTCCTAAGGATTTTGGAAAACCTCCCAGGGAATGGGGAAGGAGAGCAAGTACACCTGCTTCAGGAGCTGCTGAGGGCTCACCTCCTGCTGTGGGCTCCCTCCTCCTCCCACTCTCTCTCAAAACGATGCCCAGGACTCTGGATTTTGGCAAGTGCTTCTTACTGACGGGAATGGAACCCCGTGTCCTTTGAGAGGAAGTGTATTCTGTCTTGTGTGGGCACACACTGAGGCAGAAAGCGCCCAGCCCTTTCAAATGCTTAGTTAACAAGTCAGTCCTCTCTCCGACCCAGCAGCAAAAGAGCAAAGGCACCCCCCATCAGAGAAGGTGCCAGCCCGTCTGGACTCCTACCTCTCCTAGAAGCCAAAGAACAGCTGAGCGGGCTGGCAAGAAGACAGACTGTCCGTCGCCCCCACCTCCCAGCACCCCTCCCTGATGGTCCTGGAACCACGACAATGAAGACAGCAGCTCGGGGCCTTGCCCCCTACTGAGCGCCAAGCGAGCACCAGGCACCGGCTGGCCACCGTCCACGCTGCATCTGTGCAAGCCACACAGCAGCCTCTCCGAGGGAGGGCGTTACTACCTCCGCCTCCCAGGTGACAACGGGCTTAGGCCTGGAGAAGTTCAGTAAACAACCAAGGGCACAGCGCTTACAGATGGAGAAGCCGGCACTCAAACCCAGTCCCGGTCCCTCCAAGGGCCGGCTCTCAACGCCTACACTCTGTGCTAAGAGAACGGCGGTTCACAGCTTCATCACCCACTGGCAGCGCAGGGAGACGGGAGCTCACGGCTCAAAACGCCAGGCACTGCCCAGGAGGTGCCAGCACTCGGTCTGGAGGAGTTAATCCAACGTGATTTATGGGGCACACAGAACAAAGGCCCACAGCTGCCACTTAAAGGGTGAAAAGTTTCCAAAAGAATCCTCCCCTGGTCTAAGGAAAGCCTCGAGGCTTAAAAACACCCCTATCCACCCATCATCCTTTTCTCCTGCCTTCCCCCTGCTGTGCTGCGGAGGGGCTTCTGAGTCAAACACAGGTGTGGAGGAAACAAGGATGATGGCCAAGCCCAAACGACTCAGCCTCAACCTTAGTGCTTCCAGTCTGCGGAAGCTCCTGGCTGGAGCATATGCCCTGAAGTGGGCTGTGCATCTCCCTGTAAGAAAAATACCTTAAACAAGTAATAAAAAGCATCAAAGAGAGAGGCACAATTTTCATTATTTCATCAAGGCCACTGTTGAAACGGGCCCTTCCCACCCTCTGCAAGCAGGTGGCAATGAGGAGCGTGGGGGCTGTTCACACACCGGGTGTCGCTGCCCAGAGTCAGGCTAAGGTGCCAGCTGGCTCACTCGCCTCCACTTTGGCACCGTCGGCACAAACGTCACCAGCGAAGAAGGCTGGTAAGGCCTCCCTAGGAAAGCAGCCCTGACCATCCACGGTGCTGACAAGAGCTCACGGCTGCTCCAGAGGGAGCCATTCCTCCGTAAGCCCTCCCACCAGCCAGCCTCTGTTTGCTTAGGTGCTTTGGAAGCTCACTCACATGCAGGGTAAAATTCCTCAGAACACCACCTTTTGATTTTGCTCAGAAATGCAGGGGAAAAGGTAACTGGAGCAGAAACAGCGAACCAAGTGTACGGCGGACACCACCAAGCCCATGCTCCCAGGCAGTGACCCTGGAGGAGGAGCAGACAGGGACGCAGGATCCCAGGCAGTCTCAGGCGGTAAACCTCGACAGGCCAGCACAGCAGCGCCACAGCCAGGCGTGTCTGTGCAATGACGCTTCCTCTTGGAGGGTTGCAGCGCGGCAGCGCTCTAAGTGACAGGACCTGACAGAGGTCACTGCGTGACAAGAGACCAAGATATAGCTGAGGGGCCATGGGCAGCCTCATCCTCAATGCCTCCCTCAGGTTCCATCAGAAGGACCCCAGGCACCCAGAAGTAAACCAACGCCAAGCACACACCGGCAGCCAGTCAGCCTGGTCTGCACTGACGCTGAGTCTTAAACCCAGGTCAGCGTCAAGGTCGTGCAATGAGTCAGTGGAATAAGGAGCCTGTGAGCAGGTTCCATGCAGCATACTGCTTCCAACCTCAGGAGGAGACATCACTGCCCATGGTCTTCACTTTGCCAGCTGCCTCTAGGACGGGCTAGACCTCCGCCGGGGTGGGTGGAGGAGCAGGGCTCAACTGCAGCAGCGCGGCCCCAGCGCTCAGTTGGCTGGGGGCTCCCTCCAGCTCTCCTCGGTCGCCCTGAGGCTGGCTCCCCAGTGCAGGGGGCGGGAGGGGGGTGAGAAGGGGGTAGGTGCATCTCCCCAGGGCAGACTCTCCTCGGGAGCAGGTTCCCCTGAGGCAGGGAGTGTCACAAGTGGAACCATTTTTCAAAGTGTGGTCTGAAACGTGTGTGGTGTGTGTACAGATTGGCTTAAACGCACTCCGCGGCCTAAGTCAACTCAGTGACTCAAGAGGGCACCCCTTTGCTAACCTCCTCTGCCCCTCTCAAAGAGTTCGCGACTTGTGCTGATGAGAAACAGGTGCTTTCCTAACAGCACGTCATCCTGAGACTGGTGGAAGCCCTATGGTGCACTCGACTGACTTCCGGGTTTCAGGTTTGCTCTCTGCTGGGGTCCTGTGCTGCCACCTGGTGGAACAAACGGGGAACTGTCTCATGTGCCCAGGGGAGGATCACAGCACTCCTGTTCCATCATTCCTCCTTAACGACAGATGCTGGGGGACAGTGAAGACCCCCTGTCAGGATTTCCCTGCTGTGCTGCCCGCCCCGCCAGAGCTTCACTAAATCCTCAGCTAATGATCAGCCTTTCGTGGAAGAGCCAGCCACAGAGACCATCATCCCCAAGCCCTCAAAAAGCAAGGCAGAGAAGGCAGAGGCAGCCAGGGGCCGGAATGATGGAGAAGGTGAGGAAGAACAAAGCACTCACGAAGGGAGGAGGATGAGGCCGAGGAGCCAAGTTCAGAGAAGACTTATTAACCAGAAAATGTTGCCCTTGGGATTCTCAAACACTTTCAGCCGAACAGAACACAAATCCAAAAATATTGAAATAATATCGAAATGCATATAGATGAAAAAGCAAAATGCTTCATCTCAATATAGTGAGAGACCTACTGATTAAGTTAGGTCTTCTAGAAATAACAGAAGATCTTACAATGTGCACTGGAGACGACCAAAATAAGGACAAGCATATCCCCAAACTACCATTAGTCCCAGAAGGTGGGTTTTTTCTTCTTTGGATGTTTCTATCTGTGGCAAGTTGCTTTACTAAAATTCTAATTTGAGTTCTATTTTTTGCAGTTTTCCTTTCCCCCATTCCCAGACGGCCAGAGTGCTGAGTGCCATGGCTCGGGGAAGGCTGTGGAGCCAGGCGCAAGCAGCAGGTCTCTGGGGCAGGCCCTGGGAGACACTCAGAGCACTGCTGGGGGCGCCCAGCCAGGGCAGGCCCTCGCCCACCAGGCAGCCCGGCCCGAGCAAAAGCATTAATTGGCCCAACAGCAGGAGCCTCAACAGGAACTGCTGCAGCCTGAACAGGAATACTCCTGAGCCCCGAGCACCAAGAACCCTTGGAGTCCGGGTTTAATTCACTTTAAAGAAAGTAACATGATATTAATTGCATAGCAAGTGTGAAATAAGATTGGCACCTACTACCTGTTTTCCAAATTTTCTAAACTGAATCTGCATTACTTCCATAATCAAAAAAACAGATCAGCAACAAAACACGTGTAACAACAACGCTCGAGTAATTTGCCCAGAGGAACGTTGCCATCAGCACTGAGGGTATGAGTTCCTGGGTCTTGAGGCAGCTCCAACCTTTGAGGGCACTGCCGCCAGCTCCTGTGGTCTGAAGCCCCCCTTGACCCCAGGGTAGCCTGCAGCCTTGGACTTTACTCAAATAAGCCCAGGAACACACCACGCATTCTTTTTGTGGCTTCTTTTCTGACTTAGAAGGCATGGTTAGAAAACCAAGGAGATTCAGAAGGGTTTTAATGGCACCACCATTTAAAAATCAGAGTTTCAGAAGTTCTTTCTGGCAGCAGGCTCACTTTAAGTGAATACCAACACATCTATTTTGAAAGCGTGTTAGGTCAGCAGGGAGGGATACTTTACACATAGCCATCCCAACCCCTAATACCTCCTGTTCGCACAGTGAAGTGTTATCTGGTCCTTCTAAGACAAGATCTTCTCTTCCTGACTCGGTTTTGAGAAGGTGAAAACCACTCTCAGGAGTGGAAATGACAGGAATTACTTTATAATAAGCAGCAGTCACTCCCCCCACAAGCCTCCTTAGACAGCAGGTCTCTGTGTTTGCCCTGCCTCTCCACCAAACAACCCCTGCTGTTCTCACCAAGCCCGCAGCCGGGCCCCCCCGCCAGCTCCAGGACACATACCCTTCCTCCTCCACCCCTGGCAGTGCCCAGGCAGGCGGCTGCCAGGAGGGCTGAGCCACACAGAAAGAGCACGAGGGAACTTGCCTTTTCCGTCTGTTGCGGATGCTTCCTGTAAATGCCTGATTGACCTAAAAACAAACATTCAGAGAGCAAAGGGTTAGCTCACAAATTTGCACTCCTCTCTATTTCCAAGGCTAGTCACTTGAGGCCTTGAATTTCTCAGTTACCAACATAAAGGGTTACACTAGGTGGCTTAGACACCCCTGACCATGTGACCTTCGGTCACCAACACCTCAGCTCGCACGGTGCTCAGGCCTGAGTGTAAAAGGTGCCCTCTGCTGCCCAGAAAAAGTCTGGTAGGGCCTGGGCAAGAATAATACAAAAGACGCCTGACCCCACCCCAGCCTCTCATTCCTACAGCTCTGGCCTCAGCCCCCACCTGACTCTAAGACAGTGGAGCGTCCCTGGGCTCCCCTGCTCCCCGGCTCCCCAGAGAGAACGGACCCCATGAAGGGACTTCTAAAGTCTGGGTCTGGGAGCCGTGAACACATGACTTCATGCAAACTCAGCCTTTCACTGACCAGGGATTTATGGCTTTGCTGACACGTAGGCCCCAGGGAGTCTTCTCCCGGCTGGGGCGTGCTGGTAACTAATGACCATCACTGCATTTAGGCAGGAGAACACTAACATCACTAAAGACGCTGCAGATCAGGCTCTAGGTAGAGCTCCAGGCTCCAAGGGAAAGACTGTCCATCGGCAGGCACAGCACAGGCAGCCATGGACGGGGCAAGAGCCCGCCCCAGGCTGGAGCCCTGGCACACCCACCCCGCTCTACCCGACCATGAATGAGTCGAATGAGTCGTTTCTCCTAGCCCACCCCGGTCTGCCAACCCGGGAGACGGAACGAAGCAGCAGCCACAAGGGGAAGCTGACGCCAGACCAATGCTGGCTGAGCCAGAATATCTTTCTTTCATTTTTTTAAAGCTATAGTAGGAGTTTTTAATTAGGGTGCTCAAAAATGACTGATTTCAGGCTCAGCATTTAAAAACAAATGTTTTTATGGAACAGAAATTAAACAGAATTTTTTTTTTTTCAAATTAAGCAAATGCATTGGATAAGCGTTAACGAATGGGGGTAAAAGCCACCGGGTACCGCCCGCTCAGAAGGTTGGAGCCGCAAACCAGCAGGACGCCGCTGTCCCTGCGGACTGCAGCAGGGACCACCACAGGCGTGCCCCTCCGAGCCCGCCAGGCGTGCATCCGTGTCTAGCACAGACGCAGGCACGTGGGCTGGCCCGAATGCTTGTGTCACCGACACGCCCGGCACTAAGAGGTCGGTATGTCTTCTCGCTCACTGGCAGCTTCTCCGCTTCAGCTAGAGTCCAGACCACCCCCGCCCTTCCGAATGCTGTGTACTTCCTGTCGAAAAGCCGCTGCTTAAATCTCCTCTCCAGTACTTGATTTCCTCATTTTACAGCAATTTTCAGAATATTTATCTTAAAGAATCTTGCCAGTTAACACCTGCTTGTTAGTGTTGTAATTAACAAGAGGTAGGAGGTGGCGATGCAGCTCTAGCGTGTGTCTGGGCCTCCCCAGTCACCCCTGACCCCTCTATTTCACGGGGGGCAGGTGTGAGCAGAGTCTGACTCTGTTCCCTGATCACAGGGATGCCCTTTCTTTCTTCTTCTTTTAAAAAAATTTCTACACATTTATTTGAGCCAAATTGATGATATATGCCGGGAAACATGATCTCCAACACTCCCAGGATGCTCCTTCCACCTGAAGACTGTGCTGGGCACCTTGTCACAGGAGCCTGCGTGTACTTACTCCCGGGCAGGAGGTGAGGAGGGTCAGGGATTGAAGGCTCGTTCGTACTCTCCCCTCTGCTGAACTGCCGTGTGTACGCGTGTACGGGCGTGGCGTTCGATGGAATGGGAGGTGAGACTGACTCTAACTGGCTGGAATGAGCATCACACTCCACTGGCACCGTGCTCTATCTAAATAATCAGAACAAGTAAGTGACCTATACTCCCAGGGCCCTCAAAAATACTAACTTACGTACATAGGGCACTGCAGTGTAAAACACCTCAGTTCTCAGAGAAAGCAGGTAAATCTGTATTTTTTTAAAGTTTATTTCAAAAGAATTAACTGCTTTCAAGTGGCCATGAACTCGACGATTAGCACAGGAGAGGGTTTTACTTTTGCCAGCCTTCTCTTCTCTACTCGCCTCCCACTGAAGCAAGAATTCCCTTCCCTTTGCACGAGGCTGAACAAGGACATTTGCTCTCCTCAGCCACTGACTCGGCACCGACACTTCTCTGCAACCTGTGCGTCCACAGCCTGCCGTTTCCAGGAACCAGCAAGCCACTCTGAAGGCAGCTAAAACGTTTACCTGCCAAGAATTACCACCGGTTTTACGTCAGTGTACATCCTCCTTTTCCATCTACCTTAGTAAGAAAAGCCTATTTGGGGGACTTTTTCAACTCCCCTCCAAATCTGTGCTATTTTGTGTCGCTGCTAGGTTCTCGGGTCCAGACTCTTTTCTGTGGTCTAAACTGTGCTGAAGGCCAGCCATGGTGATAGACCAGCTCTATCAGAATCCACTGGAGACCTCCATTCATGCCAGTCTGGGACCCAGAAAGCTGTGTTTTTGACACAGATGCCCCGCATGATTCCAAAGTTGGGATCGGCTGGCTCAGGCGCTGGGCTTCACAGACAAGCCTCGAGGCACACGCGTGCACGACGTCCCCCCGCCCAGTAGGCACTCACCACACCACTGGGAAGAGGATGGCCCCGCAGCACAGCAGGTCGACCAGAAACAGAGAGTCCTTCCACAAGGCGTACTCAGTGGTCCCTTCCTCGGTGGACTCGATGATGATGTAGGCCACATTCGCCAGCACCTGGAGAACATGAGGAGCTGGTGAGGCCACAAAGCATGGGCAGATCCCCACAACAGCAGCTGCCATAGGGGTGGACGCTTGGGCCTATAGGCCCCCAAACTATGGCCACAGCAGCACCCCCATCCTTATCCCACCAAGATGCAGTCTCTGAGCACTGCTCCTGAGCTTGTGGCCCCTCCGGCCACCAGAGTATGGTGGGAGTGACACCATGTGGCTTCCCAGGTAGGTCAGACAAAGGACACAGCTTCTGCCTGGCTCTCTTGAGAAACACCTTTGGAGTGCTGTGCCTCCTTGTAAGAAGCCTGGCTGCTCCGAAGCAGCCATGCTGGAGAGACCCGGCATGGGTGCTGGGAGACAGGTGGCAGAGGGGAAGTGGGGGGGGGGGGGGAGGGCGAGAAGGGGAGAGGGGAAGAGAGTGAGAGAGAGAGATGCCCGAGGAGCCACAGCTGTGCCCGCCCCACCTGATCCAGTCTGGCCAGCCCAGAGGAGGAGGCAAGTGGAGGCCCCAAGATGACCCCAGTGCTGGCCACTGACTGTAGCCGCACGAGACAGCAAGTCAGACCAACCCAGTTCAGCGCCTCCCAAATCCAGACCCAGAGGCCATGAGAGAAAAGTAAATGGCTGCTGTTTTAAGTCACTCAGTTTAAGGGTGACCTGTTGTACAGCAACGGCCGACCAGGACACTTTGCTTCTCAGGCATCCTAGGCCTCGGCAGCCTTGCCCGGGCACTACACTTTACAGCCTGTGTGGCCACAACGCCCGGATTCCTCTGGCCCAAGGTCTCTGTGCGGGTGCCTGGGCTTCTCATGACAACAGCTCTTCCAAGTGCCGATGGTGTCCTCAGAGGCCAGGGCAGCAAGGACGGCAGACCTCAGCCCAGTGGCTGAGCAGCCTCACAGCTCCCCCCAGGACTAACTCCAGTCTAGCCCCTGTCTGCACGGGACTCAGCTCGGCTCCTCCCACGGAGGTGCATCTGTGTGCGTGTTCTGCTTCCGCTCCCAAAGGGAAGGCCTGCCTGTGTGTGCAGTCCTGTTACCAGGCCCTCAGCATGCTACGGGATGTTCTGCTGGTGGCGAAACCGAGGTGGCTGCATCTGAACGCCTGCGATGCTCCTCAGCGTGAGGGAAAACGTCCCTGAGACGCTCTTCTGACGCAACCGCAGGGGGCGGATGCCGAGATTATCGCTCCACCTCCATCCTCCATGGGAAGGCCGTGCTCCCCAATACTCTGCTTGACTTGCTGCCTGCACGGTTGTTTTCCACCCTTTAATGAAGCATGTGAATCCGCTGTGCTCTTACTGGGACGTCTCTGAGTGTGCTTTCCCTTTCTATCCAGGGCTTCCCAGTGGAAGCCTCAGCCGCACCTCACTTAGTACTGGCGCAGTCCCCCACTGACCCCGGGCTTCTGGGTTCCTCCTGGGGCCAGGCTGCCACTGCCCTCAATACCTGCACCTGTGGCTCAGTCTATGAAGGCAGAGTGGAAAACAGAGGCTTTCGCAGCTTAAACTCATAACTGCACCTTGGCCTTGGTTTACACTCTTGACACAAGAGATGAAAACGTCCCGAGGTGCTGGTGTGGAATGAGGTGCAATAGCGTTCTTGAAACTCCATTCTGTACATCCTTCACTTCTTCCTCAGAAAGGTGCAGTGGCTCCCCCATGGCCAAAAAGCAGCAGCCTGAACTTTTCAGACCGATGCTGAAGGCCCCCCTAGACTAGCCCCCACGTTTAAATGCATGTAACTTCCTTGCATTTAATTTTCAGAGGCCCTGGGTCCTTGGAGAGACTTGCCGTGCAAGCCTGGGTGTCACCCTCCGGAGGCACGCAAGCGGGGAGCTGGGGAGGCTGCAGCTGTCATCACATAGTTCAGGCTGGGGGACGAGGTTCACACAGAAGGAATGGCAACGGCTGCTGGAGGGAAAGGGACAGGGAGCAGTGTGGCAAAGCGGGATGAGGACCAGGCCCTAGACCTTGAACGGCAAAGTGGCCCCGGGGGACAGCTCCTCAGCACCTCTGGTCACCAGGCAGCAGTGTCACACGTTTCTGCTACTGCTCTGTGCCTATGCCATCTTCCTCCCCTTAGGCATCTAGGCGAGGCCCGTCGACACATGAAGCCTTCGCCATCACTCACACTTGGGTGATCCGTCTCCCCGCGGAAACCTTCAGCAACTGGTCTGACCGTGTGTCTAGCAGTAACACGTGCCCCTGATGACTGAACGTGAAGGGCGCTCTGCTGCAAACGTTGCCAAACCGCCCAGCACCGGAGCTGAGCGGCTGCTCTGGGTGCCTCGGGTGCTGTCCTCCCCATCCCTCACCCGCCACATGCACACTGTGATTCCAAATGAGTTTGGCTGACGAGAACAACTTCTGCGCAGACGCACTTGGGTAGAGCAGAGGAGCCGGCAGGCACCCAGTACCACTCCTTTTACGATGAGCACTTCCGTCCTGGCGCCGCCTCCAGCAAGAGTGCTGATTATCATGAGACAAGGGTCCCCTTCCGAGGGGTCGCAGCCTTGTGAGGCTGGCCTCAGCTCAGGGCCCCATACACAGGAAGGGTTTCATAAAGGTTTGCCCCGGAGGTCTACTTAACATTCTACCTTGTGGAAACTCACTGGTGTCATTCACAGTTTTAAAATAACTGGTTAACAAAATCACTATGAATCACTATGAACTTGAGCTTCTTTGCTAAGAGGACCACTGGGCTAGAGGGCAAACAGATGCAGAAAAGAAGGCAGCAGGTTCCCCTAATTTTCAGCAGCCTCCAGTCATGGGCAGTGTCGGCGTCCACCTGCTGGTTTAAAGGGGACTGACGGCCAAACACCTCCCAGCGCAGCGACCTGAGGCCTTGGCCTGTCAGAACTCGGCGGCAGAGTCCCCGACAGCAGCCGTGGGGTTTCTAGGTGGGCCGGCCCCCTCTTCCAACAGCCTGGGCTGCCAGCGCTGAGCCAGAACCAGCAGGGCGAGCGCCCCTTACCTGGAGCGGGATGACAATCATGAAGATCTTTTTGTCTTTGTCAGAAAGGATGTGCTTAATGAAAGCCCAGCCAGTGCCAATGAGCGCGATGGTGATGAACAGCAGGGCCCCTTTCAAACTGGAAAAGAAAAATTTCATGCACACGAATGGGTCTCTTCAGACTCACCCTGCGAGTCAGACTCCAGAGCTCACTCTGTGACCTCACAGGCTTGCCAAAGATAGGTGGGCACATTCAGGAAGTTCACCTTATGTGAGCAACACTTTCTCCCCCACACACGAAGAGTTAGTGACACAGCCCACCACCCGAGTGGCCAGCCCTCCAAAGAGGCAAGCCCCTCCCAGGGCACGTCAACAGCCCCAGGCTCTTATACGCCGCATGCCTCTGGCATGGCGGGAACCCAGACCGGCGGCCACGGGAGGGTGGGACCCCCGGGAGGGTGGGGCAGGTCTCTTCCTGCCACAGCTTCCCTGACACCTCTGTGTCACGCCACAGCATGCGCACGTCACGAGTCACCGTGCGTACTTACAGGTGAGTGATGTAGTACACCACGGCCCAGCCTTCAATGGGGAAGCCCTGGGAGGAGATGTAGTGGTAGTCGATCTGCAAGCAGACAGCCGCACTTCAGAAAGCTCGGCGCCTGGCCGCCTGCCCACCTGCCTCAGTGTAGTCCTACAGGAAATGCCACCGGGGACCGCAGGCCGGCGGGTGTCTGATGACTCACGTGCCAGATCACGATGAAGCGAGTGAGTGCACAACAACGCCAGCCAGCTTGGGAAACCTGACTTGGGTTTCATGTCCCCAGCACCCAGCCCAGGTCCCTCTCTCCCCTCAAATCTCCAAGGCCCAAGTGCCACAGGTGTTTCCAGTATCTGACCAAGAACTTCATCTCTATCTTTCATACCCCAGCTTACATAAGTTAATTTAGTCACTCAGTTAAAAAAAAAAATTCATGTGGAACCACCCAGCTTAGAAAAGTTATGTTTCCTTTGAAAAATATTTGTAAATTTAGAGCCACCTGAAACCACCAGCTCCTTTTAATTAAAGTGGCAAGTTTCAGCAGCACACCTAAAACGCTTCCTGGCAGAACTGACAAGGGCGATACAAATTCCTTACATGCCTTTCGTTCTATCGCAAGTGGCTACCTACATAGTAAAGTGACTCAAGGATCCCATCATTCATAACCTACATGATTTGAGAAAAAATCTTTAACTCAGATCCAAATAAGAATTACCCAAGCCCTGGCCCAGTAGCTCGCTTGGTTGGACCATCGTCCTGATACCCCAAGGTTGTGGGTTTGATTCCTGGTTGGGGCACATACGAGAATCACCCAATGAGTGCACAAAGAAGTGGAATAACAAATCAATGTTTCTCTCTCTCTCTCTCCCTTCCACTCTTTCTAAAAATCAATAAATAAAAAAATTTTAAAAAGTCATCCAAATAATTGTCATGTCTTGAGACTGTGGCCGGATGTATCACTCCTTTTTCCGTGGCGGCTTCCTGCGGTGCAGGAGAGCACGTGCCCAGAGACTATGCTCGTGTCTCCCGCCGGCTCCCACGGCTGCTGCCACCGCGGGCAGGCTCGTGTCGGTCTGCGTCAGGACTCAACACTCAAAGGCTTCAGTTCCCTTTTATGCCTCCATCCACAAAGCGTCAATTTTCCCTCAAATAAGTACGCTAACACTGAACTTCAAATCGAAGGGGAACACGGGGGAGTTTGGGCAGAAAATGGAGTCCTGGAGACACTGCAGCAGGTGGCGCTCTAACCTCAAGAAATGACCTCAACCCGCTGAACGGAAACCAGTGTTCCAGGAGGGCTCTGCACTGCCCGCAGTCAGGGGGCTGTGATGCTTGCCACCCAGGCCCAGTCCCCCCAGGTCAGACGAGGCTTCATGGAAACGGCACCCTGCTGCCTTTTGTTTCCCGCGAGTCTGCCCCTCTCCCCGAGCTGGTTTTTCCTGACCGCACAGGCACTGTAGGGCACCCACGAATGGCCCCGAGCATTCATACATACCGCGTGGAACACCAATGACAGAGACTTGGTGAAAGGAAGGGCCGCCATCAACCAGTGAATTTTAAATACATCATTCCTATTAGAACAGAAAGAAAAGAATGAAAGAAATATTCCATTCTCCCAAAGGACAGCCGAAGCTCCAGGCATCAGACTTCTTTATGTGGGGGCAGTAATGAAATCCAGGCAACCACAAACATGAAGCCTTCTTTTTAAAGCAGACTTTGTCAGCAGAAAGGCCTCGAATGGCTCCTGGATTCATCCCCACCATTGAAGTCCAAGTGAGGGGAACTGGGTCATGCGCCCAGGCACGATCGACTCTGAGTCCTGAAACATGCAAATCTAAACAGGCTCCCTCCCTGGAAACTCCCCAGGAAAGGCCACAGAAGCGTGAGGTGGTTGGATCTATGGCCACGTGAACCCCCAGGAAAGCAGAGGTGAGCAGGCTCAGCTGAAGGGGAAATGTGCAGCCCAGGGCAGGCGGTTTGGAGCCAGGAGGCAGGGATGGCCCTGCCCTCTTCTCTGCCCTTCACGGCTGGAACCTGACAAACACACCAGCCAGGGGGATGAAGCACTCACTCAGGTACCTGTCCACCTTTGGGCCCGGGCACGAAGTCCCTCTGCCCTTTCCCACCTCACCCTGGCACTTAACCTAATAGGGTACACACGACCATTGGTGGAGAAAAGGGTAAAACTCTATTTGAAAAGTCCATGAAGACTTGGATATGAGCCACAGAGGAAACTCGCAATCTCAGGTATCAACACATTCTACAAAGCCAGAGCAGAAAAAAATGTGGACGGTACAGTTCAGACAAATGCATCAACAGAACAGGTATTACTGTGTGAAAAATGGTAAGAGCAGTATCTATAGATGGTACAATTTAAATAAATCAAAACCACACACATGTCAATAAACATCGCTAGAAAGGGCCTAAGATCCGCTCCGCAAACACGTTGTCAAACACATCTGGGCCAGGAAGGAATGAGAGATGGGCTTGGAATCAAAGGGAAACCGAAGGAGAGGGCCTCAGGAGAAGGGTGGGGAGGGCGTCTCCAGAACGGACACTCGCTCAGTTTCCGGAACTTCCTTCCTGGCAATTTCCTGTCCCAGTGCCCAACTACCTGCAGTCAAAAAAGGGAAGTCAAGGCCAGAGTCGCCAGTCACTCCTGAATGGCAACAAGATTTACGCACAGGGCAAAACCGCCCACTGCCCCAAGCGGTGCTCGATCACACACCCCAGCAACCTTGACTTGCAGTCTGGTTAGAGCCTCGCCGGCCGGAGCCATGAGGCCACAGAGAGAAGGCAGGCTCCAAAGCCACACTGGATTTCTCGAATACTGGTTCTACCCTGAGGACCTTCATCTGTCTAAACCTCAGTGACCTCTTCTGAAAATGGAGTGACACCTGCCTACCTCAAGGAGCTTGGAAGATTCCCTGAAATGACCAACTTTGAGCATTTGACTCAAACACGACCAGCTGCCCTGGCTGGGATGGCTGTGTGGACTGAGCATGGGTCTGCTGAACGAAAGGTTGCTGGTTCGATTCCCAGTGAGAGCATATGCCCGGGTTGCGAGTCGGTATGCAGGAGGCAGCCGGTCCACTTTTCTCTCACGTATCGATGTTTCTCTCGCTCTCTTTCTCCCTCCCCCCGTCTAAAAATAAATAAATAAAATCTTTAAAAAAAAACAACAAAACAAAACAACCAGCTGCCTGCGATGCCTCCACTTGCCCAGGAGCCCCCAGCCCACACTCTGGGGCCCCAGGGCCCATGACAGAAAACAGAGTGCAGAGGAGCCCCCTGTGCACAGTGAGGAGACCAGGGGTCCAGTCCCAGCTGTCGCCTGACTCTGGCCATTGCTCTCACCTCCCCTCTCTCAGCCTCAATAAACTGGGGCAAAGGCCTCTCAATCCCTCCCAGTCCACAGGGCTGTGAGCCCCTGAAACGCAGCGGCAGCCACGGAGCCAGGTCCTCTCCACAACGCAAACTTCCAGCGTCACACATCTGGCTGTGAGACTGGCGGGGAGACGGGAGGTCGGGGAGGAGGGCCCAACGCACACGTTTTTGGTGTACGCACTACACTTCAACAGGAAGTTTGAAACAGGTTGTAGGCTGGCCTCACTTAACCACAGGTCTGTAACTGCTGCCACAGCTTCTAGGACAGGAGTGAGCCAGCAGCAATGACTGCCACTGAACACCTGGCCAGTATGCGCCTCATCCGTGCACAGCATCCTGACGTGCAACCCTCCCCCACACGTAACCCTAAAGCACGCAGGCTCCCAGAGGTGGCCAGGACAACGGTTGCCATCTCGGCTCTGCAGTGGAGGAAAAGGACCTGGCGTGAGGCAAGGCACACAGGTTTGAAATCAGGTCTCAGACTATTAGTTCGTACTTTTCTAATAAAGGCAAAAGTAAAACTTTCTTTTAAAGCAAAGAAACACCTTTCATGTCCTAAATTTGTAGGATTCTTTTTTTTCTCACTAGTGGCTGCCAGGTCGTCTAGGGCAAACATGACTATGTAGGGTCAGTCCTTCACAGGTAAGCAAAAGCTCTTCCAACCCGACAGGTGTGAAGGATGTGACCACAAACAGGGGCCAGCAACTGCTCCCAGCTCAGCACATCCACAGCCACACAGGCCACAAGAGGAAGGAGGTGTCAGCTTCTGCCCCAACACTCCGGATGAGGAGGTATTTGGGACTCTTAATTATTACATAAATTTAAATTAATCGGTATGACAGTACACATTCACATACCATCCTTTAGTTAGTTAATGGGCTTATCCTACAACAAACACCTCCTACTGTCCTTTCACTGTGAACTTCTGGGGGAAGACAGACAATTGAGCACTGTTCCACATACAGGCTGGTCCCCTCAAGAGCCAAGCACAGGAAGTTAAAGCCGCAAGGGCTGCAGAAGGAAGGCCAGCAGCAGGCAGACGGGCTCCAGGAGGTCTCTTCAGTGCGGAGCTCTGGAAGGCCGGCAGTTCTCCCAGCCCGGCTCAGAGCCCAGGCCTTCTACAGGATGCAGGAGCTCACGCTCTCACCCAGGTGGCGGGCCACTGTCACTTGCCTCCACTCAAGAACAAGGAGCCCCAGCTGGGGCCCACGTGCTCACTCAGAGTCCTGCACTGTGGGGTCTTCACTACAGAAACACCAAGGTGATGCGTTTTATTTCGCCTGTATATTACTAAAATATTTGGGTTTGCCTTTTAAACAACGTGGTGGGAAGTGAGCAAACACTGAGGCACACAAATCTCCTGCCCAGTCTCCCCGTGTTTCAGGGAAGATGCCCTGTGAAGAGAACGAGATGGCTCTGCCCTTGCCTCCCAGGGGCAGAAACCAGCAGAGGGCGAGAGTCTACAAATCCCAGCACACTCAGAGGGGAGGGCTCAGGAAGTAGTACTTTACCGTCGTTTCCGAAGGATGTGAATCCAGATGGTCCCAGAAAGGAAAAAGAAAAAGGCCATAGAAATGTATAATTTAGGGAGAGGAATTTCTCCTGCTGAGAGGTAGCTGTCAGGATTCTTCTCTATGATCTCAATCTGAAACCAACAGGAAATTAATTTTACTTTTCAGGAACACATCATCCCATATTCAGCAACTTGTAACCTTAGCAGCTTGACTTAAGAGTAAGAAAGTGAGCACCAGCAGATAACAAGCCCCTTCTTCGGGCTCGGGCTGAAGGTAACACATCCTAACTGCGTTCTATTTTCTTGGTACTAATCCCCTGCTGAAGTACTTGACCACTGGCCACACTGCTCTTTTACTTTGCTTAAGGGTTCCTAAAACCCATCCTTCCAGAGAAATTAGCGTCTCCCATCTTACACTGCTGACAAAACTCTGCTTGGAAGGATGTCTCCCTGTGGTACTCACATCAAGGCTGAATGAAAACTTGTCGTTAGATTGTATTTTAGGTCCAAGGCATTTGTGGAAATAAAGACTGTAGAGGCCTTCTTGGTCATTGGTGCTGATGTTAAAGGAAAACTGAAAGTGAAGAAGAAGAAAATTAAAGGGCACCCAAATTCACAGCTAGATTTTTAAGTCATAGAAAGAAATCACGAATACTATTATGAAAAGAAGAAAAGAGAGACTACTTAAAAAAATCAAATTCCCACTCTGGCTGGTGTGGCTCAGTGAATTGAGTATTGGCCTGAGAACCAAAAGGCCTCCGGTTCAATTCCCAGTCAGGACACATGCCTCGGTTGTTGGCCAGGTCCCCGGGTGGGGGCACATGAGAGGCGACCACACACACTGATGTTTCTCTCCCTCCTTTCCCCTTTCTCTAAAAATAAATAAATAAAATCTTAAAAAAAAGAATCAAATTCTCCCAGAGCAGAGTTTAAACAGACGTCTTCTTCTTCAAGGACTCCCTCCCAATGTTTAGTTATAGCAACTTGCGAGCTACCAGAAAAGTTCACAGGATTATACGGTGGATTCCTGTATACCCACTACCTAGACCCCACAATGAACATTTCGCTATCTTGCTTTATCACGTATCTCTCCATTGGGGACGGGTTTTGGCAGAAGTCTGCAGAGATAACCTTAGATGGAGTTATCTAGTTTTTGAGGCAACATATTATCTCGTTCTTTAGGTAAAAAACACTCCTGAAAAAGGAAGGAGGTTCATTTGATAACTTGACAAGGTAAACAACCAATATTCCCTCATTAAAATTTATACTTGCGATTTTAAACAACAGTAGTAGATGGTGCATTTTCTACATTTAGATATTTTCCTGTTTTTAATATATTTTATGTGTTCAAATGAAGTTTAATGTAAATTAAAAAACATTATACATATCAGATCACAGAAGTGAATCTTTGGTCTTGTCTAGAGAACATTTGACTATATGCCTAAAATATGTTGTTTAGGGCTACACATGAGGTCTGTCCTGAAGGCATCCAGCCACCTGATATGAAAAATAGAGACATTTCTTAGGTACAAGACACAAGAAGCACTGTAGGACAAGGATGCCTCAGTCCCCTTCAGAGTAGGCACCTTGGGACCTCACACAGTTCTCCTAATCCCCATCAGCTGCCGCGTAGAATTTTCCCGAATGTCATCAACCGACTGCAACATCTTCCCTTTCAAAGGTGGTTTTGGTTTGGGGAAAATCCAGAGGTCGCAGGGTGCCACCTCTGGGCTGCAGGGGGGCTGAGTCACCTGGGTGACCTCATGATTCACCAAAAACCTGCACGAGCCATGATGCATGAGAGGGTGTGTTGTCATGATGAAGCTGCCAGTCACCAGCTGCCCATAGCTGCGGCCTCCTGAATCATCCAGACAGCTTCTATTCTTCAGAGGAGTGTTCAAGCTTAGAGCGAATTTGACGCAGACTTGTTGCTCCACTCGCGCCACCATTTTGAATGTGACAGTCACACAGTATACGTTTGCTCAATGGCGCCTACTGCCAGCCTCCCCCCATTGACTAGTACAGTGAAGTCATCATTGTTCCCACATGCGCATTCCAGTCCCCTCTCCTTGGCTGCCAGGTTGCACTGATGTCATGCAAACCATTCCCATTATATTAACAACGCTGTACTTTTTCTGGACCAACCTCGTATACAGGTGGTGAACTACAGAGGAAGGCAAGGACATACTTCTAACATTCTTCACGGTCAGGGTTACTCTAGAGTTAGAAAGGGATGTTGAGAAACATACAGAGTTTGTGGGGTGCTGACACTGGTCCATCTCTTGTCACAGGTGCTGGTTACAAAGGTGATTACTTATAACTGTTTGTACTCAACATAGTTTCTAACACGCTTTTGTGTATTTACTATACCTTGTAATTTAAAAGGGTGGGAGGTTGGGGGGATGGGGAAGAGACTTCTGACAGGAAGACGAAAATAAAAGGCCAAGAATATTCAGGTTGAAATTACTAATCTGTTAAACCACGTCCTGAACTCATCCTTGTATACATGAGACATGTATTTCAATCCACACAAGGTAGCCAGAAACTGTTTCTAAACATATTAGTAACTTTTACTTCTCAAAGTAAGACTCACGTGAAGTTTCTAAGAAAATACTTAAAAAAAAAAAAAAAAATCAACAGAATCATTAAGGAGATCAGAGTAGGCACCTGACCCTCAAAAAGAAAATAACAATAAAAATGCAAATTTTAGGGTTGGAATAAGCTCCAGCAGCCCCTTTCCTGCTTTGGGGATAAACAATCACCCCTGTTCCATGGATGGAGCAGAAAGGCTCAGCGTGACCGCACTGTCCAAAATGGGGAGGACACCGGGTAGCAGAACAGCAAGGGGTCACATACGGGCTCCTTTCCAAGGACAGGAGCAGCCAGACAAAGGCAAGCTGTCTGGGTACTGCCTGTTCCATGCATCCCAAGGACCCTACGAACTGGCCACCTCAATCAATCAGCACGCATGCTGCTCTCCCCTGGACACGCACCCTGACGCAAAGCGTGTAACTGACAAACGTGTATATATCATATAATGCTTTCCTTTTATAATTACTTTCTAGAAAGGCTTTTTAAAATAACATTCAAAACACTTATTAACAAGCATTTTAAAGTGGGGGAGAAAAGAGAGAAAAGTACCTTTTGTATTTTCTTAAGGAAGCAGTAAAGCAAAGTGGCTAAACACATGGGCCTTCGAGTCAGAAAGACCTGGGCCTGAGTCCTCCCTTTAGGCAAGTTGCTTAACCCCTCTGAGACTCAGTGTCCTCATCTGTGAAAGGGGAATAACAACAGTGCCTACTTCACAGAGTTGCTGGGAGGAGGCACTGGGATACCGATGACATGTAAGCACCTAGCACAATGCCTGGCATTCACTCGTTCGTCTCCGTAATTACTGACGGTGAGCCTACCAGGGGCCAAGGCCCAGGTTACAAATTTCACATACATCAGTGATAAACCGGAAAAAAAATCCCTGCCCTTATGGTTACCTTCTAAAGGGAGAGGCTGACGATAAACACAATAAATAAGAACAGGTATAGCTTGCTGGAAACAAGAAGTGCTAAGGGAAAAATAGCAGAGCGGGGAGGGCGAAGGGGAGCAGGCCGCATTTAAACTACGGCAATTGGAGGAAGCTTTGTTGAGAAGTGACACTTGAGCAAAGACTTGAAGAAGAAAGAAGTTAATCATAGGGATTCTGAGGCACAAGCACTCCTCCCGGAGGGTACAGTTGAAGTTGAGTCTAAGGCTTGACCTTTTCCAGGAGCACGGTAAGCAAGGGGGAGGGGCGAGGAACAGGAGCTGAGGACAAGACGACAGTGGCTGGACACGTGGGTTTGTACCCCAGTGGAAGGGCCTTTACTCTGAGAGGGAAAGCTGCTGAGGGTTCGGTGCAGGTGACTACTCCACGAGCTTCAGCTAGCTGTCAATACCGACAGTCACTAAACTTAAATGAACCATGATGAGAGACGCCAGAACGGTGGATGCAGAGTGGAAGCAACTTCCCAGGGTGATAAAAGCAGAGGGAACCACGACAGAGGGGGTTTCTCGGGGGCGTGCACCTGTCCAAGCTGACTGAACTGCACACTCTAGACCTCTGCGTTTCACCCTAGGAACTATACTTCCACTAGTGAGGACTGGGGGAAAGGGGTAGTGGGTTCTACAAGTTAGCAACACAGGCGTCTGCGTAGTGTTTTGGAGAGCGCTGCTATGCTTTAACAGTGGCACGCCTAACAATCCTAGGAGACAGGTCCCCTCACTTTTCACTGTAGGTGACTAAAGAGCGCGTTTCCGAAGATAAGTGAGTTGTCCAAGGTCACTGGCCAGTAAACGGGTGCTGAGATCCAGTCCGATGTCCCACCCCATGCACAGGCTGTGATGCCATCACACACACTCATATGCAGCTAATAATGGTGACAGCTGAGCAGGTCACTCAAGGACTCCAAGTCTCAGTGAGCTCATCGAAAATTATAGCATCCCCCTAAATGACCGCCAATGGCCCTGTCAGGTATAGAGTCCCATGCTTCTGGGGCACTCTGAATGGGAGGCCTCGTAGGGTTGGAGAGGCAGAGGGGTGGGGACAGCCAGGCCGAGCTGGGCTGGGATCTGGGCCTTGTCACTGACACTGGGCGTTCACGCAGTTATTCATTCTCAAAGGTGTATGATTTGGTACGTGGTGAGTGATAACATCCACCCTGTAGGTTTGTTATGGATGGAGAGAGCTACTGTATTTAAGTGACAGCTATATACCATGCCTAAATTATCCCTAAATTCAAAATTCCTTTAAAAATTCACCTTTCACATGGTAGAGATAAATTCTACAAAACTTTACTCAAAGAAGATACATACCTGAAAGGAAACTGCTCCATTTTTATTAAGAACAGAAAAGCATTTCTCTTCCATCACCTAAAAAGACATTAACAACCTGTTTTAGGACACTGGCAGAAAAAGTAAGCTAATAAAAATAAAGATTTGAAAGTTCCCTGAGCCCTGGCTGGTGTGGCTCAGTGAATCAAGCGCTGGCCTGCGAGCTGAAAGGTCGCCAGTTCAATTCCCAGCCAGGGCACAGGCCTGGGCCGCAGGCCCGGTTCCCAATTGCAAGAGGCAGCTGATCGATGTTTCTCTCCTCTCTTTCTCTCTCCCTTCCCCTCTCTCTGAAAATAAATAAATAAAATCTTTTTAAAAAAATTCCCTGAAAATAAAAGTCACCACTCTTTCAAGACGTCTGGAACCCCCTTTCCCAGAGAACATTAATTCTTCTTCACCAGTTTCCTTTACTCAGCCGTATGGGCTCCACTCCCGATTTCAAACGATCAACACACTGCCACCGGTGCAGCGGATGCGGCAATGAAAAGACACGACCGCTGACATATGAAACAACACAGCTGAATGAAAAATAATTATGATGAATGAAAGACAACCCAAAAGAGCATGGACCGCATAATCAATCCGCATCAACGTTTGTAAAACTAGCCCTGGCTGGTGTGGCTCAGTGAACTGAGTGCCAGCCTGTGAACCAAAGGGTTGCCAGTTCAATTCCCAGTCAGGACACATGCCTGGGTTGCAGGCCAGGTCCCCAGTGGAGGGCGCACAAGAGGCAACCACACATTGGTGTTTCTCTCCCTCTTTCTCCCTTCCTTCCTATCTCTCTAAAAATAAATAAATAAAATCCTTAAAAAATGTATAAAACTAATCTACAGTGACAGATCAGCGCTTGCTTGGGGACAGGAGTGTGACAAAGGGGCAGGAGAAACTTTTTCGGTGATGGACACGTTCACTATCTTGATTGTGGCGGTACCTTCACAGGTGTATACGTAAGACAAAATTTACCAAGTTGCCATTTCATTCTATTTTTAAGATTTATTTACTCTTTCATTTAATTTTTAGAGAGAAGAGAAGAGAGGGACAGAAACATCGACATGAGTGAGAAACATCGATTGGCTGCCTCTCATGTGTGCTCCTACCAGGACTGGACCTGCAACCCAGCTACATGCCCTGATCAGGAATCGAACTGGTGTCCTTTCACTTTGTGGGACAACCAACTGAGCCACACCGGTCAGAGCTCAAACTGCCATTTTAAAGAGAGCAGTCCCCTCCTTACTTGCAGGGGATATAGTCCAAGGCCCGCAGTGGATGCCTGAAACCACAGATAGCACCGAACCCTGTACATGCCAGTTTTGTGCGTTCTCCTGTACGCCCACCCCTATGTACGACAACATTTCCTTGCTAAACTAGGCAGTTTCACAGACAGAAGATCTGTTCTTACCGTTGACCCAGCAAGCTCACTACATGATCTTCTTTCTTACCCTATTAAGCTGAGTGTTCCCCTTTCCCATGAAGGCAGCCTCTCTCTGGTGTGTCTGAGTCGCCAGCATCGCAACTCTGCACTCGGTGGCCCTCGTTCAGCACAGTGAGGACGACTTAAACAGGAGACTGCGACACCGTGAGAGCCGATCTCATCACCGAGACAGCCACTCGCGACTGTGGGCAGCAGCACGGACAGGTGGCTCTCTAACGTCCAAGACCCCGCTCTCTGCTCCCAAATGCGCGCCTTTCACTTCAAGCAGGCCAGTGCCCAGCAGCTGCCACGCTCGTTTCCACTTCCAGCCTTTGCTCACGACAGTTTTCACCCGCTTCCTCCTCCTCTTCTCCAAACAAACCCACCACACTGCAAGCCCTCAGGCCTCTCCAGAGGGCTCACCTCCCCCTCCGCTCACCGTCACAGAAGGGCTGCCCAACTCAACACCCTACTTCACTCTGAAGTTGTGTCAGTGCGTCAACATCGTCACCCCAAACACAAGGCAGCTCCCTGCAGACTAGCGTGTATGTGTATGTACCCGTGAATGTGTATGCATATGAACACGTTCGTGCACGCACACATACACACACATATCCAGAAAGCTGAGCACAAGCGGGTGGTCGATTCTTACCTTTGAATTCACTGTACTTCTTTTAGACTTCCCGCTCTCTGGAAGCAGAAACATTGAAAAGGTATTACTATAGGAGTCAGCTCATACGTGTATTACATTATCACTTTATGAGACTCTACCTTGTTTAATATCAAGTAATTCAAACAAAAAAGGTGAAACCATATGCTATCTTATGTATGGCCATCTCTCTCTTTTTTAAAAGAATTTATTTATTTATTTTTAGAGAGAGGGGAAAGGCGGGAGAAAGAGAGGGAGAGAAACATCAATGTGTGAGAGATTCACAACTGGTTGCCCCTCACACGCCCCAACTGGGGTCCTGGCCCGCAACCCGGGCATGTGCCCTGACTGGGAATCCAACCAGCAGCCTTCTAGTTCACAGGCCAGAGCTCAATCCACCAAGCCACCCAGCCAGGGCATGGACAGCCATCTCTTTAGATCCCAAAATAATTCCTGAGCTGCAAAAGCAGCAAACCAAAATTTATTATATTATAAATACGATCTAATAAATGATAATACTCAGTACTAAATAATCTAGCTCATCTCCAAATAATCTAGCATTATGTTATTGCCAGAGATGCCACATGGAGTGAACTTTCCTGATTTTCGAAGTATTTATGTTTGAAAAGAGATCACTGTTTAAAATAAATATATGTGAGATTTGTTTACACACATGGAAAAATTAATTTGCAAATAATGTTAGCAGAATGCACACATTTTTTCTACAGCAAGAAGTGTTAAGATTGCTAATGCCTTCGTTCACGGAGCAGAGAGGGCCTGTGGGCCCTGTTTTTAGTTAAGACACTCCTCACGAGGAAGACAGGATCTCAAACTCCCTGCAGGAAGGGAGAGGTTCAGAAGAAAAAGAAGGGGAAGCCTATTTCACGGCCAGGAAACATTGCGGGCAGGGGAGCGCAGGCCGCGAGGCGGTGGCACAGGCCTCGCACCACCGCACAGATGCAGTGCTTCCCGGTCTGTGTCTTTAACTTGGGTTCGAGTTTTGACAAACTAGAAAATGTGTAAATAATACAATAAACATGAAACTATCTTTAAAGAACTCATATAGATTATTAGACAAACCTGACAGCTAGTAAAAGAGGTAATAAATACAAATTGGTTAATGAACATATGGAGAAAAAGTACAGCCCAGTAATAATAGCGAATACAAAACCGGGACACTTTTTTTTGCCTTCCCCTTTAACACACGTGCGTGTGCACACACACCCAGTATTGGCTAGGACAGTACTGGCTATGGGCACTATTCCCACACATTGGCTGATAGGAGCATTAACTCACACAACTCATTTGGGAAGGAAATGAAAATATGTATCAATGTTCTCAAAATATTCAGATCCCTTGAACCAGATATTCCAATTCTAAGAATCCATCCTAAAAAAGTTCTATATATGAAATAAGTTCTAGGAACAAATAAGTCCAATGCAGCAGTATTTATTTTTTATTTTTTATTTTTTTTAAAGATTTTATTTATTTCTTTTTAGAGGGAGGGGAGGGAGAGAGGGAGAGAAACATCCATGTGTGGTTGCCTCTCTTGCGCCTCCCACTGGGGACCTGGCCCCCAACCCAGGCATGTGCCCTGACTGGGGATCAAACTGGTGACCCTTTGGTTCATAGGCTGGTGCTCAAACCACTGAGCCACACCAGCCGGGAATGCAGCAGTATTTACAAGCATCAAAATGAAAAGATGTCTCTTTAAAGGGAAAGGTTGAGCAAATTACACCATCCATTTAACGGGCTATCTGATAAGTATAAAGTATCTTAAGGGAACAGGATGCTCATGATCGTAAACATGACTATGAATTTTAAAACTCAGATGCTCTGGACCTAAGAAACAAGCTTAGATAGAAACATCCATTACTGCAATTTTAACGCTGGGAGTAAGGAGAAATGATTGTTCTTTCTCCACCTTCTCCATATTTTCTACATTTTTCTTCAATGATTACATATTTTAACATAAAATAATGCAAAGACCATGTTTGTTTTTACTTGGGAACAAAAAAGGATCCACAAAGCCAGGCAATGAACAAAACGCTACTTTCCACCTCACGTTTACCTGGTTTTTTCTCGGTCTGGCTGCCCGCTGAAACGGGGCTAACTCCGGCCTCCTGGCTCTGGCCAAGGGCTTTCTCATCCTTGCCGAAGATGATCTTCGGTAACTGGGTACCCGCTTCTGGTGGAGATTTTAATTTCACTCTGTTCAAATAAGAGAGGAGGAAAACATTCAAAGCAATGCTATGGCCATGTAAGCGTGGTATGTCAGGCCCTGCCTCACACTCTGGATTCACCGCCTCAGCAGCGAGGTGCCAAGTGCACCATCGGCACTGCACAGAGGCTGACAGGGAGGCTTGGGAAGGCGAGCGCCTTGCCCAAAGCAGGCGGCTAGTGAGGAGCTGGGCGAGGACCCAGGCGGTCTCACTCTAGGGCTGAGAGTCTTCGCAACCACGCAATTCTGACTTAAATACTTCCCCACTGAGTTATCTGTGATGTGTTCAACAAACTGGTGTACAAGGGAAGGGAAGGAGAGGGAAAAACAACAATAAGATGTTAGAGTGAAGTTGAGGGGAACCCGTGGGGGAGCAGTGGGGACGATCAGCAGCCTGCCTACAATGCATTTCCTCCCTCTCCCTCCTCAACAGGCCCCACTTTTGTTCACCCTGCCCCGCCTGCACAAGCAGCCAGTGAGTTCCTGAGCCTGAGTGGACACGTGACCTAAGCTGGCACAATCAAGCTGAAAGGAAGCACTTCTAGCCCTGCCTGGGGAGAAGCCTTCCTGTCCTTCCCTTAGCTCGATACAAATAAGAACTCACTTTACTGCACACACCTCACTGCTTCACGCTGTTCTGCCTTAGTGTATAATGCTCCCTCTCCAGGGAATGTTGTTCCCTGTCTCACTCGTTCGTGAAGCCTCCTCACTAGAAGTTGGGCTGGGCCAACAGCTTCCTGAAGCCTCCCTCTCTCCCGCAGCTTGCCAGGCCCTCCGCCCCACTTCTCTACCTCGCTGCGACCCCTGGGGTGGCTGTTCTGCCTCCCTCGTCTCCAGCACTCAGCACAGTATTTGGCAAACAGTAAGTACTCAGTGCACACTGGCTTAATGACCACACTCGCCTAAGTTTACGCTGGAATTGAACCGAAGGAATATTAGAATTACTTACTCACTTCTGGAGATGTTTAGGATTAGAAGGGGGACAGAGACAAACTGTTTCCTTAAAATACAGTAATTCACTTCTTCATCCTAAGAAAGGAGGACCCAATTATCCATCACCTTATTCATTCACACCAGAACAAGAAAAAAGTTTTTGAGAACAAGGCAAACCAGTGGCCCAGCCCCCACAGCAAACACCACAACCTGGAGGTCAAAGTGGCCACCGCTTCAAGGGAACAGCAGGACAGAAGCAGAGTGTCCCCACCCGGTGACCTGAGCTCCAAGGAAGGGAGTGATCGGGTCCACATTTAATGCTCACCAGGTAGGAAGAAAATCCATCATTCTTTGTGCGGTCCAGGCTGAATCCGATCTGAGAGGGGCGAAAGAGAGCGGTAAGTGCCCACACGGTGGCCAAACCTTCCTTCCTCCACGTGGAGAGAAGGCTCTCTTCTCTGAGCCTGGCCCCTCCCCGTGTTCTTAGCGTCCACTTCATGGGAAGGGTCACTAATTACTAAAATTATTCAATAATTACATTTTAGGGGTCGAAAATAAAACTGTCTGCTGCCTGTTCACACACTTCATTTTCTCCATATCCCGATGCTTCTCATTTCAGTACGGGGCAGAGCTGCCGCCTGAGAAACAGGAAGGGCAAAGCCGCGGCGCCCTGGACAGGCACTTACCATGAGGTCCTTGTCGGTGGCTCCCTCAGGCTCCCTCACTGAAAGGCTGCTGACATTGACCGTCATGTACCCATCCTTGAAGAACCCAAAGGTGTTCAGATGAACTTTGTGCCTCACGTCATCCTAAAAAGATTTAGGGTGGTGCAATTAGTAATATGAAGACGTTAACTTGATTACTTAACCTATTCATTTTCCTGAAAAACTACAGTATCTAGTTTCCTGCTAGCCGACTGTTTCCATACACTTAGTAAAAAGACAGCTGTGGTGCCTTACCTTGTTTCAAAAGCTGAAGATGACTCATCAGAAATTCACAAGCTATCAACAGTTTTGACACAATACATGTCATTCATTCTGATGCATTTCTAACAGTTCAGACTCAATGGTCAGCTGGAATGTGAATTCCAGGGTGGGAGGAACAATGCTTTAGTCATCCTCGCCTCCTCCCAGATAGTACAAGGCCTGGCATCCAGCAGGCACTCAAAAACATTACAGGAGAGTGGGAGGAGAGTAGCCAAAACTGCTCTGAGAATCCGCTCATCTACATAAACCTTCTTAGGAGTTGTGTGTAACTGGCCCCTCCCCCTGCAGGACGATGAAGGGTACATGCACATTACTTTTCTAACCTATAATTCATTTTTTAACATAGGCTCATTTGCATCTAAAAATGGTGTTACATGTGATGTGCTTCAGGAAACAAAGCCTTATGCAAAATAAGAATGCCAGATACTAGCCAGGTAGAGACAGGATCTTTTGGGCACAGGATAATCCTGAGGTTTGTTGAAACTGAACCACATGGGCAAATGCCTGACACACCCACTTAAAACTGTCTCAGAGGGGTGATTCTAATCCCAACTAAGTTGGTACATTTTTTAAAAGATTCTATTTATTGATTTTCAGAGAGAGGGGAAGGGAGGGAAAAAGAGAGGGAGAGAAACATCCATGTGAGAGAGAAATATCGGTCGTTTGTCTCTTGTCCACGCCCCAGCCAGGGACCGCACCGGCAACCCAGGCACGTGCCCTGACTGGAAATCAAACCAGTGAGTGACCTTTTGCTTTGTGGGATGACGCTCAACCAACTGAGCCACACAAGTCGGGGTTAAGTTAATAAATTTTAAGGCTGATAAAGGCTAGCTGGAACTTTAAGGAAACATAATCAGTCAGGAAGGTCTATGGAAGGAGCCAGGGCTTATATGGACATTCTCACACCCTAGTAATTGCGAGAATCCTACAGGAAGAACTCGATGTTCATAATAAAGCTCTGTAATTCCCCTTCCCTTAACTTCCTTTTCCCTTCTATAAATACCCCTCCATCTTGCACACAGGCCCGAGGGTGCATGTGGCCTGCCGTGTCTGCATGCCCTGGGTGGTAACCCTTTCTTTTTCCCCAAATAAATCCTTTCTGGTGACAAAACACCTAGTTGAGGGCCTGAGCAGTGAGCCACACCAGTCAAGGCTGTACTTTCTTAAGATGAATTTAAGAAACTACTGGGGCCCCATCTTCTTGACTGGTGCCTTCTCAATCCATAAGCCTTTCCTCATTCCTAACTCTGATGCTTTGAGTTTTGGCCTTTAGAAGCATCGGGCAAATGGACTTTGGACTGGTAACAATATTAGTGAATACTGCTAAAATTGAAGTTCCACAAAGAAAGTCATGAGTTTCACATTGAGAATTATTTGCCTAACTCAGAACACCTTCAATCAGTTTGCAATAGCTAACAGTTATTAAGTAACTCCTAAATGCAAGCCACTATGCTAAGCACTTTCCTAAATCTTACGTTTGGTTCTTCCTCAAATTTGCATAGTCATTTTTGCTAGTGTTTCTGTTTCTTGCTCATATTCTCAAATTCCATCCTTTGTCTTTTTTAAGTGTAGCTTTTTTTTTTCACACCCCCCCCCCCCCCCGCCTTTTTTAAACAATATATTGAGGCACTCTGAGGCCGAATTCTGTTCTTTGTCATCTCTGCGGCTGCTCACAGCAGGGTGTTTCTTTGTGCCAGTGGTCATTATTCATTTCTAGACGTGTGTCTCCTGGACACCAGCGGCGGGCTAACTGCAAACACCAAAGGCCCAGGAGGAGAGGCTATGGAGCAGATCTTCAGCAGAAAAATCATCAGTTGTCCTTTCCCCCAGCACACGGACAGTTAAAACGTGTATCTCAGGGTCACTGTATTTCCCAGCCCACTCTTCCATTCAAGGCACAGAGCTCTTGGAGAGTCCTATATCCTGGGCTGAGGAGGGGCCTGGGGCTTTGGCTCCTGCTCCCCTCACCAGCTGTTCAAAATTCAAGGCTCCAGGGTCCAAGTTTCTGCAGGGCTTCAGGGCAGCCCTGGCTTGTGTTCCTGTACCCACTGGATTCCAGCTCCTTCTCACCACCGTTTCTATTCTTTTGGCCCTTGGGAATTTCCCTTATTTTCTTAGGAGCCCAGCTATGCATTTAAAGCATGTTGGCCAGACTTCCACTTCCTGGTGGGATGGAGTAGCTTGCAGCAAACCAGCACTCCCAGGGAGAACTGGAAAAGCAAGCTAAGATAATAGAAGTCATCTGCTGGAAAGCCTTAGGAAGCTGCTGGAGAAAAAAAAAAAAAAAGCAACCCTAAAGCTTAGAGCCTTTCTCAGGACTGTGAGAGAGATTAACCCCTGCGGAAAGTGATTTGAGTGACTATTTTCTCAACTTTCGCAAAGGTGTTACAAGGCTACTACCATCCTAAATGCATAGAAGTTAAATTAATTCCACTACATATGATGGGTGCCACAGGACATGTGAAAACCAATATAGCTGGAGCCACTGAAAAATGGAGCCAGAGCTGCCATCCCAGGGGAACTGCCTTGCAGGTCTCATCCCTCAGACCTCTGGACGTTAAAACTGGGCAAAATAAGCTTTGGATCAGGCCTAAAGCAGCACTGTCTTCTAACCAACTGTGAGCACAGGTAACGAGATCATGACTACAAGGCTAAAGGTTTAAAACCTTCTTTAGAATTAGCATCCCACCCTGGCTGTGTGGCTCCGTGGATTGAATACTGGCCTGCAGAATGAAAGGTTGCTGGTTCAATTCCCAGTCAAGGCACATGCCTGGGTTGTGGGCCAGGACCCCAGTTGGGGGCATGTGAGAGGCAACCGATTACTGTTTCTCTCCCTCTTTCTCTTCCTCCTTTCCTCTCTCTCTCAAAATAAATGAATAAAATCTTTAAAAAATTTTAAAAAGAAGAATTAGCAACCCTATGTTAGCCTACCTGCACCTAAAGAAATGCCTTCCTTCTTCTGATGTAATGGTTCCCCTTCCCTTTGTCAAATATCCCTCACCTTCCTCTCCTAACTGGAACGCTATTTAGGTTTCTGCCTGAAGCAGTGCTTCCTGAATAGCTGCTCTTTTAGATCTCAAATAAACGCTGCTGCCTCTCACTCTGGTCTTTATTTTTAGGTTAAAAGCCATCAGGGTTTAATACTTCGGCAGAATCCCCAGACAAGAAAGGCCACAGAGAGAGAGGAAAATTAACACATTCCTGCCACATTCAATACTGTGGACCAATCTTACAGACATTACGCAAAGCACAACAAGCCATCTTTAACACAGGCGTAACACATTCAAACTTGAGGGAGACAATCTATGGTGACAGAGGTCAGGATGGTGATTATTCTTGGGAAGGACACACTTTTCTGTCACCTGGGAGAGGAGGGCCTGCGGAGCTTCTGGAAGTGCTTGG
This sequence comes from Desmodus rotundus, assembly GCF_022682495.2. Classification (NCBI taxonomy): domain Eukaryota; kingdom Metazoa; phylum Chordata; class Mammalia; order Chiroptera; family Phyllostomidae; genus Desmodus; species Desmodus rotundus. The sequence goes on from NC_071387.1 coordinate 4,805,857, forward strand.
TAACGTTCTGTTTGTTGCTGGTTTCACAAGTGTGTTTATGGAATGAAAATCATAGGAGTTGATGCTTTAAAAAAAAGAGAGAAAAGAGCTGTATGCTTGTAAGTATTTTAGCATGTATATTATTCTTCAACAAAGCTTGCATTTTAAAAGTATGCCTATTCTAATTTAGCCAGCATTTAGATACTGTGTAGTGAAATGGAAGCCTGTCAAACAATTTTTTATACTCATTTAGTCCACCACAGTGTATATTTTCTAGGTTTTGGGGGGAAAATCTATCAATTGCAACCTTACAGCAGTTATTTTTTTCCATATAAACAATACATCCCTCTATTGTTTTTCTTCACTTTTATTTTAATTTTTATTTGATCTCATAGAGAGAGAGAGGAAGGGAAACGGGGGAGGGAGGGAGGGAGAGAGAAAGAAACATCTTTGATGCTTGTATGTGCCCTGACTAGGGATCAAATCTGCAACCTCGGCCTATTGGGACGATTCAACCAAATGAGGTTCTTGGTCAGGGCTTTGCTCAGTTTTCCATATCATCTCGAGTAATAATACAGTGCCATTAAAAACACATTTTGAGGTGTTTCTGAACAATCATAAGCTCCACAACTCTGCACTTTTATCACTCACCAACAACAGATTTATGTGCCAAGGCCTGTCTTACAATACCTAAGCCTCATTCAGCTCAGAGCGGTATCCCCAAGAGGGATGACAACAAGGTTCAGAGGTAAAATGACTACCAAGGCTATGCAGACTGACACGCTCTCCCTTCCAGGAGTACGCCCTTGCCTTCCCTTTCCCCCTCTCCATCCCCCACATTCATGCATCTCCTAAACTCTACGGGTCCCCGTGAGACTTGCAACCAGGGGAGCAGTGGGCAGCAGCAGATCATCCCAGGCTAACCCCTGAACCTGTCTCCAGGGCCCCCTTTTCTCTGATTTCCCAGGGAGCCAGAGCAGTTCCCTGGGCTCACTTCTTTCCTATAATGTTTTTAGAGAGCCCAAGCAGCCCCACCTACGCCCTCTCCTGTTGCTTCTTCTATCCTAAGTCCTTCCTTGTTCCACTGTCCCCAGCTTTAATAAATGTACTCTCAAAAGAGAGAGAGAGAGAGAGAGCGCGCGCGCGAGAGAGAAAGAGGGAGACTATGCAAACTACAAGTGGCAAAGCAGAGATTTCAACACAGATCTGATGTGAAAGCCATTTTCACATTACTGTCCCCCAATATGAGAAGGTATTCATGGTATTAAATGCAAATGGTACAACCTAGAAGAAATGGGCAAATTCCTAGAAACATTCAATTTACCAAAACTGAATCATGAAGAAATTAGAAAGTCTGAACAGATTAATAATGACTATAGAGATTAAATCAGTGATCAAACAGTTAAGGAAAAATTAACACCAATTCTTCTCAAACTTTTCCAGAAAACTTTTTTCCCAACTGTTTTCCAGAAAAACAGTTGGGAAAACCTCCAAACTCATTTTTACAAGGCCAGCATTATCCTGGTATCAAAGTCAAAGGACACTACAAGAAAAGAAAATTACAGGCCAAACTCTGCTCAATAAATATGCAAAAATGCTGAACAAAATACTAGCAAACTGAATTCAACAGCACACTAAAAGGATCACACACTGTGATCAAATGGGACTTACCACCGAGATGTAAGGATGGTTCAACAGATGAGATCAATAAATGTGACACACCACATTAACAAAAGGAACGGAAAAAATCCAATGCCAATAAGTGCAAAAAACCACGTGGCCAAATGTAACGTCCTTTCATGAGAAACGCTCTCAGTAACACTGAGAAATAGGTACCGAAGTATTGTACCTTAGCACAACACGGGCCATATACGGCAAGCCCACAGCTACAATGCAGCAGGGAAAAGCTGAAAGCGTTTCCTCTAAGATCAGGAAAAGACAAGGGGACCCACTCTCACCAGTCCTGTTCAGCACAGTACTGGAAGTAATTAGGCAAGAAAAAGAAATAAGAGGCATCCAAATGGAAGAGGAAGAAGTTTGAAGTTTGTGTCTGTTTGAAGATAACATATATAAAAAACACTATAGACGCCACCAAAAAATTTAGAATAAAAAAATTCAGCCGTGGCTGATGTAACTCAGTGGACTAAGCATGGGCTGCGAACCAAATGGTCACTGGTTCGATTCCCAGTCAGGGCACATGCCTGGGTTGTGGGCCAGGTCCCCAGTGGGGGGGGCATTCGAGAGGCAACCACACACTGATGCTTCTCTCCCTCTCTTTCTCTTTCCCTTCCCCTCTCTCTAAAAATAAATAAAGAAATTCAGTAAAGTTTCAGGATATAAATATCAACATACAAAAATCAATAACATTTCTATACACTAATAAAATATCTGAAAGAGAAGTAAAGAAAATCTCATTTACAATAGTATCAAAAACAAAAAGATACTCAGAAATAAGCTTAACCAGGTGAAAAATCTATACGCTGAAAACTACAAAAATATTGATGAAAGAAATGAAGACACAAATAAATGGAAAAGTAATATGTGTTATTGATTGGAAGAATTCATATTGTTAAAATGCCCATACTGTCCAAAGCAAACTACACATTCAATGCAATCCCTATCAAAATTTCAATGGTATTTTTCACAGAAATAGAAAGAAATCCTAAATCATATGGAACCACCAAAGATTCCATTAGCCAAAGCAATCATGAGTAAGAGGAACAAGCTGAAAGCAACACATTGCTTGATTTCAAAATATACTATAAACCTACAGTAATCAGAACAGTATGGTACTGGCATAAAAACAGACACAGAGACAAATGATTTGATTTTCTTCCTTCCTTTCCTTCTTTGATTTTTTCACTCATGCATTCAACATTCATTCACTCATTCATTTATAGAGAGAGGGGAAAGGAGTGAGAAAGAGAAGGAGAGAAACATTGATTGGTTGCCTCTTGTACCAGGACCATACCTGCAACCCAGGCATGTGCCCTGAACAGGAACTGAACTGGCGACCTTTCGCTTTGCGGGATGATGTCTAACCAACTGAGCCACACCAGTCAGGGTGACTGGTCATCCCGTGATTTTCAACGAGTGTGCCACAGAACACTGGTGTGCTACAAGAATTTTTAAAACATGCAATACCTATTTATTTAGTCGGGGGCACTGACCTCTATTCCCTTAAATTGTCAAATAAAAAAATGACAACAGTCAATACAACAGCTGTCCAATGTGAATAAACAAAAATTATACCTGTTTTGGGGCAGATTGGCAAAAAATATATTCTTTAGTGTGCCACAGAATTTTAGTGTTTATGTGTGCCATGGAAGGGAAAAGACTGAAAATCACTGACACAGAGCCATGGAACGGAACAGAGTCCAGAAGTAAATCCACACATTTACAGTCAACCAATCTTCAACAAAGGCACCGAGAACACACACCAAGGAAAGAGCAGTCTCTTCGGTAAGTGGTGTTAGGAAAACCGGATATCCACATGATTGAAATGAAATTGACTCTCATCCTACCCCATGTGCCAAAATCAACTCAAAATGGATTAAAGATTCAAACATAAGATCTGAAATGGTAAAACTGACTACCTGAAAAAGCTTCTTGACATTGGTCCAAGCAATGACTTTTTGGACAGAAAAAAGCACAGGTAACAAAAGCAAAAATTAAAACAATGGGATTGCACCAAGCTGCAGAGCTTCTGCACAGCAAAGGAAACAACACAGTGAAGAGACAACCTATGGAATGAGGAAAAATGTTTGCAAACCGTATTATCTGATAAGGGGTTAATACCCAAAACACAGAAGGAACTCAACTCAATAGCAAGAAAACAAATAACCCGACTTAAAAGTGGACAAAGAATCTGAATAGACATTTCTTAAAAGACATACAAATGACCCACAAGTATGTGAAAAATTGTTCACCATCACTAAGCATTAAGGAAAGGCACCTCCCACCTGTTAGAACGGCTATTACCAAAAAGTTAAAAATAAGCATTTATGAGGATGTGGAGAAAGGAAACCCTTATATACTGTTGATGAGAATGTAAATTGGAACAGCTGTTATAGAAAACAGTATGTAGGTTCCTCAAAAAAATAAAAATAGAACTGCCATATGATGCAGAAACCCCACTTCTGGGCATACATCCACAAGAAAGAAGAGCACTAACTACCTCAAAACGACAGCTCCAATCCCATGTTCTCCACAGCGTCCCCCACATCAGCCCAGACGCAAGAACCACCGAGGTGGTTGTCCAGGGACGAATGAGGCAACGCCAGCACGCACACGAAGGCTTATTCAGCCTTAAAGAGAAGGAGCTCTTATCCCTGACAACGTGGATAACACTGTCAGATGTTATGCTAAGTGAAATAAGCCAGACACAGAAAGGTAAATACTACATGCTCCGGCTTGTAGGTGGAATGTAAAAATGTCAGATTCTTAGAGGCCAAGAACAGTGGTGGTTACCAAGGGCAGGGGTGGGAGAGGACCGTGCGGGGAGACGGAGGTGTTGGCCAAAGGCAGAGTCTCAGCCCGGGGTGGTGTGGCCCAGTGCCAGAGGCGACTGGCCGGTGTTTCTCTCCCAGATCGATGTTTCTCTCCCTCTCTTTCTCGCTCTTTCTCTCCCTCCCTTCCCCTTTCTCTAAAAATAAATAAATAAAAATCTCATTTCCAAAAGGGTACAAAGTTTCAGATATGCAGGATGATAATTTCTTAGCTCTAACGCACACCGCGGTAACCCCGGCTGACAATATTGTATTGTATACTTAAAATTTGCTTAGACAAATCTTAATTGTTCTCACCAAAAAAGAAGGCAGCTGTGTGAGGAGATGGGCGTGTTAATTGCTTCATTGTGGTAATCATTTCACAATGTACATGCATATCAAACTACCACACTGTATGTCTTAAATACAATTTCTATTAATTATGCCTCAATAAAGCTGGAAAATGTAAGAAGAAAAAAGATTAAAAAAGGAAAAAAAGCTGGAAAAATATTAAATGCAAAGAGCAGAATCCAAATTATATATAGTAAGAGCTAAAATTTTTTTTAAAAGTTAAAACGCTAAATATTTACACTTATTCATTTAGAAAAGATTTGAAAGAAACTCATCAAATATGAAAAGATTAGTACCAATGGGATAGTAACTATTCCCTCTTTATACTTTATATTTTCTAAATTTCTAACAAATAATAACCAGAAATCAATCTTTTTTAAATGCATTACCGGTTGCCAGTAATGCATGCAGGAGCTTCCCCTAACCTATGTTCCGTCCCCACTTAAGTTACTGTGTCAGCATTTCTAACAGATGTAGAGGAGTGCCTTTGCACATGGGTGAGCAAACGCAGGTAGACAACTGTTTGTACGAAAAACAGCACAATTAATAAATAACACAAGAATAAGCTCTTCCGCATGCTCACAACTGCCAACCTGCTTTTGCCCCTCCTATATACCTCACTACACAACTCACTGGCATACAGAAATCTTAAGACTAAAATGGAACAGCAAGGTCATACATTCTAATTACTCGTTCACTTTATTTGATTCAATTTAATGTAAACAAATCATATTTACAAAATACTGCTAATAGCTGAGGCCCAAAGAATGAAAAATACTCATCCCTGGCTGGTGTGGCTCAGTGGGTTGAGCGATGGCCTGTGAGTCAAAGGGTTGCGGGTTCAAGTCCCAGTGGGGCACATGCCTGGGTTGCAGGCCAGGTCCCCGGTTGGGGGCATAGGAGAGGCAGATAGCAGACGTTTCTCTCGAACATTGGTGTTTCTCTCCCTTTCTCCCTCCCTTCCCCTCTCTCTGAAAATAAATAAATAAAATCTTAACAAAGAAAAAAAAAGGAAGAAAGAAAAATACTCAATCACAGAAAAAAGTCTCCAGCAGCCAGTCCTAACTGTCCAGGGACAAGAACCCCTCCCTTCCCGCCTCGGGGAAGCCAGAGATCTGGGCACTCTGGGGCAAATGCCCTGACTGCCCCAAGAGAGCTTCAGCCAGCGTTGGGGGTGGGGTGGGCGTGGGGGAGACAGAAATGTCAGCAATCCCATCTGTCCCTCTAGATGTGAGTATCTCTCCTAGAAGGGGCACTCTCAGTCTCTGGATGGCAGACGAAAGGAGACACAGGCAAGGATGACAGTAATGAAGATGTCACTGCATTTTCAACGGCCACCCTATCATTTCCTCCAGCACCGACACAGCTGTAATGTCTGTCTGTTTCGCCAGGAGCTCAGAGGCTGCCGGCCCTGGTTTTATCTGCTGCCATTCCTCTTACTGCACCGCTCTGAGGCAGGGGTTATGCCCATTCTGGAGAGAAAGAAACAGGCTCGGAGTGATAAAACTTGCTTAAAATCAGTGTTAGCGGGTGGCAGAGCCAGTGTTCTAAGCCGGGTTTGTTTAAACCCCAAACCTGTATTCTTAAGCACCTTATATTTACTTTTACAACCAAATAAGTGTATATCTTTGTTTTTGTTTAAAAAAAAATAATTATAGAAAATTTCAGACAATCAACTCGTGGTCAGTTTTGTCCCTTTAAACTCCTCCCCACCCCCAATCTCAAGTATTTAGAGAAAAATCCCAAATATCCTATGATTTCATCTATTAATATTTCAGTATATATCTGATAAGGGCTTTTAAAAAAAATAACCATAATGACATGCTATATTCCTAACCGCAGTAAACTGCTTATCAAGTTAATTAAACAAGATTATTCATCCATGAGAAGTCAAGGTGACAGGAACACAAAATATAGGGCTGTTCCCAGGTACATATTTATATGGTTGGTTGTAAAAGCTTATAGTTTTTCCTGGCTTTCCTAAGCAGGCTTATATTATCTGAAATAAGTGGAAACATGAATGGCCCTAACATAATTACAATCTCCAAAGTACTAATCCAAACAAGGAAATAAGCATTAGTTTGATGATGATGATGAAATCCGAATCAATGTACATTGGGTTTATCATAGAGCACAGGTGGCAAACACCAGGCGGCAGGCCGAACGCGGCCTCCACCTTGTTTCATCTGGGCCCGCACCTTGTTTCTACGAGGCGGCAGCGCGAGCTCTCGCTTAACAGTTAAGGAGTAGACACATTTAGTCCTAAAGTTACATTCGGCCCTTTGAGGGCAACCACAAGGCTGACGTGGCCCCCAGTGAACATAAGTTTGACACCCCTGTCATAGAGACTCATCAGAAAAAAACAAATCACCAGCAGATTATTCTGAAAGGTTTGTCTTCATTTTCAATAAATTATTTTATAAAATTAAAATTTTAAGATGTCGAAACTCTAAACCAAAATGGGACCCCAAAAAGTTTACTTAAAATGCAGTTTCAGGTCTTAGTTATGAACGCAGCTTTCTTCTCAGCCTCTCCCTGCTTTTGCCTTGCACGCGACTTTACGTTTCCCACCACAGACGCTTCTCAGCACGGAAGAACACACACGCAGTGAGAGTCAGTGCTCACCGAAGTAAGTTCTCCCACCACTTCTGGCTGACAGAGAGAATCTGGAGTCAGAAGACCGCGGCCAGCGACGTGCGGCCAGGGTGATCAGGGGGGCCCGGGCGAGCGGCGGTGAGTCTAGAGCGTGCCCACAAGGAGTGGTCTGCTCTACCTACTCACGGACACCAGGACGCTGCTGCTGCTGGTCTCTGAAAGTTACTGTTCAAAAATGAAGTTGCTGTGAAGGTCGAGCTTTGAAGTGCAGTTTATTCCGGGCTGTGTTAGCTCCCCAGGGCTGCTGAAACGAGTATCCACAGACTGGGTGGCTTTAGCACAACAGAAAGCCCGGCTCTCACAGTTCTGGGAGCCGGAGGTCCTGAGGTGCAGGCGCAATTGGTCTCCCCCTGAAGGCTCCAGGGAAAAATTCCTCCTCGCCTCCCCTGAGCTTCCAGTGTTTGCTTGCAATCTCTGGTGTTCGTGGGTCACGGCTGCATCACTCCACTCTGTCCTTCGTATTCACATGGCCTCCTCCCCTCTGCGTGTGTCTCCTCATCAGAGTATAAGGGCACTGGTCAAGTTGGGATCAGGGTCCACCCTAACCCAGTGCGACCCAACCTTAACTACTTACGTCTGCAAGACCAGGTTTCCAAGTAAGGCCACACTCTGAGGTTCTAGGTGGACACTAACCTTGGGGGACACTAGTCGACCCGGACATACGCCCATCTTCTCGATCATTTACAGAGGAGCGTCCCAGTGCTTAATCACCTGGTCCGCACGCATTTGTTCCCACTCTCCAACTGGAGAGACAAGAGAAAAGAAGACCTGCTGTGTAGTACAGGCGGTATTTCTCGACCCCAACTTTTTTCCTCTTAGTTAAAAAAGAATACCCAATGTGTTTACTATTCTGCACTGGGGAGAGAGAAAACAAAGCCAAAATCTGTAACAGTAGCAGCAGAGGAAGGGGAGGGGGAGGGCAATAAAAGTGGAAAAAATATAAAACAATCTTTGGAATTTTCCAGGGCTATTTTATTAAGAAACCCCATAATTAAATATGTGATTATTCTATACTAGTATTCTCAGAAAGCAAACTGGTAATATATGCCATCAAATAGGAGTCATTAAAAAAAGACATGTTATATGTTTATAGATACATGCCAAAGAACCGATATTTAATAGATATTCATACTTACAAGAGATGAAACCCTACAATGACTATAAAAGATCATTTAAAATGTACACCAAGGGTAGGAGTCTTTCTTGTTCAAGTGGCCAGGTACTGGTGTCAGAATAACCTTCAAAGTGCTACGGACTACCCCGCTTTGGCGCAAGGAAGTAGAGGAAAAGGCAGACTGACGAAGAAGGCCCAGACCAATCTACACGTCCACGTTCGCTAGGCTCCCACAAAATGGAAACCTGCCGCCTTCTGGCCACACAGACTAACTAAAAAGCAGCATGTGCTCGAGCCCAACTACGATGTCTCACTCTGTGGGTTTAATATGAGAAAAGGGGGTAATTCAGCTATGCTAATGGATCATTACACAGGAACTGCCCTTCCCATCCTGCAAAATATGCCACATAATCACACCCCCAACTTAATCCTTCCAGCACGAGTGTGAGTGGGAGGGTGGGAACACATGTTTACAGTCCGAGGATAAATATGCATCCCGCTCGAGTTCCCTTCCCAACTCCTTAGTCACATGAACAGTAACAGCTCATCCTGCTCCTATTCCTGTCCTCCTATGGTCTATGAGGTGGTGGCACCAACAGCCCCCTCCATAACCTCTGCCAGCAACCTGTATGTCACCTCCTCCCTCACCCTTACATTTGCCCCTCATGTACTCTCTAAATAGCCTGGAGGTCTGTCCTCTCTTCTTCCTTCTCCCCAGTACCCTACTTTGGCCCCTAATCTCACACCTAGGATATGTCTACAACCTGGCTGGTCCCTTGCTTCCTCCAGTCTTGCCTCCTGATTGAGATCCCAGAGAAATCTATCTAAAATGCAAATCTGCCCTGGCTGGTGTGGTTCAGTGGACTGAGTGCCAGCCTGTGAACCAAAAGGTCGCTGGTTCATTTCCCGGTCAGGGCACATGCTTGGGTTGCAGGACAGGTCCCCATTTGGGGGCGTGCTAGAGGCAACCAATCAATATATCTCTTATGCATCAATGTTTCCCTCTCTTTCTCCTTCCCTTCCCTTCTCTCTAGAAATAAATAAATAAAATCTTAAAAAAAAACAAAAAAAACCCAAACTTCAGAGCTACCCAAAGCTGGACGACAGGGACTCAAATGCCTCCACGTGTCATAAAGGCCTACCTCTACACCTCTCTGCTCTGCACTTCGCCCTTTTTACTTACTGATTTTAGAGAGAGTAGAAGGGGAGGGGGAGTAGGAAGAAGGGCAGGGTGGGGGGTGGGGACAGAGAGAAAGAAACACTGATTTATTGTTCCACTTATTTATGCATTTCTTGGTTGATTCTAGTATGTGCCCTGACTGGGATGGAACCTGCAACCTTGGTGTATGGGGATGATGCTCTAACCTAACCAACTAAGCTACCCGGCCAGGGCTGTGCTTCACTCTTTTATCCATCAACATCAAGCACAATGGATGATTTCTTGCCACTGTGTTTAGGCTGTCCCCTTTAATTGGACCAATATACTCTTTCCATATGCTTCTCTTGGCCAATTCCTTTCATAACATGTAAACTCTCTTTTGAAGCTTCAACCCAGATGTTACCTCTCATAGGAAATCTTCCTTGTCTTATCTTCTCCTAAAGGGTTCAGGACTCCTTGTGTTCCCACAGTCCCCGAGCATGTTGGCACAATGTGTAGGAAGGGGAACCCTCAGACCTGGCCGGGTGGCTCAACTGGCTGAAGCCTCATCCAGTGCACCAAAAGATTGTGGGTTCGATTTCCAGTCAGGGCACATACCTAGGTTGCGGGTTTGATCTCCAGTCGGGGGCATATACTGGAGGCAACCCATTGATGTTTCTCTCTCTCCCTCTCCTGAATTTCTCTAAAAAAATAAAATAAAAGTTCAGCCCTGGTGGATATGGCTCAGTTGGTTGGAGCATCCTCCCATAAACTGAAAGGTCACAGGTTCAATTCCCAGTCAGGGCACATGCCTGGCTCTGACTGGGCCAGAGGGCCAGGTCCCCAGTAGAGGGAACCTGAGAGGCAACCACACAGTGATGTTTCTCTCCTTCTCTTTCTCCTCCCTTACCTTCTCTCTAAAAATTAACTAATTAATTAATTAATTAGAAAAGCAAAACACACAAACAAAAACACAGGTTTTTTTTTTATAACTTCCAGTTATAAAATAAAAAAAGAGATGTAATATACAGCATAGGAAATGTTAACTTTGTAAGGTTACGGATGGTGACTAGAGTTGGTGCGATGACCATGTGCAATGTATACAAATGTGAAATCACTATGTTGCACATCTAAAACTAGTATGATATATCAATTGTACCTCAAAAAATTAAATATAAACCCACCATATAACCCAGCAATTCCGCTCCGCTCCTAGGAATCGCCCCCCAAAGTGAAACCATGTGTCCCCACAAAGACTTACATGCGGATGTTGGTAGCAGCATCACTCACAATGACCAAAAATGGAAACCCAAATGTCCGTCGGCTGGTGAATGGCTAAGCAAAATGCACATCCATACAATGAAATAGTACTTGGCCATTAAAAGGAATGAGTTACTAATACGTGATACAACATGAGTGAATCTCAAAGACATATGTAAGAGAAGCCAGACACAAAAAGATTCCATTTATATGAAATATCCAGAGGGCAAATCAATAGAGACAAAGTAGATTAGGGGTTGCCTGAGGCTGGGGTGGGAATAATTGTAAACCAGCACAAGGGGTCTCTTACGGGTGACGGAAATGTTCTATGGCTGGATTGTGGTGATAGTTGTACAAGTTAGTAACTTTACTAACAATCACTGAATCGCACACTTAAAATAGACAAATTTTATGGTGTGCAAAATACACAATAAAGTTATTTTAAAAAGGGAAGGTATCCGCCCTGGCTGGGGCGGCTCAGTGGATTGGGAGCCAGCCTGCAAACGAAAAGGTCACCAGTTCGATTCCCAGTCAGGGCACATGCCTGGGTTGTGGGCCAGGTTCCGCAGTTGGGGGCATGTGAGAGACAACCAGTCGATGTTTTTTCTCTCCGTCCCTTGCCCTCTATCTAAAAAGTAAATAAAATATTTTGCCCTAGCTGGTGTGGCTCAGTGGATCGAGCACCATTAATATGTTTGGGTATGTGTTTGAAATTATGATAAACGTTTTTTAAAAGATCAGTGCATATTTCTGGTATGCAGTGACCTCTCTACATGTTATTCCTGCCGGTCTGGGTCAATAACCTGATCAAGTCTCCTATTGCTCTCAGTCTCAAGCAAAACAAGACAATCTAACATTGATGCACACAGGCTCTATTCAGGTGACTTTCATTTGCTCCAGCAAGAAGTCAGAGTCTTCTTTAAGAGTACTTATGAGACATGTTACAAAGATTAAAAACATTAAGTAACTTAGCACAATAGGGAGAAGTCAATCCCCAGAATTGTTCCATTCGGCTTGCTTCTACCACTGAGGTTAGTATATTCTTTCAATCTACGTACACCAATAGTCAATATCTACCTAATGCTGCCACCTAATAATACTTTAATTCTAGAAATTAAAGAGTATGGTATCAGAAGCCAAGAGACTTGATCCGGTGTGTCCTATTATTAGCTTTGTCTCTAGTTTTTTAACTATTTGACCTCCGTTCTGTTATTTAATCTAAAACTCAGGAACCCGAACTACAAAATTACAGAATTTTAAAGATCAGGTGTTCTGAACTTGGTGTCCTAAGCTTGGGGGATAGGGCCTACAGACAAGCTTCAGCAGGTTAATAAAGCCCTAGAAATTCCAAGAAAGTTTTGTCTAAGCTTTTACTTGCACTTTTCCAGGGAGGGGTTCTACAGCTTTTACCAGATTCTCAAAAGGAGTCCAGACTCACCTAGCTCCCTGCAGCTGAAAACTATTTTAATCAAGATCATTTTTATTTATAGACCCAAGAGTGTGGTGTATGGGTCTGGCCAGGCTTTTTAGCGGATTCTGTATTTTTTAAATTCTACGTTCCCAAAATATAATGCCTTGTAGTTAGAGTTTTAATAAGACAAACTCTCTAAAATCCCATAACTTCTTAGAAAATTGCATATTATGAAAATCATGCACAAGTACTTGAGTCATAGGATTTATTTTTCTATTCTCCAGATATACTAAACTGCTGAACCGCCTGTTTTAGCTTTAGATGACTTTTAGCTGTGAGTTACAAAGCTAGGACCAAAGGATCATTCTAGGCCTGTTATAAATCTCTTCCCTAGACAGGCAATGCCAGGAGCGAAGGATAAAAAGGCCCTCTCATTAGATACACTTATTTTGATGCTCGGTCATGTGTTTGAAGCGGAACTTGCAATTCCCCCTGGAGATCCCCACTTAGATCAGTCCAGGGAGCGCCCTAAGCCGAACCCGGAAACTGAAGCTAAGATTTCGCGTTATCTTCAAATCGCAAGGCACAAGGGGATGGAAGAGCGGAGACCGCGGACAAGTGAAGTCGGAGACAAAAGTTGAAGCTGAGAAGGGAGGAGGAGGAGCTGGCTCCTGTCAGCGAGGAACCCGGGGAAGGGATGGCAAGCGCGGCCTCCTGAGTCCTCCGGAGTTTCTCCGCAGTTCTCCCCTTCCTTTCTGTCAGTTTGAATCTTGCTGCCCCTTCCAGACGGCGCGAGGACCCCCGCCGTTCCCACAGTTCCCAACAGACCCTCTATCTCAGAGAAGCCGCGCCGGGGGAAAAGGGTGGGGGGCAATCGCTCAGAGGGCCCCCCGCTCCGGGCCAAAGTTGCCTCCAGTCCTGGGGGAGGGGCCTCGGCCTCCGCCCCCCAGCCGCGCCGGGGCCGAGTGGCCTTACCTTGAGCGCCAGGTGGTGAACGCGGCCCAGGCCGGGCTCCGCCAGTAGCTGCAGCAGCCCCAGTAGCGAAAGAAACCAGAGGCCCGCGACCCGCCGAGGACAGCAAGAGCCCGAGGGGCCGACAGGCGCCCGGGCGGCCATGTTTGTTCCAACATCACCAGCTGCTTCCTCTCCCTATAACCACTTCCGGGTTTAAAGGGCAGCGGCCGCCGGAAGGGTGCGGAAGCGGGCGTCTCGGCGGCTAACTGCGCGGTGTCTGTGGCCTTTCTCCTTGAACGTGTAGCTGGGAAAGTCGCGGAGGGCTCCTTCGTTCGGCCTCCCTGTGCGGACACTCGGTTCAACCGGAACAGGTGGAACGCCTGGATGCGGGGACTCCGTAGCGGCTGTCATGGAAACAGTGCGGACCGCACCTACGACCCGGGGAGCTAGGAAAGCGACCTTGGGCCTGCGAGAACCCGAACCGGGAGGGACCCCGGCTCTAGCAAGAGTGGGGATGTTTTAAAACCGGCTACAGCGCCTTGCCTGGCGGTTGATTGAACTGATCACACAAGCGGCCTGGACTCGGTGGAAAATACCAAGTTCCTGGCTTCTCATAGAACCCTTGATTTTTTTTTTTTTTTTTTTTGAGACACTTCACACTCAAATTTCAAACGAAATCCTTGCGGTAATACGGTTTATTAAGCCCTTACTAGGCACTTAGTTAGGCCTTTTGTATGCATTATTGCATTTAATCCTCGAAACAATTTAATGAGGTAGGAGGTAGGTGCTATCGCCGCTCTGCAGGTAAGCAAACTGAGGCTCTAAGAAACTAAGTCATTTGTTCCAAGTTAAGCTGGGAACCACATGGCATCTTTTAACTACTGTGTTATATTTATTGCCTCATGCTATTTCACCCGACCACTAGAGTCTGTCAACATTTTTTCTATGCTTCTCATCGGTGGAATTTATGGGGAATTTTTTTCTTTACATTTTATTTGTTGATTTTAGAGAGAGAGGGAGAGAAACATCGATTTTGTTCCACTTATGCATTCATTGGTTAATTCTTGAATGTGACCTGACCTGGGACAGACCCGCTCTAATGAGCGCTGCAACCAGCAGAGCTACCTGGTGGGACACCCAGAGCTGTGAGATCTTTAAGGAAAGGATTCGGTAGTCGCTTTCCTCCCCTCACCATTTTCATTAAGAGCTATAGAAGAACACGCTTATTAAAGTTGCCAATAAACTAGCCAGTTTTATTTAGTTTTTAGATTTTTTTTTCCAGCATGCCACACACAAGTAATGCATGCTCTGTGTGTGAAGTTGTTGAAGCTAAAGAGAAAATAAAAACCACCAGAAATTCCAGTACTGGGTAACTGTCAGTGTGCCAGTGTATTTTATGACAGAATCAGATTCTTAAAGTTTTTAACTGGAACTAGAAACTGAAATTAAGATGATGTATTTTAATGGAGTTCAAGTGCTGCACTCAGGTTAAAAAAATCATTGGGAAAATACAGAATCGGGTTGGAGGGTGGGAAAAAGGGATGACTGTAGATATTTTTCAGTTGTATGCAATCTTAGTAAAAGTCATGAGTCTATGAATTCTTCCCTTGAGTTAAAAGAGGAAGAACAAGAAGCACCAGCAGCAAGCCCTGGCTGGCATGGCTCAGTGGATTGAGCACGGGCCTGTGAACCAAAAGGTCACAGGTTCAATTCCCAGTCAGAGCACATGCCTCAGTTGCGAGCCAGGTTCCCCAGTTGGGGGCGTGCAAGCGGCAACCAATTGATGTATCTCTTGCATGTTGATAATATTTCTCTCCGTCCTTTTCCCCCTAAGAAGTAAATAAATAAAATCTTTAAAGAAAAGCCACACTTAAAAAAAAGCAGTAATATACAAGCCCTGTCACACCCCCTGCAAGGACAAAAGTAGGCACTCAGATGGCTCCAGGAAGCAGGACGGCAGTGTTTACCAGGTGGTAGAAAACATCCCTTCTTTCTCCAACCTCCGGTCTTTGACCATATATTACTTACATGTAACCTTACATCTTTGAACAGAATTGTCCTCTGATCTTACTACCCCGTTTTACAGATAAAGAAACTATTATTTTGTGAGTCCACACAACATAAATAATCATAAATATATTTATTGAGCGATTAAATTTGCCAAATATTCTGCTAAGTACTTTATATATACATTATCTCATTTAACATCACAAAAACCTTGTAAGGTATTTACTTGTAATCCTTTTTTAAAGATGAGACTTGGTTAGATTAATTTATTCAGGGGTGGCTTACTGGTTTCTCAATGACCCAGCTCCCATCCACAAAGCCCAGCATTTAATCTGTACTACCTGGTTGTAAAAAATGCATTTGCACATTAGGCTGGAAGGGTCCTTAGATAACCAACAGATAGGAAAACAAAACCAAGGAACTCAAATGATTTCCTCCAGATCACGCATTTAGTGATCTTCAGTAGGCACATTTAGAACCAGGGCTGAAACCTCATCGGCTTGAGAATCGGATCTGTGCTTTGTGGCTTTCTAATTCTTTTAATTTATTTTAAAAAGTAAAGCGCAGAATCTGAGTAACTAATGTGTTATCAAATGAATCGCTAGAGAAGTTTTCAGAAAGCATTTTTAAAATCATTAATTTGAGAGAACATACTTGGAGTATAAAATAAGTGATATTTTCTTTTGGGTATCAAGAGAAATACCAAAGACAGTTAACTGATTCTCACCAGTATAAAACTAGTTGTTGAAGGGAAAAGTGATTTTTAAGTGCAGTTTCATTTTTTAAAGGCAGTTTTCAAGGCTTTGAAGTATTGTTTGCTTTTTAAAGTGAGGTACCACTTTTGAGAATCTCTTGTTTAAATTGTAAAGCAATAGGCTTTTAAAAATGGGGAATGATCAGGAATAGTCTTAATTTCATTTAATAATATAACTATCAAACATTCAAATAGTTTATAAAATAGAATTCTGTCTTAGTTTCTGGAAAAGAGTTTTACAAGGGCTTAAAGCTGGTTCTTATTTCTTGCTTCTTTTCACTTGGAAATATGTGACCTTTATGGGGTTAAATACCAGTGGCATCTGTGCAGAGGGTTAGGAGGAATATCTTCCTTGAGTGTATTGTGCCAGTCATTAGTCTGGAATTGAGAGAAATAAAAAAGGGAACGCTATACAAAGACTTAAACTGAAGTATTTTTTAGACAGTTTTCAAATTCTGTGAAACCTGCTACGTTGGCAATTATATTTATGTGCATGATTTCAGAGTTTCAAGAAAAGATTATTTGCATACTCATGATACTGTAACTGGAAACAGACAGTTGAGTAACAGAACGAGTTATGCCTGCTTCTCCCTGGCAACCTTTTCAAAGGGGCGATAAACTGCACGGCATTGACTGAAAAGGCCTGGAGGGGCTGGAAAAACTGATCTAAGCCTGACTTTTAGCCAGGTTCTCTTAGTCAAGTGCCTGTATTTTTGCTATTTCCTCTAACTTTGCAGGATCCACCAAAGTTTGCCACTAGTAGCAGAATTTGTAATTTGGGCCTACTGTCATTTATATTTGGCATCAGTTTAGAAATTTCTGGAAACTTTTTAAGTAATTAATGGGCTAATATTCTCCAGTTGTAATAAGGTATAATTGCCACTTGTTTTCTCATCGGAAGAGCTGATATTTCAGACCCAAAACCTCTATAAAGAGTACAGGGGACCAGAGATCAAATTGGAGGCTGGCGGTACATTTAGAAATCAGATGTCACTTTTGTTTTCCTGGGGCCTGGGGGAAGCCCATGGTATTTTCTTGCAGAAGTTGAGCGTGGAGAAGCGAGGCCCTGACACATCTTGAATCCTGCGGGTTGAGGGAAAATTTCAAGTTCATTTCTATTCTTGGCAGAACAGTGCGTAACTTGCTCAGTCGTGGGACAGCTAGTGGTTCCTGGTTTTGTGCGCCTCTTTATAGACCTGCAGGGGAACTCCAGGACCGGGTGCAAAGATCGGTTGCAGTTTTATGAGACCGATGCGCTACCGACTGCGCCTTGGTTGCAGTTTCAAAATCCTTCCCCATCCAGTGCCCACTTTTATCCCGGTCCAACTCTTTTCCACTTGACTGCTTTCTAGGGTCCTTAGTAAGTAGGTAGTTTGAACACTGAACAAATGGGGAGTTTTAAACTGAAACTGATGTGGGAGCTATTTTTTCAAAAAATCCTGAGAATTTCAATAGGAATAGTACCTCACCTATAGACAGCCAATCGACTGCAGCTCAGGCAAGCTGTCTCATGCATCAAAAGTGCTTAAAGGGTTGATTTCCTTGATACAGTGAGTACAAATCCTCCAGAAAATAAGAGGAAAGGAAAGAGAACCAAATACTTGTACTCTCTGTGCTAGGCATTGTACGGTTTTTTTTTCTTTTCATTTCTGCAGTAACCTTTGATGTAAGTAGCATTATTTCCATTCTCAGAGGAAACAGGCTTAGAGCAGAAAAATAATTCAAGCAGCACTACGGAGCAGCTCCAGATATGACTAAAACACAACGCCTGTGCTCCTAGCCAGCTTCCTCATTTCAGCCCCAGGACAATCTGTGAGGCCCCTGAGTTACGGATAAGGAAACTGAGGTGGAGAGTTTAAACAAGTTGCCGAAGGCTAGGCATGTAAATCGTAGTGGAACACTAGGACCCCAATTTAACATTCACGAAACCTACCTCCTTTAAAAGAGATAAGCTAGATAAAGATACAGACATCTATATATCTAAGCCCCTGAATTAAATATTTGTTAATTTAAAGCACCATTACAATTGCCTAACTTTGTAAATCAGTGCTTTGGAGATGTTACTGAAGTGATACAGGTGTTCATAACCTACACTGACCCCTAGGTAACTCCAGCGTTTCATAGACAGGGTTTAGAACACCTGTGAAACTGAGTCCTAAATATGTCAGGTCACAGTAATTAGTTAATAGTGATTATTCCTTGTCTTAGAATCACTCCCTGTTACTGTTAGGAAAAGTGAGTAGATTCAGTTCTTCCTAAAAAAATATTGTGCTGAATTCATTTTATCTTTCTCTCTGCTGGCTTATTTATCTTTTCCCCAAACTCTGTTTTTGGGGTTTTTTTCCATTGCTTCAAGGTAAGTGGTGTCTTCTTTATTTTTTTTTTAAATTCTGACACTTTCAAACCTTTTCCAGTTACTACCAAAATTTAATGAAGTTAAAGGTTTTTAACCCCATTCCATATAGTTCTGCTGCCGTGGCCTTTAATGGGTTTCTATAACTATTTCCTGCTTACTCATCTTAAAATGTGGTTGTTTTTTTTTTTAATCTTTATGTGGTCTTTCTTTTACTTCTGCTGTCCCTTCCTCCTTCCCCCCTCTTCTTTCTCATCTTTAGATCAGCAGCTTGCTTTTCCTTTTGATGAATATATTTTCACAAGTGGTCACTATTTTTGAGAAGTCTCCAAGAACTCAGTAGAGATTAGATCACTGTATTTGAAAAAAATAGCAAAGCCTTGGCAGGAAGAGAAATCAAGGTGGTTACCGAGGCAGGGTCTTGTGAGATAACCCGCTTTTCACTTACAGTTTCTAACTGTGCATGCTTGAATTTCATACCCGCACTACTCACCCTGGCTATTAATCTGCTTTGGGAGGTAGGTTGTTCTGATTGTTTTATATCTTCTAGTCTCTGGAGTAAAGAGTTCCCAGACCTGGTAACTATGAGAGCAAAACATTTAAACACACAGTAAAAACGAGTGGGTGGCAGAAGACTGAAGAAAGACAGACCAAAACAGTTTTGACAGGTTAAATTTATCCTAACTGTCCAACAAAGGAAGTAGACCTGGAGGTTTATCTGCGAGGGTTTTTCAGCTCCACCCTTTCACGGCGAAGAACCATACACTGGTTGCCGCTGGGAGGGCGGGGGTGGGTGGGCGCAGTAGGTATTGGGGAGATGCATCATGAGATACTTCTGAAATGGGATCCACTTTGGGAGCCCACAGTTACTCAGAAAAGTCGGTAATATTAAGTGAGGAGAAAGGGCCTAGTGATTCGGAGGACAGAGTTGAAACTCCAAAATTTCTCCGTAGCTTGTTGTGAATACTTGTGTAGACCTTTGGAATACAGAGAGATGGAGTCAGTATCTACTTAAAAATTAGCTCTCCGTTTACCAAACATAAGCCAAGGTAACAGGTGCTTATCTTCCTGATCCTCGGCAGCAAATGCTGAGGTGGATGCGTTACCTCCATTTGGCAGATAGGGGCTCTGAGCTTCTAGGGAGGTGGAGTCCTTGTCCCACGCCACCCAGCTAGTAGGTGCGGGAGGCTGGATTGGAACCAAACACTTTTATCTGTGGAGCCAGTGCCTTTGTTTTTATCCACTACGCGGCAACGTGATTTCACGTCTGAACGTTTCTTGGCTGAATAAGTTGGAAAGTACTGGTTTCACAGATTAGAAATCACTGGTTGTGGGCCCCTGGATTCTCTCCCCAGCCACTTGAAGCTTCTTGATCCGCTCTTGGCCTCGACATCCCTATCTGCCCAGTGCAGACATCACGGTACCAGGCCCCTCTCCCACTGCGCAGGGCTGCAGGGCTCCTGGGCCTCCGTGGTTCCCGCGCGGTGCGGAAAGCGCACCGCCAGAGAACTCCGGTCCCCACGAATGGCTGCCGGGGAAAAGCACCGACCTTAAGTGCACAGCGGCGCAGCGTGGAGAGGAGCAACCTCCGGCCTCGCAGAGCACCGGTAATAATAGGGGCCGGCTGTGTTCAAAGGAGAGTGGTTGTCCTAAGAGTAGACAGTGCGGCAGCTATTAAGTAATAAAAAATATTGGCGGGGGTACCCCTCCCGCCTCCCTCGGCGTCCTTCCGCTCCCCCCCCCCCCCCCCCCCCGCGCGCCGCT